>NC_044033.1:229593068-230193068 GCF_901765095.1 Microcaecilia unicolor | reverse complement strand
TTTCTCCTTACCTTCTCTTTCTACCTCTTTTTTATTCCACTCCATCTCCTCCTCCTCCCCAAGCTCCACCAGCTGTTCCCCATCTCCAGGATCAGACCTCATCTCCCAATCAGTCCTTCCTCCCTCCCCCTCCTGGGAGTTCAGCTGACCCTGCATTGGCTTCTGGGGAGTGTAGTTTTTCTCCTGCATTACAGCTTTCCCTGGCAGTTTGATCCCTAGAGGGCGCACTGCTCTCCTAGCTGGGCTGAATGACCGGGGATGATGCCGGCTGAAAGAACCACTATCCCCTTTCCCTCGTACCAGCCCTCCAGAGTGCTCACAACTGATAGAACTGAAAAATGAGCTTGTGGAGCTACTGTTAGTGATATGCAATTTATCCTTAAAATCGAGCGTGGTCCCCCCCGTAATAGGGGAGGGAATGAATCTTACCTCATTCCTAGAAAGTTCATTAGAAATAGTTACTCAGAGGTTAACTCTGCTTGCCACTTTTGCATTGGAGCCTGATAGGAATGCCGTACTACGGCTTTCGTTGAGACACTTAGAAAATCTGTTTTTGGGCTCAAAGGTCCGTATCTTTCCACATCTCTCACGGCCTACACAGATGAGACGAAGGGCCTTTTTCGAATTTCGCCCCAGGGTGGTGGCATTGGGAGCAAATTTTGTTTTGCGATTTCCTTGTTTTTGTAATGTGATGTTTGAGGGTAAACATTTTCAGTTTGTAGATCCAAAACAGTTGAAAGAGTTTATTGAAGCAAGAGTTGATGTGAATATAGTAAACCTTCCCTAATTTAGCAGGCTGGGGTCTGAAACAGAGGAAGCATCTATTGATTATTAATTTTTGTATTTTTTTTTCTTTTTCTAATTTCCTTAATCTTGGAATCAAATTTCCTCAACTTGTGGACAAATGGGCTGTAAAGATATATACTTTTCATTTTTGTTTCCTAATGTTAAATAATGCCGATTGCATATTCACTTTAAGTGGTGATATATTGGAAAATTTAAATAATTAAATAATTAAAAAAAAAAAAATCGAGCGTGGTACCAGAAGATTGGAGGGTGGCCAATGTAACGCCCATTTTTAAAAAAGGTTCCAGGGGAGATCCGGGAAATTATAGACCGGTGAGTCTGACGTCGGTGCCGGGGAAAATTGTAGAGGCTATTATTAAAAACAAAATTACAGAGCACATCCAAGGACATCAGAAGGAATGGATCCTCAGGAGCTTAGCCGAGATTGGATAAAAGAGCCGGTACTGGGAGGCGGGGCTGGTGGTTGGGAGGCGGGGATAGTGCTAGGCAGACTTATACGGTCTGTGCCAGAGCCGATGGTGGGAGGCGGGGACAGTGGGCAGACTTGTACGGTCTGTGCCCTGAAAAAGACAGGTACAAATCAAGGTAAGGTATACACAGAAAAGTGGCACATTTCTTGGGCAAACTGGATGGACCGTGCAGGTCTTTTTCTGCCGTCATCTACTATGTTACTATGTTACTATGACATGGATTACTGAGATCAAGTCAGCACGGCTTTTGTGTGGGGAAATCTTGCCTGACCAATTTACTTCAATTCTTTGAAGGAGTAAACAAACATGTGGACAAAGGGGAACTGGTTGATATTGTGAATCTGGATTTTCAAAAGGCGTTTGACAAGGTACCTCATGAAAGGTTACAGAGGAAATTGGAGGGTCATGGGATAGGAGGAAATGTCCTATTGTGGATTAAAAACTGGTTGAAGGATAGGAAACAGAGAGTGGGGTTAAATGGGCAGTATTCACAATGGAGAAGGGTAGCTAGTGGGGTTCCTCAGGGGTCTGTGCTAGGACCGCTGCTTTTTAATATATTTATAAATGATTTAGAGATGGGAGTAACTAGAGAGGTAATTAAATTTGCTGATCATACAAAGTTATTCAAAGTCGTTAACTCGCAACAGGATTGTGAAAAATTACAGAAGGACCTTACGAGACTGGGAGACTGGGTGGCTAAATGGTAGATGACGTTTAATGTGAGCAAGTGCAAGGTGATGCATGTGGGAAAAAAGAACCCGAATTATAGCTACGTCATGCAAGGCTCCACATTAGGAGTTACGGACCAAGAAAGGGATCTGAGTGTCGCCATTGATAATACATTGAAACCTTCTGCTCAGTGTGCTGCTGCGGCTAGGAAAGCGAATAGAATGTTGGGTATTATTAGGAAAGGTATGGAAAACAGGTGTGAGGATGTTATAATGCCGTGGTATCGCTCCATGCTGCAACCGCACCTTGAGTATTGTGTTCAATTCTGGTCGCCGCATCTCAAGAAAGATATAGTAGAATTGGAAAAGGTGCAGCGAAGGGCGACTAAAATGATAGCGGGGATGGGACAACTTCCCTATGAAGAAAGACTAAGAAGACTAGGGCTTTTCAGTTTGGAGAAGAGACGGCTGAGGGGAGACATGATAGAGGTATATAAAATAATGAGTGGAGTGGAACAGGTGGATGTGAAGCGTCTGTTCACGCTTTCCAAAAATATTAGGACTAGGGGGCATGCGATGAAACTACAGTGTGGTAAATTTAAAACAAATTGGAGAAAATGTTTCTTTACCCAATGCATAATTAAACTCTGGAATTCGTTGCCGGAAAACGTGGTGAAGGCGGTTAGCTTGGCAGAGTTTAAAAAGGGGTTAGATGGTTTCCTAAAGGACAAGTCCATAAACCACTACTAAATGGACTTGGGAAAAATCCACAATTCCAGGAATAACATGTATAGAATGTTTTGTTCGTTTGGGAAGCTTGCCAGGTGCCCTTGGCCTGGATTGACCGCTGTCGTGGACAGGATGCTGGGCTCGATGGACCTTTGTTCTTTTCCCAGTGTGGCATTACTTATGTACTTAAGTACTTATCACTATGGATAATGAAGATACATACCTGTAGCAGGTATTCTCTGAGGAGAGCAGGCTCAATATTCTTATGCATGGGTCGTCATCCGCAACGGCCCAGGAGACTGGAACTTCGAAAAACAAAGACCTTTCCAGCAATGCGCCATCACGCGGGCTGAAACGCACTGCGCATGTGCGAATGGCTTCCCGCCCTCGACGCGAGCGTGTGCAAAACAGTTAGTAAATAGCAAAGTATAGAACAATAACAACTCCAACGGGGAGGAGGGAGGGTTGTAAGAATAATGAGCCTGCTGTCCTCCGAGAATGCCTGCTACAGGTATGTATCTTCAATTTCTCCGAGGACAAGCAGGCTCAATCTTCTTACTGTAAAGAGTATGTAGGCAGCTCTGGGGAACAGAGAGAAAAGAGGAGAGCAAGAAACTACAACTCCCCGCATGCCTCAGGGGAACCCTGGGCTAAGCAAGAATACCCCCGTTACAGGCAGGCATTCCCCAAGAAAGAACTAGAAACAAGGAACTACAACTCCCAGCATGCCCAAAGGGAACTTGGGGATAAGAGAAACTGTGTGCATTCCCAGGAGTCACCAGAGGAGGGCCGCAGGGGAAGGAGTAAGGCTGATTCTCCAACCTGGTGGAGGAGGTGGTGGAACAAGTGGGTGGAGAAAGAAGGGACTCCAAAGAACTTTAATGAAGAAAAGGGTGAGCAGCTGGGAGAAGGGCGGGGTGAAGAGAATATGGATTGGGCTCCTGAGGAGAGAGGAGGGGAGAGTGAGCCTTGCCCTATGGAGTTGACTGAACCAGAGAACACCCTGGAAGAGCCGATGGACTTTTCAGCTCTGGCTCAGCGAAAGCCAAGGAGGTAGCGGGGCCAAGCCGGGTCAAGCGGGAGGAGGTCAGGTAGGAGTATGACTGACCAAGAGGGTGGGACCTTAGGCTTTGAGCCCGCGCAAAGCCTTGAACCGTGCTTTGAAAGCCTAGCTGGACTGAGCTGTGTTTTGAAGCTTGGCTAAAATTGAACTGTGCTTTGAAAGCCTAGCTGGACTGAGCTGTGTTTTAAAGCTTGGCCAAAATTGAACTGTGTTTTGAAAACCTAGCTGGACTGTGCTGTGTGTTTTTTTTTTCTTTTTACCGCTACTCTCCAGGGGACCGGGAGAGAAAGCAGCGGTTGAAGCCTGCACGGTGTAGCATTGTTTGTTGTTTTGGGAGAGGACATTGAGAGAAGGAGGGACGACCCTCCTATTCAATAAAAAGCTTTATTTTTTTTTTTTGGTTTGTGAGGAAAAGGGGAGCCATACAGGAGTGTGTTTTTTTGTTTGGTTTTTTTTTTTTTGGAAGAGCTGCAACCCCAGGAGAAAAGAGGATCCACTTTACAATTGGTGGCAGTGGTGGGATATTCTTCGCGGACCTGTCGCTCGAGGAGACCAGGACCAGCAAGACAGAAAAGCCCGACGGAGGGGCCAATGCTGAGAAAGGCGCAGACCCGTCTGGGGTTCTGGTAAGCGGGGCCTAGATTGGGGGAAATAAAGGGATCCTAGTAAAAGGGGAAAAATAAGTAGTGAAACCGCACTTGGAGGTGTCCTGTTTTTTTTTCCCCCCAGGAGTCGCTGTTCCGGAGCAGGGATGGATCCCAAGGAGATCTTCGCTTGGATGACGATGCAGTTCCAGAAACAGCAAGAACTGACAGCAAAGATGGTGGAGGACTCCTTGACTGCTGCACGAGAGCAGCAACAACCGGTGCTGAATATGCTCCAGGACTTTTTTCAGAGGGGGATCAATGCTCCAAGGGACGCTGGAGTCGGAACTACCGGACAGGGGCCCGGAGGAAGCGGTGCGGTAGGACCTTTATCCCTGAACTCACTTACATGGGGAAAGTTGTCTGAGCAGGATAATGTAGATGATTTCCTGACCGCATTCGAGAGGGTGGCGGTGGCCGCGGGATGGCCACAAGAGCAGTGGGCCATGCGGTTAGTGCCTTCCTTATCTGGGAAGGCTCTCGGAGCCTTTAGAGACTTGGCTCCTGGGGACGCTGCCAACTATGGGAGGTTGAGAGAGGCCATTAAAGACCGGTATGGACTGAGTACCCAGGCTTATAGGCGTAAGTTTCGGTCCACTAAATGGGAAAAGGGGGAAACCCCTAAAGCGGTGGCCACTAGATTGATGGACTTGGTAAAAAAATGGTTGGAACCTGATCGACACACCACCGGAGAGATTCTTCAGGAATTGGTAGTGGAGCAATTCCTGCAGGGCCTTCCCAGGGAGATTAGGGCAGGATTGGTCCAAAGGGGCTGTAAGACGGTCGAGGCCGTGACAGCCGGGTTGGAGTGTTACTTGGAAGCTCAACATTGGGGAGGACCCTATCTGGAGGAGGGGAAGTCCCGACCTCAGGGAGGCGGGGGTCTAAAAAGTTCCTGCTTTAAGACAGATCCCCAGGGAGGGAAGCCCGATTACAGCTGGGGAGGTAAGAAGCCAGTAGTGCCCGCAGGCCCTGAAAAAAAAGCTACCTCCTGTGAAGGGAAGATGTGTTACAAGTGCGGGAAGGTTGGGCACTTCAGGAAGGATTGCCCAGGTCGAGAGGGATGGACCTCGCAGGTTGCCCAAGGGTTTAGGCCTCGGTATACTGCTAAGGTGGAGGTTGAGGGTTTACCGATTGTAGCCATGTTAGACTCCGGGGCAGACCAGTCCATGATCTCTAGGAGGTTATGGGAACAAATAAGAAAGAGGGGGATAGGAGGTAAGGATACCTATGAGGGAGCAGTGGCTATTCAATGTATACATGGGGCCAGTACCCGTTATACCCTCCATAGGGTTCACGTGAAGGGGCCCACAGGGGACATAGAGATAGCCATTGCCGTTCTGCCCAGGCTGCCACAGGAGATGATTTTAGGAAGGGACTGGCCCCCCTTTACCGAGTGTATTAGTGAAAAAAGAGTGTTGGTCACTACCCGCTCTCAGGCTCGGCGAGACCCTGAGGCTGAGGAAGAGGGAATAGGAGGTATTTTTCCTTTTCAAGGGGAGGTCTTAGGGGAGCCGGGAAAAGAGAGAAAGGGGAAAGCTTTGAAAAAAAAGGAGCAGAGGGGCAGACGGGAGGCATTGGAGCAGGCAAAAAAAGAAAGTTATCTGCCAGTGGCCCCGAAAGAATTGAGGGAGCAGTTTCCCCAGTTTCATAGGGAGCAGGCCACAGACCCTACTTTAGAATATGCCTGGGAAAGGGCACGCCAGGGGGAGGGCCGGGAGGCCCCTGGTTTCATGATAGAAGGGGACATTCTGTATCGCAGGGTACCCAATTGGGAGAACTCGGAAGCTGGGAGACAGTTAGTGGTCCCCCAGGATTTTCGTCCCCTAGTAGTAAGGCTCGCTCATGATCACCCTTTGGGGGGGCATAAGGGCTCCCAGGCTACCCTGACTCAGATATTGGGGCGGTTTTATTGGCCCGGAGTTTATGGGGAGGTGGAGAGGTATTGCAAGTCCTGCCCCAACTGTCAGAAGGTGGCAGACCGGCTACCGCCTAAGGCACCTTTAAAACCCCTTCCTAGAGTGGAACAACCGGGGAGAAGAATCGCAATGGATATTATTGGTCCGGTAACAAAATCTCAAAGAGGCTTCCTCTATGTTTTAGTGGTTATGGATATGGCCACTAGATACCCCTGGGCCATTCCTTTGAGAAGCATATCAGCGAAGGGCATTGCCAGGGAACTGATAAAAATCTTTTGTGAGGTGGGCTTCCCCCAAGAAGTTTTGACTGACAGGGGGTCCAACTTTATGTCAAGTACCTTAAGGCAAGTGTGGGAGGCTTTTGGGATCCATCATATCCGTACAGCGGCCTACCATCCGCAAACGAATGGGATGGTGGAACGTTTTAATAGAACTTTAAAGGGTATGTTAAAGAAAGCGTTAGGCGAGGATAGGACAGGTTGGGACCAGCTGTTGCCCTTCGTGCTATATGCCTACAGGGAGAAGGTGCAAGACTCCTTAGGTGTGTCGCCGTATGAACTAATGTTTGGCCGGAGGCCCAGGGGAATTTTAGATATATTGCAGGAGCACTGGGTACCCCCGGAAACCCCCGATCAGTCAGTGGTCGAATATTTACAGGATCTGAGGGCCAGATTGGATAAGTTACAAGAATATTCCCAGGATAGGCTAGAACAGAGCCAAAATCAACAAAAGGAATATTATGATAGAGGTACTCGGGAAAGGGAGTTTGCAGTAGGAGATAGGGTCCTTATCCTAATCTCGGAGGATCCTCATAAGTTTGCCTCTAGGTGGAAGGGTCCCTGGGTGGTGAAGAAGAGACTAGGGCCTCTCACGTATGAGGTAGCGAACGAGAAGGGACGGGTCCAAACCTTCCATGTTAACCTGATGAAACCCTGGATAGCAAGGGTAGGCTTTCAGACCAGGGGGGAGGAAAAGGAGGGAGAGGAATTGGGACCGCAAATAAGAGATATTTTCAAGCCAGGGGAACCAGGGGTTAATCCCCGGTTGTCACAGGTACAAAAAAAAGAGATAGGAAGGCTCCTAAAAGGATTTGGAGATGTGTTGACGGCCTGCCCTGGGAATACTCACCTAGTGGAGCACGACATTATAACAGAAAAGGGTAAAGTAGTTCGGCAAAAGCCATATCGGCTGTCCCCCATGAAAAGGAGGGAGGTGATAAAACAGGTCCAGGAAATGTTAGACTTCGGGGTGATCGAAGAGTCAAATAGCCCCCGGTCAAGCCCAGTGGTGTTAGTACCAAAACCCGAAGGGGAGTGGAGATTCTGCATAGATTTCCGCCAGCTTAATAATATCTCTCAAGTAGATGCATATCCTATGCCCTATATTGAGGAGCTGGTGGACAGGCTAGGATCTGCACAATATCTCACCACCCTGGACTTGACAAAAGGGTACTGGCAGATTCCCCTTACGTCAGGGGCGCAAGCTAAGACCGCCTTTAGTACGCCCATAGGCCTGTACCAGTTCAAAAGATTGCCCTTTGGCCTTAATTCAGCAGCGGCAAGCTGCCAGAGATTGCTGGACAGGGTTCTCCGACCACATCAGGCATATGCCGCCGCCTATATGGATGATGTGGTAATACATAGTGGAGACTGGAACACCCATTTAAACCAGGTAGAGGCAGTGCTGCAGGCTTTTAGGGATGCAGGTCTCACCCTGAACCCAAAAAAATGTTATTTTGCGCAGTACCGGGTGAAGTATTTGGGGTATAATGTGGGAAGGGGAGAGGTCCGGCCCTTATTGAATAAGGTTAAAAGCATCCAAGAGTTTCCCAGACCAACCACCAAGAAACAATTGCGTAGATTCCTGGGGATGGTAGGGTATTACCGCAGGTTCATCCCTCATTTTTCCGCAATGGCCACTCCCTTAACTGACATGCTGAGAGGGAAGAAGCCGGACCACTTGAGGTGGGGAACGGAGGAGTTGAGGGCATTTGAACAGATGCAGCGGGCCCTGTGCCAGAAACCTGTGCTGAAGGCAGTTGATTTTGAAAAGCCCTTTGTCCTTCAAACAGATGCTTCGGGGAGGGGGTTAGGAGCAGTGCTATCCCAAGAGCATGAAGGGGAGGAACACCCGGTGCTCTACTTAAGCCGTAAGCTCCTGCCTCATGAGGAGCATTACTCCACCATAGAAAAGGAGTGTTTGGCCATACGATGGGCCTTGCAGGAGTGTAGTGTATATTTAGAAGGGAGAAAATTTAAACTGGTAACGGACCATGCTCCCTTGAAATGGCTGAGTCTGATGAAGAATAATAATGGGAGACTAATGCGCTGGTACTTAGTGTTACAGCCTTTCCAATATTCCGTGGAGCATCGCCCCGGGCGATGTTTAGGAAATGTAGATGCCCTGTCCCGGGTAGAGGAGGAGAATGAGAAAGAATGGGGGGATAGAAGTTTAAGGGGGGGGGGGTATGTAAAGAGTATGTAGGCAGCTCTGGGGAACAGAAAGAAAAGAGGAGAGCAAGAAACTACAACTCCCCGCATGCCTCAGGGGAACCCTGGGCTAAGCAAGAATACCCCCGTTACAGGCAGGCATTCCCCAAGAAAGAACTAGAAACAAGGAACTACAACTCCCAGCATGCCCAAAGGGAACTTGGGGATAAGAGAAACTGTGTGCATTCCCAGGAGTCACCAGAGGAGGGCCGCAGGGGAAGGAGTAAGGCTGATTCTCCAACCTGGTGGAGGAGGTGGTGGAACAAGTGGGTGGAGAAAGAAGGGACTCCAAAGAACTTTAATGAAGAAAAGGGTGAGCAGCTGGGAGAAGGGCGGGGTGAAGAGAATATGGATTGGGCTCCTGAGGAGAGAGGAGGGGAGAGTGAGCCTTGCCCTATGGAGTTGACTGAACCAGAGAACACCCTGGAAGAGCCGATGGACTTTTCAGCTCTGGCTCAGCGAAAGCCAAGGAGGTAGCGGGGCCAAGCCGGGTCAAGCGGGAGGAGGTCAGGTAGGAGTATGACTGACCAAGAGGGTGGGACCCTAGGCTTTGAGTCCGCGCAAAGCCTTGAACCGTGCTTTGAAAGCCTAGCTGGACTGAGCTGTGTTTTAAAGCTTGGCCAAAATTGAACTGTGTTTTGAAAACCTAGCTGGACTGTGCTGTGTGTTTTTTTTTTTCTTTTTACCGCTACTCTCCAGGGGACCGGGAGAGAAAGCAGCGGTTGAAGCCTGCACGGTGTAGCATTGTTTGTTGTTTTGGGAGAGGACATTGAGAGAAGGAGGGACGACCCTCCTATTCAATAAAAAGCTTTATTTTTTTTTTTGGTTTGTGAGGAAAAGGGGAGCCATACAGGAGTGTGTTTTTTTGTTTGGTTTTTTTTTTTTGGAAGAGCTGCAACCCCAGGAGAAAAGAGGATCCACTTTACATTACGCATGGGGTATCCCTAGACCCTAGGCTCAATCAAAATAATAAACATTGGTCAATTGGGCCTTGCAACAGCGAGGACATAACTTAGATTGACCTTAAAAGAAATACAGCCAAATGAGAGTGTAGCCTGGAACAGAACAAAAATGGGCCTAGGAGGGTGGAGTTGGATTCTAAACCCCGAACAGATTCTGCAGCACTGACTGCCCAAACCGACTGTTGCATTGGGTATCCTGCTGAAGGCAGTAGTGAGATCTGAATGTGTGGACCGATGACCACGTTGCAGCCTTGCAAATCTCTTCAATGGAGGCTGACTAAGTGAGCCACTGACGCAGCCATGGCTTTAACATTGTAAGCCGTGACATGGCCCTCCAAAGTCAGCCCAGCCTGGGCATAAGTGAAGAAAATGCAATCTGCTAGCCAGTAGGACATGGTGCGTTTTCCGATGGCAACTCTCCTCCTGTTGGGATCGAAATAAACAAACAATTGGGCGGACTGTCTGTAGGGCTTTGTCCGCTCCACATAAAAGGCCAATGCTCTCTTACAGTCCAGGGTGTGCAACTTGTCTTCACCAGGGTGGGTATGAGAATGGGGAAAAAATGTTGGCAAGCCAATTGACTGGTTCAGATGGAACTCCGACACCACCTTCGGCAAGAACTTAGGGTGAGTGCGGAGGACTACTCTGTTATGGTGAAATTTAATATAAGGAGCATGGAATACCAAGGCTTGAAGCTCACTGACTCCACGGGCTGAAGTAACAGCCACAAAGAAAATGACCTTCCAGATCAAGTACTTCTGTTGGCAGGAATTCAGTGCCTCAAAAGGACATTGAGATCCCATGACACTGGTGGAGGTTTGACAGGGGGCTTTGACAAAAGCAAACCTCTCATGAAACGAACAACTAAAGGCTGTCCAGACATAGACTGACCTTCTACACATTGATGGTAAGCACTAATTGCACTAAGATGAACTCTTACGGAGTTGGTCTTAAGACCAGACTCTAATAAGTGTAGAAGGCATTCAAGCAGGGTCCGTGTAGGACAAGAAAAAAGATCTAGGGCCTTGCTGTCACACCAGATGGCAAACCTCCTCCATTTGAATGAGTAACACCTCTTCATGGAATCTTTCCTGGAAACAAGACTTGGGAGACACCCTCTGAAAAACCTAAAGAGGTGACTTCCATGTTCTCAACATCCAGGCTGTGAGAGCCAGAGACTGGAGGTTGGGATGTAGAAGCGACCCCTCGTTCTGGGTGATGAGGGTCAGAAAACATTCCAATCTCCACGGTTCTTTGGAGGACAACTCAAGAAGAAGAGGGAACCAGATCTGACGGGGCCAAAAATGAGCAATCAGAATCATGGTTCCGCGGTCCTGCCTCAGTTTCAGCAAAGTCTTCCCATGCGTATGGGAGGATACGCATACAGAAGGCCTGTTCCCCAATGAAGGAGAAAAGCATCTGACGCTAGCCTGTCATGGGCCTGAAGTCTGGAACAGAATTGAGGGACTTTGTGATTTGTCTGAGTGGCAAAAAGATCCACCGAGGGGGTGCCCCATGCTCGGAAGATCTTTCGGACAACTTCCATGTTGAGTGACCACTCGTGAGGTTGCATGATCTTGCTCAACTTGTTGGCCAGACTGTTGTTTACACCTGCCAGATATGTGGCCTGCAGAAACATTCCATGATGATGAGCCTAAAGCCACATTCTGACGGCTTCCTGACACAGAGGGTGAGATCCGGTGCTCCCCTGCTTTTTGGTGTAACATAGCAACCTGATTGTCTGTCTGAATTTGGATGATGTGGTTGGACAGCCGATCTCTGAAAGCCTTGAGAGCGTTCCAAATTGCTTGTAATTCCAGGAGGTTGATTTGAAGACCGTTTTCCTGAAAGGACCAAACCCCTTGAGTGTGAAGTCCATCTACATGAGCTCCCCACCCCAGGAGTGATGCATCCATCATCAGCACTTTTAGTGGCTGAGGAATTTGGAATGGACATCCACCCCTGTAGCTTGGCACATGAACTGTGGACTCACCGGTCTATAATTTCCCGGATCTCCCCTGGAACCTTTTTTTAAAAATGGGCGTTACATTGGCCACCCTCCAATCTTCTGGTACCAGACATGTGTGTGTCCAACAGAGCTCCAATGAACTCCAATTTTTGCACTGGAACAAGATGGGACTTGGGATAATTTGTTACAAACTCAGTAGTTCTAGCAGTTGAATAGTCATCTGCATGGACTGTAGAGCCCCTGCCTTCGAAGTGCTCTTCACCAGACAATCGACGAGATAAGGGAACACATGTACTCCCAGTCTGCGTAGCGATGCTGCGACAACTGCCAAGCACTTTGTGAAGACCCTGGGCGCAGATGCGAGGCCAAAGGGCAGTACATAGTACTGAAAGTGCTGAGTTCCCAGTCGGAATCGAAGATACTTCCTGTGAGTTGGAAGTATCGAGATGTGAGTATAGGCATCCTTTAAGTCCAGAGAGCATAGTCAATCGTTTTCCTGAATCACGGGAAGAAGGGTGCCCAGGGAAACCATCCTGAACTTTTCTTGGACCTGGAATTTGTTCAGGGCCCTTAGGTCTAGGATGGGACGCATCCCCCATGTTTTCTTTTGCACAAGGAAGTACCCGGAATTGAATCCCAGCCCTTCTTCCGCTGGTGAAACGGGTTCGACCGCACTGGCCTTTAGAAGGGCGGAGAGTTCCTCTGCAAGTACCTGCTTGTGCTGGGAGCTGAAGGATTGAGCTCCCGATGGGCAATTTGGAGGCTTGGACGCCAGACTGAGTATGTACCCCAACCTGACTATTTGAAGAACCCACCTGTCGGAGGTTATAAGAGGCCACCTTTGGTGAAAAAATATTAACCTCCCACCGACAGGAACGTCGCCCGGTACGGATACTTTTACTGCGGCTATGCTGCACTGGAGCCAGTCAAAAGCCCGTCCCTTGCTTTTGCTGGGGAGCGCTAGGGGCCTTAGGTGCACGGCGATGACGAGAACGCGCATGCTGAGGCTGAGCCTGAATCGGCTTCCGAGAGGCAGGAGTGTACCTACACCTATTGTAGAAATAGGGAGCACTCCTCCTCCCTCCAAAAAACCTCCTGGATGAGGAGGCAGTAGCAGAAGACGTCCAGCTGGAGAGAGAATCCATGGCATCATGATGATTTTTCATCTGATCAACCACATCCTCTACTTTTTCTCCAAAAAGATTATCCCCCCCCCGGCAACGAACATCCGCCATTCGCTGCTGTGTCTTCTGATCCAGGTCAGAGACACGCAGCCATAAGAGTCTGCGCATCACTATACCTTGAGCAGCTATTCGGGATGCCACATCAAAAGTGTCATAAGACCCCCTGGCCAGGAATTTGCAACACACCTTCTGCTGCCTGACCACCTGGTGAAAAGGTTCAGCAAGCTCCGCAGGAAGAGCTTCAACTAAACTGAACAGCTGCCCCACCGAGTTCTGCAAGTGAATGCTCGTGTACAGCTGGTATGTACAGCTGTTTGGATCTTGGCACCAAGCATTGCAGCCTGATACGTTCTTCTCCCAAAAGAGTCCAAGGTCCTATACTCTCTGCCCGGGGGCGCCGAGGCATAGTCTCTAGTACTTCTTCTACCTCAGTCTCACTGTTTTTCTTCCTTCGAAGTCCACTCCATCCGTCTATTTGCTCCTCTGCCTCTCCGAGTAGCAGTCATTTATCGACCCCCTGATAAGTCCCTTTCTTCCTTTCTCACTGACTTTGATGCTTGGCTTTCCTTCTTTCTTGAACCTTCATCTCCTTCCCTCATTCTTGGGGATTTTAACATTCATGCTAATGATCCCTCTGACTCTTATGCTTCGCAGTTTCTTGCTTTAACATCCTCTTTCATTCTTCAACTGTCCTCCACTGCCCCCACTCACCAGAACGGCCACTGTCTTGATCTTATCCTCTCCTCAAACTGCTCACTCTCCAGTTTCTATGCCTCAACTCTTCCCCTCTCTGACCATCATCTGATAACTTTCACACTTAAACACCCTCCTCCCCAGTCCCGTCCAATCTTAACCAATACATTTAGGAATCTTCAGGCTATTAACCCTTCTACTCTGTCCTCCAATGTTTCAAATCTCTTCTCTAGCACTATGTTATCCAAGTCTGTCAATGAGGCTGTTTCTTCCTATAATACTATTCTCTCCTCTGCTCTGGATACTCTCGCTCCTCTCATTCCCCCTTCTGTAAAACGTACCAAACCCCAACCTTGGCTGACCTCTAGAATCCGCTACCAACGTTCCTGTGCCCGCTCTGCCGAACGCCTTTGGCTGAAATCCCGTGCCCATGCTGACTTCATACATTTCAAATTCTTGCTGACCTCCTTCCAGTCTGCTTTTACTTGCCAAACAGGACTATTACATCCAGTTGACTAATTCTCTTGGCTCAAACCCTCGTCGTCTCTTTGCCACACTGAACTCTTTCCTCAAAGTGCCTTCATTTCCACCCCCCCCCTTCACTTTCCCCCCAGACTCTGGATGAGTTCTTTCATGATAAGGTTCACAAGATTAAACTTGAATTCTCAACCAGGTCACCTCCACCTCTCCTTCCCTTAGTCCATTCTCTCAACCCTCCAACCCCTGCCTTCTTTTCTTCCTTTTCTGAAATCACTGAAGAGGAAACTACACATCTTCTTTCCTTCTCGAAACTAACTACCTGTTCCTCTGATCCTATTCCCACCCATCTACTTAACACTATTTCTCCTACTGTCATCCCATTTATCTGTCATATCCTCAATCTTTCATTGTCCACTGCGACCATTCCTGATGCCTTCAAACATGCCGTAGTCACACAACTCCTTAAAAAACCTTCATTGGACCCTACCTGTCCTTCCAACTATCACCCCATCTCCCTCCTCCCTTTCCTATCCAAGATACTTGAATGTGCCGTTCACCGCCGTTGCCTTGACTTTCTTTCATTTCAAGCTATTCTTGATCCACTTCAATCTGACTTTCGCCCCCTTCATTCAACTGAAACAGCGCTTGCTAAAGTCTCCAATGATCTGTTCCTAGCCAGATACAAAGGTCTCTATTCTATCCCCATCCTTCTCGATCTATCTGCTGCTTTTGACACTGTTGATCACAGCCTACTCCTTGATACGCTGCCCTCACTTGGATTTCAGAGCTCTGTTCTTTCCTGGTTTTCTTCTTCTCTCTCCCAGCGTACCTTTAGTGTATACTGTAGTGGAATCTCTTCTACTTCTATCCCACTGTCAGTTGGTGTACCTCAGGGATCTGTCCTGGGACCTCTTTTCTTCTCCATCTATACTTCTTCCCTTGGTGCTCTGATCTCATCCCATGGTTTTCAGTATCATCTTTACGTTGATGACTCCCAGATCTACCTCTCCACACCAGAAATCTCAGCCGAAATCCAGGCCAAAGTATCAGCCTGCCTGTCTGACATTTCTACCTGGATGTCTCAGCGCCATCTGATACTAAACATGACCAAGACTGAGCTTCTTATCTTTCCCCATAAACCAACCTCTCCTCCTCCCCCATTCTCTATTTCTGTGGATAACACTCTCATCCTTCCTGTCTCATCAGCTCGTAACCTTGGGGTCATCTTCGACTCCTCCCTCTCCTTCTCTGCACATATTCAACAGACTGCTAAAACCTGTCGCTTCTTTCTCTATAATATCAGCAAAATTCACCCTTTCCTTTCTGAGCACACTACCAGAACCCTCATCCACGCTCTTATCACCTCTCGCTTAGACTATTGCAACTTGTTTCTCACAGGTCTCCCACTTAGACATCTCTCTCCTCTTCAATCTGTTCAAAATTCTGCTGCACGACTAATATTCCGCCAGGGTCGCTATGCTCATATTAGCCCTCTCCTCAAGTCACTTCACTGGCTTCCTATCCGTTTCCGCATACAGTTCAAACTCCTCTTATTGACCTATAAGTGCATTCACTCTGCAGCTCCTCAGTACCTCTCCACTCTCATCTCTCCCTACATTCCTCCCCGGGAACTCCGTTCACTGGGTAAATCTCTCTTATCTGCACCCTTCTCCACATCTAACTCTAGACTCCGTTCCTTTTATCTTGCTGCACCATATGCCTGGAATAGACTTCCTGAGCCGGTACGTCAAGCTCCATCTCTGACCATCTTCAAATCAAAGCTAAAAGCTCACCTTTTTGATGCTGCTTTTAACTCCTAACCCTTGTTCTTATTATCCTCACTTTAATATTCCCTTATCTCTTGTTTGTCCTGTGTGTCTGTCCTATTTAGATGGTAAGCTCTGTCAAGCAGGGACTGTCTCTTCATGTTGAAGTGTACAGCACTGCGTACGTCTAGTAGCGCTATAGAAATGATAAGTAGTAGTAGTACTCTTGGCTCTTCTGAGAGCAGAGTCCACCACCATGGAATCGTGAGGCAATTGGGCCTTCACCATTACAGATTCTCCATGGACTCTGTACTGGGACTCAGACTTCTTGGGGACCACTGGATTAGAAAGAGGGCAAGACCAATTCCACAACAACACTTCCCTTAGTGTATTGTGCAGGGGGCCGTTGCAACCTCTGCAGGTGGAGAAGGATAAGCCAGGACCTGGAGCATCTCAGTCCTGGGCTCATCCACAACCTCCATAGGGAATGGAATGTCCTTAGACATTTCCTGCACAAAGGATGAGAAAGTAAGACTCTCAGGTGGAGACATCCATACTTCAATTGGTGCAGTAGGATCAGACGGAAGCCCGCAGGACTCTTCCTCCGAAAAGTACCTGGGGTCTTCCTCTTCTCCCCATAAGCGCTCCTTTTTGGTATTGGACAGAAGCTCTCTAAGAGCAGCCCGTACCCGAGCCTTGCTCGACTTCGAGGATCGACGACCTCGTGGGAGGAGTTGAAAAGATGACCCCTGCCTGGACTCCGGTGAAGCTTCCTCCACCAACGTCGAGGGGGAGTCAACCCGGGTGGCAACCAGCTCCAGTACCGCAAGCGGCAGCAAGAGTGGGGACCCCCTTGCAGGTAATGGCCCAGATGCTGCCTTTACAGTCGGTGCAGAAGGCGCAAGCACCCCCGACACCGAGGCAGACTGAAACTGAACATGGCAAAGACAGAGCTTATTGTCTTTCCACCCAAACCCACTTCTCCTCTCCCTCCACTCTGTATCTCAGTCGATGGCACCCTCATCCTCCCCGTCTCATCTGCCCGCAACCTCGGAGTCATCTTTGACTGCTCCCTCTCCTTCTCTGCGCATATCCAGCAGATAGCCAAGACCTGTCACTTCTTTCTCTATAACTTCAGCAAAATTCGCCCTTTCCTCTCTGAGCACACCACCCGAAATCTCGTCCACTCTCTCATTACCTCTCGCCTTGACTACTGCAACCTACTCCTCACTGGCCTCCCACTTAGCCATCTATCCCCCCTTCAATCCGTTCAGAACTCTGCTGCACGTCTTATCTTCCGCTTGGACCGATATGCTCATATCACCCCTCTCCTCAAGTCATTTCACTGGCTTCCGATCAGGTATCGCATACAGTTCAAGCTTCTCCTACTAACCTACAAATGCACTCAATATGCAGCCCCTCATTACCTCTCTACCCTTATCTCCCCTTACGCTCCTACCCGAAACCTCCGCTCACAGGACAAATCTCTCCTCTCTGTACCCTTCTCCTCCACCGCCAACTCCAGGCTCCGCCCTTTCTGCCTCTCCTCTCCCTATGCTTGAAATAAACTTCCTGAGCCCATACGCCAAGCCCCCTCCCTGCCCATCTTCAAATCCTTGCTCAAAGCCCACCTCTTCAATGTCGCCTTCAGCACCTAACCATTATACCTCTATTCAGGAAATCTAGACTGCCCCAATTTGATTGACTGCACATTTTGTCCTTTAGATTGTAAGCTCCTTTGAGCAGGGACTGTCCTTCTTTGTTAAACTGTACAGCGCTGCGTAACTCTAGTAGTGCTTTAGAAGTGTTAAGTAGTAGTAGTAGACTGGCGAAGCAAGCCTTCCAGAAGCTCTGGAAGAAGGGCCCGGATGCGCTTATCGAGAGCTCCCATCGGAAAAGGCTGGGGGGCCGGTGCAGACGCCAGAATCTGAGGGGCTTCGAGAGCCAGTACCAGGCTGCCAGACGACTGACGCATTGGCACCTCCTGTATGGAGGGTGAGCGGTCCTCCCGGCGCTGACGCTTCTTGGGTGCCGACTCTCTCGGCTCCCCGGAGCTCTCGGTACCGTGCCTGGAAGGAGATCGATGACGATGCTTCTTAGCCTTCGCTCAACGCCCGTCATCGACACTCCTCGGTACCGACGAGAAAGACGTGGAATCCTCACGCCTTCTTGGGGCCAGGTCCGACAAAGGTTGGTCCCGGGGGGACTGCATAGCAATAGGCCTTGAGATGGGTGGAGACTCAGTCGATGCTTCGCTGCTCCCAGCTCGATGCAGTCTCTCGGCAGCCATTACCTGCGCTCTCGAAGTCGCTGCTTCCCTCGACGTCGACGTCGATGCCAATGCCGATGTCGATGCCCTCGGTACCGAGGTCGAAGTCGACGTCAATGGATCGGACCGCTCAGGAAAAGGTTTCTCACGCATAGCCTCTTGAGCCACCTGGGTCCGCTTCTTCATCAACTTACACAGCTTACAAGAAGTTGGAAGATGGTCGGGCCCAAGACACTGTATACACCACGTGTGAGGGTCAGTGCTCGAGAAGGTCCTTTGCAGGGAGTACAACGCTTGAAGCTGCTGGGAGTCTTCGATGACAAGGGCGGAAAAATAGCATTCGCGAAATCAAAGGGCTCGATGGTGCCAATCAAAAAAGGCACAAAAAGAGGGGGAAACCCGGCCGAGCGGTCTAAAAGGCGGCCGCGACGAAAAACAAAGGAAACTTTAAAGGATGAAAAAAAATTAAGGAAAAAATGGAAACACAGAAAGTTTTTTTTTTTTGAACTAGGGTAAACTATAAAAGAAGAAAAGTTGCAATAAATGCTCACAGAAGCCGTCTCCTGAGCCGAAAAACTGAACAGCGAGGAACCACCCGACCATTCAGGATCGCGGAAAAAAAGTAAGTGCTTTGCACACGCTCGCGTCGCGGGCGGGAAGCCATTCGCACATGCGCAGTGTGTTTTGGCCCACGCGACGGCGCATTGCTGGAAAGTTCTTTGTTTTTTGAAGTTCCGGTCTCCTGGGCCATCGCGGACGACGACCCATGCGTAAGAAGATTGAGCCTGCTTTTCCTCGGAGAATGATACTAACACTATGAACACAAAAAGATTATGCAGAAAACTTGAAAAGAAATGGTGGAAACAGAAAACTGAGGAAAACAAATCCGGAAAACACTCACAAAATGACAGCCACGCAGGGCAATTGAAAGAGAGAATAACTAAATGCTTCCCTGCTTTTAATGAGCTAGGAAAGTTCTTCTCCAGTCCAGGGTATTTCCGATAACGGCTGTGCAGTGCAGTGCAGTGCAGTGAAAGAGAGAACTATTAGCACTTCCAGGCTCCAATGGACTAGAAAGGCTCACCACTTCTAAGTATTTCCTCCCTCAAGATTCTCAACTAAAAGTACCATTACGCAGGGCAGTGAATGAGAGAACAATTAAGTACCTCCCTGCTTCTAATAATCTAGTAAAGTTCACTCTCACTCCAGGCTATTTCTGATAATGGCTGTGCAGTGCAGTGAAAGAGAGAACTATTAGCACTTCCAGGCTCCAATGGACTAGAAAGGCTCACTTCCACTTCTGAGTATTTCCTCCCTCAAGATTTTCAACTATCAGAACCATTTGCTCTATATCTACATGCTGCGCAGGGTAGTGGAAGAGAGAGCATCTAGTGCTTCCCTGCTTCTAATGAACTAGGAAAGTTCTCTTCCACCCCAGGCTATTTCCTCCCTCTAGATTCTCTACTAATATAACCACTAGCGTTGTCTTGAATGTACATAAGTATATAAGCACCGCTACGCTGGGAAAAGACCAAAGGTCCATCAAGCCCAGCACTCTGTCTCTGACAGCAGCCAATCCAGGCCCCAAGAACCTGGCAAAAAACCCAAAATTTAATAACGATCAATGGCCTTTTCCTTCAGGAATCTGTCTAGACCCCCTTTAAACTCAGCAAGGCCAGCTGCCGTCACTATCTTCTCCGGCAATGAGTTCCAGAGTCTAACCATGCACTGAGTAAAGAAAAACTTTCTCCGATTTGTTTTAAACCTATCACATTCTAATTCCATCTTGTGTCCCCTAGTTCTATTATTGTTAGAAAGTGTAAACAAACGCTTCACATCTGTCCACTCTACCCCACTCATTATTTTGTAAACCTCTATCATATCACCCCTCAGCCACCTTTTCTCCAGGCTAAAGAGTCCTAGCCATCTTAACCTCTCCTCATAGGGTAGTCGTCCCATCCCTTTTATCATTTTTGTCACCTTTCTCTGCACCTTCTCCAATTCCTTTATATCTTTTTTGAGATGAGGCGACCAGAACTGAACACAATACTCCAGGTGCGGTCGCACCATGGAGTGATATAACGGCATTATAACATCCTCATGCTTGTTTTCCATCCCTTTTCTAATAATACTCAACATTCTGTTCGCCTTCTTAGCCACCGCAGCACATTGAGCTGAAGATTTTAACATCCTATCCACGATCTTCCAGATCCCTTTCTTGGTCCGTAACTCCTAAAGCGGAACCTTGCATAACATAGTTGTAATTCGGGTTCCTCCTTCCCACATGCATCACTTTGCACTTGTCAACGTTGAACTTCATCTGCCATTTGGACGCCCAATCCCCCAGTCTCATGAGGTCCTCTTGTAATCTTTCACACTCCTCCCACGACGAGACGACCCTGAATAACTTTGTGTCATCTGCGAATTTAATTACCTCACTAGTTACTCCCATCTCAAGGTCATTTATAAATATGTTAAAAAGCAGCGGTCCCAGCACAGACCCCTGAGGGACCCCACTAACTACCCTTCTCCATCGAGAATAATGACCATTCAACCCTACTCTCTGCTTCCTATCTTTCAACCAGCTCTTATTCCATAATAATACACTGCCTCCGATCCCATGACTCTCCAGTTTCCTTTGGAGTCTTTCATGAGGCACTTTGTCAAACACCTTCTGAAAATCTAGATATACAATATCCACCGGCTCCCCTTTGTCAACATGTTTGTTCACCCCCTCGAAAAAATGCAGTAGATTTGTGAGGCAAGACTTCCCTTCACTAAATCCAGGCTGACTTTGTCTCAGTAGCCCATGCTTTTGTATGTACTCTGTAATTTTATTCTTCATAATAGCCTCCACCATTTTTCCTGGCACCGACGTCAGACTCACCGGTCTATAATTTCCCGGATCTCCTCTGGAACCCTTTTTAAAAATCGGCGTTACATTGGCCACCCTCCAATCTTCCGGTACCACACCTGTTTTTAGGGATAAATTACAAATAACTAACAGTAGCTCCACAAGTTCATTTTTCAGCTCTATTAATACTCTGGGATGAATACCATCCAGTCTTCGTGATTTACTACTTTTCAGTTTGCAGAACTGCCCAATTACATCCTCCAAGTTTACAGAGAAATCATTTAGACTTTCTGACTCGTCCGCTTCAAATACCTTTTCCGGCACCGGTATCCCTCCTCGGTGAAAACCGAAGCAAAGAATTCATTCAATTTCTCCACTACATCTTTGTCTTCCCTGATCGCCCCTTTAACACTACAGTGGACTTCAGAAATTGCTCCAAGGTGCATAGCTCCCTTACCTTGGGTGCTGAGCCCCCCAAAACCCACTCCCCACAAGTACACACCACTACCATAGTACTAAGGGGTGAAGGGGGGCACCTACATGTGGGTTTCGGGTGGGTTTTGAAGGGCTCACATTTACCACCACAAGTGTAACAGGTGGGGGGGATGGGCCTGGGTCCGCCTGCCTGAAGTCCACTACACCCACTAAAACTGCTCCAGAGACCTGCATACTGCTGCAATGGACTGGAGTATGACATTTGAGGCTGGCATAGAGGCTGGCAAAAAAAGTTTTAAAGTTGTTTTTTTTTTGGTGGGAGGGGGTTAGTGACCACTGGGGGAGTCAGGGGAGGTCATCCCCGATTCTCTCTGGTGGTCATCTGGTCAGTTCGGGCACTTTTTTGGGACTTGGAACAAAAAAGGGACCAAATAAAGCGGACCAAATTCTCGCCAGGGATGCCTTTCTTTTTTCCATTATTGGCTGAGGACGCCCATCTCTCCTCGGCCGATAAAGACGCCACCGTCCTGCCTTCGCTACGCCTCCGACACGCCCCCGTGAACTTTGTTCATCCCCGCGACAGACTGCAGTTGGGGGAGGCCAAAATCGGCTTTCGATTATATCGATTTGGCCGCCCGTGGAAGAAATACGCCCATCTCCCCTAGATGGGCGCCCTTCTCCTTTCGAAAATGAGCTGGTTAGTGTACTTAAATGTAACTCACATTGACATGAGCTAAATCCAAATCCAAAATCTAGTATTAGGTATATTGTGAAGTAATACAAAACCTTAAAGTCACACAGGACCTATAAAGCAAATCTACAGTACCATCATAGCACTTACTTACAAGAGTCACACAAAAAAGGCCTATCAAGGAAAAGATAACACTGTAAACAAATCATTGGACACAAGAACACTAATATACCTACTTCACAAACTGCATTACTACAGATGGTACACAGACATTCAATGCTATCAGAATAACTGGCCTCTTTCACACAGACAGACCCTCACCAAGCATGGGACAGGTAAACTAACTAAAGATAGAAATATGTAGAAAAAAGTTAAACTAAAGCCCCAAGAAGCTGGAATCTGCACACAGTATAACGCCAGAGAACTAGAAACAGTAATGAATTTCCTTCTCTATGGTGCAAAACAGCAGATGTAAACTTAAAAATGAACATATTCCACTCATGAAATTACAAATTAATACATACAAATAAAACTAAAAGGGAAAATAAGATAATACCTTTTTAATGGACTAATTTATTATATTTTTTGATTCGCTACCAGAGGCCAAAAAACCAGATCAGGATAGTTTACTTACCTGAGGAATTAAGATTTTGGCCTCTGAAAGTTAGTCAAAAATATATTTAATTCAATAAAAAAGTATCACTTTATTTTCTGCTTTTTGCTTTATTTTTTATTAATTAATTTTAATATAGACTAACATTCTGCATTATTTCACCCTAAATTTTAAAATAAAATTATTTTTTCTACCTTTGTTGTCTGGCCATTTAATATTTCACTCAGGCCTTCCCCTTTTGCTTCTCTAATTCCCCAATCTGTCACCAGCTCTTCCCTCTCCCCTCCAGCCATAGAACATCTCCTGTCTGTGGGTCTCTTTTGTTTCCTGCCATCCATACTGAATCTCCACTCTCTTTTTTTCCCTTTCTCCAGTCCTGTGACATCTTCTATCTCTCTTCTCCTGTCATGTGTCATCTCCTCCCACCTCAGCCATGCAGCCTCTCCTCTCCCATCCCTCCAACCAATAACTCCTCCCCTCCCTAGCCATGAAGCATCTCCTCTCTCCTCCTTCATCCAGAATCTTCTGTTTCTGTTTATCTCCCTTCTCTCTCTGCTCCCTGTCCCTGCCCCAACCCCAACACCAGCCATGCAGCATCTATTTTTTCTCTCCCCCCTCCTGGCCATCTAGGATCTCCTCTGTATCTCTCTCTTTTGCCCCCAGCGAACATGAACATTGCACCTCTGTTTCTCTCATCCTCTACCATGTACCATTGCCTCTCTCTTTCTTCCTCCAACTCAAAATTGTCCCTCTGTCCCTCTCAGTGCCCACTGCTTCTTTCTCTTTCTTCCCTAAATAACATCACTCTTCTATGTCTCATCCTCCAGCATCCACTATTGCCCCATTTTTTTCTCCGCCCATCCATCCAGCATTGCCTATCTATCCCCCTTCAATAGTCCCGTCTCTCTCTTTCCCCCATCCCTCACTATGCAGCATTGATCAGTCTCTCATCTCCTTACACCATGATCACTCCATCTCTTTCTCTCCCTCTTCCAAATTACCCCACGATTGCTCCATCTTTTTCTCCTTCTCCCCAACTGCATGACTTACTTGTTCACACCTCCTCTGGGCTGCTGCCTGCCTAAATCTATGGCAGCAACACCAAATAGGAACTGCCAGGTAACAGCAAACAAAAAAATCCATGTGCGGGGCCAGAGCCCTTTGCATGCTGCTGCCAATCTCTCTCCTCCTCCCTTCCTGAAACAGTTGCATCAAAAAGAGGGAATATGAGGAGGAAGGAGACACAGGTGCACCCAGGGCTCTGACCCTCCACATGGATTCATTTCATTTACGCTCACCTAGTCAGCAGACAGCGGCAGGGAATGGAAGGGAAAAGAAGCTGGTGGTTGCTACTTAGTGTTGCTGCCACAGACTTGGGCAGGAGAGCAAGTGGAGCAGGGAGGGTAAACTGGCGGTTGGGGCCAAGCCTCTTATACGTGGCAACTGTTCTCTCCTCTCTCCTCCTGTAAATCTCCTGACACAGTGCTAGAATTTGGGAATGGAGGGACAGATGGGGGAGAGACTTTACCATTCTTATGTCTTTCTTTCCTGCAGCAGCAAATAATCACAACCAGTGAAACAAGGATTGGAAGAATGGCGAGACAGATCATCCAACAGACGACAGGCTGGATAAATATGTCTGAAAGAAATGAAACCAGGTGACATGAATTTTAAATAGAAAAATCATAATCAATATTTGAGAATTCCTAATCTGAATATTGAAATATACCAGAGGAACCAAATAAAGAAATGTTCACCTAGGAGAGAGGGAAGAGATGGTAACAACCTTCTCTGGATCTGATTCTAGGAGGTGCTTGAAGTTTCATGATTTAAATTAGGTCTCAATTATATGAGCACTTTGCTGAAGCTTATTTTTGTGACTGTGACTGACCTGCTATAGAAACCACTGATTCTCTCTCTTGCTTCATTACAGTGTTTCCAATATGACAGGTAATCTTGCCATACTGATTTGTTCTCATAAGTAGGGAAGTTTTGACGTTGAACAGACCATTCTGCCTTTGTAATTCTGTTTCAGATGTTGGTGTCAGATTCTATCCAACTTCTTGTTTCCAGGTCACTTCAGGCTCTGGATACCATCCTGCAGATTCACACAGGATTGTAGGTGTCCCTGGCTGTTGAGGTTTCCTTTTTTTTTTTTAAATATATTTGTTATAGACAATTTCTTGGGTTAATGTTCAGGGCAAATTAAGCAGTATTGGCTACATATTATATTTTGCTTTTCAGTATTTTGTTTGATTTTATTGTATACTACTTACAATGTAAACACAATATGTAATACAACATTTTAATAGACAGCGTTGGGTAAAAGCAAAAATGGAACATATAGATAGGTAAGAGAGTAAGAGGAGTTAGAAAATAAGGTGACATTTAAAGAAAGTTGCACATGAGGTCAGAGAGATAATTAAATGTTATCTGAACTAGGGTAGGAGTGGATAAATGCATATGAACATAAAGATGAGATAAGAGTACATATCCAGTATTTTTTTATTTATTTGTTACATTTGTACCCCACATTTTCCCACCTATTTGCAGGCTCAATGAGGCTTATATAGTACCGTAATGGCGTTTGCCAATTCAGTTGATAACAAATACAGGTGATATTGTGGTCGAAAGAGGTAGGTGTGTATTAAGCACCATGAGGATTGAAGGTAGTGAAGATTGTATATTGTCCAGTACTATCATTGGTTAGGATGTGTTGCTGGGTGTGGGGATTTACGGTGGATCGGTGGGGTAAGTCTTTTTGAAGAGGTTGGTTTTTAATGATTTCCTGAAGTTTAGATGGTCATGGATTGTTTTCACAGCTTTTGGAAGTCCATTCCATAGTTTTTTTTAGTTACATTTGTACCCTGCGCTTTCCCACTCATGGCAGGCTCAATGCGGCTTACATATATAGGTACTTATTTGTACCTGGGGCAATGGAGGGTTAAGTGACTTGCCCAGAGTCACAAGGAGCTGTGCCTGAAGTGGGAATCGAATTCAGTTCCTCAGTTCCCCAGGACCAGAGTCCACCACCCTAACCACTAGGCCACTCCTCCCATAGTTGTGTGCTTATGTAGGAGAAGCAGGATTCGTAAGTTGTTTTGTACTTAAGTCCTTTGCAATTTGGGTAATGTAGGTTTAGGTATGATCGTGCTGATCCGAATCTGTTTCTGGTTGGTAGATCTATGAGGTCTGTCATATATCCTGGGACTACTCCGTAGATAATTTTGTGGACCAAAGTGCAGATTTTGAAGATGATTCTTTCTTTGATTGGGAGCCAATGCAGCTTTCCTCGGAGAGGTTAGCACTGTCGAATCGTGTTTTACCAAATATCAGCCTGGCTGCTGTGTTTTGGGCGGTGTGGAGTTTTTTTGTGAGTTGTTCTTTGCATCCCGCATAGATTCCATTGCAGTAATCTGTATGGCTTAGGACCATTGATTGTACTAGGTTTCGGAAAATTTCTCTCGGGAAGAAATGTTTTAATCGTTTAAGTTTCCACATTGAATAGAACATTTTCTTTATTACAGAGTTTACTTGGCTCTCGAGGGTAAGGTTGCAGTCGATTGTGACTCAGAGTATTTTTAGGCTCTCTGAGATAGGGAGGGTTTGTCCTGGGGTGTTTATGGTTGTGGGTTTGTATTTGTTATATTGAGATGAGAGGATGAGGTAGTGTGTTTTTTCAGTGTTCAGTTTCAGTTGGAATGAGTTTGCCCTGGAGTCCAAGATGTTCAGGCCATCATTGATTTCATTGGTTATTTCTGTTGTCATGTCTGAAGTGAATGTAGATTGTAACGTCATCTGCATATATGAACGGGTTGAGGCCTCAATTGGATAGGGATCATCATTATGTTAAAGAGTATTGGTGATAATGGTAATCCTTGAGGTACTCCGCAGGCTGCTTTCCATGGTGGTGATATGTTTGAGTTTGATTTTACTTGGTATACATAGTAACATAGTATATGACGGCAGAAAAAGACCCGCACGGTCCATCCAGTCTGCCCAACAAGATAAACTCACATGTGTATATCTTACCTTGATTTGTACCTGTCTTTTTCAGGGCACAGACCAAATAAGTCTGCCCAGCAGTATTCCCCGCCTCCCAACCACCAGTCCCGCCTCCCATCTCCATCACAGACCGTATAAGTCTGCCCTTGATTTGTACCTGCCTTTTTCAGGGCACAGACCATATATGTCTGCCCTTGATTTGTACCTTACCTTGATTTGTACCTGCCTTTTTCAGGGCACAGACCGTATAAGTCTGCCCAGCAGTATTCCCCGCCTCCCAACCACCAGACCCGCCTCCCATCACCGGCTCTGGTACAGACCGTATAAGTCTGCCATCCACTATCCTCGCCTCCCAACCACCAACCCCTCTTCCCCCCACCTGCTCCTCCACCCAATTTTGGCTAAGCTTCTGAGGATCTATTCCTTCTGCACAGGATTCCTTTATGTATATCCCACGCATGTTTGAATTCCGTTACCGTTTTCATCTCCACCACCTCCCTCGGGAGGGCATTCCAAGCATCCACCACCCTCTCTGTGAAAAAATACTTCCTGACATCTTTCCTGAGTCTGCCCCCCTTCAATCTCATTTCATGTCCTCTCATTCTACTGCCTTCCCATCTCCGGAAAAGATTCGTTTGCGGATTAATACCTTTCAAATATTTGAATGTCTGTATCATATCACCCCTGTTCCTCCTTTCCTCCAGGGTATACATGTTCAGGTCGGCAAGTCTCTCTTCATATGTCTTGGAACGCAAATCCCATACCATTCTCGTAGCTTTTCTTTGCACCGCTTCCATTTTTTTAACATCCTTCGCAAGGTACGGCCTCCAAAACTGAACACAATACTCCAGGTGGGGCCTTCTGGAGGTTAGAAAACCCTTGATCCAATTAAGTACATTTCCAACAATCCCAAAGTGGCCAAGGAGTTTTAATAATATATTGTGATTTACCATGTTGAATGCGCTCGACATGCAATGGCGTCGCGAGAGCAGCTGACACCCGGGGTGGGTCGCCGCTGCGCACCCCCCCGGGGTGCAGCGCGACCCACCCTCCCCCCTCCGTAGCACAACCCCCCCCCCCCCCCGCCCGCGAGAACATACCTGGAAGAAGGTGAGAGGCGGGCGGGAGGGCCAATCCACCGAGTGCACGCCGCTGGGGGGTGTCGGCGCCTCGCTGGTTCCTTGCTCTTTCTGCCCCGGAACAGGAAGTAACCTGTTCCGGGGCAGAGAGAGCAAGGAACCAGCGAGGCGCCGACACCCCCCAGCAGCGTGCACCCGGGGCGGACCGCTCCACCGCCCCCCCTTCCTACGCCACTGTCGACATGTGTCCCGTTTTGGTCTGTACGGTTGGATCTCGTGAACCCTTGGGTCCCCGGTGGAGCGCTGGAGTCAGCAGTAGACCCCGGCCCTCCGAAGGACAGCCGAACAACCCCTAGTCTTCACCTGCGGCGACCACCATTCCCCGGGAGTTGAGCCCCCAGGTGCTGGTGGCCAACAGGACTTCTGGAACCACGGGATTGGCGGACTGTGGGCCGCAGATGATGCGGAGGCTTGGAGGACTGGGCAAGCGGCCGGCAAGGCAGAGTCAAGATACCAGCAGAGGTCAGGGCTGGCGGCAGGTAAGCAGAGTCAGGATACCAACAGAGATCAGGGCAGGCAGCAGGCAAAGCAGAGTCAGGATACCAGCAGAGGTCAGGGCAGGCAGCAGGCAAAGCAGAGTCAGGATACCAGCAGAGATCAGGGCAGGCAGCAGGCAAAGCAGAGTCAGGATTCCAGTAGAGGTCAGGGCAGGCTGCAGGCAAGCAGAGTCAGGATACTAGCAGAGGTCAAGTCAGGTCAGGCAGGAACGAAGTCAGGAAACACACTCGGAAGCTATCCTCTCTATAAAGTAGAAGCTGAAGCAATGTCAGTGAGGAACACTGCTCCTTAAATAGCCCTCCCCATCAGGGAACTAAGAATCAACTGGTAGACGCACGAAGAAGCGGGACCCCAGGATAGCGTCATCGGGGAAGAGGCTTCAGGATAAGTCCGCCGGCGGGCAAAGGTGGAGTCGCGCTGCAGCCGGCCAACCCGGTACCGCCAGGTATGGTCCAGATTCCTGGGCTCCGCACTTGGAAGAGAAGCCTGCCAGCAGTACTGGCGCCATCTTCCCCAGCCTCGTCTGGCAGGGAAATGGCCAGTGAACAGAAGCGGAGGCAGCACCGGCCACCCAGTGGCGCAGAACGAGAGCTCCAGAAGCCCGCACTACTGCTCCCTGGAGCGGACCAGGCGGGAGTGGCGCTGCTCCAGTGTGGGACGCGACAGTATCCTCCCCGGAAGCCCCCCTCTTCTCCTCGATCTGGGCTTCGAAGGATGCCGGGAGTGGAATTCTTGTACCAACTCTGGAGCATGTATGTTGGTAGCTGGTTCCCACGAATTGTCCTCAGGACCGAAATGTTTCCAAGACAACAGGTAGAATAGCCTCCCCCTCTGCCACTTGGAATCCACAATCTCCTCTACCTCATACTCCGGGTCGGGTTTTGACTCCGGGATGTCCCGTCCTCTCTCCGGGGGATGCCACTTGGTCCTCAGAAATGGCTTTAACAACGAGACATGGAAAGCACTATGAACCCATAGGGTCCTTGGCAGGTGCAGGCGATAGGTAACAGCGCCTATTCGAGACTGGACAGTGAAGGGCCCAATGAACCGTAGTGCAAACTTTCACGAAGGCAACCGGAGCCTTAAGTACTTCGTGTTGAGCCATACCTTCTGATCCGGCTGGAAGACCGTGGCCGTGCGGCGTTGCTGGTCAGCAAAATGCTTGTACCTGGCGGCAGCTTGGTGGAGATGCTGCTGGACCTTCTTCCAGGTCTCCTGAATCTCTGCCAGGGTATGCTGGAGCTGGGCAATCGTGGAATTCGCAGGGACCAGCAGAGGGAGTCACAGATGTCATCCATACACTATGAGGAAGGGTAACATCTTAGAGGCGGAGTGCAGACTATTGTTGTAGGCGAACTCCGCCCAAGGGAGCAGTAGAGACCAGTTGTCCTGTTGGTCATTGGTGAAGGCTTTAAGGGTTTGATTGATCCTCTCCACCATTCCGTTGGTCTGCGGGTGGTAGGCAGAGGAAAAATGGGTAGCTATTCCGAGGGCGGAACACAATGCCCTCCAGAACCTTGAGGTGAATTGTGACCCCCGGTCACTAACAATGCGAACTGGTAGCCCATGGAGACAGAAGATGTGTTGTATGAAATGGAAAGCCAGGGTTGCCGCTGATGGTAATGCCTTCACGGGAACAAAATGTGCCATTCGTGAAAACCGGTCTACCATCACCCAGATCACGGTATGTCCTTGAGAGCGCGGAAGGTCTGAGATGAAATCCATCGAGAGCTCCTCCCAAGGATACGCAGGCACCGGCAATGGTTGTAGCTTACCCCACGGCCTTCCAGCAGCAGATTTGACCCGGGCGCAGGTGGGACATGAAGAGACAAAGTGCAACACATCCTGGGCCATCCGAGGCCACTGAAACTGACGAGAGATCAGGTGCAAAGTCTTATGGAAGCCAAAATGCCCGCAAAGGCAAAGGGGTGACTACTACTACTATTTAGCATTTCTATAGCCCCAGTGCACCACCCGCCGCCGAGCACGCAGAGGTACAAATGTTCTCAAGGTGGTGGCTACTGCAGGAATATGAGACACACAGGCGGGATTCAACATTGGATGGGGTTCCTCAGGATCTTCAGGGGTTTCAAAAGCCCGGGAGAGAGCATCCGCTTGAATGTTCTTCTCTGCTGGACGGAACACCAGCCGGAAATGGAACTGGGCGAAGAACAATGACCAATGGGCTTGGTGGGGATTCAACCTCTTGGCATCCTGCAAGTACAACATGTTTTTGTGATCAGTGATGACGGTAAACATGTGTTCCGCGCCCTCCAGCAAATACCTCCATTCCTGGAGCGCAAGTTTCAAGGCCAGAAGCTCTCGGTCCCCCACCGTATAATTCCGTTCCGCGGGGGTGAACTTCCTGGAGAAGAAGAAGCAAGGGAGTCACTTACCGGTGGAGGCGACCTGTGACAAGATGGCCCCTGCCCCCAGCGAGGAAGCATCCACCTCCACGAAGAATGGTTTGCTGATGTCGGGACTGCGGAGAATGAGAGCTGAGACAAATGCCCTCTTCAGGGTGGTAAAAGCCTCATGAGCTTCGGCTGGCCAATTTCGGGCATAGGCGCCTTTCCTGGTCAGCGCTGTCAAGGGCGCGGTGACCTGAGAGTAGTGCAGGATGAATTGACGATAATAATTTGCAAACCCCAGGGATCGCTGTAGCGTCTTGAGACCCTGGGGGTTCGGGCCAGTCCTGGATGGCCTGTAGTTTATCAGGATCCATCTGAAACCCCTCTGATGAAATGATGTACCCGAGAAAGGGTATAACCCGCTGATGGAAGGCGCATTTACTCAGTTTGGCTAATAGCCGATGTTGTCTCAACCGGTGGAGCACCGTACGGATGTGGGTCACGTGCTGCTGGGGTGAGGTGGAGAAAATCAAGATGTCATCCAGGTAGACAATCACTGATGAGTATAACAGGTCCTGGAACACAAAGTTAATGAAATCTTGGAAAACCGCGAGGGCATTACACATTCCGAAAGGCATCACCAAATACTCGAAATGCCCCTCGTGCGTGTTAAACACGGTTTTCCACTCGTCCCCCTGGCGGATGCGGATCAAATTGTATGCTCCCTGCAGGTCTAGCTTGGTGAAGATTCTGGCCCCCTGGAGTCTATCAAAGAGTTCAGGGATCAGTGGAAAGGGGGTACCGATTCTTCACTGTGATTGCGTTCAGACCTCAGTAGTCAATACATGGCCTGAGAGAACCGTCCTTCTTGCCTACAAAGAAGAATCCCGCTCCGGTGGGAGATGAGGACGGCCAAATGAACCCCTTCTGTAGGTTCTCCTGAATGTAGGCTCTCCTCCCGGGACAGTGTGTACAGTCTGCCTCTAGGGGGCATCTTGTCAGTGAGCAAGTTGATGGCACAATCAAAAGGCCGATGAGGAGGCAGGGTATCTGCTTCCACTGGGTTGAACACATCAGGAAAGTCCTGGTATTCCTGAGGTAATGCGGCTTTACATGGCTGAGGAGCCCTGAGGAGGGTCATAAGGACTAGGCGACGGGGGTCGGCATTTTCAGGCAAGCCGTAGATCAGCGATCACCCCAGCTACTAATCGTCCCGTGCACCCAGTCGATGATGGGAGAGTGAAGTCGCAACCAGGGGAGTCCTAGGACGAGTGGGTGAATGGACTGAGGTAAAATCAGTAGATGAATAATGGTGGCGTGATCTGAGTGATGAGCTGCGGAAGGACCGTGCCTTGGATAGACGTTACCCGTAGGGCAGGTTGGCACGGCCCCATCAGCTGTCCCAACTGCTTAAGGAGTTCGGCACTAATAAAATTTCCCCCCGCTCCGGAGTCCAACAAGGCCCTAGTGTGCACAACAACATCCTGCCACCGGAGGGTAACTGGAACGGTGATCAGATTATCAGGGAGGGGCGCGGAGTGACCCAAGACCATCCCCCTCACAGGGCCTTGGTGCCAGCGTTTCCCGGCCAAGTGGAGCAGGTCTGGATGAAGTGCCCGGCCTCTCCGCAATACAGGCATAACTTATCGCGTCGCCGGCAGGCCCTCTCCACCTCAGTCAGCTGTTGCTGCCCGATTACCATGGGTTCCTCAGAGGCTCTTGCCCGGGTGATGATAGCCGGCCTCGGGGATGGGGTTCTCCTGGCCCAGAAGCCGGATCTTGGAGGCGTCCGCTGCGCGGCCCGCTCCCGGGCTCTTTCCTGGAAGCGGGTATCCACACGGATGCATAGGGCGATCAAGGCGTCCAATGAGGCCGGAAGATCTCATCCCGCAAGTTCGTCCTTGATCCGCCCCTGTAGACCCTGCCAGAAGATTGCAGACAGGGCTTGCTGGTTCCAACGAACCTCGGTGGCCAGGGTTCGAAACCGGACTACATAAGTTCCCACAGACCCATCCCCTTGCTGAATCCACAGCAATTTGGCCGTGGTAGAGGATGGCCTCCCTGGAACATCAAATACCAGGCGGAACTGGCGAAGAAACTCTCCCAAATCGGAGAGGAGAGGATCTCCTTGTTCACACAGAGGCGATGCCCATGCCAAGGCAGGGCCTGTGAATAATGAGATAATATATGCAACCTTCACCCTCTCCGAGGGAAAGGCCCAGGGTTGCATATCAAAGTACATGAGACATTGATTTAAGAACCCCCGGCAACTCGCAGGGGTGCCATCGAACCGGGCAGGCTCGGGGAACTGGGGTCCTGAAAAGGCTTCCGCAGGCCTAGGGGCTGTGGGGGCAGGCTGGCGTTGGGCTTGAAACGTCGCCAGCTGGGAGCAGTCATCTCGAAGCACCCCTGACAGATTATTTAACTGTTCTTGTTGCTGCTGAAGTACCTGCGCCAGATTCATCATCTCGGGCTGCTTCGGCGAGCTCATGGCTTCAGCTTACTGTCCCGTTTTGGTCTGTACGGTCAGATCTCGTGAGCCCTTGGGTCCCCGGTGGAGCGCTGGAGTCAGCGGTAGACCCCGGCCCTCCAAAGGACAGCCGAACAACCCCTAGTTTTCACCTGCGGCGACCACCTTTCCCCGGGAGTTGAGCCCCCAGGTGCTGGCGGCCAACAGGACTTCCGGAACCACGGGGTTGGCGGACTGTGGGCCACAGATGGCGCGGAGGCTTGGAGGACTGGGCAAGCGGCCGGCAAGGCACAGTCAAGATACCAGCAGAGGTCAGGGCTGGCAGCAGGTAAGCAGAGTCAGAATACCAGCAGAGGTCAGGGCAGGCAGCAGGCAAAGCAGAGTCAGGATACTAGCAGAGATCAGGGCAGGCAGCAGGCAAAGCAGAGTCAGGATACCAGCAGAGGTCAGGGCAGGCAGCAGGCAAAGCAGAGTCAGGATACGAGCAGAGATCAGGGCAGGCAGCAGGCAAGCAGAGTCAGGATACCAGCAAAGGTCAAGTCAGGTCAGGCAGGAACGAAGTCAGGAAACACACTTGGAAGCTATCCTTGCTACAAAGTAGAAGCTGAAGCAATGCCAGTGAGGAACGATGCTCCTTATATAGCCCTCCCCATCAGGGAACTAAGAATCAGCTGGTAGACGCACGAAGACACAGGACCCCCAGGATAGCGTCATTGGGGAAGAGGCTTCGTGATAGGTCCGGCGGCGGGCGAAAGTGGAGTTGCCCTGCAGCCGGCCAACCCGGTACCGCCAAGCAGGGTCCAGATTCCCGGGCTCCGCACTCAGAAGAGAAGCCTGCCAGGAGCACTGGCGCCATCTTCCCCAGCCCCGTCTGGCAGGGAAATGGCCAGCGAACAGAAGCGGAGGCAGCACTGGCCACCCAGCAGCGCGGAACAAGAGCTCTAGAGGCCTGCGCTACTGCTCCCGGGAGTGGACCAGGCGGGAGCGGCGCTGCTTCGGTGAGGGACGCGACAACATGTTTGCGCTTTAAAAATGGCCGCCGAGACTTCCAGAGGTGGCCTCGCAAGACTTCTGCTGAAGTCTCAGCGGCCATTTTGAAGCACAATCCGGCAGCGGGGGAGAGTCAGCGCTGGCAGCAGGCAGGCAAGACTGCCTGCCCCGAAGAATTTGAAGGACAAGGAGTCGGTGAGGGACCAGATCTGAAGGGAGGGAGGAGAATTCGCTGAACAACTCGGGAGGGGGTGGCAGGGGAAAGAAGGGAGTCGCTGGGCATGGGTGGATGGAGGGGAGAGAAAGGTCACTGGGTATGGGTGCATGCAGGCCAGGGGAGAGGAGGGTCACTGCTGGATATGGGTGGATGGAGGGCAGGGGAAAGGAGGGTCACTGGGTATGGGTGCATGCAGGGCAGGGGAGAGGAGGGTCACTGGGTATGGGTGCATGCAGGCCAGGGCAGGGGAGAGGAGGTTCACTGGGTATGGGTGCATGCAGGGCAGAGGAGAGGAGGGTCACTGCTGGACATGGGTGGATGGAGGGCAGGGGAAAGGAGGGTCACTGGGTATGGGTGCATGCAGGGCAGGGGAGAGGAGGGTCTCTGGGTATGGGTGCATGCAGGGCAGGGGGAGAGAAGGGTCGCTGGACATGGGTGGATGGAGGGCAGGGGGAGAGAAGGGTCGCTGGACATGGGTGGATGGCGGGCAGGGGAGAGGAGGGGAGAGAGAAGAAATGCTGGACATGGATAGAGGGGAGGGAAGAGTGAGAAAGGAGATGAGATGAGGGAAAAGGAAGAGAGGAGAAAAACTGCACATGGATGAAGAAAATAGGCAGAAGCTGAGGACCAGAAATGAAGAAGAAAGGAGGAAAGGAAAGAAATAAATGGAAAGGAAGCCCTGGAAATGGAGTTAAGAGGACAGTTAGCAGCAGAATTGGATACTGGGCCAGCATGATCAGAAAAAGTCACCAGACAATAAAGGTAGAATAAAATCATTTTATTTTCATTATAGTGTTTGGAATATGTTCACTTTGAGAATCAGGTGCTCAACATTAAAAGTTTATATTTATTTACTTATTTATGGCATTTTATCGCACATTAAACATGAATTAGATTGGAACCTGGGTTCATTTAATTTTTTTTCCTGGCGTAATGCACTGCCGCCCCCCCCCCCCCCCCCCCCCCCCCCACCAGGCTCTCTCCCCGGCTATAGCCAGCTCTGCAATTTGGGGGGGGGGCGCAGAGGGGGACCGGGGAGAGAGCCTGTTGTTAAACATTTACCAGCACACCACTGCTCGGAGGGTTAGTTGTGACAAGTGAAATGGGCTTATATATGAACGAAATCTTGGGAGACCAAAGACACCCTAGGATCTACCCAGATATCATTGAACTCTCTAAATCCATGAGCAAACCACCTGTAGTTTGATCTACCAGAAATATAAATTTTACAAATATGGGAATCGGGCGGGTAGGCACTTGGCGAGAGTAATTAAATGCTGGGGTGGATCTCGAGCAGAACATGCCTTGAAGAATGCTTCAGGTATGCTAATCATGCATAGCAATAAAATCACAGATATATTTCGCACACACTTTGAAACCCTCTATGCTGATGTTGAGCAAACTTTGGGAGAAATGTCTCAGGGCTTAGATCACACCAGGGTATCACGACCCCTGCAAGCAAAGTAATTTCAGGAACCAAGCAAATCTCTTAAGACTAGGGCTGCCCCTGGGATGGATGCCATACAGGGAAAATCTTGGATCTTCTTGGGTGGGGACATTGACTTGGGAGGAGCAGGTTCTAAAATATCAGGGGGTGAATCTGCTATCTGATCTCTCTGACTTGTATTCCATGAATGTTCAGAGTCTTTTGGAAGATTTTCAGAAAGATTTTGACAAAGTTCCTCATGAGAGACTCCTGAGAAAATTAGAGTCATGGAATAGGTGGCAATGTTCTAGTGTGGATTTGGAATTGCTTATTGGACAGAAAACAGAAGTAATTTCTCTTAATGGAGGAGAGTGAATAGTTGGAGTGCCAAAGGGATCAGTACTGGGACCGGTGCTATTCAACATATTTATAAATTATATGGAAATCGGAATGACAAATGAGGTGATTAAATTTGCAAATGACAGAAAACTATTATAGGTTGTTAAAACACATGCAGATTGTGAAAAATTGTAGGAAAACCTTAGGAAATTGGAAGACTGGGCATCGAAATAGCAGATGAAATTTACAAATGCAAAGTGATGTACATTGGAAAGAATAATCTGAATCATAGTTACATGATGCTAGGGTCCACCTTGGGAGTTAGCACCTGGCTCTGCCCTGATGACTCTGCTTCAGTCGCAGCCCTCTGCCATGGCGGTTATCTTTTTCACATACTCCTCGCCCTGCTGGTCGCGGGGGCGGTGTGGGACTACTTCACTCTCCCTCCTCCAGATTTCAACCCCTTCTTCCACCTCAATCTCACTGTTTTTCCTCCTTTGAAGTCCACTCTATCCGCCTTTTCTCTCCTCTGCCTCTTCGAATAGCGGTCATTTATCGTCCCCCTGATAAGTCCCTTTCATCCTTTCTCAGTGACTTTGATGCCTGGCTTGCATTCTTCCATGATCCTTCCTCCCCCTCTCTCATCCTTGGTGACTTTAATATTCCTGCTAATGATCCTTCCAACTCTTATATTTCCAAGTTACTCGCTTTAACATCCTCCTTTAATCTCCAACTATGCTCCACCTCCCCCACTCATCAAAATGGTCACTGTCTTGATCTCATCTTCTCCTCCAACTGTTCACCCTCTAGTTTCCTTCCCTCTGATATTCCCCTCTCTGATCACCATCTTATAACTTTCACACTTAAATCTCCTCCCTCCCAGCCCCGTCCTATCTTATCTAATTTATCTAGGAATCTTCACGATATTGACCCTTCATCTCTATCCTCCCATGTTTCAAACCTCCTCTCTACTGTGGCACCATCCACGTCTGTCAACGAGGCTATTTCTTCTTACAACAATACTCTATCCTCTGCCTTAGACGCTCTTGCACCTTTGATGACCCACCCTATAAGGCGTACAAAACCCCAACCTTGTAATAATTATATTTTCCTTTAAAAATATTCTTTTTCTGTTTATCCGATTTTTCCTGTTGCAAGATATTATGCTTGTAAATATGTTAAAACTTAATAAATAAAAAAAATAAAAAAAACCCCCAACCTTGGCTGACTTCTAATATCCGCTACCTACGTTCCTGTACCCGCTCCGCCGAACGCCTCTGGCGGAAATCTCGGGCCCTTGCTGATTTCTTACACTTTAAGTTCATGCTGACCTCCTTCCAATCTGCTCTTTTACGCGCCAAACAGGATTATTATATCTAACTGACCAACTCTCTTGGCTCTAACCCTCGACTTCTCTTCAGCACATTGAACTCTCTCCTCAAGGTGCCCCCTCCCCCAACTCCCCCTTCATTATCTCCTCAGACCCTTGCTGAATTCTTTCACGACAAGGTTCAAAAGATAAACCTTGAATTATCTACCTCGCCACCTCTCCCTCCACTAGTCTGTTCCCCTCTCTCTCCTTCCCCTCATTCCTTTTCCTCCTTTCCTGAAGTTACTATAGAGGAAACTACACCTCTCCTTTCTTCCTCAAAATGTACCACCTGTTCCTCTGATCCCATTCCCACCCACCTTCTTAATGCCATCTCACCTGCTCTTATTCCTTTTATCTGTCACATTCTCAACCTCTCACTTTCCACTGCAACTGTCCCTACTGCCTTTAAACATGCTGTGGTCACACCTCTCCTTAAGAAGCCTTCACTCAACCCTACTTGTCCCTCTAATTACCGACCCATCTCCCTCCTCCCTTTTCTCTCCAAATTGCTTGAGCGTGCTGTTCACCACCGCTGCCTTGATTTTCTCTTCTCACATGCTATTCTTGACCCACTACAATCTGGTTTTCGCCCTCTCCACTCAACCGAAACTGTGCTTACTAAAGTCTCCAATGACCTATTACTGGCTAAATCCAGAGGTCTCTATTCCATCCTCATTCTTCTTGATCTTTCCACTGCTTTTGACACTGTCGATCACAGCATACTCCTCGATACCCTGTCCTCACTTGGATTCCAGGGCTCTGTCCTTTCCTGGTTCTCATCCCATGGCTTTTCCTACCATCTCTATGCTGATGACTCCCAAATCTACCTTTCTACCCCTGATATCTCACCTTGCATCCAAACCAAAGTTTCAGCGTGCTTGTCTGACATTGCTGTCTGGATGTCTCAACGCCACCTGAAATTAAACATGACCAAAACCGAGCTTCTCATTTTTCCCCCCAAACCCACCTCCCCCTCCCCACTCCCCCCATTTTCTATTTCTGTTGATGGCTCTCTTATTCTCCCTGTCTCCTCAGCTCGAAACCTTGGGGTCATCTTTGACTCTTCTCTCTCCTTCTCTGCTCATATCCAGCAGATCGCCAAGACCTGTTGTTTCTTTCTTTACAACATCCGTAAAATCCGCCCCTTTCTTTCCGAGTACTCTACCAAAACCCTCATCCACACCCTTATCACCTCTCGTTTAGACTACTGCAATCTGCTTCTTGCTGGCCTCCCACTTAGTCACCTCTCCCCTCTCCAATTGGTTCAAAACTCTGCTGCCCGTCTCGTCTTCCGCCAGGGTCGCTTTACTCTTACTACCCCTCTCCTCAAGTCGCTTCACTGGCTCCCTATCCGTTTTCGCATCCTGTTCAAACTTCTTCTCTAACCTATAAATGTACTCACTCTGCTGCTCCCCAGTATCTCTCCACACTCGTCCTTCCCTACACCCCTTCCCGTGCACTCCACTCCATGGATAAATCCTTCTTATCTGTTCCCTTCTTCACTACTGCCAACTCCAGACTTCGCGCCTTCAGTCTCGCTGCACCCTACGCCTGGAATAAACTTCCTGAGCCCCTACGTCTTGCCCCATCCTTGGCCACCTTTAAATCTAGACTGAAAGTCCACCTCTTTAACATTGCTTTTGACTCGTAACCACTTGTAACCACTCGCCTCCACCTACCCTCCTCTCCTCCTTCCTGTACACATTAATTGATTTGATTTGCTTACTTTATTTATTGTCTATTAGATTGTAAGCTCTTTGAGCAGGGACTGTCTTTCTTCTATGTTTGTGCAGCGCTGCGTACGCCTTGTAGTGCTATAGAAATGCTAAATAGTAGTAGTAGTAGCACCCAAGAAAAATATCTAGGTGTCGTTGTAGATAATACACTGAAATCTTCTGTTCAGTGTGTGGTGGCAGAGGCCAAAAATACCCCCAGGATGCTACGAATTATTAGGAAAGGGATAGTAAATAAGACTGAAAATACTATCATGTCTCTGTATCACTCCATGGCGACCTCACCTTGAGTATTGTGTTCAATTCTGGTTGCAGTAACTCAAAAAAGATATAGTGGAATTAGAAAAGGTTCAAAGAAGAGCGACCAAAATGATACAGGGGATGGAACTCCTCTCATATGAGGAAAGGCTAAGGAGGTTAGGGCTCTTCAGCTTGGCAAAGAGAAGGATGAGGGCAGATATGATTGAGAGTTGCAAAATCCAGAGTGGTGTAGAATGAGTAGAAGTGAATCGATTTTTTACTCATTTCAAAATTACAAAGACTAGGGACACTCATATGAAGTTTGTGACAAGGCTACATCCCCGAGGTATAGAGTGAAGCAGCAAAACCATGAACTACATATCCCAGAATGCATTTCCAGTCCTAGCAGTGAGATCCCAGGGGATAGGCAAGCTGGCCATATACCGTCTCTGACCACAAGAGGGAGGGTGAATGAAGGAGCCAGTTCCCCTAGACCCGCAATCAGTATCATGCTGCCCACCTGTACTAGGGAGGGGTGGGCTGAGAAGCAGGAGGAGGATTGGATGGAAGAGGGAATTAATCAGCCTGAGCAGGGGAAGAAAGCAGAACGGAATGGGAGCTTGAGAGCTGAGGAAGGCAGCCCCTGAAGGTTTGGAAACCTACATGGTTTTGGAATTTATTTTGGTTTAAAGCCTGTTTTTCTTTTGGGAGACCTGTTTGCTTTGGGGAAACCATGAATGGTGGGGGAATTACTAACCTGTTTTGAAACCTGATTATTTTGAGAACCTCTGAAGTTGGAAGGCTTGTTTATGAAGGAGGGCTGCCTGGTGGGAAGAGGGGTTCAGTTCAGGAGGAGAGAAGCAGTTGCAGGCTGAAAATTCTTGGGCAAGAGAGGTCCCTAAAGTACTGAAGCAGGCTGAGATACCTTGGGTGGGAGGAAGTCCCAAAAGTATTGAACCTCCTGAAAGTAAAGGCTGCTGGGTGATTAAGTGTTTGTCTTGAGGGGAAATCCTGCTTGTGGGACAAGTACTATTTGTTTGCTACTGACTGGACAAAAAAGCAGGGATTTCCAAAGGACTATTGCATTCCCCTCAGGGAAGGGGGCAAAGTCTTTGTGTAATTGGCTGATGTACTAAGCAAGGCAGAACAGCCCTGCCTGAGAAGCAAGTCTCTACTCTGGACTGGAGTGAAGTTTTGTTTATGAATCTGGAAAATAAAGGAATGTTTTGAAGTATTTCCTGGTGGCAGTTTTGTGAAGTTCTGGCTATTCATGGGAGGCAGCTTCCTCCCCCATACTAGAGCAGCGGGCCCGTTTACAAGTTACATGGAAATATTTTTAAAACAAATAGGAGGAAATATTTTTCCCCCTCAATAAAAAAGTTAAGCTCTGGAACTTTTTGCCGGAGGATGTAGTAACAACAGTTAGCGTATCTGGGTTTAAAAAAGATTTGGACAAGTTCCTGGAGGAAAAGTCCATAGTCTTCTATTGAGACAGACATGGGGAAGCTACTAGTTGCCCTGGGATTGGTAGCATGGAATGTTGCCACTATTTGGATTTCTTCCAGGTATTTGTAACCTGGCTTGGCCACTGTTGGAAACAGGATACTGGGCTAGATGGACCATTGGTCTCACCCAGTATGGCTATATTTATGTTCTAACTACAGATGTGAGCCACTTACCTTCTATCGGGTGTATCTTTCTATTCAATATGATGCTAGGGCCAAAGTGGCTTTGAATGGACAATGAGGTGGAGGAGTGGAGCTGTATGTGAAAAACTATATCAGAGCGGCTGAAATGAGGGAAACCTGTGGAAAGGAAGAAGCTACATGGAATGTCCTGGAAAGTGAAGATGGAACCTGTAGCCACATGGATGTTATCTACAGACCTCTGGCACAAATGAAAAAGCTGGACAAGGATCTGATAGAAGATATTCAAAAGCTTGGTATGAAAGAGGAGGTGCTACTACTACTACTTATTTCTATTGCGCTACTAGACATACGCAGCGCTGTGTTAGGAGATTTCAACTTGCCTGATGTAGAATGGAACATCCTGTCATCAGAATCGGAAAGAAGTAGAGAGATTATGGATGCCTGTCAAAGTGCCTTGCTCAGACAAATGGTGACGGAACCCACAAGAGAAGGGTTGATGCTGGATCTAGTGCTCACAAATGAAAGAAGGGTTTCCAGTGCCTATGTGGATGCCCACCTATTTAATAGTGATCATCATATGATATGGTTTGATATAAATGCAGATGTACAAAACTCAAAGTACTGGATTTCAGACGTACTGATTTTGGTAAAATGGAGGAATACCTAAAGAAGAAATTGATGGCATGGGTGGGCGTGGGTAAAGTGGAAGTGCAGTGGTCGAAGCTGAAAACTGCTATAAATATGGCAACTGATCTGTACACAAGGAAAGTAAACAAAAAACAAGAGAAAAGGAAGCCTATATGGTTATCCAAACAAGTGGCTGAAAAAATAAGGGGCAAGAAATACAGAAGAATGCAACAAAAGGATCACAGACAAGATTTTTGGATTAAACTCAAAGAAGCGAAGAGGGAAATATGGCTACCGAAAGCAGGGGTATAAGAAAAATGGCTAAATATGTCAATAGAGGTGACAAGACCTTTTTCAGATATATTGGGGAAAAGAGAAAAGATAGAAATGGAATTAATAGACTGAAACATGCTGAGAATGGCTATGTGGAGAGTGATGAGGATAAAGCAAAAATGATAAACAAATACTTCTCATCGGTGTTCACGGAAGAAAATCCTGCAGAAGGATTGCAGTTGTCTGGCGATGAATTATCTGGGAATGGAGTGGATATTGTACTATTCACGAAAGAAAGTGTTTATAAACAGTTTAAGAAACTGAAAGTGGACAGATTTATGGGGCCAGATAGGATACATCCCAGGATATTGAGGTCAGAGAAGTCCTGGCGGGACCTCTTAAGGATTTATTTAATAGATCTTTAGAGACGGGAGCAGTTCCTTGGGACTGGAGATGAGCTGATGTGGTTCCTCTTCACAAAAGCAGAGACGGAAAAAGTGGGAAACTACAGGTTGGTAAGCTTCAAGTCAATGGTAGGAAAAAATAATGGAGTCACTGTTGAAGGAAAGGATACTTAACTTCATGAAAGCCAACAGGTTACAGGATCCGAGAACATGGCTTCACCAATGGAAAATTCTGCCATTTTTAGATTGTAAGCTCTTTAGAGCAGGGACTGTCTCTCTGTGTCAGGTGTTCAGCGCTGCATGCGTCTGGTAGTGCTATACAAATGTTAATAATAATATTGACTTCTTCGACTGGGTGGCCAAAGAATTGGATGAAGGATGCGCTCTAGATGTAATTTACTTGGATTTCAGCAAAGCCGTTGATATGGTCCCTCACAGAAGACTCATGATTAAGCTAAGAGAGCTAAACTTAGGATCCAAAGTAGTGAACTGGATTGGAAACTGGTTGACTGACAGGTGGTGGTAAATGGAATCTGCTCCGATGAAAAGAAGGTGAGTAGTAGAGTGTCTCAGGGGTTGGTGCTGGGGCCAATTCCATTTAATATATTTTTGCGCAACATTACTGAAGGATTTGAAGAAAAAGTTTGACTTTTTTTAGATAACACGAAGATAGCCAATAGAGTGGATGGAGTAGAAACCATGAGAAGGGATCTCCAAATGTTAGAAGAATGGTCAAGGGTCTGGCAGTTAAAATTTAATTTGAAAATCCAACTAATCTTTAATACACATGGTAATACTCTGAGTGAGTAGATATCTATTCACACACTCTAATTATATAACAAGATATCTTGTGTGAACTGTAGTTAAAATTTAATGCCTAGCTGTCTGTTCGTCTGTCCAATTTAGATTGTAAGCTCTGTTGAGCAGGGACTGTTTTTTTCATGTTCATTTGTACAGCGCTGTGTAAATCTAGTAATGCTATAGAAATGTTTAATAGTAGTAGTAGTGATGCACTTGAGGCGCAGAAATCCAAAACAGATACCAGGTAGGAGGGAAGAGATTGGTAAGATTGGCTCAGGAGAGGGACCTTGGAATGATGGTTGTGAAACAGTGCGATAAGGCGGTGGTCATCGCCAGAAGGATGCCAGCCTACAGAGAGAGGGGTGTTGATGCCCCTCTACAAATCATTCGTGAGGCCCCACTTGGAGTATTGTGTTCAGTTTTGGAGGCCATATCTTACTAAGGATATAAAAAGATTTGAAGTGGTTCAAAGAAAAATGACGAAAATGGTATGGAATATACATTGCAAGACTTACGAGGAGAGACTTACGGACCTGAACATGTATACCCTGGTGGAAAGGAGACATTCAGATATTTGAAAGGTATTAATCCGCAAACAAACCTTTTCCAGAGACTGCAAAGCACTAGAACTAGAGGACATGAATTGAGGTTGAAAGGGGGCAGACTCAGGAATAATGTCCGGAAATATTTTTTAATGGAGAGGGTGGTACATACTTGGAATGCCCTCCCGTGGGAAGTGATGGAGATAAGAACTGCAATGGAATTCAAGAATGCGTGGATAAACACAAAGGAATCCTGTTTAGAAGGAATGGATCCAAAGAAGCTTAGCGGAGATTAGGAAGCAACACCAGTAATTGGGAAGCAAAGCTAGTACTGGGCAAACTTTTACGGTCTGTGCTCTGATCATGGCTGGACAAATTCTGCTTCAGTAGTTGGAGAACAAGGACAGTGCTGGGCACAGTTCTATGGTCTATACCCTGAAAATGGCAAGGACAAATCAAGACCAGGTATACATATGAAGTATCACATACCATATTGATGGAGTTTATCTTGTTGGGCAGACTGGATGAACCATACAGGTAGTAGTAGTATTTATCTGCTGTCATTGACTATGCTACTATGGAGCACTGTGCCATGTTCCACGCACTGATTGTATGGTTACCTATGGGGGAGCATGGGGGGAAGAGGGGTGCTGGGGATGAATTATATCTTCAATTTGTTGCCTGATCTATTGTTTGCATGTTTATATACTCATAAAAATGATTTAAACAAAACATGGCATCTAGGCAGGGAAAGCACATGATCGATGTATATATTCTTTGATGGATTTTTTTGTATTTTGGAAGGTATTTTATATTTGTTATTTATGTTAGCTTATTATCTGCTTTAATCTTTATTTATTTATTTTAATTATTAATAAGTAAACAATTTATAATACCTCTCCATCGCTCCATGGTGTGGTTACACCTCGACTATTGCATGCAATTCTGATTGCTACATGTCAAGATAGATATAGTGGGATTAGAAAATGTACAGAAAAGGGTGACCAAAATGATAAAAGGGAGGAAACAATATCCTAAGAGGAAAGACTAAAGAGTTTAGGGTCCTTTCGCTGGGCTTCTTTGCATTTAGCGTGCGCTAAATCTATTAGTAAAAGGAGTCCTGTGAATGCTCAAAGTATCTACACGCTTTAGGAAGTTCTTAACAGCCTTGTTGATTGGTCCCTGAGGCAGGCTGCCCAAGATCATCTGCCGACACCCAGCCCATGATCAGTGGCGTAGCTACCAGGGGAGTGGGTGCTCCCCCAAACGGAGTTCTTCTGGCACCAGCGCCTATTTTTTTTTGTTGTGCAGCACTAAAAATGTGTGCCGGCGGAAGCCCGCTCTCCTTCCCCCTGCACCGTCAACCTGGCTACGCTTCTGCCCATGATTGCCATTAATCTTTTAAAGAAATTATCTGTAAGTCATCGTATTATCAAATACAAATCACTCAAATTCAAATTATTTACAAAAGTCTACATCAATGTGATATCATTAACAGTAAGCTAGTTCCCCATTTTCTTTTTTTCAAATAATGGTAGTTTTACAGTGCAAACGTTTTTGAACATGTGAAAATCGCTAGCAGGCTTATTTTCGAAAGAGAAGGACACCCATCTTTCGACACAAATCGCAAGATGGGCGTCCTTCTCACAGGGTCTCCCAAATTGGTATAATGAAAAACCGATTTTGGGCGTCCCCAACTGCTTTCCGTCACGGGGACGACTAAAGTTCCCAGGGGCGTGTCGGAGGCATAGCGAAGGCAGGTCTTGGACGTGCCTAACACATGGGTGTCCTCGACCAATAATGGAAAAAAAAGGGTGTCCCTGACGAACACTTGGTCGACTTCACCTGGTTCTTTTTTTCTTACGACCAAGCCTCAAAAAGATGGCCGAATGGACCAGATGACCACCAGAGGGAATCGGGGATGACCTCCCCTTACTCCCCCAGTGGTCATTAACCCCCTCCCATCCTCCCAAAAAAATTTAAAAAATATTTTTTGCCAGCCTCTATGCCATCTTCAAATATCATATCCAGCTCCATGACAGCAGTATGCAGGTCCCTAGAGCAGTTTTAGTGGGTACTGCAGTGCACTTCAGGCAGGCGGACCCAAGTCCATACCCCCCTATCTGTTACACTTGTGGTGGTAAATGTGAGCCCTTCAAAACCCACCATAAACCCACTGTACCCTCATCTAGGTGCCCCCCTTCACCCCTTAGAGCTATGGTAGTGGTGTATAGTTAGGGGTAGTGGGTTTTGGGGAGCTCAGCACACAAGGTAAGGGAGCTATGTACCTGGGAGCTTTTTCTGAAGTTCACTGCAGTGCCCCCTAGGGTGACTGGTTGGTGTCCTGGCATGTCAGGGGGACCAGTGCACTACGAATGCTGGCTCCTCCCACGACCAAAGGGCTTGCATTTGGTTGTCCCTGAGATGGGCGTACTCAGTTTCCATTATCGCCAAAAATCAGAAGCAACCAACTCTAAGGACAACCATCTCTAGGGACGACCTAATGTCAAGATTTGGGCATCCCCACCCGTATTATCGAAATGAAAGATGGACACCCATCTTGTTTCGATAATACGGGTTTCCCCGCCCCTTCGCCGGGATGTCCTGCGAGGATGTCCTCAGGAAAACTTGGGCACCCCTTTTTGATTTTGCCCCTTCACGTGGTCTTGCTAAAAAGTATGTAGCTTCACCATGTTTAAAGATAATCTCATTCCACTCAGCACAGCACATAAATGTAAATAGTAACAGCAAATCAAGCTGTAAAATTTCACACTGAAATTCCAAGTGGTTGCTGAGAAAACAGCAACAAATTTTAGAGGGTTACTGTTTTTTGCTTCATCCTGTAGATGTAGAAGGGAAAGTCTGAAAGAACTCACATTTTTATTTATGTATTATTAGGGGAAATGGAATTGGGACTTGATATACCGACTTTCTGTGGTGTTTTGCAACTACATTCAAAGCGGTTTACATATTCAAGTACTTATTTTGTACCAGGGGCAACAGAGGGTTAAGTGGCTTGCCCAGAGTCACAAGGAGCTGCAGTGTGAATCAAACTGAGTTCCCCAGGATCAAAGTCCACTGCACTAACCACTAGGCTACTCCTCCACTAGGATTTATTTACTGCCTTTTTGGAGGAATTCACTCATATATTTTATCACTTCATATACAATTTTGTTTTTACTATTAGAAATAACAGGTTTATTTTCTTTTTCTTAACTCCATGACTCAGTTGTGTGCAGAGGATAACAGAGAGGGGGTCTGCACAATATACCCATATTTAAAAAGTGGGCAACTGATTTTCAAAGCCTCTGTACCCACTTAAATAAGGAAAATTATCCAACCTCAACTCAGTTAAAATTATGTGTGCTCTCCTCAAATTCCAAGGTTGTATCCTGGGACATGTTCAGATTACAGAGGGTTATTTTCCCACAAAATGTACCTCCAAGAAACAGCAGGTGTGAGTGACTGAACATACATTCTACTTCTGCACTATTCAGAGAAGCACACATATACCAAAAAGTCATATGTGAAAAGAAGCCACTGTTTTGCACCAGAAAATACTTTCTTAAATTTTCCTGATATCAAAAACCCAGAAAATGTTGGAGTGACTCTCACCTGCATTTACAGTCTGGAAGAGAAGACAAGTCAACAGAAGGATAAAGCCACAATGCGAAAAGAGAGCTCTTCTCCAAGAAGTTACATGAAAATCCATCTCTAGGACCTCTGAAAATAATACAATCATATTACCAACAATACAGTGAAATTAAGCTACACTGATATCAAGAGCAGTTGAGGCTCAGGGACAGAATGTACCAGCATGACATCCCCAATTGTGTGTGCATGTATGTGTGTGTGTGGGGGGTATCTCAATCCTGGAATAGAGCAGGGTTTACTGATATAGTCTTATAGAGAACGAATGGGAGAGCTGCTGCAATTGCCAGTCTTGATCTAGGCCTGTGCCTGAGATCACCCCACAGGTGCAGCAATACTTCTTCTGTAAGTCTGAAGCATGGGGCCTTTCAGCAGTTGTGCATTGACAGACCTTGTGATGCCCTCTGCCTTACATAGGTTTTCATAGTGACAGGAAGCTTGTGCCAGAAAAGGTGGGGCATTTCAGGGCTTGTTAGTGCACAAGTGCTGGAAGAGTCCACGCTGATAATTACTTAGAGAAGAAGCAATGTTCCAGCTGTGGGGCTAAATAAAGTACAGCGGTGGATGTAAGAGGGCACATAAGAGAAGGGAGGATCCAGGCAAGGGTAATGCAGGAGGGGAAGACACCATTTCTAGTGATTCCAGGAGGGACCATTCCCCCCCCCCCCCCTACACTTTTGCTTATAGATGCCTATAACTGAAATCCAACCATATATCTTCAGTACCAGAATGGTGTGGTCAAATGCTTTGCTCTGGGCACACCTGGTTTTATAAAATGAGGTTTATGTTAGATTTGATGATGGAAATTTACTTTTGAAAAATTTTGTGAAAATGATAACACAGTCCTGCAGCACCATCATCCTATATTTAGAGGCAGGTGCCCTGTAGGGCTACAGGTACACGTATCTTGCCGATATATTTCTGAAGGTTCTTTGGAGAGAAGACCATCTCTTCACCCTGCACATGGTCTCATATCCCATACTCAGTACACACTCCATCACTAAGTGGCAAAACTGCCCTCACTCCCCTTCTGTAACTCTACTGAGAAGTTCGGGGGAGGGTAGTGAGGTTTACCAGAACAATTGGAAGTGTTTGGGGAGTTTATTCTACCTCGTGTTCAGTCTTCTAAGAATAGTCTCTCTGCAGTCTCAGGAAGTCCAGATCCCACAAGATATGTTGAATCTCCGACTCCTCTCCTTCATAATCAAGAAGTTCTGAAATGTAAAACAGGAAACATGTTAGTAAACATTTAGATGGACAAATTAACAAAACATTATGAATACAAGGATGTCAGACAGTGTTTTTCCTAAGTTTTACAGTATAAATATAAATTTTTTCACCTTAAACCTGCTTCTTTTCCTTCTCTGTCTGAAAGTGAAAGTAAATGTTTGTGGTTTGTACTTTAACCTTGCTGTAAACTTATGCAGGTGTGGCTCTATAATCAGACCAACTGACACAGAAGTCTCAGGTAGCAGCTTTCAAGGAGTGGCAAATAATAGCAAAATAGAATTTGAATCAACCACAGCAGAAGAGCCTGCTCTCAGGCCGGCCTGCTGCCCTGTAGGTATTTATCCCCCAGCTGACTCAGAGTGTGCCCTTCCAGTCAGTCATCTCTCCTTCCACCTCCCTGACCCAGGGCCGTAGAGAGACTGGGCCAGGCCCTGGGGCCCCGCCCCTGCCCTCCCAAGGTCATCGTCATCGCCGCCCCCCTCTGTCCACCACCAGACGGGCCCCCCCTGAATTCAAATCATAGCACCTCACCTCGACCTTGCTCCGTGTGGAAGAAGGGCAGCAGCGGCAGTCTGCAGATCGCCTCCCTTCGGGCCTTCCCACCCTGTGTCCCGCCCTCATCTGACATAACTTGCGCGAGGGCGGGACACAGGGAGGGAAGGCCCGAAGGGAGGCGATCTGCAGACTACAGCTGCTGTGCTTCTTCCACACGGAGCGAGGTCGAGGTGAGGCGCTATGATTTGAATTTAGGGGGGGCCCAGCCTGGTGGTGGATGGAAGGTGGAAGATGGAGGGAGGTGGGTAGAGAGGACTGCGGCATCGGGTCCCCCATGGAGGCCCGGGCCCGGAGAATTTTGTCCCCCCTGCCCCCCCCTCTTGGCGGCCCTGGGCATCTCTCTTTCCATCCCTCCCCAACCTGGTGTGGCATCTTTCCTCCCACCCTCCTTCCTCCCTAATCTACCTTCCCTTGCTCTCCTGCTGTCTAAAGATTGCTGCATCCTGACTCCCACCCTCTCCAATGTAACTTCCTGTTTCCTTAGATGCAAGATGCAGAGAGTGAAGACTCCAGGGCTAGCAGTAGGCAGCAACTGAATTGCTGCCATCATCCCAAGACATCAACTGCTGGTAGACTAGAGAGGAGGGAGAGGGAAAGAGAGATGCCGGACCATGGGCAGAGAGAGGAGAGAGAGATTTTGGTCAACAGGAGGGACAGATGTGTTAGATTTGGGAGGGGGAGAGATGCTGGATAATATGAGGCAGGGAGGGACTGATATTGTACTTGTAGACATAGGAGCCAACTTTCCAAAATGATTGGGGTGCTAAATTTTTATTTTTTTTACAGGTGGTTCATTCCCCTCCCATGGTACCTTAACATCACCCCCCATACCTTAACATCCTGTCTGCTGCAGTCTTCACCTGGGCAGTGGCAGTTCCACTCATAGGCTACCTGCAACCTGCACCAGGACTTCTTCCCTGAATAGTCCCGCTCCTCAGTCCCCCTGTACTGTGCAAATATAAGGAGATGCAAATTTCAAAAACTGACATATTTCAATCACTATACTATAGGTTAACAAATACAAATAAAACAAAAAATGGAAAATATGATATAATTTTATTGGACTAAATACATTTTTCAATTAGCTTTCAGAGGCCAAAACCTCTTTCCTCAGGTCAGGACAGTATACTGCTGTTACAGTATTCTGTTCTGACACGAGAAAGGAGGGTTTGGTCTCCAAACATTTGTCAAAAATGTATTAAAATTAGTCCAATAAAGATATCACCTTACTTCCATTTTCTGTATCCATTAACACAGCTACCACACTACTTTATCCTAAACTAAAAATAAAATTCATTTTTTCCTACCTTTGTGGTCTGGCTGTTTACTGTTTCTAATTGTGTTGGTCCCAGTCAGGGCTGGTCTTAGGCCGAGGCGACCGAGGCGGCCGCATAGGGCCTCGTGCTTAAGGGGGCCCCGCGCGGCGCACCTCAACTCTGCCTCCGCTCCATCCCGCACCGGCGCTCACAGTCCCATAGGCGCCCCGTATAAGAGGCTTGGGGAGGCTAAGCCTCCCCAGCCAAGCTGTGTGACCTGCTCCGCCTGCCTCCTCCTCATGTAGCCCTGATACGCCAAAAGAAAATTGTATTTTCCGCCGTCGTCGCCACCCACCCCCCGCTGAGCCCACCCTCAGCTCCCCGACAGCCCTCCATCCTTTCCGTTCCTGTCGGGGCTGCCCAGCATTTAAACTTTTTTATTTTAAGTTGCAGCGATGGCTCACCTCCAGCCTTTCATTTCCCGCTCAATGTCCTGCCTTCCTCTGATGAGGTATTTCCTGTTTCTGCGAGGGCGGGACACTGAGTGAGAAGGGAAAAGCTGGAGGTGAGCCATCGCTGCAACTTAAAATAAAAAGGTTTAAACGCTGGGCGGCCACGGCAGGAATGGAGTGGAGAGGAGGGCTGTTGGGGAGCTGAGGGTGGACAGGTGGGGCTGGGTAGCACCTCAAACTCGGGGGCTGGGACAAGTCGACATGGATGGCAGGGGAGGACAATAGGAGGCAAAGGAGAATCAGACATGGATGGGAGGGGAGGGCAGGGAAGAGAGGAGAGTTGCTGGACATGGATGGATGGAGGGGAGGGGGACAGGGGAGAGAGGAGAGTTGCTGGACATGGATGGATGGAGGGGAGGGAAGACTGGAAGGAGATGCACATGGATGGAGGAGAGGGAAGAGAGGAGAAATCTGGACATAGATGGAGTGGAGGATAGGGAAGAGAGGAGAAATGTTGGGCAGGAATGGAGGGAAGGAAACACAAAGGAAGGAGATGCACATGGATGGAGGGGAATGGAGAGAGGAGAAATGCTGGACATGGATGTAGGGAAGGGGAGGAAAGTAGATGCACATGGATGGAGGGGAGAGAGGAGAAATGCTGGATATGGATGGAGGGCAAATTGCTGAATTTAAGGGCTGGATCGGAACACTTTGAAGGCAGATGCTGAAACTGGAGAAAGGATAGGGACAGGGCTACAGATGGTAGACAGGACACATAAGGACACAGGAGGATGGTGGACATGGTGAGAGAAAAAATATCAAATGGAAAGAGGACATTGCATAAAACAGAAGACACTGGGACCAAAGCTAATAGAAAAACTAAATGATCAAACAACAAAAGTAGAAAAAAGTATTTTATTCAGAATTTATTAATTGGAATATGTCAGCTTTTGGAAATGTGCATCTGTGATATTTTGCATGTAAGTTTCAATTTTTCTAGTATTGCTGCATGCTGAGTCTGACTTCTTGAGGTAACTTTCCAGTTCAGTATTTTACCTTCATATCTGTTGTGTCATGTGTTTTTCATGTGTGATCAAGGTGCAGTATTCTGCTAGCGTGTAGTATTTGCAGCCCTTTTTATTTTTGTTTTCATTAGGTTGTGTACTGGTGTTTTAGAGCCCGGTTTGATGGGTTACAGAGTAATAGGGGAATTTGAAAGTACTGGATCTTTTCTTAATTAATATTTTTCCTTTATTCTCCTTTGTTATGAGAATTGGAATTATTAATTGTAGTGGACTTGAACTAAATAATTTCTGGGGAGGGGGGTTTCATGATAGCATTGTGCTTATTATTTCAATCAGTTTTTCTGTACAAGTTTAGCTTCATTTGTCTTTATTTGAAATTTCATAAATAAAATATTTTCTAAAAATTGAATAATCTTATCAATAGGGTGGAGCTAGGGTGGGGGTGGGGCTAGTGTGGGGCAGGGAGGGGGCTAGGGTGGGGGCGGGGCTAGGATGGGGCCCCACCGAATTGGTCTGCACAAGGCCCCACACTTGCTAAGACCAGCCCTGGTCCCAGTCTCTTGTTTCTTCTTTCCTCGATCTTAACTATCCCCCCTTTCTTTCCAGCATCTGCCCCCTCTCCTCCCCCTTTCCATCCAGCATCTACCCCCTCTCTCTCCCCTTTCCATCCAGCGTCTGCCCCTCTCTTCCTCCTTTCCATGCAGCATCTATTTTCTCCATCCATGTGTTGATTTTCTCCTCTTTTCCCTTTCCCTCATCTCCGTCAGTATGCATCTTCTTCCTCTTTCTTCCCTCCCCTCCATCCATATGCATCTCCTTCCTCTCTCTTCCCTCTCCTCCATCCATGTCCAGCATTTTTCCCCTACTCCCTCCATCCATGTCCAGCATTTCTCCTCTCTCTCCGCCCCTCCATCCATGTTCATCTCACTTCCTCTCTCTTCCCTCCCCTCCATCCATGTCCAGCATTTCTCCTCTCCCCTCCATGTGCATCTACTTCCTCCATCCATGTGCATCTCCTTCCTGTCTTCTCTCTTCTCCACACATGTCCAGCATTTCTCCTGCCCTCCCCTCCATGTACAGCAACTCTCCTCTCTCCCCTGCCATCCCCTCCATCCATCCATGTCCAACAACTCTCCTCTCCCTGCCCTCTCCTCCATCCGTATCCAGCAATTCTCCTCTCTCTCCCCTGCCCTCCCCTCCATGTCCAGCGATTTCTTCTCTCTCCCCTCCCCTCCCATCCATGTCTAGCGATTTCTTCTCTCTCCCCTGCCCTCCCCTCCACTGATCCATGTCCAGCAAGTCTCCTCTCTCCCCTGCCCTCTCCTTCATTCATATCCAGCAATTCTCTTCTCTCCCCTGCACTCCCCTCCATGTCCAGCGATTTCTCCTCTCTCCCCTCTCATCCAATTCCAGTGATTTCTCCTCTCTCCCCTGCCCTCGCCTACCGCCATCCATCCATGTCCAACAAGTCTCATCTGTCCCCTGCCCTCCCCTCCGTGTCCAGTAACTCGCCCCAAACATCACCTGCCTCTTTTCAGCCCCCCCCCAAGTTCCAGTCCCAACCTCAGCCCGACCTCTTCTCCCACAACAGTCCTCCATCCTCGTCTTCCTGCCACCCAGAATTTAAAACTCATTTTACCTCGGGTCCCGGCAGCAGTGAAAGGCGAGCAAGCTCGCCTTCAGCCTTCCCTTCACTCTCAGCTCTGGTCCCACCCTCATTTCCTGTTTCCGCAAGGGCAGGACCAGAGCTGAGAGAGAAGGGAAGGCTGAAGCTGAGCCTGCTCGCCTTTCACTGCCACCATGATCTGAGGTAAAATGAGTTTTAAATTCTGGGCATCAGGAAGGTGAGGACGCAGGACTGCTGAGGGAGAAGAGGGCAGGCAGGTCAGTCTTGGGTTGGAACCAGAAATTCTGACGGCTCGTTCTGGTTGGGTGATGGCGGGCTAGAAAATATTGAGGGTGCTCGAGCACCCACGGAGTCGGCGCCTATGCTTGTAGAGAGAAAGGAGAGATGTTGGACTGGGAGTCAAAGAGAGGTAAGGAGATATGTTGGTGGATGGGGTTGAAGGGTAGAAGGGAGGGAGGGAGGGAGGGAGAAATATTGGAGATGGAGAGGCAGAAAGGAGGAAGAAATGGTGGGGGATGGGGTGGACAGAAGGGAGAGAGAATGTTGGGATGATGGAAACAAGGGGCAGAATGGAGGGAGGGAGGGAGGGAGAAGTGTTGGAGAGTGGGGTGGAAGGGAGGGAGAGATGTCAGCATTGGCTAGATGCTGAGTATGGAGTTGAAAAGTCAGAAAGCTGTTAGGCTTCAAGGATGGCAGGAGAAGGAGAAAGAGAGGGATGAGATGCTAGGAATGATGGAGCAATGCAAGAGAGGCTATGGGAGGGTTGTCTTTTAAAAAGCAGAGGATCTGAAGTTGATGGTGTCTTTGTTGGCAGATGAGCAAGGAGTGCTCTACTTATCACTCCATGAACATTGCCTTTCTTGATTTGTTATTTTAATGACCTCTGATGTAGGCTGTAGCCGAAACTTGGCTAAGTCGGGTTCTTCTTCAATAAAATTGGATGCATGATTTCTCTGATGGTTTCTTACTAGACTACCCCTGCTGCTGGTGCTGCTCCTGCTACTTTTGTCAGTGGAAATTGGGTCACACAGGCTATGCACTGGGCCTTTTAGGTACTTTTGGCCTCACATCTGTTTTGTTTTTCTTTTTTGAGGTGCCCATGTTTACACTGCTTTGTCTCTGAATCCCCCTGACACAGCTAGAGACCTTCACCCACCCCCTTATCAGTTAGTACTAAGGAGAGAAACAAGCTCTTTTTCTGTGTAAGTACACATATTACTCTGGCCAGGCTCTGTTCAAATGTGCATGTTCTGATTGGTCATCCTGGTCAAGTCCTGCCCCATCTGGGCTGGGTCAGAGCAAGAATATAACTGCACTATGCACTGGTATTTTTTAGGGAGAAATCCTTTGGAGCATTTTTATTTATTTTCTTTGGTTTTTTGTTCTGATATTCCATCTCTTTGCACTGTGGAGATATAGCTAAGTCTATGCAGGCAGACCCTTCATTACCCCCTCTCCGTGCATGGGAGGTTAGAGACTGCAATGAATACTGTCAATCTGAAACCACTTCGAAGCTATGTGAGCTGATTATTCTGCTGGCATCACATTAAAGGCATCTATTATATCCTATTTTCTGGGTGACTGTGAGAGTCTGTAGTCTATGCACATAGTAAGGGTGGACCAAATAACCCTCCAGCAGCCAAAAGATGGACCCGACTTGGGATGAAATTCAAATCAGTTTAACAAGGTGAAAACAAAACAGAAATAAAAGAAAACAAATAAGACATAAATAGTTTAAACAAATACATCTACTATAATAAAACTCACCCTCAACGTTCTGAAGACAACATTCTGAAGTCACTCAGTCACTCCCTGAAGGGTTAATGGATTCATGGTGGTGAAGCCACAACACTGACCATGTCTCTCTGCCCCGCCCTCGCATGACGGACCAATCAGAAAAAACACCCTCAACATTCTGAAACTCAAAGGACCATCACAACACCGTTCCCAGGCAACACTAGGCAACGTAAGACGGACCAATCAGAGGAAACTACGTGACAATAAGGGAGGAGCATTCCCCAGCAGAATGGCTCATTATCTGTGCAGCACAGAGAGCACAGAACCACCGCTGGAACGAGAGAAGAATATTCCTGCTGTGGGTATGTGCAAAAATAGACCGGGGGGGGGGAGAAATTTTTAAATGCCTAATGCCAGTACTGAAGAGTGCCAGAGGGCCTATAGCACAGACTATATTTGGGATCGCTTGACATGGAGTCAGAGGAGCCGGAAAACAACGTGCCCGTCACCATCTGGGACGTGGGCGAACAGGACAAGCTGCGGCCCAGCTGGAAGGATTACCCGCGACCCAGTCAGCAGCAAACAGCGACCAAGGACAGCAAAGCACATCCCCCAACCCCCAAGCAAAAAACAAAACAAAACAAAAAAAGACACACATCAACAACCTGCACACACACCGCACCCTCACACACTCACACACACACACAAAATAACTCTGTGACACATACACAAAAAAAACCACATGCTAGCGCCCGTTTCATTGGTTTCGGAAACGGGCCTTTTTTACTAGTCTTGTGATAATATCCCAGGGTCCTGGGTCCCTTGAGCCCTTCTATCTCTTGGTCAACACTCCCAGCCTTGTAGTTTACATGAGTTCAGGTCAAGGCCACAAAGTGATCCACTCCTGGTTTTCTTCCTTTATTCCAGCCCTGCAGTTTTAACACTAGTGTAACACACAAAAGGAAAACAGCAAACTGATAGTGTCCAAACCCAAAAGACTTCTCCGTCTTTGTCCCCTTTACTTGCTCACCAGGAGTGTCCAGTCCCACTTCAAAGGTGCTCAACAAGTTTCTTTCTGCAGTCTGCTCCCTTCACTATTGAGGGCTGGCAGCACCCCGCTCCAAGAAGCTTCTTTCTGTGGCTTCCCACAACTGCCTTATGCAGTATCTGGAAATTCTTTAGCAGGCTTCCTATTCAGTTCACCACCCTCTGCTTCACAGCCAGAGTTAGGGTTACCTTCCTCCCTACACTTCATAACCTCCAGATGGGAGAGAGCAACACCTTCGTCTTCCCAGGTGCTCTCTTTCCTCTCTGACCTTCTAGCTCAAGCCTGCCTATTTTCAGCTGGGGTCTGGGGATGAGACAGGGGCGTAGCTACATGGGGCCAAGGGGGCCTGGGCCCTTATAGATTTGGCCCTGGACCCCCCTGCCGACGACCCTCTGGCCCCCCTCCCGCCGCCAACGCGCCAACGCCTACCTTTGCTGGCTGGGGACCCCAACCTCCGCCAGCCGATGTCCTCTTCCTTCCTTCCTTCCTTCCTTCTGTTTCTGAGTCTGACGTCCTTCACGTTGTACGTACAACGTGCTGACTCAAAAACAGAACGAAGGAAGGAAGGGAGGACCTCGGCTGGCGGGGGTTGGGGTCCCCCGCCAGCAAAGGTAGGCGGCGGTGGCAGGTTGGCGGCAGGAGGGGGGGTCTGTATGAACCAAAAATGTCTGCACCACGAGGTCGCCGATTTTCCTCCACTCTCCGCCAGCTGCCCGAGTTGGGGCCCCACCTCCACCCTGAACTAGGACGCTGACTCCACCAGGCCCCGACTCTCCAAGAGTGCCCAACAGCAGCCCTCCGATTCCGCTACCCTACGCTGCTCTCAAGCTCCTCCGCTGCTGCCTTCCCTCTCACCAGTCCGTTGCTCCCTATGACCGCTGTATCCTCCCGTCTGCCGCAGCGGCTTCTCTTTTCTAAAAGCGCCAGACCGCCACTCCCGCCACACGCCAGCAAGGGCACACTCACCTGATCTCTCCGCTGCTCTAATTCTTCACCTCCGTATCTTCTCCTGCCCTCCAATGTCTCAGCCCTTAATCCCTGGCGATCTCAGTCCTCGCACTTGGCAGGCTCGGGTATCCTCCCATTATTTGGGTGCAGTGTCTCGGAGGGACTCGGGACACGACCTTCTACTAATCCGCCATCTTGGATCTCCCCCTTGTTTTCTATCTTTTAGCCAGTTTTTAATCCACAATATGACACTCCGGCTTATTTTTGAAAGAAAAGGACACCCATCTTTTGACACAAATCGAGAGATGGGCGTCCTTCTCTCAGGGTCGCCCAAATCGGCATAATCGAAAGCCGATTTTGGGCGCCCTCAACTGCTTTCCGTCGTGGGGACGACCAAAGTTCACGGGGACATATCGGAAGCATAGCGAAGGTGGGACTGGAGCGTGCTTAACATATGGGCGTCCTCGGCCGGTAATGGAAAAAAGAAGGGCGTTCCTGACAAGCACTTGGCTGACTTTACTTGGTCTATTTTTTCTTGTGACCAAGCCTCAAAAAGGTGCCCGAACTGACCAGATGACCACCGGAGGGAATCGGGGATGACCTCCCCTTACTCCCCCAGTGGTCACTAACCCCCTCCCACCATAAAAAAACTTTAAAAATATTTTTTGCCAGCCTCAAATGTCATACCCAGCTCCCTGACAGCAGTATGCAGGTCCCCGGATCAGTTTTAGTGGGCGGAGTGCACTTCAGGCAGGTGGACCCTGGCCCATCCCCCCCCCCCCCCCCACCTGTTACACTTGTGGTGGTAAATGGGAGCCCTACAAAACACACCAGAAACCCACTGTACCCACATCTAGGTGCCCCCCCCCTTCACCCCTATGGCTATGGTAGTGGTGTACAGTTGTGGGGAATGGGTTTTGGGGGGCTCAGCACCCAAGGTAAGGGAGTTATGCACCTGGAAGCAATTTATGAAGTCCACTGCAGTGCCCCCTAGGGTGCCCGGCTGGTGTCTTGGCATGTGAGGAGGACCAGTGCACTACGAATGCTGGCTCCTCCCAAAACCAAAGGGCTTGGATTTGGTCGTTTCTGAGATGGGTGTGTTTCCATTATCGCCGAAAACCGGGGACGACTGTCTCTAAGGACAACCATCTCTAAAGTCGACCTAAATGTTGAGATTTGGGCGTCCCCGACTGTATTATCTAAATGAAAGATGGACGCCCATCTTGTTTCTATAGTATGGGTTTCCCTGCCCCTTCGCCAGATCGTCCTGTGAGGACGTCCTCAGGAAAACGTGGGCGCCCCGTTCAATTATGCCCCTCACTACCTCCTATCCCATGACTCTCTAATTTGCTTTGGAGTCTTTCATGAGGTACTTTTTCAAATGCCTTTTGAAAATCCAGATACACAATATGACCCGCTCACCTTTATCCAGTTGTTTGTTCATCCCTTCAAAGAAATGTAATAGATTGGTGAAGCAAGATTTGCCTTCACTAAACTGATGTTGGATTTGTCTCATTAATCCATGTTTTTTAATATGCTCTACAGTTTTGTTCTTTATAATAGTCTCTGCCATTTTGCCTGTCACAGACGTCAGGCTCACCGGTCTATAATTTTCAAAATCTCCTCTGGAACCTTTTTAAAAAATTGACGTTAAATTGGCCACCCTCCAATCTTCCGAAACCATGCTCGATTTTAAGGATAAATTACATATTACTAACAATAGTTCCACAAGTTCATTTTTCAGTTCTATCAGTAGTCGGGGATGAATACCATCCAGTCCAGGAGATTTGCTACTCTTCAGTTTGTCAAATTGACAAATTACATTCCCCAGGTTTATAGAGATTTTATTAAGTTTCTCTGACTCATCAGCTTTGATTACCATTTCTGGTACTGGTAACTCTCTCAAATCTTCCACAGTGCTATGGCTGTCTTCCCTGAGTGCCCCTTTTATCCCTCGATCATCTAGCGGTCCAACCGATTCTTTTGCTGGCTTTATGCTTTTAATATACCTAAAAACTTTTTACTATATGTTTTTACCAACACAATCATTTTTTCAAAGTTTCTCTTTGCCTTCCTTAGGAGTAGCCTAGTGGTTAGTGCAGCAGACTCTGATCCTGAGGAACTGGGTTTGATTTCCACTGCAGCTCCTTGTTACTCGGGGTAAGTCACTTAATCCTCCTTTGTCCCAGGTACAAATAAGTACCTGTATATAATATGTAAACCGCTTTGAATGTAGTTGGAAAAACCACAGAAAGGCAGTATATAAATCCCATTCCCCTTCCCCTTTCCCTATCAGTGCTTTGCTGTTTTTTTATTATTTTCACCCACCCTCCCCTAGGACAACTCTTCATTTATAGTCAGTTATTTTAATTACGGTAAAAAGCAAGGAGTGCTCTTACAGAGTTTTAAATACATTTCATTACCATCTAAAAAGGAAACACTAAATAAATCACACAATATACTATCCTGCTTATAATCAAAAGAGAAAAACGCCTATATTGCGACCCAAATCGAGAGATGGGCGTCTTTCTCCCGTGGGTGCCCAAATCGGTATAATCGAAAGCCGATTTTGGGCGTTTCCAATGCAATCCGTCACGGAAACGGGTAAAGTTGACTGGGGGCTTGTTGGAGGCGTGGTGAAGGTGGAACTGGGGTATGGTTATCGGCCGAGGAAAGATGGGCGTCTTTAGCTGCTAATCAAAAAAAAGGCGTTTTTACCGCGATTTTGGGTCACTTTTTTTGGACCCTTTTTTTCACGAACAAGTCCCCAAAAAGTGCCCCAACTGCCCAGATGACCACTGGAGGGAATCGGGGATGACCTCCCCGGACTCCCCCAATGGTCACTAACCCCCTCCCACCAAAAAACCCACTTTAAAAACTTTTTTCCCAGCCTGTATGCCAGCCTCAAATGCCGTACCCACCTCCATGACAGCAGAATGTGTTCTATCCTCTGACTGCCTTTCCCTGGTTCTGATTTGGCTCTTGGGTGAGTGTGACACCTTTCTGTTATGCGCACTGCAGTCACATCATCAATGCATTGTGGTGGGTGTAGGGTATTGGGCTCCGTAATTCCACTAGCTTGTGGCAAATGCTCATGATGTTGGTAGTTGGTAGGCTGTACTCCCATGGTGCTTTTCCCCCTGCTAACTGGGTCAGAGGGTGTCCATGAGGTAGTGGCCATTTTTGTAAGCCAGTTTTAGATCCCTTTCATGTGTTAGCCACGTTACAGAACTTAGTTCTTACCTTGAATGTGGCTGAAAGAGGGCATTGTACAGCATTCTGCCAGCTCTGACCTACTGCTAATCTCAGTACCAGGAAGACTCGTTGCCAGTGGGGCACAACCTGTGATCTGCAGTTAACTGTGAGTAAGCGTGCTTATTCCAATAAAGGATGTTTTCGGAAAGATTAGTCTTCAGGTGTCAACTGGTGTGCCAAGGTTATACAGCAGCAACAACTCCTAGAGGCCTGCGTGTATGCAGGTCCCTGGAGCACTTTTAGTGGGTACCGCAGTGCACTTAAGGCAGGCGGACCCAGGCCCATCCCCCCCTACCTGTAACACTTGTGCTGGTAAATGGGAGGTCTCCAAAACCCACTGTACCCACATGTAGGTGCCCCCTTCACCCCTAAGAGCTATGGTAGTGTTGTACATTTGTGGGTAGTGGATTTTGGGGGAGGGGGTTGGGTGCTCAGCACCCGTGGTAAGGGAGCTATGCATGTGGGAGCTGTTTCTGAAGTCCACCGCACTGACCTCTAGGGTGCCCAGTTGGTGTCCTGGAATATCAGGGGGGTCAGTGTACTATGAATTCTGGCCCCTCCCATGACCAATGGCTCGGATTAGGACGTTTTAGAGCGGGGCGTTTTTAGTTTCCATTATTGCTAAAAAAAACAAACACCCAGCTGAAAAACGTCCATTTTTTCGAAGATACGGTCTGTCCCGTCTCTTCATGTACCCGTTTTCGGACATAGACGCCCATGGAGATAGGCGTTCGTGTTCAATTATGCCCCTCTATATAAACCAAAAGGCACTTTTATATTAGGCTAATATTCTTAATACTGTAGCAAGTTTTAAATTATTGAAAAACTCAAAAACACTAAGATGGAGTCAGCAGTCCAGCAGCGAGAGGGGTGCTATCCAGTCTTTTGCATTCAGTGTCACATGTATGATTATCTCCCAGTTGGTGAGATGTCATATGTGTGTGCCCAATGCAAAGAGCTCCTAGCTCTTAGAGAACGTGTCCGTTCTCTTGAGGCTAGAGTAGCAGACTTGGTGCAGCTGAGGGAGACAGAGAGGTACATAGAGGAGACCTACAGGCAGTGGTGTGCTGGAGCCGGCTCTGTCCGGCTCGCAAGAGCCGCTTGTTAAATTTTGACAGCTCTTGCGAGCCGGTTGTTGTTGGGGGCGAGCCGGCTCCATTAGGGGAGGTAAGCATGGCAGGAGGGCGCCATCACAGGCCATGCTTACCTCCCCTGCCACTCCGAAACATGGTAAACGATGTCCTTCGCCCCCACCCTCCCGCTGCCACTCCCATCTGACTTTTTAAATTACCTCCGTCGAAACCGCTATTTAAAGCCCTGCTGCGTGCAGGCCGTCTCTCCAGGCTTCCCCTGCTTGCTTCAGTGATGTTCGCGCCCTTAGTCCCGCCTTCTGACATCATTCTGACGTCATTTCCTTTTTCCGCGAAGGCGGGAATAAGGGCACGAACATCACCGAAGCAAGCAGGGGAAGCCTGGAGAGACGGGCTTTAAATAGCGGTTTCGACGGAGGTAATTTAAAAAGTCAGATGGGAGCGGGAGGGGAGGGTGGGGGCGAAGGACATCATTCGCTGGACATGTTTGGGAGCGGGAGGGAAGGGCAGGGGGGAGGAGAATCACTGGGTATGGATGGGGAGAGGGGGCAGGGGAGAGATTTGCTGGGTATGGATGGGGAGAGGGGGGCAGGGGAGAGACTTGCTGGGCATGTATGGGGAGAGGGGGGCAGGGGAGAGACTTGCTGGGCATGGATGGGGAGAGGTGGGCAGGGGAGAGACTTGCTGGGCATGGATGGGGAGAGGGGGGCAGGGGAGAGACTTGCTAGGCATGGATGGGGAGAGGGGGGCAGGGAGAGATTTGCTGGGCATGGATGGGGAAAGGGGGGCAGGGGAGAGATTTGCTGGGCATGGATGGGGAGAGGGGGCAGGGGAGAGACTTGCTGGGCATGGATGGGGAGAGACTTGCTGGGCATGGATGGGGAGAGGGGGCAAGGGAGAGACTTGCTGGGCATGGATGGGGAGAGGGGGCAGGAGAGAGAGGAGAGTTTCAGGACATGGATGGAGGGGAGAGCAAGAGAAATTCTGGACATGGATAGAGGGGAGGAAAGGGAGAGAGAAGAAATGCTGGACATGGAGGGTGTTGGATTATTTGTAGTAAATAATTAGCAGATTTTAGTACACACAGCTTCAGCTTTAGAAATGTTAATTTCTTTCTTCATCTCTCTCTCATTCACCCCTGAATAATTCACTGCTGAGTCACTTTAAAGTTGAAGTAACAAAACATCTGTTTACTCACTGTTTGTAGTTAGATTATAATCAGACAGGCTTATATATACATATTACTATACATTTGTATTATCAGCTCCTTCCATGTGCTTAGATGGTAATGGATGCTCACACCACCATAGATCCTCTCAGGTTAGGAGAGATCATGAGCTCCATGTCCTCCATGTGCTGCATGTGCTGTGTCTGCTGTGTCTAAACCCCCACAGGAAGTTGCATAGCTGTGTGACCTCTCTAACTAATTCACATCAGAGGTCACAGAGTAATCACAGAGAAATAATAGGTGACAGGCAATGCATGCAAAATACAATTACATTCCAACAAACCCCTTCTCATGCATAACTGTCATGCAATTATTTATTCATACAAAGTCCAAGCTTTATACGCAGATTCACAAAATGTTCTCTGGGTAACGGTTTGGTCATGATGTCAGCTGTCATCTCACTGGTGTGACAATAGTGTAGACTGATGACCCCTTCTTTCACCAACTCTCGCACGTTGTGGTATTTCGTTGCGATGTGCTTGGTGCGTGACTGAACCTTGTCATTCTGTGACAGTCGGATGCAGCTCTGATTATCTTCCATTATCTGGATTGGTCTTTTTTCAGCTATTCCGAAATCCAGCATAAGTTTTTCAATCCACATCAGTTCTCTGCACGCTTCCGATACAGCCACATATTCAGCTTCTGTAGAAGACAAACTCACAATACTTTGTTTATGACTGGCCCATGAAATTTGTACATTTCCATACATAAACACATATCCACTTGTGGATTTATAATTAGAATGATCCCCTGCCCAATCTGAATCACAGTAACATATTAGTTTTGGATTACTATTGGCTGAAATCTTTAATTTACAATCAATGGTACCTTTTAAATACCTTACCATCCTTTTAACTGCAGTCCAATCTGATTTGGTAGGTGAGCTGACCCTTCTGCTCAAAATTCCTACTGCATTTGCTATATCAGCCCTGTATGTGGTAGCTAGATATAAAAGCTTACCTATGGCTGATCTATATTGGATGTTATCTGGTAAAGGTTCTCTTACTGTTTCATCCTTCAGAAAATCAGTGATCATGGGAGTGCTTACAACTTGGGCATCTTGCATACCTAAACTTTCAATAAGCTCATTTATTTTCTGCTTCTGGCTTAGAAGATAAGAACCATCATTTTGTTTCTCAATTTCTATACCAAGATAGTATGACACATTACCAAGTTCTTTTATCTCAACATTGAGGTTTAAACACTTTACAATGTCCTTGTACTCTTGCTCACTTTTGCTTGCAATGAGCAGATCATCAACAAAAGCTAAAATGTATGCATATTGTCCATTTCTGCACCTAGTGTACAAGCATTTATCTGCTTCACCTTGCTTAAATCCTAAATTTGTCAATATTTCATGCAATTTTTCATTCCAACATTTTGCACTTTGCTTTAATCCATAAAGACCTTTGTTTAATTTACACACTAGCTGTCTTTGTTTTGTATTTATGAAACCTGTTGGCTGTTCCATGTACAAGTCTTCAGTTATATCTCCGTGAAGAAACGCTGTTTTCACATCAATGTGGTTGACTTGCATGCCTTTTGAGACTGCAATGCTCAGAAGTGTTCTGATTGTCGTGTGTTTCACTACAGGTGCAAACACTTCATCAAAATCTTCTCCATATTTTTGAAGATATCCCTTTGCGACTAATCTGGCTTTATACCTTTCCACTTTTCCTTGTGCATTCCTTTTTAACTTGAATACCCATTTGCATCCTATAGCTTTCTTGCCAGGAGGTAATTTTGTAAGAATCCAAGTATTATTTTTATCCAATGCATCAATTTCTTCTTGTGCAGCTTTATGCCATTCAGCAGCTTCTTCTGCTGGCATTTTCTCAATCTCATCCCATGTTAAGGGCTCTTGAGCTTCTGCTGACTTTGTTAAGTAAGACAGTCTTGGGGGTGGAACACCTTTGTTTTCCCTGGATGAGCGTCTGACAACAGGTTGGTCTGACCTTTCCGCATCCTCTAAATCTGAGAGTCCTTCTCCAATTGATTCCCCTTCTCCAACTGTACTGTCTTCTTCAATGATCCTTTCTGTGTCTGCTTCCTCTGCCTGTTTCCTCGTTAGATACAGATGAGTTGCTTTCAGACATCTGCCTTGGTATGGCATTTATATACACTGGCATGTCTATTATGGTTCTAGTTTCATATTCTGGATGATAAGGCTCATCTGGGATAATCCAGCCTTTATCAACCCTTTTGTTTTCATCAAAATATGTAACATGTCTTATGCCAACAATGCCAGTTTTCAGATTCAAAATTCTATATCCTTTGTGTCCTGGAGCATAGCCAACTAAAATGCCCCTTTCTGTTGTGGAATCCAGCTTATGCCTTCTTTGCTTTGGTACATGAGCATATGCTGTACTTCCAAATGTTCTTATGTGTGACAGGTTTGGCTTCCTACCATGCCATGTCTCATGTGGTGTGCGCTCAGCGCCTTTAGTTGGCATTCTGTTTTGTAGGTACACTGCTGTGAGAATGGCTTCCCCCCATAGTCTTTTAGGGAGATTGCTATCTGACAGCATACATCTGGTCATTTCCACAAGTGACCTAAATTTTCTCTCTGCAACAGAATTTTGCTCTGGTGTATAAGCTACTGTTGTGATATGCTGAATGCCTTCTTGTTCTAGAAATGTGCGCATGCTTTGTGAAGTGAACTCACCACCATTGTCGGTCTGAAGAACCTTTGGTTTTCTTTCAAATTTATTGCTCACCATGGCTACGTATTTCTTCAGCATGTCTGTGACTTGACTTTTCTCTTTCAGCAAATAGGCCACACAATATCTAGAGAAATCATCCAAGAATATTAGCACAAATCTGTTATTTCCCAATGATGGGATATTAAACGGTCCACATAAGTCACTGTGTATTAAGTCCAGCACTTTATTACTCCTATTTCCTGTGTATGCAGGAAATGAGGGTCTCACACCTTTTTGAGTAACACAGTCTATGCATTTCTCCATTTTACCAGCATCTGCACTTATCTGAATGCCGGTGGCCAGTTGCTTACTGTAAAGATCCTGGATCACCTTAGAATCACGATGTCCCAGGCGGCGGTGCCAGATTTCCAGACTACATTTACCATCATTCTTCCTTACTTGCGCCATATGTGAGGCTTCACCTGAAATGTTCAGCTTATAAACATCATTATGCATAAAAGCTTCAGCATACACTTCATCATTTTAGAGATTGTGCACTTACTGTTTTCAAAATGAATCACAAATCCCTTCTTATCTAATGTAGATACACTAAGCATATTGCAAACTGCTTGGGGAATATACAAGACATCACTTACAGGAATTTCTTTAACTTCATTAGACACTTTGCATTTTAAGAATCCAATACCTTTTGCTTGGATCTTAGCAGTCCCTGCGTTTGCAGTTTTAAGAATACCTTCCTCTGGACACATTTCCTGAAAGAAATTCTTACAATTGGTTAAATGGCATGTGCTCCCTGAATCCAAAATCCAAGTACTTTCATTTGAATTATTATTTACCATAGTCAAAGATTTTTCTGCCATTAGAAAGCCCTTGTGTTTATCTTTGTCCTTCATACATTTCCTGGTTTGAAAATTCTTTAGTTCCATTGGCTTAGGTGAGCTAGAGGGAGTGTTTTGTGTTTCCTTACACCATTTAGATACATGTCCCTCCTTTCCACATGAGTAGCAAATCAGCTTGCCCTTGGGTGGAGTTTTCCCATAGCTCCGCCTTCCTCTGTTCTTTGCCCAGAAATTTGTTTCATTTCTCTCTGACTTGCTTTGAGAACACATCTCCTCAGAATCATTTATTATGCATTCCTGCCTTAGTTTTGATGTTGCCTGTTCAAAAGATTGCCCTTCAATGGCCTCATTTACAGACCTAAAAACATCAAACTTCTTTGATAGTGAGGTAAAAAGAAATGCTCTTTTCAATGCATCACACATGGGAATTCCAGAAAGTTCTAGCTTTTGAAATGAAGACATAAGATGCATAATGTGATCATTACATTTACTTTTATCCCTTAATTTGGTTTCATTCAACTCTGCTAACCAAATTTGTTGCTGCTTTGCATATGTAGTTGCATACATAGTTCTCAGTTTATATAAAATGTCCTTTGGTGTATCTTTTTCCTCCACTAATATGGCTTGTTTCTCTGAGAGAGCTTCCAAAAGCATGCACTTCACATAATAGTTTGCACTGTCCCATTCAGCCATATTTTCAGCTGTTCTGTCTTGGTCTAAGCATATATTTAATCTTTTTGCTCGAAGGAGACATATGAATCTTAGTTCCCACTGCCGATAATTAAACTCAGTTAATTTAGGCACCTTGAGAGAATAGAAAAATGGTGAATTTCTTCCCTCAGCCATTTTCTTAGCCTTCTGTCTGCTGTGTGGGGGGAGAGAGAGACAGACTGAATCTTTCCTTTAAAACTTAAGAGAAAAATGTGGCCTTTTTTTCTGCCTGGTAATATTTCTCTTCTTTTTCAATTCCTGGCCCTGGGCCCATAACCCTTTTGTTGGATTATTTGTAGTAAATAATTAGCAGATTTTAGTACACACAGCTTCAGCTTTAGAAATGTTAATTTCTTTCTTCATCTCTCTCTCATTCACCCCTGAATAATTCACTGCTGAGTCACTTTAAAGTTGAAGTAACAAAACATCTGTTTACTCACTGTTTGTAGTTAGATTATAATCAGACAGGCTTATATATACATATTACTATACATTTGTATTATCAGCTCCTTCCATGTGCTTAGATGGTAATGGATGCTCACACCACCATAGATCCTCTCAGGTTAGGAGAGATCATGAGCTCCATGTCCTCCATGTGCTGCATGTGCTGTGTCTGCTGTGTCTAAACCCCCACAGGAAGTTGCATAGCTGTGTGACCTCTCTAACTAATTCACATCAGAGGTCACAGAGTAATCACAGAGAAATAATAGGTGACAGGCAATGCATGCAAAATACAATTACATTCCAACAGAGGGAAGATAGAGGAAGGAGATTAGATGAGGGAAAAGGAATTGAGGAGAGAAACTGCACATGGATGGAGAAAATAGGAAGAAGCTAGATCCACTGGACAGTCAAGTCTGCGGAGGACCAGAAATGAAGAAGAAAGGAGGAAAGAAAAGAAATAAATGGAAAGGAAGCCCTGGAAATGGAGTCAAGGGAACAGATAGAGAGCAGCAGAATCAGATACTGGACCAGCATGATCAGAGAAACAAAGTCACCAGACAACAAAGGTAGAAAAAAATAATTTTATTTTCATTATAGTGTTTGGAATATGTCCACTTTGAGAATCAGGTGCTGAACGTTAAAAGTTTATATTTATTTACTTATTTATGGCATTTTATCCCATATTAAACATGAATTAGATTGGAACCTGGGATCATTTAATTTTTTTTCCTGGAGAGAGTAATGCATTGCCCCCTCCCCCAGGCTATGGCCAGCTCTGCAATTTTGGGGGGGGCGCCGAGGTGGACGGGGGGGGGGGGGGGGCGCCGAGGTGGACCGGGGAGAGAGCCTGTTGTTAAAAATTTACCAGCACACCACTGCCTACAGGGATGTTGTAGAGAAGTCCCACCTCCAGTCTAGTAGCCCTTGTGCTACCCTGGAGGAGGGAGGTCTCCTAGAAGGAGAGCATCACCCTGGTGAAGTAGGAAGTACTCCTGTAGCCAGGACCTGCCCACCAGGGGATGTACTATCCTCTCGCACCGAGGATATATCTCCAAGTGCTGCCCGGGAGGGAAAGGTTAGGACAGCTGTTGTAGTTGGTGATTCGATCATTAGGCATATAGACAGCTGGGTGGCTGGTGGACGTGAGGATCGCCTGGTGACTTGCCTGCCTGGTGCGAAGGTGGCGGACCTCACGCGTCACCTAGATAGGATTCTAGATAGTGCTGGGGAGGACTCGGCTGTCTTGGTACATGTGGGTACCAATGACGTAGGAAAATGTGGGAGAGAGGTTCTGGAAGCCAAATTTAGGCTCTTAGGTAGAAAGCTCAAATCCAGATCCTCTAGGGTAGCATTTTCTGAAATGCTACCTGTTCCATGCGCAGGGCCCAAGAGACAGGCAGAGCTCCGGAGTCTCAATGCATGGATGAGACGATGGTGCAGGGAGGAGGGTTTTAGATTTGTTAGGAACTGGGCAACATTCTGGGGAAGGGGGAGCCTATTCCAAAAGGATGGGCTCCACTTTAACCAGGGTGGGACTAGGATGCTGTCGTCGGCTTTTAAAAAGGAGATAGAGCAGCTTTTAAACTAGAAATGGGGGGAAGGCCGACAGTCGCTCAAGAGTGCATGGTTCAGGATAAGGTATCTTGCAAAGATACCTCACAAACAGGGAAGATAGGGTTTCTGGATAGTGAGGTTGCACAACAGACCGTGGTAGGCCAGGTGCACTTAAATACAACTAAAAATCAGACAAAAGATGGCAAATCAGTAGTGTCCAGTACTAAGCATCATACAAATAGGAACAACAAACATACTTTGAAATGTCTATATGTAAATGCTAGGAGTGTAAGAAATAAGATGGGAGAGTTGGAATATATTGCACTAAATGAAAAATTGGATATAATAGGCATTACTGAGACCTGGTGGAAGGAGGATAACCAGTGGGACACTGTCATACCGGGGTACAAAGTATATCGTAGTGATAGGGTAGACCAGACTGGTGGAGGGGTAGCATTGTATATTAACAAGAGCCTTGACTCAGATAGATTACAAATTCAGCAGGACACAAATCACACCCTTGAATCATTGTGGGTTGAAATTCCATGTATAAAAGGGAAAAGGACGGTGATAGGAGAGTACTACCGTCTGCCTCGCCAGGATGAGCAGGTAGATGCAGAAATGATAAAAGAAATCAGAGACGCAAACAAAATAGGCAATGTGATAATAATGGGTGACTTCAATTATCCAAACATAGACTGGGTAAATGTAATATCGGGACACGCTAAAGAGGTACAATTCCTTGATGAAATCAAGGACAGCTTTATGGAGCAGCTGGTGCAGGAGCCAACGAGAGGAGGAACAATTCTAGACTTGGTCCTTAGTGGAGCTCATGATCTGGTGAGGGACGTTATGGTACTGGGGCCACTTGATTACAGTGATCATAATATGATCAGTTTTGATATCAACCTTGAAGTAACTATACACAGGAAGTCAAATACATTAGCGTTTAACTTTAAAAAAGGAGACTATGATAAAATGAGAAGAACGGTGGAAAAAAAACTTAGGGGGACAACTGAGAGGGTAAGAACTGTACAATAGGCATGGACGCTGTTCAAAAATACCATCCTGGAGGCCCAGACCAAACATACTCCACAAATTAGAAAAGAAAGACGGAACTCCAAAAGACAGCCGGCCTGGTTGAAAAGTGAGGTGAAGGAAGCTATTAGGGCTAAAAGAAATGCCTTCAGAAAATGGAAGAAGGAACCGTCTGAAAATAACAAGAAGCAGCATAAGGAGTGTCAAAGCAAATGCAAGGCGCAGATAAAGAAGGCCAAGAGGGATTACGAAAAAAAGATAGCATTAGAGGCAAAAAAGCATAGTAAAAAATTTGTCGGTATATTAAAAGCAGAAAGCCGGCAAAAGAATCGGTTGGGCCGCTGGATGACCGAGGGGTAAAAGGGGCGATCAAGGAAGACAAAGACGTAACAGAGAGATTGAATGAATTCTTTGCTTTGGTCTTCACCGAGGAAGATTTGGGTGGGATATCGGTGTCGGAAATTATATTTCAAGCGGACGAGTCGGAGAAACTTACTGACTTCATGGTAAACCTGGAGGATGTAATGGGGCAGTTTGGCAAACTGAAGAGTAGCAAATCTCCTGGACCAGATGGTATTCATCCTAGAATACTGATAGAACTGAAAAATGAGCTTGCGAAGCTACTGCTAGTGATATGCAATTTATCCTTAAAATCGAGTGTGGTACCGGAAGATTGGAGGGTGGCCAATGTAACGCCCGTTTTTAAAACAGGTTCCAGGGGAGATCCGGGAAATTATAGACCGGTGAGTCTGACGTCGGTGCCGGGGAAAATGGTAGAGACTATTATTAAAAACAAAATTACAGAGCACATCCGAGGACATGGATTACTGAGACTGAGTCAGCACGGCTCTTGTGGGGGGAAATCTTGCCTGACCAATTTACTTCAATTCTTTGAAGGAGTAAACAAACATGTGGACAAAGGGGAGCCGGTTGATATTGTGTATCTGGATTTTCAAAAGACGTTTGACAAGGTACTTCATGAAAGGCTACAGAGGAAATTTGAGGGTCATGGGATAGGTGGAAAAGTCCTATTGTGGATTAAAAACTGGATGAAGGATAGGAAACAGAGAGTGGGGTTAAATGTGCAGTATTCACAATGGAGAAGGGTAGTTAGTGGGGTTCCTCAGTGGTCTGTGCTAGGACCGCTGCTTTTTAATATATTTATAAATGATTTCGAGATGGGAGTAACTAGCGAGGTCATTAAATTTGCTGATGACACAAAGTTATTCAAAGTCGTGAACTCGCGATAGGATTGTGAAAAATTACAGAAGGACCTTACGAGACTGGGAGATTGGGCGGCTAAATGGCAGATGCCGTTTAATGTGAGCAAGTGCAAGGTGATGCATGTGGGAAAAAAGAACCCGAATTATAGCTACGTCATGCAAGGTTCCACGTTAGGGGTTACGGACCAAGAAAGGGATCTGGGTGTCGTCGTCGATAATACACTGAAACCTTCTGCTCAGTGTGCTGCTGCGGCTCGGAAAGTGAATAGAATGTTGGGTATTATTAGGAAAGGTATGGAAAACAGGTGTGAGGATGTTATAATGCCGTTATATCGCTCCATGGTGCGACCGCACCTTGAGTATTGTGTTCAATTCTGGTCGCCGCATCTCAAGAAAGATATAGTGGAATTGGAAAAGGTGCAGCGAAGGGCGACTAAAATGATAGCGGGGATGGGACGACTTCCCTATGAAGAAAGACTAAGGAGGCTAGGGCTTTTCAGCTGGGAGAAGAGACGGCTGAGGGGAAACATGATAGAGGTATATAAAATAATGAGTGGAGTGGAACAGGTGGATGTGAAGCGACTGTTCATGCTTTCCAAAAATACTAGGACTAGGGGGCATGCGATGAAACTACAGTGTAGTGAATTTAAAACAAATTGGAGAAAATATTTCTTCACCCAACACATAATTAAACTCTGGAATTCGTTGCCGGAGAACGTGGTGAAGGCGGTTAGCTTGGCAGAGTTTAAAAGGGGGTTAAACGGTTTCCTAAAGGTCAAGTCCATAAACCGCTACTAAATGGACTTAGGAAAAATCCACAATTCCGGGAATAACATGTATAGAATGTTTGTACGTTTGGAAAGCTTGCCAGGTGCCTTTGGCCTGGATTGGCCACTGTCGTGGACAGGATGCTGGGCTCGATGGACCCTTGGTATTTTCCCAGTGTAGCATTACTTATATGTACTTATGGTTCCTTCTTCCATTTTCTGAAGGATTTTCTTTAAGCTCTAATAGTTTCCTTCACCTCACTTTTTAACCACGCCAGCTGTCATTTGGTCTTCCTTCCTCCTTTTTTAATAGATAGAATATATTTGGCCCGGGGTTCCAGGATGGTATTTTTGAACAGCATCCACGCCCGATGTAAATTTTCGACCTTCGCAGCTGCCCTTCTAAGTTTTTATTTTTCACCGTTCTTCTCATTTTATCAGTCTCCTTTTTGAAAGTTAAATACTAACGTATTGGATTTCCTTTGTGTACTTATTCCATAGCCGATATCACATCTGATCATATTATGATCACTGTTAGCAAGCGGCCCCAGCACCATTAGCTCCTGTACCAGATCATGGGCTCCACTAAGAACTAGGTCTAGAGTTTTTCCTTCTCTTGTTTGCTCCTGTACTAGCTGCTTCATAAAGCAGTCCTTGATTTCGTCAAGGAATCTTACCTTCCTAGCATTCCCTGTTGTTATTTTACCCAGTCAGTATCAGGGTAATTGAAATCACCCATTATTATTGTATTGCCCAGTTTGGTAACCTCCCTAATTTCTGATAACATTTCTACATCTGTCTATTCATCCTGGCCAGGTGGATGGTAGTACACTCCTATCACTATCCTTTTCCCCTTTACACATAGAATTTCAATCCATAGGGATTCCAAGTTGCAGGGCTGGTCTCAGGCAGGGCGACAGGAGCGGTCGCACAGGGTCCTGCGCCTCCAGGGACCCTATTGTGCTTCCTGTCACTCCCTGCCATTGATCCTCAGCTGCTTTCCTTCCAGCCGCCCTGCGTTTAAAAAGTTGCAGCAGCAGTGAAAAAGCAAGTTCGCCTTTATCCTTTAAGCCTTCCACTTTTCTCTCAGTGTTCACTGTGCTGCCTTCGCGGAAACTGGAAATTGCATCAGAGAAAGGCGGAACAGTGCATACTGAGAGAGAAGGAGAAGGCTTAAAGGCTAGAGGCGAGCCTGCTTTTTCGCTGCCCGTGCCGCGACTTTTTAAACACAGGGCTGCTGGAAGGAAAGGAGGGCTGTGGAAAACTGAGGGTACAGATGTGGCTGGGGCTGGGAACTGAAACTCAGGGGCTGAAAAGGGGGGTAAGTTGGGGGCTGGGGCGATTCACTGAACATGGAGGGGAGGGCAAAGAAGAATCGATGGACATGGATGGGAGGGGAGGGCAGGGTACAGAGGAGAATCACTGGATGTGAATGAGAGGGGAGGACAGGGGGCAAAGGATAATCGCTGGACATGGATGGGAGGGGAGGGCAGAGGAGAATTGCTAGACATGGATGGGTGGGAGGACAGGGGGAGAGAGGAGAGTTGTTGGACATGGATGGAGGGGAGGGCAGAGAAATGCTGGGCATGGATGGAGGTGAGGGAAGACAGGAAGGAGATGCATATGGATGGAAGGGAGAGGAGAGAGGAGAAATGCTGGACATGAATGGGAGGGGAGGGCAGGGGACAGAGGAAAATCACTGGATTTGGATGGGAGAGGAGAACAGGGGGCAAAGGAGAATCGCTGGACATAGATGAGAGGGGAGAGCTGATGTCATGTTTGTGACTGCTTTCCATGTGGGTGCTCTCCTTGCCCGCTGGTGGCCAGAACTGGTGGCTGCTATGGACTGTTTTCTGCTGTCTTCCATGTTCCAGACTTCAGTGAGTCCGGTCCGGATTTTCCAGGTTGCCAGACTTGCTCTGCTGGTTTGTCCTTGAACAGCAACCTTACTTGGCTGGTGATTGCTGCAGCTGAGTGTCAGCTGCTGATGGGCTTATTAGCTTCTGTGAGCCTTGCTTGCTTTGCCTTGGTATCAAAGGTCATCCTTGAGTTCCTGTTGGTTTGTTGGAGTTCCTGCTCTGAAAGTTTCCTGTGTGTTTGACCCTGCCTGTTCCTGGACCTGGACTTTGACTTTGCTTTCTGCCTGCCTAAAGACTCTGGTTAGTTTATGGATTACCCGTGTTTGCTGCCTGCCCTTTGACCTTGCTGTGCTACTGGATAATGTTTACTGTCTACTATTAAAGCCTCTTCTAGTTATATTCTGTGGTTCCTGCCTGTTGTGTTCAGCACTGCTTTCTGCTTGGGTGATTTGCCTGCCGCTGCCGCTCCTCAGCAGTGGCCCAAGGGTGCACAATTCCAGAGACTGGGTGAGAGCCCTGACAGAATACCAAGGCCATGAGCTCGGCAAGATCACCCTACCAGCTGGGGTTTCAGCCCAAGACTTTTTGCCCTGTTGTCCATCCGGGTTCCAACCCCGGTTCAGTTCCTGATTCTAGTTTGGATCCCAGGTCCAACCCAATTTTTGATCTGGATCCGTTTCTGACCCTCCAGGAGTACCGCGTTAAACTTTTGTCTGATCCAGCTCTGAGGAATATTCCTGGAGCTGCAGCAGAGAGAAAGCATCTCTGGGGCCCTGTTGTCCCTGGAAACCCAGTTTCTGCTAGTAATCCCTCTACCAAGCTCTTCTTGTACCGCGTCCAACTTCTCGCGGAGCCAGCCCTGCGGAATACTCCTGAAGCCCAAGCTGAAAGAAGGTGGCTGCCTGATTCCGGTCCAGTTCTTGATTCTGATGTTAGTTCCAGCCAACCTCTGAGTCCAGTTCGAGTGACGCTTCCAGCCAAGTCTCTGAGGCCAGGCCAGGTGGCGCGTCGTACCACACCTCCAATTCCAGCCCAAGAAGTGCTTCCACTTAAGCCTCTGATTCCAGTCCAAGCGAAGCTTTTGACCGAGTCTCCAATTCCAGTCCACGTAGCGCTGTCACGCAAGCCTCTGATTCTAGTCCGAGCAAAGCTTCTGACTGAGCCTCCAGTTCCAGTCCAGGAAGCACTTCCACTTAAGCCTCTGATTCCAGTCCAAGCGAAGCTTTTGACGGAGTCTTCAATTCCAGTCCAAGTAGCACTGTCACGCAAGCCTCTGATTCTAGCCCGAGCGAAGCTTCTGACTGAGTCTCCAGTTCCAATCCAGGAAGCACTTCCACTTGAGCCTCTGAGTCCTGTCCGAGGGACGCTTCTAATTGAGCCTCTGATTCCTGTTCGGTTGGTGCTTCTGGCCGAGCCTCCGGTCTCAGTTCAAGTGGCACGGCCAGTTAAGCCCCTGAGTCCAGTCCAAGGGACGCTTCTGACCGAGCCTCCGATGCCAGTTCGAGTGGCCCTGCTAGCCAGACCGCTGCCGAGTTCTAGTGCCAGTCGAGATGCTAAGTCCGGATCGAGTTGCAGTTCTGGCCAAGAGAATGCCGAGTCCACTCTGAGGTCGAGTTCCAGTCCAGATGATGCTGAGTTCACTCCGGGTGCGAGTTCCAGCCGGGATGTTCCAGAGTCTGCACTGAATTCCAGTCAAGTGCTTGAGCCTGCTCTGAGATCCTGCCAAGCGCCGGAGTCTGCTCTGAGATCCTGCCAAGTGCCGGAGGCTGCTCTGAGTTCCAGTCAAGCTTCTGAGCCTGCACTGAGTTCCAGCCAAGTGCCTGAGCCTGTTCTGAGTTCCAGCCAAGTGCCTGAGTCTGCTCTGGGTTCCTGCCCAGTGCCTGAGGCTGTTTTGAGTTCCAGCCCAGAGAATGTGTCACGTTTGTGACTGCTTTCCATGTGGGTGCTCTCCTCGCCCGCTGGTGGCCAGAACTGGTGGCTGCTATGGACTGTTTTCTGCTGTCTTCCATGTTCCAGACTTCAGTGAATCCGGTCTGGATTTTCCAGGTTGCCAGACTTGCTCTGGTGGTTTGTCCTTGAACAGCAACCTTACTTGGCTGGTGATTGCTGCAGCTGAGTGTCAGCTGCTGATGGGCTTATTAGCTTCTGTGAGCCTTGCTTGCTTTGCCTTGGTATCAAAGGTCATCCTTGAGTTCCTGTTGGTTTGTTGGAGTTCCTGCTCTGAAAGTTTCCTGTGTGTTTGACCCTGCCTGTTCCTGGACCTGGACTTTGACTTTGCTTTCTGCCTGCCTAAAAGACTCTGGTTAGTTTATGGATTACCCGTGTTTGCTGCCTGCCCTTTGACCTTGCTGTGCTACTGGATAATGTTTACTGTCTACTATTAAAGCCTCTTCTAGTTATATTCTGTGGTTCCTGCCTGTTGTGTTCAGCACTGCTTTCTGCTTGGGTGATTTGCCTGCCGCTGCCGCTCCTCGGCAGTGGCCCAAGGGCTCACAATTCCAGAGACTGGATGAGAGCCCTGACAGCATAGGAGAATTGCTGGACATGGATAGGTGAGGAGGGCAGGGGAGAGAGGAGAGTTGCTATGGATGGATGGAGGGGAGGGCAGGAGAAATTCTGGACAGCATGGAGGAGAGGGGAGAGTTGAAATGCTGGATATGGATGGAGGGGAGGGAAGAGAGAGGTCATGAGATGAAGTGAGATGAAAATGGATGAGTGGAGGAGAGAGAGGAGAAATGATGGTCTTGGATGGAGGAGAGGGAAGAGAGAGGAAGGAGATGCATATGGATGGAGGGGAGGGAAGAAAGAAGAAGGAGATGCATACTGACAGAGATGAGGGAAAGGGAACGAGGAGAAAAACTGCACATGGCTGGAGAAAATAGGCAAAAGCTGGATCCACTCTATACCTCCTCCAGTCAAGACCTCGGAGGACCCAGCTTTTACCTATGGATGAAGGGCAAGAAATGAAGAAGAAAGGAGGAAAGTAAAGAAATAAATGGAAAGGAAGCCCTGGAAGTGGAGTTAAGGGAACAGATAGAGAGCAGCCGAGTCAGAGACTGGGACCAACATGATCAGAAAAACAAAGTCACAAGACAACAAAGGTAGAAAAAATCATTTTATTTTCATTTTAGTGTTTCGAATATGTCCAAGTTGAGAATTTGCATCTGTTGTCTTATTTTGCAATGTATAGCAATGTTCTGTTTTTCTGGTATTGCGCTGCATGTAGAATCTATATGCTAATTTGGTTTGTGTCATTTTGGGTATACTGGAGCTGTAACAGCTTACAGAAATTATTTATAATGAAAAAAAACAATTTATTTTTCTTCTGTACTGGTGTAATATTTCAACGATTACTGTTTATATGCACCAACATTGTCCAGTTCAGCACACTCTTAGCAGCCAAGTTCATACAAAGTTACTTATGTTCAGTGGAAAATAAATCTGTTGGCTCAGGCTGCTTGCTATCTGAATATTCAATCACTGTTTCATTATTGTTACCAAGTGTTACATATTAAGGGGATTCATTTTAATTCATTTTTCTAGCCCTTACGTGCACATTGTTTTGCTATTTAAACCCAAAGGTTTCCTAGTATAGCATTTTTCATGTTTGAATTAGTTTTTGTATACAAGTTTTGCTTGATTTGTCTTTATTTGAAATAAAAGAAAATGTTTAAAACATATCTTGTCAACAAGGGGCTGGGTGGCCCCAGAGAACTGGTCTGCACAGGGCCCCGCAATTGCTATGACTGGCCCTGCCAAGTTGTGTTTTGTTTCCTGCAGAATTTTCAATCTATTTGATTCAAGGCCCTCCTTAACATACAATGCTACCCCTCCACCAATTCAATCCACCCCATCACTATGATATATTTTGTACCCTGGTGTGACAGTGTCCCACTGATTATCCTCCTTCCACCAGGTCTCAGTGATGCCTATTATATCTAATTTTTCATTTAGTGCAATATATTCTAACTCTCCCATCTTATTGCTTAGGCTTCTGGAATTCGCATATAGACATTTCAAACTTTGTTTGTTTTTCCTATTTACATCTTGCTCATTCATTGACAGTGTTAATTTACAATCCTTTGTCTGGTTTTTATTTAAGGACACCTAATCTCCTATGTTCTCTCTTTTGCAACCTCACTATCGGGATACCCTATCTTCCCTGTTCTGATTGTCCAAAATGTGGATGTTTCTGTGAGAAGGGCATTCATGCCTGTACTATGCCTCCAATACCCTCTTTATTTATTTGGATTTTGGCTCACAAGTAGCAGCAGTGGGATTTGAACCAGCCACCTCTAGATTGCAAGACCAGTGCTCTAACCACTAGGCCACTCTACTCCACTCTTTTGAAATTTGGCCATCCCTGTAGGGGGCAGTTGAGGATGTCAAACATGTTTGAAAGGACGTCCACACCTTAGTTATGCCTTCGCTGACACACACATACTGCCCCCCCCCCCCCCACAGGGATGGCCAAATTTCAAAGACTTGGAGTAGTGGCTGAGTGGCCCAGTGGTTAGAGCACTGGTCTTGCAATTCAGAGGTGGCCAGTTCAAATCTCACTGCTGCTATGTGTGATCCAAAATCTAAATAATGAAGATGTCAGAGGCTTAGCAAAGGCATGGATGTCCTTCCCACAGAAACATCCACATTTTGGACGTCCTCAGCTGCTGTCACAGGGACAAAGGCATAGCAAAGGACATACTCTAAAAAAAAAGACAAAAATCTTTTAAGTTGTTTTTTTCAGGGTGGGAGTTGGTTAGTGACCAGTGAGGAAGTCAGGGGAGGTCATCCCCGATTCCCTCCGGTGGTCATCTGGTCAGTTTGGGTACCTTTTTGATGCTTGGTCGTGAAAAAAAATGGACCAAGTAAAAAGTTGGCCAAATGCTCATCAGGGAAGCCCTTCTTTTTTCCATTATTGGCCTAGGACGCCCATCTGTGAACCATGCACCCATCCCGCCTTCAGTACACTGCCGACATGCCCCCTTGAACTTTGGTCATCCCCAAGACAGAAAGCAGTTGAGGACGCCCAATATCGGCTTTCAATTATGCCGATTTGGGCGACCTTAGGAGAAGGACGCCCATCTCTCGATTTGTGTCAGAAGATGGGCGCCCTTCTCCTTCGAAAATAAGCAGGATAGTGTACAACCCTTTTTTTTCTATAGTTTTCAACTGAAACTTTCTCTAGAGGTAGAAATTTAACAACCAAGTGTATAAAAAAAGGTAGTAGCGAGGTTTAAAAGAGAAAGAAGGCCCAACTGTACATTCTGTTAATGCTGAGGCAGAAATTTTAAGTTTTAAAACTATGGGGAAAAGGGTATGGAGACTAGCTAATAAAGCTAATAACTGTGGGGGATCCAAGATGGCGACTGGAGCGGTGTGAGCATCTCGTTGCTCCCAAGAATGTGAGAGAGAAAGATGCCAGGAGTTCTCCTGAATAACAGCATGGGGAAAAGGAAGGGTAAAATTGAGGTTCTTACCTCCCCAAACCTAGCTATAGGTCCGCTGTGCGCCAGACTACCTTAGAGACTTTCAGGGTGAGAGCGCTCAGAGAGCAGATGCCCGCTCCCAAAGCATAGAGGGAGTGTCGTTGTGTCCTCCCTCCAACACAGCCCCCCCCCCCCTGTGACCTGGAAGTGTCTTGGCGCTGACGGAGAAGCAACAGATGGAGATGATTGGTGGAATGCAACTCTCATTTGTTGAGAGGAGGGACCCGTTAGCACCTCATCTCCGAGCAAAATAACAACAGAGGAGCAGAATCCCTCATCTTTAGCCCGAATTGATACTCCCAGAGAAAACGGAGGAGTGGTAAGGCCGGCTGTGGTAATGCTGGAATCGATTTGGGATGCAATCCAAGGTTTAAACACTACTTTTCTAACTATTTCTAACTCCCTTCGGGGAGAAGTAATGGAACTTAAACAATCTTCTCAGAATCTATCCGAAAATCTTCAAGAACAATCAAATAAGGTAGCAGTGCTGGAAGGGGAGGTTATCAAACTTCAAAATGTTACATCTATATTAATTAAGGAGAAGGATATTCAAGCAGGTAAACTTGAATACCTTGAAAACCAGAGTCGCAGGAACAATCTGAGGTTTATAAATTGTCCTAAATCGCCGTTAATTCCAGGTTTAGAGATGTTAAAAAAATACTTTGGGGAAGTACTGGGAATACCAGCAGAAGGCTTTCCGCCTATTGCTAGAGCCCAGTACATAACAGGAACTTCAAAAATATCTAATGGACAACCTCAAACTGTTCCTGAATTAAATCTGACTGAATATTTAGAAAGTTCATTGGAGATGGTGACAGAACGAACCACACTATTGGTTACCTTTGCTTTAGAGATGGACAGGAATAATATTTTTTGGACTTATTTTCATCATGCTAATGCAGGTTTTTTGGGGTGTAAGATTCAGATTTTTCCTGACTTGGCAAGGGATACACAGAAGAAGAGAATACAACAAGAGTTCTCAACTTAGGAGCATTGTTTAAGTTGAAATTTCCCTGTAGGTGTCTTGTATCCCTACACACGAACAATTATGTTTTCTTTGACCCCCCCCAAAATTGCTACAATTCATTAATTCTAAAGAAAGTGTTAATGTGCCTTTGACTGCACCCCAATGTTAATATGCTAGTAAGTCGATTAGCAGGATTAGTAGTGCTCTTCATGTTCCAATGATGTAACATAATTTTCTTTCTCTTAGTTATTCTTTTTGCTTAGTATCTGGATCTGTGAATTGTGGACAAAGGGGAATGGATTAGCTCGGTTATAATTTGTGATTATTATATTGTCTTTTTTGAATATTACCATTACATTTATGTTGGGAATGTAAATGTAAAAAAATATATAAATAAAAGTATTTAAAAAAAGCTAATAACTGTGTTTATCAATGTTCTACAATTCCTCTTTTAAAGCCAATCTCATTATCTTTCGTTCTTAAGGAGTCAGTTTTCAAAAGATTTTACCTAGGTAAGATCGAAGGCTGAAAATTAGCCTCTTTCTGTGAATAAATGCTCCTGCACTCTAAAATGAACAGTATGGGTAGTTTTACTTAGAACGGGCATTGCCATGGGCAGGGGAAGAGTGAGACCCATTAGAACATGTGCTCTGTGATTCATACTTCGTACTTGTAAAGTTTGCTGTCACTACAGGTGTGTGACCACTTAGGGCACCAGTGTGTGGCTCCTTCTGATCTTGGATTCATGCCTTAGGTACAAACATGAAGGGCAATTCTATAACTTGACATCTCAGACTAGGCACCAGAATGTCATGCACTTAACACCAATTCAATAATGCCATCTGGGTGCTAAGATGCAATTAAAGAATACTAGAATAAGGTCAACATTAGCATGACCATGTTTAGGTGCGTCCTCTTCCACTTTGTCAACGGTAGGCATAAGTTGCACTCCTGGGCGTATCAAGTGATGCACATAGTTTTTACTATTCTATAAACCATGCGTGTGACTGGGAAACACATCCATGGCCCACCCATGTTTCCCCCCTTGCAATTAGGTGCTTTGTAACTTAGGCACTACCTAATTGTCAATTACATGGCAACTTTGGCACACTGAAGGGTGCCTGTCTTAAGGACAGAAAAATACGTACTGTACCTGCACATAACTCACCTTGAAATACAACTGAAAAAAGCATGAGCTAAATTCAAAATCCCTTCCCTTCCCCAATGAGCCTGATAAGGCGGATCACGAGACTGCATACCAACACTATGGAGGCTTTGTATCAATGGAAGGGATTATGGCAGATCAAGTGCATCATCAGATGGGCTCCCACCTCCAACCAAAGCCAACCCTGCTCCCATCCCTTTAATGTTTTGGGCATTGGCAGGCCTGTTGATGGACATGGTGGTACTTATTGTAAAGTACCTGTTGTACTGTAGGTCCTGAATTTGCAAAGGAAAGTCTATCAGAAATTTTCTTTTAAAAATTTAGCTTGCGGGTCCCACAGAAATTATCCAACAAAAGACGATGAGCCTTCTCCCAAAGTGCTTACAGAAAGTGATGATGTCCCTGGATAAAAGAAAGGAAGGTGTATGAGCATTGCCACACAGAAAAGCAAATGGGAAATAGTTATTTTTAAAATTCCTACTGTCACTTTCAGTATTTATGACAGTGGATGGTTTATACACAAAATCTATGGGTGCATAGGTGCTGACACGCTGACTCCGTGGGTGCTATGGATGCTCAAGCACCCCCAATATTTGACCCGCCAGAATGGAAGTTCCCAGCCAGCCCGACCTGCCCGCCTTCTTCTCCCTCAACAGTCCTCCGCCTGCCCCTCGCCTTCCTGCGTGCTGCCCAGAATTTAAAATTCATCTTAATTTTTACCTTGGGGTCCCGGCAGGCGGCAGCAGTGAAAGGCGAGCAGGCTCGGTGCTTCAGCCTTCCTTCTCTCTCAGCTCTGGTCCCACCCTTGTGGAAACAGGAAATGAAGAGTGACCGAAGTGCCGCACATGCGCAGAACAGATCTCTCTCTCTCTATGTGCCGTTCAAATCAGCTGGTAGCCAGCGCTCGCAAAACACGGGCCGGCCCGCCTGCTTCTCGTGTCCTGGGGCACCGCATGCCAGCGCTACTGACCGGCTGCTGCTAATGACGATCATTACCGGCGGGGACAGAGAGAAGGCCCTTTGCATGACCAACACAAAATTGCTGGAGCAGAAAGCGCTGCAGCTGCTCCTGCTGACTGTCCTGCAGTGACAGATTCCAGATGCGGCAAGTCAGGAAGTGGCAGGGGATTCAAGATGGCAGCGGTTCCCACTGAAACTACCCTTGAATGCTGCTCCATCAACTCCCCCGCTGCCACAAAAAGTATATACTGGTCCCAGCCCCGGTGCTACCAACATAGATGCTGAGGAAGGTACAGGCTAAAGCTGCAGACCATGCAAGTAGAGCACCGAACACATGAGCGTCGATCCTAAGGAGCACCCTACCAGCCCAAGAGAAATAGCTCCAGAGTTCAGAGGCTGCAAAGTAGGACCCAGTAAGCAAAACACACACACACTTATCTTCTCCTTCCTTGATTCTCTCTCTTACACACTTTCTCTGAACTCACTCTCACACTCTCTCTTTCACACAGGCGCACACACTCTCACACTCTTTCAGAGACACAAACACACACACACACACACACACTTGCAGAGTACAGACCTGTGGTGAAGAGGTGCTGAAAGGAGAGCTGCTGTACCCTGTCGCTGCTGAACAATGCAGAGGGGAGGGGGCCCCCCTGCAGGAGGGCCCCAGGCTGAAAGGCCTAGCACACTTGGAGCTGAGAAACACTATGAAGGGGAGGCTTCCTCCACCCGAGCCCCAAGCATGCAACCAGGAGAACCAGGAGAGCCCAGGCCTGTGGACGGAGGAAGGACCAGAGCCCAGCAGCGCTTGCTGAGGAGCCAGCTCACCCTGACTGTAAGTCCTGGCCATAACATTCCTAAGCTGGGTGAAGAACAGGGGGCAAGAAGGCAGGGCCCGGGTTCCAGAGCAGGGTTCTCTGCATCCAGTATCAGAGGAGAGGTGGTGGAAGAGAATAGCGGAGAGTCTGAAGAGGACGTTAATGAGGAAGAGGAGGAGGAGGAATCCAGGCCTAGGGCCTGGCAGAAGAAAGAGGCCCAGCATATGACTCTTGAAGAGGTAATTAGATCAGTGAAGAAAATGAATCGAGTAGAAGGTGAAATAGAGGTACTGAGGAAGCGGCTGAAGCTAGCAAAAACTATGTGTAACCTGGCTTCCACTGGCCCACGAGACAAGTATGTTAAGGGAGTTGAAGCACTCCAGAAGCGGCTTACAGCAAAACAAAGGCAGCTGCAAAAACTAAAGAACTGCAGAGATAATCCCCTTCATGAGGTTTTCCTGAACAGGGAACGCATGCAGCAGACCCAGACGCAGTCCCAGATCCAGCAGGAAGCAGAACCCAGAGACACACAGGACTCCGTGGTTCCAGACACCCCAGAGGCTATGCTGGAAGGGACAGCAGGGGAAGAGAAACAGCAGCAGCCAGAAGGAGGAAAAGACAAGACTGACACAAATAATTCCCAGTTATCACCAGTATTTTATTTCCTACAGGATTCCCAAGAGCTAGGTGCTCCATCCACTTACCAGCCTTGTAGAACAGAGGCTCCTAGTCCAGTTGTGGCAGGTACTGTGGATAAGGAGGGGCTCCAGCACTGCATGCAGCAAGAGAGCCTGGCAAGTTTGGAACACAAAAGAGCTATGAAACTGAAAAAAATTCAAAAACGTCCATTATACTTAGAGAGCTGGCAGGGCATAGCCGAACCCACAGAGAAGAGCTCAGGTTTGCTGGGAGAGACAGAGAAGAAAGACAGCCTGGAGAATCAGAACAGGTTGAATGCTGAGGAGAATCAGAACAGTTTGAATGCTGAGGTAGGAGAAGAATCACTACACACTGAGCAAGTACAGAAGTTACCAGGAACAACGGGAGGGAAAGTAGAGCAAAAACAAGGGGTTTTGCAGATGGAGACAGAAACTAAAGAGGATGGGAAAGTACAGGAATGGAGTAGTGGAGTACTACAAGAGATGGAAGAAGCTGAGAGCAAATATGGTGGACAGAGGGCGGGAACATCGTGGGAACACCACAGTCACTCATGGACAGAATTGATAGGGCAGACCTCTGAGCAGGGCTGTCCAAGAGCTGCCATCCAATCTCAATCAGAAGTGCTGATGACATCATGGGGGAAGCTCAGTGACAGGCAGGGGCTCCCAATAGATTCTGCCACTCAGAAACAAGAAGAAAGAGCAGAAGGGAGCTTCTCAGAAACTCATGCCCATCAAAGCAGGAGTCCCAGAAAGGAGAGAATTGTGGAGAGTGTCAGCTGCACCAGGAGGTGGAGCCAAGACCCAGACTGAGTAAGACAGTGCCAGATACAGAGAGAGTACATGAAGGAGAGTGTCAGTTGCACCAGGGGGCGGAGCCAAGTCCCAGACCCAGTAAGACAGTGCATGGAGGAGAGTGTCAGCTGCACCAGGAGGCAGAGCCAAGACCCAGACTGAGTAAGACAGTGCCAGATACAGAGAGAGTACATGAAGGAGAGTGTCAGCTGCACCAGGAGGCGGAGCCAAGACTCAGACTGAGTATGACAGTGTCAGAAACAGAGAAAGTGCATGGAGGAGAGTGTCAGCTACAAGAGGAGACAGATCCCAGACCTGGTCTGAGTGGGACAGTTGCAGAGCAAGGGAACGAGTGCTGGTTGGGAACAGCAGCAACTGGCAAAGGACTGGAAGTAGAATATTGCAGAGGGGGAAGATACAGAAACAGCGCAAGTGAACTGAACATAGTAGGGTTAGTGGACATGGGAGAGGAGGGAGGGGAAGAGAGGGGGAGGGGAGGAAGGCAAGGAGAGGATGTTGGGGAAGGGAGTGGGGAAGGGGGGAGCATACTGGTATCAGCCCCTTTATCCTTTGCAGCAGTAGTACGGGGAGGAGGGGCAGAGACAGGGAAGGAGGAGGGGAGGCAGGAGTCAGACATGGGGACAAGGGGAAATCCATTTTCTGGTCCGTTGCGGGGTCCCGGGAGCGGTGTTACCCCAAAGCGTCGAAATGTTGTCCAGCTGCGTTGGGTGGGCACAGAGGTAGCACCACCTAGAGAGGTTGTTTTAAGAATGGTATTCTCCCTTGGCTTTATCCCTGAAGATTTGTATGCATGCATACACCCTGTGGGAATCCCTGAATATGATATTAGTTTCTTAACAGGGCGAGGTTTGGACCTGTTTTGGGAAAAGTACACAGAGGTGCAGCATCAGGGTAGATGGGTGGATTTTAAGGCTGTCCCCATCAGTAGACAGGACGCAGTCCAGATTACCATTTTGGTACGTAATGAGTCTCTTACGGCTGCAGACCTGTCGTACTGGTTGGGATGGTATGCCGAAATTAGGACCCCATGTGTAGGCGGGGGGGGGGGGGGTGGAGTGCCCTTGTAAAATTAAAACAGGCAGGCTATGTCACCCAACATATACCTTCAGCCGCATACATTGGAAGGGATCGAATTCAATGCTTTTATGCAGGACAACCCAGACAGTGCTACAGGTGCGGATCTTTCCGTCACTTAAGCATGTCGTATACAGTGTTAAAGTGCTCTCGATGTGGCAGTACAGATCATGACACCAGCAACTGCACTACCATACGCTGTAACCTGTGTGGGGGCTTGGGGCACCCTTTTAGCAAGTGCCCACAAGCATCGCACAATCAGGTAGAGGGAGAGAGGAGGGGGGAGGAAGGGGCACAAGCAGAAACTACAAGGATACAAGGACAGAAGCGGGAAGCATTAAAGGGAGTAATGGAGAAATCAAATACCGCTATTCATACAGAGGCAGGCACTAAAGGAAAGGGAAAGGGGGAGAAAAGGGCATCAGGTTTGGATCACATTCAAAGAAGGGGTATTTGTGAAAGGATGGAAGAAGGAGGTGGGGAGAAGGGGGGAGAAGAAGGGGAAGCATGGACCCTGGTAGGGAAACATGGAGGGAAGGGGGGTCGGAGGAAGGAGGGGAGGGGGCTAGCCCGAGCGGGGAGAACAGATATTCTGGAGAAGAGCCAGAGTAATCGATATGCAGTGTTTCAGGTTTCAGGTGAAGGAGAGGGTGATCTTGAGGTGAATCCACCCCAAAGGGAGGTTTTGGAGGAGAAGAGGAGGGAGGGGAGGGGAGCGAGGAATGAATCATCTGAAAGACTTAACAGAGAGGAGCCAGCAGTGTTACCCCCAAGTCTAACATCACATCCTACTAGTTTAACGAAGGGCCTCATGCAGGAAATAGAGGAGGGTAAGGAAGGGGTGAAAGGGGAAAGGGCTGGTCCAGAGGAAACCAAGAAAAAAAAAGGTAGAAAGAAAGCCGGGGAAGATGACTCAGAGTGGGAGGATTTGGAATTAGAAGAAATTATAGAGGATCCTGAAGAAATGATGGGGGCAGGAATATCTGTGAAGAGGGATTGCGGTGAAGAGATGAGGAGGGGTAAGAAATTTAAGAAATAAACCATGGCTGCCTTGTCCTTAATCTTTGCAACTCTGAATGTAGCCAGCATAAAGGCAGAGAGAACTAGATTTGTCGCCTTTAGCGATTTGACCCAGTGCAAGGTAGACTGCATCCTGTTGCAGGAGACTCATTTGGATTCTTTGTAGCTCCTGCACCAGGCCAAGAGAGATTGGAAAGGGGGGCCCTCATTCTGGTCTCTGGCCAAAGAGAGATGCGCAGGGGTGGCTATTCTTTTTGCCACCCGAGAAGTGGAGATTACGAGGGAAATAGAGGTGGAGATAGGGAGGTGTGTCGTATTAGACGTTTTCATTAGAGGGGTAGTAGTGCGAATCATTAACTTTTATGGGCCCCAGATTAGTTGGGAATGCAAGCAGCTGTTGCTCCGAGTGAAACCGTATTTATATACAAGCAAATTGGTGGTATTTGGAGGAGACTTTAATATGGTCTTACAGCAAGCAGATAGAAAGGGGTCCAGGCGTCAGGTGGGTTATGACAGCCTCCAGCTGGCAGCAATTGTAAAACAGGCAAGACTGGAGGTGGCGGGAGGGAAGGGGTTCACTTTTAGAAGGGGAGACACGGAGAGCCGTATTGACTGGCTCTTTGTAGGCAGGTTGGCTAGGTTTCAGGGGCAGCCGAATAGATGGACGAAATATTCAGATCATGCCTTAGTTTCCACAGTCTTAACAATATGCGAAGGGGCGCAGAAAGGCCCAGGATTTTGAAAACTGAGTGCAAAGTTATTAGAAGTAGAGGAAAACAGACAAATATTTTAGGGTTTTTTAGCAGACCAAGAAACACTATGGGAGGTGATGGATGATAAGGGAGCCTGGTGGGACATGGTAAAGGGGCGAGTCAAGGCCCTTTTCCGGTCCCTAGCCAGGAAGCAGAGTCAGGGGTTACAGGCACAGTGCTGTCGTCTTCGTAAGCAATTGGACCACGCGGTCTCCAACCATCTGGAGAAGGGAGAGATAGAAGCTTTGCAGGCCCAGTTGAGGATGTTGCAATATGATTGATACGCTGCTTTGCTTCTGGAAAGGGAATATGGGCATCGGTATTCCCCGGATCCTTTCCAGAATTGCAAGGTAGCAGTAGGACACAAGGTCATTTATGCTATGAGAAATGAAGCAGGGCAGCGATTGACGAACCAACGTTCAATCGAGGCCAGGGTCATTCGGTTTTACACCCAATTGTGGGGGAAAGAGAGCTTGGTTTCTAACTTCATGCTATCATGCAGAGTGCCCCAGGCTTGGAAAAGGTTTCGGAGGGGGAGATGGAACAACTGCTTAGGCCCATTACCACAGGAGAGGTAGATGATGCTATTGATACGCTATCAGCACGTACAACTCCGGGTCCCGATGGGCTGACCCCAGAGTTCTACAAAAAATTCCGTGTGGTCCTGATTCCAGTGTTAGCTGCAATTTTTAATAATTGTTTGCAGAACGGGCTTTTGGCCCCTTCACAGCAGTGTTCTATTTTGGTTCTCCTCGCAAAGAAGGGAAATCTGGAACTTATCGAGAACTGGAGACCCATAAGTCTTCTGAATGTAGATAGGAAAATAATGGCCAGGATTATTTACAACCGCCTGGCTGGGGCAGTGGGTGGTCTCTTGTCCTCAGCACAGTTTTGCTCGGTGAAGGGGAAAGGGGCAGTGGAAGCAGTTTGTACCATCCGTGAAATAGTGGAAAGGAGTCAAGGTGGGACAAAGGGAAAGTATTTGCTGACCCTTGATCAGTCTAAGGCTTTTGACAGGGTGTCCCAGGAGTACCTATGGCTAGTGCTTCGGTGCTATGGGATACCCGACCAGTTTATAGGGTGGATCCAGACTTTGTATCGCAATGCAAGGAGTAGCACTCTGATAAATGGTTGGGTGGGCAAGAGCTTTGCAGTGAGGTCAGGGGTACGGCAGGGGTGTCCCCTCAGCCCCTTGCTGTACGTCCTTTCCTTAGATCCTTTCCTCAGAAGGTTGAGTGGAGGGTTTAGCGGTCAACTAGAGGGCATCTCTTTGGGTTCACACACATGGAGATGTGTGGCCTACGCAGATGATGTCACAGTAGTAATCAGTAGCAAGGAGGAAGCTGAGCGAGTTCAAACCTGGATGGCAGAATACACACAGGCTGCGGGGGCCCAGATAAACCAGGATAAGAGCTCCGCAATTTGGGTAGGACAGGGCAGACCAGCTTTCAAACTTCCCAGTCAGTACCCAGTAGCAAGGGATGAAGTACGGATCCTGGGTCTCTGGGTAGGCAGACAGGACTATGATACGATCAACTGGGAGAAGGGGCTGGGGAGAGTCGAGGAAAGGGTGGCCCAGTGGAAATCATATAAGTTGCGGTTTGTGGAAAAACTGCATGTCATTAAGACTGACAGGGTGGTACCCAGTGTAATGTCCTGTAGTTTCTTTAACCATCGGTTGCCTCCCATTGCGATATCGGGGAGTTGTAGTATGAGGCTATTCAGTTCAACAGCTGAAAGTGGGGTGTACTCCGTATGAGGAACACCACCTGACATCTTATTCAGCAGGGGAAAGAGTTTTACTTTCTCAAAGGGTTTAACCAATGAGGATGTCAGAAGATCAATCGCGGCGGTTGGGGGAAATTGATTCTCATACTTTTTCCAAACTTGGAGACCTTGGATTAGGTAGAGGGTTGTTTTCTGATCCCAATGGGGGTCAGGGTGGTCGTAAATAAGATCTCTCACTAGTGAGAGCTTGTCAGTTCGCAAGGATCCTTCACGTGGGAAGAGGGCGGACTGGGGCTGGAGTGCCTCAGACCATCCGGCAAGATTATCAATCCATGGCTGAACATAATGCCATGAATTCTCATGTAAGGCGACATATTGGGCAGGTGTGCTAGGCGGACTAGATAAGATAGGTTCTGTACTGAAATCTAGACCTGTAGGGTGACGGGGACTGCCAATAACTGCAAGGCAGCGGCTAGATCCTTCATTAGTAAGATAACTTTGAGGGTGGCGCTGTCTGGTATGATGAGAAATAACATCATGTTGTTGGGGTATTTCGGATGTTGATGCAGCAGCTGCAATAGTGTCCGGGAGTACTGAAATGGACTTACGTAAGGAACGAAGTCCTTCTGAAACGAATGCAAGGTCATCTCCCATGCTGGCCAATGTGAGGCCATGTTGTGGCATACGGCATGCCCTGAAGGAATTGGAGTGTCAAGGGGAAGGGTCTTAGGAAGGTCAAGGTGAGATGAATCTCCTGCCACCGAGGAGGAGAAACTTAGCACCGGGGGAGGTTCGTTTCGAATATCCTCCATGTCAACCTTCGCTGGGAGTTGTTGTTTTAAAACTTCCCACGCTTCTTCCAATGGGGAGGGTCTAACCTTTGGTTGCCCCTCGTTAGCCGGAGGACGCTTTGGCCGTGCACCTAACGTGTCCCATCTAGGGGGAGTGGAACATGCAGGTGCAAGAATGGGCATGGATGGATTATCTGATTCAGGGGGTAATTTTACATAACCCTGATCGTATAATTCCTGACAAATTGCGCGTGCCTGTGTAGCAGGACTGCATGGAACAAAACCCATCTGTCGTAACTGAGACAGAGTAGGGCATGGCAAGGAAGGCGGGGGCAGGGGACCAGTTTGGGCAGAGGAGTCCAAACGTGGAGGTGGAGGTGATGTCTGAGTTGTGTGTCCCATATATGGGTAGGTAGTCGTTTGGGTGGTCATGTGTGAGGCCTGACCCTTACCCAATTCGGGGTAGGCAGGTGTCTGGATCGCGGTGTTTATTCCCAATCCCGGGTAGGTGGTCGCCTGGACCGCGGTATCTATGCCGCTGTTAGATGGGCAGTGGTTGATGACTGGAACCGGTGGGCACGGAACACAAGGATATTGTTCAATAATGGGGGGGGGTATCTCAATCTCATAACCGTCAATAGTACGATAGACATGACGTGTCTGTGGGGTAAGAGTCTGGGTCTGGGTAGTTGCTTGCATCGTTGGAGCAGTTGTGACAGTGGGCGACTGAGCAACAGTCTGAGCCACTGATATTGTTGGAAGGGTTACGGGTGGCTGAGTTGGTGCTGACCCCTGGGACATAGGGAGAGGGTTCTTTTGGGATGAAAGAGGAGATATATCGACAACACCAGCAATGTGCACAGTGGTAGGTGGGTCGAAAACCGCAGGAGCTAAGGATCCCGCTGTCACTGGTTGTGATCCCTGGGATGCGGAGGTCTCCGTCTGAGATCCCTGGGAATTCTGTAGCAGAGGTTTATCACAATATCCTGGGGGTATTGGGGTATATCCCACTGCACATGGTAGCAGCTTAGTAGTGCCAGCAGCGGTAGCAGCATCATAAGGTGGTGGGGCTGTAGGTGAGACTGGATCTTGATAGGGGGCTTGGTCGGTATCTGACTTACCCAGAGCTCTATCGTGTTGGTTTCGTGCAATAAGTATGAATTTATTAATGGCGGCTAAATGTTTATCCCTAGATTTTCCTGTTTTGTTGGACTCATTGTAGCAGACCAAGGCTTGGAGTTTACCCTGATCAAATGAGCCCTTTGATGGCCATTCGAGTCCTTGATCCTTAGCGGACCAAGCGGTATGCCAGGTTTGACATAACCGGGTAAGTTCTTTTCTATCAGCGGGAAAGAAATTAAGGACTCTTTCCAAGGGACTAGGGGATGAGGAGGGGGACATAGTGGGATCTGAAATAGGGGGAAGACAATCCACATAGGAACTCATAGAAAAGTGTATTCAATATAATGCAATATCTATAAGTAAGATGGTTCAAGTCAAAATTTTGAGGTCTATAACAGGGGCAACTAAACAAAACCATGCAAGGGAAAATTATCTAAACAAAAAAACATGCATCATGCGTATATAAAAAACACTTTTATACTCACGCGTCTTCAAGAGCGTCCTGGTGGCGGAACCTAGAACAGAAATTACTAATTGGCGGAAAGCTCAATGCTTTAGCCGCAAGTTAAATGAACAGACACATGAAAGTCATGAAGATGAACAGAGTATTAAAGAGAATAGTGTCAGTGTGTATACTATTCTACCCCTAATTAATAAAAACTACTCCCCAGAGTGTGCTTCTAAAGACAGGAATAAATCTCAGTTTCTACTGCCTGCCAAGAATTATCTCGGTTACGATCGGCCACGGGCTATAACCCATGATAGAGCCCCTAAGAAGGGACGTTGCACCCACTCCCAAAAAGAACCCATAAAACCTGCGAATAAGGTCTTCTGAGTCGAAGAGCAGCGGTCCACTGGATTTCCGCAGATTAGGAATCTTCTCTTTTACAACTAACCCCTCTAATGGACCTACAGTGGTTTGGAATGTTTCTCGTTTACAACAAAACACTGAGAAATTTAAGGTGAGGAATTTTCTCTGTTACCACAAACCCAACTAAAACATTGAAAGACTAGGAATTTTTCTCTGTTACCACTAACCATTCAAAAATATTGAATGCCCTAGTCAACTAGTCCAAACTCGCAATGAAAAGCGTCAGACGTCTCTATATTGCTCCCACGGTCATCTGGACTAGGTAACTCATATGTGGGCAATAAAGCCGAATCCGCAGGCCACTCCGAAAATGGAATGGAAGTCTGCTTCTACTAATTGAGATACCGTCATCCATCGAAGGGTTTGTGGCCTCAAATGGATGTAAGTCCCGGACATCGGTATCAAAAGCCAAAAATTATAACGTGACACTGGTATTTAAGAAAGGTAGAAATAAAGAGTAGAATAAAAGGGAAGAGCCCCTGAAACAAGCTGCAAAGATAGTGAAAATAAAATAAATCTGGTTAAAAGAAAATTGAAAGAAAGATTTATGACTGAACACAGGTAAGCTCTTGGGGGATGGAACCATAAAAGAGTCACTAGACAATAGATTTTCTATTAAATAATTAATAAGATGAAAGGGAGACTATAAAGCAATAGAGCGGAACAGCTGAGAGTCAGGGAGCTTGGGCAAGCAGTACAAAACCAATCATGCAAAACGAGCAAAGCTGAAAAAGTCAGAGAGATACGTGACAGTCACTGAAGCGGGGCTTAGAGATTGATGGACCGGCAGTGTAGATCATTAAGTAAGTAGCATAATATCTTCTTGTTTGGCTGGCATCCTTTGTATAGGGAAAGAAAAAAAAATAAAAAGAAAAAAAATAAAAGATAAATAGACTGATTTTATTTAGGTAAAACGAGTTGTAGACTAGTGCTATTAATATGTAAAGATTATAGGTGAGCAGCGAACCAGCGCTGCCATAATGAAAGTAACACTTGAGAGTATTTGAGCACAAGTGTTTTTGCAAGAAAGAGCTTGTATCTATTAAAAATAAAGAACATAATGCATATATAAACCAAGGCAGAGGAAAGAAGGAGAAAGCTGGTTTTGAAGAAAAAGAACACTAATTTGAGAAGCAGCAGGTGTTTCCTACAGTTATGGCGTACTGAGATGAGAAATAAAAAATGCAGAAAAGAAGAAAGGAAATAGGCTATAGATTAGTGTTATGGAGTCTGTAATATTATAATTTTAAAACAAAGCCAATATTAGAAAACTAACCCTAAGATGCTGTGCCGTAATTTTAAAAGTGAAAACAAAAAATACATCCGTACATTTTTACATGCACAGAATGAGTCATTGGAAGTTAAGTAATTTTATTACTTTGATAATTGCAGAGAAAAAGTACCTAAGATTCAGATGAGGCAGATTAAACTTGTGTAAAGCGCAAAATGCGATACAACAGGAAACACTGCCATCTATTATCTTTTTATAAAATGTCAACACGGTATCAGTTTACCAAGGACAACAACGGGCAGCCTATAAAGTGAAGTATATGGAAAAGCAGAGTATGTTTTTCTGTAACTGGCAAGCAAAGAGTTAGTTCAACAGGAAATAGCTATATATCAATTCTGACTGTTACTAACACTGTAATAAGTTGAGTTCCAGAATCATTAAAAAAAAACCACAGTAAAGAGAGCTAACGACAAAGAAATCAAAGTTGTCAGTACGAGTTATACCACCAAGGTTAAACAAACGCAGCTTTAAAATACAAACAACGTCATGCTTATCTAAATAAATTAAATGCGTCATACCATAAGAATGAAAGAATAGCATCGCAGGGCATTAAAATTGAAAGGTGATACTAATATCTTCTAGGTTTGTACAAGAAATGGAAAAAAGGGGGGGGGGGGGGAAAGACTAAAAGGTGTATGTAAGGTGTGAAGTCAAACCAATTGGCACAGTGGGGGTACATCCTTTAAGGAAGGCTTAGAAAAAAGATTTATCTAAACGGAAGGTGGTGGCAGACTGGAATAGCATAGAACATTGACTGCAGAGGAACAGACAGCTAATTCTCAAGACATGAGATGTACGTGCAAAAATAAAAACAGTTTAGAACCGGCAACACACGTGTCACTAAGATTATTTATAACTACCAAAATGATATCACAAGGGTCATACATATACATAAAAAAAAAAAATATGAAAAAGGTGCAAGAGTCGGTTGAGCATCAGAGAGGAGGGCCGGGAGGACAATGGGGGGAAGGGATAGTTTAAGTCAGACTGTGGCAGAAAAAGGGGGACAAGAACAACGGCCAGAAAGTAACTAAATGTAGAGAAGAGAGGGATACGGATTGGAGTATAAATTTCCATGGGAGTGGGGGCACAGAACTAAGTAGCTGTGAAAAAGAGAAGTCAGGGTAACTACGCAGTTAAAAATAAGGAACAGGAAATGCACTTTATAGTGAGAAAACAATATAGCGAGATTAAAACAGGTGGAAACCGGTGTTTAAGAAAAGCCAAGGTGGGACAGTAGTCTCACTGACAAGGGACAGAGTGAAGAGACATATAAAAAGATGCAAAACGGAGCGCACGCGCCCACGGACAACAAGATGGGCACATCTTGTAACAGAAGTTAAAAGGGGAAATAAGAGTTACAACGGAGATGTTTAGTAAAGACAAGGAAATGTATGTAACAGCTGAAAAGATAGCAAAGAATCATAAGACTGAAACTATAACTTGTTACAAAGGCACAGCGATGCAGTTTTTTTTTTTTTAAAAAACATGAGGGGAAAACCAAAGCGGAGGTTTCAGTAGAGTCGAAGTATATTTAGATGGCAGCCAAGGGGCAGAGAAAAGTAGCTAAACAAAAGTGTATGAGTAGGAAGAAGGGGGGGCTGCGGGGTGTTAGGATGAAAGCATAGTTCAGAAGTTAAACCAAAATGATTTGTAAGAAAATATATAAGATTGCGGGGAAAAGTAAGAACAGATTATCAACAGTACCCTTACACACAGCAGCCAGTCAAAAGGGACAGGATATATGAGATGAATAAAAGAAGAGAAATGAGGACAGTTATTAGAAGGACAGAATCAGAAAAGGACAAGTGTGCTAGGTCAGCGTAGGACAGTAAGACGTGCAGGAAACAAAAGAAGAAGGCAGAAAAAATAGTAGAGTAGTTGACGGAGGGGTGAGAACGGACAGAATATTAGTGCCCAATACCCCTCAAGTGGGCAATGTCCGTGAGGGGCAGAAGAAGAGAGAAGACGAGAAAAAATTAGGGAAAGGCAGAGAAAGGACGTGTTAGAGGTCCCACTTTGAGGACGAAGTAGGGCGGCAGGGAGATAAGGGAGGAAAAATATGAGACAAAAAGATAAAAGAAAATAGAGTGACAGAAAGAAAACTTTGAACGCACAGATCAACATATCCCCTCTTGCGTTCAAATGGGCGGGCAAAAGGTCAGCGTTATCAGCTATCGGGAGTCACCAAATGTATATTCTATTGGCCCTCTTTGCGCCCCAGGAAGACCCTTCTCCAAGGACAAAGGGTCTGCACTTCCACTATCTGTTGGGCAGCCTGCCTAAATTCTCTTGAAAGTCCATCCCAGTAATATTCCTGTTGTACAACTAACTGTAAGATAAGGCCCATGATCATGGTCTTATGTCTATCAGGATGTAAATGAATAATTAGTTATCTGTGTACAGACAATGAGTGTCAGTTGTATTTTATAAATTCATTGGTAGAATAAAAAGGAAATGAGAAATAGACAGAAATTAAGACAAACATAGTTTTAGGAAGATAAGTACATTTTATTTCTTACCCAAAGACAAGTCTTCAAGTTGGTACAAATTACAGATTCGGTCTGACACCTCACCCCGAGTAGGGTCTTCAGTTCGGTACAGATTCTGGAGGTAACCGGACAGAGCTTCGCTGCTTTCAAGGTGTCGGAGAAGGACTCTCTAATTAAGCCAAATTGTCCCTCCTTTTATACCCACAGCTCTCAATAGAAGTCTATGGCAGCACCTGTTTTTTTTTTCAAATATTTCTCAATTTCTTAGATCATACTTTCATATCCGGCCACATCGTCCTCTGTACCCAACTCTTTTCCGCTCTATCTATTTCTACAGATTGCCACATTTTCCGGTACTGTAAACATGTTTTTGGAACAAGTTGTTTTTCTTAAATATAGATACCAGTTTCACATCTTCCTTTTGCAATACCGTTAACATCTGGTGATCTCTGTACCATCTTATACAAAAAATAAGCTCCATTTTAAAAACCACATTTTATCCATCATTTTTTCATTATAGGTGCTATATTCTATTACCAAGTTGTACCTGTTTGTGTCAAGACTCATTGTTCTGATCTGCTTTCTGCAGATTCTCAAATATGAAATCATTTGCTTGTTATCTGGCCTAGTCTGTACTTTTTCAGTTGTTTTAGGCCGTGTGGCTTGCCCACCTCTGTTCCAGTGGTGAGTCTGAAGCCAGGCCATATATTAACACTTTGTATCGCAATGCAAGGAGTAGCACTCTGATAAATGGTTGGGTGGGCAAGAGCTTTGCAGTGAGGTCAGGGGTACGGCAGGGGTGTCCCCTCAGCCCCTTGCTGTACGTCCTTTCCTTAGATCCTTTCCTCAGAAGGTTGAGTGGAGGGTTTAGCGGTCAACTAGAGGGCATCTCTTTGGGTTCACACACATGGAGATGTGTGGCCTACGCAGATGATGTCACAGTAGTAATCAGTAGCAAGGAGGAAGCTGAGCGAGTTCAAACCTGGATGGCAGAATACACACAGGCTGCGGGGGCCCAGATAAACCAGGATAAGAGCTCCGCAATTTGGGTAGGACAGGGCAGACCAGCTTTCAAACTTCCCAGTCAGTACCCAGTAGCAAGGGATGAAGTACGGATCCTGGGTCTCTGGGTAGGCAGACAGGACTATGATACGATCAACTGGGAGAAGGGGCTGGGGAGAGTCGAGGAAAGGGTGGCCCAGTGGAAATCATATAAGTTGCGGTTTGTGGAAAAACTGCATGTCATTAAGACCTATCTGATACCCCTTCTCCTGTTCATATCCAAGGTCTGTTTACTGCCTATATCGTTACATGCCAGAGTATACAGCTTGTTTTTCCAACAGCTATGGAGGAACAGGATGAATATTATCCGGAGGGAGGTGACCTATTTGCCCAAAAGGGAGGGGGGGTTGGGAATGGTCAACCCTGTGGTACATTTTAGTTGTTTCTTTTTCCAACAAAATCTGGGAGGGGTCTTGCGGGAAGGGAGGCCGGCTTGGGCAGACTGCATGGCCTCCTGGCTTCAGCGGTACTTGAGGGATTGGGTGAGGGGAGGTCAGGCAATGCCCCTGCGAGGGAAGGCGGGATACTTGCCACAGTACATCTCACCTCTGTTGAGATTGGTGAAGAGATGGGGTATCACAGTACAGGAAATCCAGAAGGAGGACAGGAGGCAGCTACAACACCGCATTATTCAAACACACTTTTCAACACGTCTAGCCTTGAGGGACTGCCCATGTCCAATACAGGAGGAAGGTCTGGCTTTCCTCAATTCATCACGCCTCCCCCGGAAGATCGCGGACATGGCCTGGCTGACTTTCCACAGCCGGCTTTATGTTCGAGCTAACATGAAAAATAGAAACAGCAATGATCGTAAGTGCCCGAGGGGGGAGTGCGTGACGGAGGATGAAACAATGGATCACTCCCTCCTCAAGTGCCCGTTCAATCAACAAGTCTGTCAGGCAGTAGCCCGCCAATTAGGGATTCCTTTCTTCCACCAGCTATCTTATGCAGAATGGGCCTATGGAGGGTTTCCAAAAGGAAAGGGGTGGTGTAGGGAGACACTGTATATCATCGCTGCAGCCCTTTGTTACTTCCTGTGGCAGGCACGCTGCCAAGCTTCATTATATCGGAAGTGGCTGTCTGTACAGGAGGTGGCAGGGGATGTGGTACATTTTGTCCAGCAGCTGGCAGTGAGGGAGAAGGAGCATTGTTCTGGACTACAGTGGGCAAGGCATTGGAGGGGTTTTTCGTTTCAGCCTCTCTGAGTGGGAGGGTTTGTTGAGGGGCGGGGGTTTTGGCTAGTAAGGTTTTATTTCTGTATTAGTTAGCGGGTTTTATTGCTTGTTTTGTCGCTTGTTTGTATGCTTGGTTTGTCTTGTTGCAAGTTTCAATAAAGTCAATATGACACACACACACACACTTTCTCTGTCTCTCACTCTCTCTCTCTGAATTCACTATCACACTCTCTCTTTCAGACAGACACACACACACTTTCTGTCTGTCTCTGAACTCACTCTCACACTGTCTTTCAGACACGCGCGCACACAAACACTTTCTCTGTTTTTCACTCTCTCTCTCTCTCTCTCTGTGAACTCACTCTCACACTCTCTTTCAGACAGGCGCACACACACACACACACACATATTCTCTGTCTCTCACTCTCTCTCTGAACTCACTCTCACACTCTCTCTTTCAGACAAGCGCACACACACACACTTTTTCTCTCTCTCTCTCACACAATCACTGTGTGTCTCTCTCTCTCACACACACACACACACACACACACACAAAATATCCTGGTCTCGCCCGACGTGGTTAGAGATTCAGGGTCAGATCGACCCTGCTGCCGGGCAAATCAAGAGCCAGCACTCGGACGATCCCACCAGGACAGTCACCTGAGGGCATGTCGGCAGCTCAGTAAGTCGCTGCTCAGTAAGTTGCTGCAGGGCTGAAGCAGCGATCCGGGAGACAGGCCATGGGAGCTGTGGGCAGGCAGGGGGCGTTTTCGCTGAGGCGACCCATTCATTTTCGGGGGTCAGGGCGGCTTCAAGTTTTGGCCACGTCCTGCATCAGCAAAGGGATGCTGCAGGGAGTGAGAGCGGCAGAGCAGGGAGCGGACCGGCGTGGATCAGCTGTTCGGCTAGGGCAGCGGGCAGGCCAAAAAGAAAGAGGGAAGCTCGGAAAAACAGGGAGAAATTTATCTTCACCTTCCTTCCTTCCGATCTGACGAAGAAGGGCAACCTTCGAAAGCTAATCAAGAAATGTATTAAGTTATGTCCAATAAAAAAGGTATCTTATTTTCTTTTCCATGTTTTATTTTGTTTGATTTCTATTGATAACCAGACAGATGCATACACACACACTTTCTCTCTCTCTCTCTCTCTCTCTCTCTCACACACACACACAAATTTGAACAATAATGGGCTTGGGAAATCACATACGTCTAACAATAACAAGGTTCAGATTCTGAAGGATCTAATGCTGTTCACACAAAGAACATAGTATATAAACCTGTACTATACACATCAACTGGCATTACGTTCTCTCTCTCAGACACACTCTCTCTCTCACTCTGACAGACTCTCTCTCTCTCTCTTTCTGAACAATAAGGGACATGGGAAATCACATAAGTCAAACAATAACAAGGTTTACACAAAGAACATAGTTTATAAAACTGTACTATACACATCAACTGACATTACGTTCATCAACTTTTAAATTACATTTCAGAAATAAAAAACCTTGCCAGTTTTGTTATCTCATTACATACAACAGAAATTTCGCCCGTTGTAACGGGCTTTACGGCTTGTATTGTATATATAATGAACCTGAACAGCACAGTTCACAAATAACACTCTGTAATTCTTCTTATCCTGTTCTGAAAATCAACTCCCAGATTATACATCAGACCCTGAGCCCGGCTCTCTCATTCCCACTCTGGCACTGGCCGGATTCTCAGGGCTCCGGCATTTTTACCTTTTCTGTTGAGGCCAGGATTGAAATACGGCCAGAGTTTCTCAGTGAAGGTATGGGTGAAGGTGAAGAGATGAGATATATTATCTGCATCGTAAAATGAGACCTTTCCTGCCTCATAGTCCAGGAAAATCCCCACTGCCCGGGGTCTAACACTCAGGGGAAGTAGAGTGTTAGGGGAGGTGCAGGCCCAGTATTCATCTCCATATCTCTGTGTCACTACCCAGTATCCATCCTCAGGTGTTAGGCTAATCATCCCCTTCCTGCTCACAGAATCTTTACAAACCCCCAAATCCCAGTTGGTCTTGTCTCCCACCTCCACCTCCCAGTAATGTCTCCCCAAGGTGAAGCACTCCAACCCCAGGACACAGGGACAAGCATCAAATCTCTGGGGATTGTCTGGCAGGTTCTGTGTTGTGCCTCCGTCTCTGACACTTTTCCGATCCTCAGACAGGATGTTACGGGGATGAGCAGTTTCAGGATCCAGAGTCACATTCACTGCAGGGAGAAGAGACATTGATAAGCATGTGAAGACATTTCTCATTGGCTCTTCACATACCCACCTCTACCCTCGTTGGCAGGTTCATGCACTCAATGAGATGGTCTGCTATTGGTTATCATTCACTGACAAACTTACAGAAAAACAATGTATTGGTTAACATCTGTAATTTTACCCTATGGGTCTCCTCTACTGACCAAATGGATGAAATAAAGATTCTAATTGGCTGACTCACTGACCAGCTACATAAAACAAACCTCCTCATTTGTCCCTCATGTTCCCATAGCACAATGCAGTATTTCAGCTCACTCAGCTCTCACTGATCCCTATAGGCTGAAGTTCTGGTCTTAGAGCTTCTAGAACTGACGAATAATTAGTATAGAATCCACTGTGAGATTTATTAGCTGGGTTTGTTCCCCAGTTTTTCCCTTTTGAACTAGATCCCCCATTTGTCAGATGTGTTTTGAGCAGTTATTCGTATTCCTGAAGCCCCTCAAAGATAAAAAATGAATCACATTGTACATAATAAATTATTCCACAATCAGGATGTGTCTTTTTGGAGCAATGACATCAATCAATTATGAAAGTTTAAAATTTTCCAAATTATTTTTCTGTGCAGTACCTTTCTATAGAAAAAGACATTTTGAACTGAAACTGCTGATCCTGTAAATGTTTTCTGTCATTTGCTTTCAAAGGGGGAGCTGTGTTAAGGGCCCTTGAGCTTAGCACATGCTCACGGAATTAGCACGCTAAATGCTAAGAAGCCTATAGGTATAAACTACTACTACTACTAAACATTTCTATAGCGCTACTAGACTTACGCAGCGCTGTACAAATTAACATGAAAAGACAGTCCCTGCTCAACAGAGCTCACAATCTAAATTGGACAGACGAACAGACAGCTAGGGGTGGGGAAATTGCAGTGGTAGTGGAGATAAGTGAGGGTGTTGAGTAAGAGAGTCATGGTTAGGAGTCGAAAGCAGTAGCAAAGAGGTGGGCTTTAAGCCTAGACTTGAAGACAGCCAGAGACTGAGCCTGATGTACTGGCTCAGGGAGTCTATTCCAGGCATAGGGAGCAGCGAGATAGAAGGAACGGAGCCGGGAGTTAACAGTGGGGGAGAAGGGGGACGACAGGAGACATTTACCCAGCGAACGGAGTTCACGGAGAGGAGTGTAGGGAGAGATGAGAGCGGAAAGGTACTGAGGAGCTGCGGAGTGGATGCACTTGTAGGTCAAAAGGAGAAGTTTGAACCGTATGCGGAAGCGGATAGGGAACCAGTGAAGCGACTTGAGGAGAGGGCTAACGTGAGTATAGTGACTCTGGCGGAATATAAGACGCGCAGCAGAGTTTTGGACAGATTGAAGAGGAGATAGATGGCTGAGCGGGAGACCATCTTGGCATTTAGCGCATACTAATTCCATTGGAGTGCTCTAAAAGTGTGCTAAGCTTTAGTGGAAAGACCCCATAGTCTGCTGCAGTCCTCAACAAACTCATTAGTGTTTAAACTGTGCTGTGACTGCCAGCTCAGATCACCTCACTTCAATTATTAAATCTAATTTTTATCACTCAGTAATTTTATATTTTGAAATGTCTATATGCGAATGCTAGAAATGGTTTGGGATTTGTGTTGCAAAACGTACGAGGAGAGGCTTGCCGACCTGAACATGAATATCTTGGAGAAAAGGAGAAACAGGGGTGACATGATACAGACGTTCAAATATTTGAAAGGTATTCCCGGAGACGGGAAGGTGGTAGAACTAGAGGACATGAATTGAGGTTGAAGGGGGGCAGACTCAGGAGTAATGTCAGGAAGTATTTTTTCACGGAAAGGGTAGTAGATATGTGAAATGTCCTCCCTTGGGAGGTGGTGGAGATGAAAACGGTAATGGAATTCAAATGTGCATGGGATAAACACAAAGGAATCTTGTTTAGAAGGAATGGATCAATGGAATCTTAGCGGAGATGGGGTGGCGACACCAGTAATTGGAGAGGAAAACCAATGCTAGGCGGACTTCTACGATCTGCACCCTGATCGTGGCTGAATAGATATAGATGGGCTGGAGTGTAAATTTTAAGGGGCTTCGACGTTAGTTTCAGAACTTTTAGTACAGAAACAGTGCTGGGTAGAGTTTTACGGTCTGTACCCTGAGAAAGGCAGGGACAAATCAAACTCAGGTGTGGAGGAGTGGCCTAGTGGTTAGGGTGGTGGACTTTGGTCCTGGGGACCTGAGGAACTGAGTTCGATTCCTAGCACAGGCAGCTCCTTGTGACTCTGGGCAAGTCACTTAACCCTCCATTGCCTGTCGCATTGAGCCTGCCATGAGTGGGAAAGCGCAGGGTACAAATGTAACAACAACAAAAAAATATATATAAAGTATCACATACCAAGTAAAATGAGTTTATTTTGTTGGGCAGACTGGATGGACCGTTCAGGTCTTTATCTGCCATCATTTTCTATGTTATTATGTCAAATTGCCTTGCTGAGACAAATGGTGACAGAACCCAGGAGGGAAGGGTCGATGCTGGATCTAGTGCTCACGAATGGAGGAAGTGTTTCCAACATCCGGGTGGGTGCCCACCTATGTAATAATGATCATCACATGATATGGTTTGATATAAGGGCAAAGGCAGAGTGGACGCACAAAACTCAAAATACTATATTTCAGACGTACTGATTTTGATAAAATGAGGGAATACCTGAAGAAGAGCTGTTGGCGTGGGAAGGCATAGGAGAAGTAGAAAATCAGTGGTCAAGGCTAAAGGCTGCTATAAATAAGGCAACTGATCTTTACGTGAGGAAAGTAAACAAAAACAAGAGAAACGGGAAGCCTATATGGTTCTCCAAACAAGTAGGTGAAAAAATAAGAGCAAAAGAGGCTTAGTTCAAGAAATACAAAAGAATGCAACGAAAGGATCACAGAAAAGACTATCGGAATAAACTCAAAGAACCGAAGAGGGAAATACAACTAGAGAAAGCAGGAGCAGAAGAAAAATGGCTAAAGATGTAAAGAGAGGTGACAAGATAGTAGAAAAGATAGGAATGGAGTTGTGAGACGCAAGATAATGAGAATGGCTATGGGGAGAGTGAGAAGGATAAAGCGAATGTGCTAAACAATTACTTCACTTCGGTGTTCACGGAGGAAAATCCTGGTGAAGAACCATGGTTGGCTGCCAAGGGAACATCTGGGAATGGAGTGGATACTGCACTGTTTATGGAAGAAAGAATTTTATAGACAGCTGGAGAATCTGAAGGTGGACAAAGTTATGGTGCTGGATGGGATACATCCCAGGATATTAAGGGAGCTCAAGAAGGTCCTGGTGGGACCTCTTAAAGATCTTTAGAGATGGGAGAGGTTCCGCAAGATTGGAGACGAGCGGATGTAGTCCCTCTTCACAAAAGAGGAGATAGGGAAGAAGTAAGCCTCTCGTCGGTGGTAGGAAAAATAATGGAGTCGCTACTGAAAGAAAGGATAGTTAACTTTCTAGAAACCAATGGGTTACAGGACACAAGACAACATGGCTTTACCAAAGGAAAATTCTGCCAAACGAATCTGATTGAATTCTTTGACTGGGTGTCGAAAGAACTGGATGAATGCGGATTTCAGCAAAGCCTTTCATATGGTCCCCTACAGAAGACTTGTGAATAAGCTGAAAGGGCTGAACTTAGGACTGAAAGTGGTGAACTGGATAGGAAACTGGTTAACTGACAGGTGGAAGAGAGTGGTGGTAAACGGAATCCGCTTGGAGGAAAGGAAGGTGAGCAGTGGAGTTCCTCAGGGGTCGGTGCTAGGGCCTATTCTGTTTAATATATGTGAGAGATATTGCTGAAAGGATGGAAGGAAAGGTTTGCCTTTTTGCGGATGACACGAAGAAAGCCTGGAAGAAGTAGAAACAATGAGAAGAGATCTCCAAAAGTTAGAAGAATGTTCGAGGGTCTGACAGTTAAAATTTAATAGCTAGTTCCTCTGGGGTATGTATCTCCGTTCGGTTTTACTTATATTATCTAATTTCTACAAAAGAAAACCATATACTAAAAGAACAAACTAACTAACTAAACACGTTTCGCTTGGTGGCGTCTTCAGGGGAATGATATGCTGTGGCAGGAACAGAACAGCCTCAACCTTCCACCGGCCGGGACCGCGCATGTACTGGCGTTCCGGCCGGTGGAAGGTTGAGGTTGTTCTGTTCCCGCCACAGCACACCGTTCCCCTGAAGATGCCACCAAGCGAAACATGCTGCATGTAGGGAACTGAAAATGTGCTAAACAATTGAAAAAAGACCCTGGATAACAAAACCCAGAACAGGGAATTGATTGTGGATTACAGCCATTTCATTGTACGCCACTTTACAGACTGGGACCCCAGCAGGGTGAACTTTCAACCACCACTGCTAGCACTCCACATTAAGATAAGTAGTGTGTTTGATACTCCCTTGAGACAAAACTTGTGTTTGATATTCCCTTGAAAACCTATGGGGGATAAAATTCAAGCGTATTACTGACATCAGATAGCATACTAGCAATTAGTAGCTAGAACAGCAGGGAAAGAATAACTCGCCCGATATCCACTTGTTATTCAATCACGTGAAGACACTAGATTCACAAACCTAGTAGAACAACATAGTGAGGTGGAGCTAGGGGTGCTATCATGTAGAATCGGGAAAACATAGCACTTTCGTACTGCGAGTGAGTCCTGTGGGACAATCCCAGTCACTGAGCACCATTTGCATATATAAAAAAAGAAAAAATATAGCACATTATCACTGCATCACAACAAACAGTTTGTTTGTATTTAGTTAGTTAGTTTGTTCTTTTAGTATATGGTTTTCTTTTGTAGAAATTAGTTAAAATTTAATGCCAAGAAGTGCACAGTGATGCATTTGAGTGCAGGAACCCAAAAGAGAGATACCAAATAGGAGGGGAGAGATTAGTAAGCTCAACTCAGGATAGAGACCTTGGGGTGTTGGTGTCAGAGGATATGAAGGTGAAGAAACAAAGTGACAAGGTGACGGCCATGGCCAGAAGGATGCTAGACTGCATAGAGAGGGGTATAACCAGCAGAAGAAAGGAGGTGTTGATGCCCCTCTATAAGTCATTGGTGAGGCCCCACTTGGAGTATTGTGTTCAGTTTTGGAAGCCATATCTTGCTAAAGATGTAAAAAGACTGGAAGTGGTGCAAACAAAAATTTAAAAAATGGTATGGGATTTGCGTTGCAAACAATACGAGGACAGACTTGCCGACCTGAACATGTATACCTTGGACAAAAGGAGAAACAGGGGTGACATGATACAGACGTTCAAATATTTGAAAGGTATTAATTCGCAAACGAACCTTTTCTGGAGATGGGAAGGCGGTAGAACTAGAGAACATGAATTGAGGTTGAAGGGGGCAGATTCAGGAGTAACTTCAGGAAGTATTTTTTCATGGAAAAGGTGGTAGATACGTGGAATACCCTCCCGGGGAGGTGGTGGAGATGAAACAGTAATGAAATTCAAACGTGCGTGGGATAAACACAAAGGAATCCTTTCTAGAAGGAATGGATCTATGGAATCTTAGTGGAGATTGGGTGGCGACACCAGTAATTGGGAAGCAAAACCTGTGCTGGGCAGACTTCTGTGGTCTATGCACTGATCGTAACTGAATAGATATGGATGAACTAGAGTGTAAATTTTAAGGGGCTTCAACGTTAGCCTCAGAACTTTTAGTACAAGAACAGTGCTGTGTAGATTTTTACGGTATGTGCACTGAGAAAGACAAGGACAAATCAAACTCAGGTATACATATAACATATCACATACTTTGTAAAATGAGTTTATCTTGTTGGGCAGACTGGACGGACCATTCAGGTCTTTATCTGCCATCATTTACTATGTTACTATATATGACTATCCAGCTCAATTTCAAAAGTGATCGCCGGCCATCTTCCGACAGATATCGGAAAATGGCCGGCGATCTCCTGAACCCGGCCAAATCGGTATAATCGACAGCCGATTTTGGCCGGGTTGAACTGCTTTCCGTCACGGAGCTGGCAAAACGTCAAGGGGGCGTGTTGGTAGGGTAGTGAAAGCGGGACAGGGGCGTGCTCACAAGATGGTCGGCTTCGCCTGATAATGGAAAAAAAAAAGCCAGGCTTGACAAGCATTTTGCCGGCTTTACTTGGTCTCTTTTTTTTCATGACCAAGCTTCAAAAAGGAGCCCCAACTGACCAAATGAACACCGGAGGGAATCGGGGATGACCTCCCCTTACTCCCCCAGTGGTCACCAACCCCCTCCCACCCAAAAATAAAAAATAAAAAACATTTTTTTGCCAGCTTCTATGCCACCCTGAAGTGTCATACCCAGCTCCATGAAAGCAGTATGCAGGTCCCTGGAGCAGCTTTTTGTGGGTGCAGTGCACTTCAGACAGGTGGACCCAGGCCCAGCCCCCCCCCCCCACCTGTTACACTTGTGGTGGTAAATAGGAACCCTTCAAAACCCACTGTACCCACATGCAGGTTCCCCCCTTCATCCCTTAGGGCTATGGTAATGGTGTAGAGTTGTGGGGAGTGGGTTTGGGGGGATTTGGGGGGGCGGCTAAACAACCAAGGGAAGGGAGCTATGCACCTGGGAGCTATTTTTATTTTCTTTTTTTATTTTTAGAAGTGCCCCCTAGGGTGCCCGGTTGGTGTCCTGGCATGTGAGGGGGACCAGTGCACTACAAATGCTGGCTCCTCCCATGACCAAATGCCTTGGATTTCGCTGGGTTTGAGATTGCAGGCATTATTTTCCATTATGGCCGAAAACCGATGCCGGCCATCTCAAACCCGGCAAACTCTGACATTTGGCTGGGCCCAACCGTATTAGCGAAGAAAAAGATGGCTGGCCATCTTTTTCGAAAATACAGTTGGCTTCGCCCACTTATGGCGCCGGCCCCGAAGATGGCCGGCCAGCTATTTGGCTGGCGCTGTTTGATTATGCCCCTCCATGTCATCTGCATAGAAATGAGGAGATATACCATGAGATTGAATAAGACCAGCAAGAGGGCTAAGAAACATTTTGAGAAGGGGTGGGGGAGTCCACCTGATAGGTACGGTCCAAAAGAAAAGAAGTAAACCAAGAAAAAACAGATTCTGATATCCCTAGTGTTGCAAGCTGTGAGAGTAAAAGTGAATGTTTAACCAAGTCAAAGGCAGAAGATAAGTCTAGAGAAATGACCAGAACTATATTGTGTTTATCTAAATGAGAGTGTATTTCGCTTAGAAGTGCTGCAAGAACAATTTCAGTACTTGCATAAGGCCTGATGCCAGACTGTCTTGAATGCAGCATCAGGGTTTTGTCAATGAGAGCTGATAATTGAACTTTTTCTAATATTTTAGATAGAAAGTAAACATTTGACACTGGGTGGTAGTGGGCTGGGAACGGAGGGTCAAGAGATGGCTTTTTAAGACTAGGAAAGATAATACCAGATTTCTAAAAACTGGGTATTTGGCCAGAAGAGTCTCTATTATTGATTAAAATCAGGGCTTTAGGAAGCAACTGTAAATTGCCAATCTTTAACCTTGATGACAGAAGAGAGTCAAGAAAATATTATGTAATATGCAGGGTTGAAAGCTTCTTTGAAAGAGAATGTAAGGTCTGAAATTGGAATGTAGACCACGAGAATGTTCCTGCACCTGGGGAAGCTGAAGAGACCAAAAAGGGAGATCTTGGAACCAATGGAACCACAAGATCAGTGGATGGAGAGGAAAGTCCAGTAAGAAAAGAATTTACTAAGTTCTGCACTTTGGTAGTAAAGTATTGAGAAAGGAGTTCAGTCGATGGGGCCAAGTACGGGCTTGTGGAAGAATCATTAACAGTTGGAAGAGATGTCAAGATATAGAAAATTGAGAAGAACTCCCTAGTTGGATTTGTAATTTTCTTAATACAGTCAGTATAGAATTTAGATTTGCCCTGAAATATGAGAGAGCAGGAATTGACCTAGGGTTTTTCCATTTATGTTCTGCCTGATGAAGCTGACATGTGCTAGATGTGGTCTATTTGGAGTTCAGCAAAGCCTTTCACATTGTTTCTCATAGGAGGCTTGTGAACAAATTGAATGGGCAGAAGTTAAGACCCAAAGTGGTGATTTGGATTAGAAACTGGTTGACTGACAGAGGTGAGAGTGTAGTCGTGAATGGAATTCACTTGGAGGAAAGAAAGTTAAGTAGTGGAGTACCTCAAGGATTGGTATTGGTGACAATTCTATTCAATACACAGTACAGTCTTGATTATCCTAACTTTGCTGATCTGAACATCCGCATACCAAACAAACCCCACGGTGATGTCACGCGGCTTCTCTTTCCATTTTCCGAATAAGGGACCCTATTTTTACCACCATGTTGAGCCAGGATCCTGTTTTTATTGCCTTTGTTTCTGTATTGTTTGACTTCTCTTTCTGTTTTCTGAACTTGGGACCCTACTTTTATCACCATTGTGACCTGGGACCACCTGCTTTTACTGTTTTTACTTGAGGGGAACCATTGTTTTCCATATTTTCCATATTATCCGACTTTTCATTTCAGTCCCATTTAGGTCGGATAATCGAGACTTTATGTATTTGTATATGACATTGCTGAAGGGTTAGAAGGTAAAGTTTGCCTTTTTTCAGACCACACAAAGATTTGTAATAGAGTGAACGCCTCAATGGGAGTGGACAACATGAGAAGTAATCTGAAAAGATTAGAAGAATGGTCTAATATTTGGTAGTTAAAATGACCATAGAAACCCAAAAGAGTTGTATTTGCTAGGGGTTGAGAGGATGATAAGCACAGACTGAGAGATGGACCTTATGGTGATAGTGTTGCAGGATCTTAAGGCAATGAAACAATGTGACAAGGCAGTGGCCGTAGCCAGAAGGATGTTAGGCTGCATAGAGAGGAATATCCGGTAGAAGAAAGGAGGTGTTAATGTACTAGATGTAATCTACTTAGATTTCAACAAAATATTTGATACGGTTCCTTACGGAAAGCTCCTGAATAAGCTGAGTGTGCTGAAGTTAGGACCTAAGTTGGTGAACTGGATTGAAAAATGGTTGACTGACAGATGACAGAGGATGTTGGTGAATGGAGTGCCTCAGGGTTTGGTACTGGGACCGATTTTTAAAAATATATTTGTGAGTAACATTGCCAAAGGATTAAAAAGGTTTGTCTTTTGCAGATGACACTAATACTCAACAAATTGGACACTACAGAGGGAGCTGAAAACATGAGAAGGGATCTATAGAAATTAGAAAAATGATCTAAGATCTGGCAGCTTAAATTTAATATGATAAAATGCAGAGTGATGCACTTGGGGTGTAGAAATCCAAAGGGAATAAATGAGATAAGGGTTGAGAGACTGATAAGCACAGTTCAGGAGAGAGACCTTAAGGTGATAGTATCTGAGGATCTTAAGGCAGCAAAACAATGTGAGAAAATGGTGGCTGTAGCCAGAAGGATGCTAGGTTGCATAGAGAGAGGTATAACCTGCAGAAGAGAGGAGGTGTTAATGCCTCTAAACAAGTTGTTGGTGAGGCCCTACTTGACATACTGTGTTCAGTTTTGGAGGCTGTATCTAGCTAAGGACATAAAAAGGTGAAGTGGTCCAGAGAAAAGCAACAAAAATGTATGAGGTTTGCAACAAAAGATACATGAGAAGATACTTGAGGACCTGTATATGTATTCCCTTGAGGAAATGAGAGGTAGGTGTGATATGATACAGACATTTAAAAACTTGAAAGGTATCAATATACACACAAATCTTTTCCAGAGACAAAGAAGTGGTAGAACTAGAGGAGATGAATTGAGGTTGCGGGGTAGTAGGCTTAGGAGTAATATCAGGAAATACTTTTTCACAGACAGTGTGGTGGATGCCTGGAATGTCCTCCTGGGGGAGGTGGTGAGACAAAAATGGTGATAGAATTAAAAAATGCATTAGATAAACACTAAAGATCCTTAAATTCAGAAAGGATGAAATCAAAGCAAAACTTTTTTATATTTCAAAAGTATTTTGTACTTAAAGATTAACATTATAATTTGTCTGCTTTTTTGAGAGAATATTCTTGCAGAATCTTATGTGATGTTAAATTGATTCAGTATAGTTTTAATAATGGACCTGTAATTCTGGTGTTGGAACCTTGAAACATGTTATCTACTCTTATCCTAATCTAACAGCCCCACAGACATCACTGGGAGCTCTCCTGCAGATCATACAACAATATGGACACCAGTTAGGTTTTAGACTAAACCTGCAAAAGTCACAGGCTAGAAGGGATGGTATCTGGGAGCGGAATTTTCCTTTGACCTGGTCAGATGGTCTTATTAAATATTTGGGAGTGTGTATATCCAGCGATTTAACACAGCTGTATACTTGTAATGTTAATCCACTTCTGCAGGACACAATTCGTTTATTACAACTCTGGACAGCCTACCCCTTATCTTTGACTGGTCGGATAAATTTATTCAACATGATGCTCGTCCTGCGCTGGTTATATCTTTCTCAGATGCTGCCTCTGTTTTTAAAGTCATGTGACAAGTGAGCACTTCATAAAGCAATGCAACATTATTTGTGGCAGGGAGGCAGTGCAGAATGTCGATTACTGTCCTTCAGCTGCCATGGGCACATGGAGGCCTAGGCTTACTGAATGTTAGGTATCTGATGATAGTGTGCAGCATTTGGCACAGAAACAATTGATATAGAGGGACCAGCAATTTTTCAGTAACTCCCTTGGAAATAGAATTCTTAGGACCAGATCATTTCATCTGGCAACTCCATACAATTCCAAAATGCAACCACAAGGCTCTGAAGAATAATCTCTACACAAAGCACTTGCCACATGGAGGTGGCTATGCAGGTGCCCCTTTTTCTCAGCAACAATTACACCATACCTTTCTAAGCATCATAATCCAGATTTTCCACCAGGTAGTGATTCTCAGGTGTTTGCGTGTTGGCACTCTCAAGGATTTGTCTACTTGTTTCACGTGCTGACAGATGAGGGAAAGATCCAATCCTTCCAGGAATTGCGAGTGGCACATGATTTTCCACAATCTGACTTCTTTGCATATACACAGTTACACCATTATGTGCAGAGGTTAGGCTGGGAAAATCTCAGTGAAGATGTACAAGAAACTTTGCATGAGGTATTAACTCTGGGCTCACAAAACCACATGCCATTGAAGTTTCATCACAAGTTTCTCAGAGATACAACAGAGGATATCAATTATGCTCTATATGCATCCAGCTGGCCCCAGGACTTGGAAGTTGAAATAACAACAGCCAAGCTAAGTGAGTGACTCTTGTCAGTGCAACCTTGGGTGCAAAATGTTCAAATATGGGAACTACAGTACAAATTCATTCTATGCCTGTATGTGGCACCAGCTCAAGTGCATAGAGCAGCACTTTGTAATACAGACCTCTGTTCCAAATGTGGTGGAGCCCGTGCGATAGTGATTCACATGTTATCATTTTCTGGCCAAATGTATTTAAACATAGATCAATGGTCTTGTCATATCCCTACATCACTGTTTCTGTTTTTTGATAGCTTCCAGTTGGTACAGCCAAGGACTCTGGGCTTAACAAGCTTCTTGAAGTGTGCAGTCTTAATGGGGAAAAAAGCAATTCTTCTCTGCTGGCTGGATTCTTCGGAGGTATCCCTAACATTTTGGTGCACACAAATCTCCTTATTGACTATGGAAAGACTAACTATTTTAGATTCTACTTCTCATGGTACAAGATTTCAATGGACAAAGGAGCAATTCCGGGCAACTTTATATCCTACAGCATATAGTCACATTTTTAATCAGTGAGCCTGGACCTGTCATGCCTCAATGTTATGGTTACTGTATTTGAGGCTGGGTGGGGATAGATAAGGAGGGAAGGGGAGGGAAGAGGTTCCTTTTGTTGAGTTCTTTATAAAGAAGCAGAATATGGTTCTATTAGCCTTTTTTCATTTATATCACGTACAGAACTTATGCACAGGAGGATTTGAAGGGAAGGTTGTTGGAGCAAGGAGTTTTTCATCAGAATAATGACCCATTTGAATGGTTTTGATTGTTTCTGCATTTGTGATCTGTTGTCAGTCATCAATAAAATTGATTCAAACATAAAAGACTATTGGTACTCTATGTGAAAAATTATATCCAAAATACTACAGATAACAGAACCACTATTATTTCAATTAATCATATTGGGATCTACAGCACTACAAACGTTTTGGTTACGCATCTTTGAAATTCCATTAAACTCTGCGATAAAAATGGCATGGTGGAACTCCCTATGTTTATTAGCCAAATACAGAAGTGTAGCTATTGAAAGATCGAAAATTATAAGTGCATACGTATTGCCATACTGGGAAAGACCAAAGCTCCATTAAGCCCAACACCCTGTTTCCAAAAGTGGCCAATCCAGGTCACAAATACCTGGCAAGATCCCAAAAAAGTACAAAACAATTTATACTTAATTATGAAAAGGTTTGGGCTCCTTTGCATGCCTATCTAAAAACTCTTACTTAAAAATTAGTAACAGTACAACTCCTTTTCGCACTGAAATCAAACTGTTGATATTATCAATCTGCTAGTACCCTGTGTTACCAATGCTCAATTATACGTGCGCATATACCTATGTTTGTATATTTGTTGACTGAACTTTGTTAGTCATTGTTTCTATATCTTAACTTTATATTGAAATTGAAATTAAAAATAAAAAAATATTTGAACTATAAATAAAAAAGAAGAAATTCCAAGTGTGAAAGGAAGGAGTATACTGGTAGGGCTGTACTACTGTCTGCTAGGACAGAATGAACATAGAGATGAAAAATTGTTTACAGAAGTTAGGAATGCTGGCAAATTGTGCAACATTATATTAATGGGTGATTTCAATTACCCTAATATTGACTGGATAAATGTTACATCAGAGAGCACTAGAGAAATACCTCTAGATGTAATAACTGACTGCTTTTAAGAGCAACTGGTCCAAGAGCTGACAAGAGGGGGAGCTATTTTGGATCTGATCCTTAGTGGAATGCAGGGCATGATATGAGAGGTAACAGTGTTGGATCCTTTGGGAACAGTGATCATAACATGATCAAATTTGAGATGATATCTGGGGTGAAGTCACTGTGGAAATCTACTGTAATAGCATTTGCTTTTTCCATAGAGCACTATGAGAAAATGAGGAAAATGGTTAAAAAGGAGCTAAAAGGATCATCCACAAAGGTTAGAACTTTAAATCAGGCATGGACATTGTTTAAAAATGCCATTGTGGAAACCCAGACCAGATGTATTCCATGTATTAACAAAGGAGGAAAGAAGAACAAACACAAACAACATGGCTAAAAGGTGAAGTGAAAGAGGCTATTAGAGCCAAAAGAACATCCTTCAAAGAATGAAAAAAAATCTAAATGAAGAAAATAAGAAGCAACATAAGCACTGTCAAGCTAGATGCAAAGCATTGATAAAGAAGGCTAAAAGAGAATATGAAGAGAAACTTGCCATGGAAGCAAAAACTCATCGAAACAACTTTTTTAGGTACATCAGAAGCAGAAAGCCTGAAAGGGAATCCATGGGACTGTTAGATTATAAAGGAGCATAAGGGATGCTCATGGAGAACAAGGCCATAGTGGAGAGATTAAATTAATTCTTTGCTTTGGTTTTTATGGAAGAACATGTAAGAGATCGGGTGGATGTGAAGCGACTGTTCACGCTATCCAAAAATACTAGGACTAGAGGGCATGAGTTGAAGCTACAGTGTGGTAAATTTAAAACGAATCGGAGAAAATTTTTCTTCACCCAACGTGTAATTAGACTCTGGAATTCGTTGCCGGAGAACGTGGTACGGGCGGTTAGCTTGACGGAGTTTAAAAAGGGGTTAGATAGATTCCTAAAGGACAAGTCCATAGACCGCTATTAAATGGAATTGGAAAAATTCCGCATTTTTAGGTATAACTTGTCTGGAATGTTTTTACGTTTAGGGAGCGTGCCAGGTGCCCTTGACCTGGATTGGCCACTGTCGGTGACAGGATGCTGGGCTAGATGGACCTTTGGTCTTTCCCAGTATGGCACTACTTATGTACTTATGTACTTATGTAGATCTACCTGTACCAGAAATGGTTTTCAAGGGTGATGATGCAGAGGAACTGAAAGAAATCTCAATGAACTTGGAAGACATACTAAGCCAAATCAAAAAGTTAGAGAGATAAATCACCTGGGCCAGATGGCATACACACCAGGATATTGAAAGAACTCAAACATGAAATTGCTGATCTGTTGCTAGAGATCTGTAACCTGTCGTTAAAATTGTCAGTAGTACCTGAAGAATGGCCAATGTGACACTGATTTTTAAAAAGGGTTTCAGGAGTAATTCGGGAAATTACAGACTGGTAAGCCTGAATACAGTGCTGGGCAAATTAGTGGAAACTATTATAAAGAATACAATTGCAGAACACATAGACAAACATGGATTAATGGGACAGAGTCAGCATGGATTCAGCCAAGGGAAGTCTTGCCTCACCAATTTGCTTCATTTCTTTGAAGGCATAAATAAACATGGTTAAAGGTCAGCCAGCTGATGTAGTGCATCTAGATTTTCAGTAAGCTTTTGACAAAATTCCTCATGAGAGATTCCTGAGGAAATTAAAAGGTCATGAGATAGGAGGTGATTTCCTTCTGTGGATTAGGAATTGTTTATTGGAGAGTGAAAAAAAGGTAGAGTTAAACAGCCATTTTTCCCAAAGGAGAAAGGGTGAATAGTGGAGTGCCATAGGGATCTGTGCTGGGACTGGTGCTATTTAATATATTTATAAATGATCTGGAATTCAGAACAACAAGTGAGGTGATTAAATTTGCAGATGACACAAAACTATTCAAAGTTGTTGAAACACATGCGAATTGTGAAAAATTGCAAGACATTGGAAGATTGGGCATAAAAATTGACAGATGAAATGTAATGTAGAGCAATGCAAAGTGATTCACATTGGGAAGAATAATCCGAACCACAGTTACCTGATGCTAGGGTCCATTTTAGGAGTCAGCACTCAAGAAAAAGATCTAAGTGTTATTGTAGACAATACACTGAAATATTCTTTCCTTTTTGCGGCAGCAGCAAAAAAAGCAAAGCAAACAGGATGCTAGGAATTGTTAGGTCATTCCTAATGTAATAAAACCGACTGCAAAACGTGTGATCTGACAATTGAAACAGCCAGCTTTAGTCACAATGGATGTACTTACCAGTTAAAACATCAAACGACCTGTCGTACCGCACATATTCATTCCGACCCTCCACTTATACCTCATACGATCACTATACAACTTTGTATTTGTTATCCACCGACTGGGCAAACGCCTTTGACGGTACTATGTAAGCCACATTGAGCCTGCAAACAGGTGGGAGAATGTGGGGTACAAATGCAACAAATAAATAAAAAAGGTAGAAAACAGAGTAGGGTTAAATGGTCAGTATTCTCAATGGACAATAGAGTTCCTTGGGGGTTTGTGCTGGGACCATTGCTTTTTAACATATTGATAAATGATCTATAGATGGGAATAACTAGTGAGGTAATTAAATTTGCTGATTACACAAAGTTATTCAAAGTTGTAAAATTGCAAGAGGATCGTGAAAAATTGCAAAAGGACCATATGAGATAGAGAGACTGGGCATCTAAATGGCAGAAGAGGTTTAATGTGAGCAAGTGCAACGTGATTCATGTGGAAAAGAGGAACCCGACCTATAGGTATGTGATGCAAAGTTCCACATTAGGATTCAATGCCCAGAAAACAGATCTATGTGTCATCGTTGAAACATACTCTTTGCTCAGTATGCAGCGACAGCTACAAAATTTAATAGAATGTTAGGAATTCTTAGGAAAGGAATGGAAAACAAAAATGAGCATTTTATATTGCCTTTGTATCACTCCATGGTGTGACTTGACATCGAATACTATGCATAGTTCTGGTCACCACATCTCAAAATATTTATAGCAAAATCAGAAAAGTTAGAGAGAAGGGCGACAAAAATGGTAAAGGGGCTGAGACGACTTCCCTATGAGGAAATGCTAAAGAGGCTAGGGATCTTCAGCTTGGAGAAGAGATGGCTGAGGAGATATACAACAGAGAACTATAAAATACTGAGTGTAGTGGAATGGGTAGACGTGAATTGCTTGTTTACTCTTTCCATAAATACTAGGACTAGGGGGAATGCAATGAAGCTGCTAAGTAGTACATTAAAAAAAAAAAAACCCAGAGAAGGTATTTATTCACTCAATATGTAATTTAACTCTGGAATTCGTTGCCAGAGAATGTGGAAAAAGCAGTTAGCTTAACAGGATTTAAAAAAAAAGTTTGGGATAATTTTCTAAAAGAAAAGTCCATAAGCCATTATTGAGATGGACTTGGGAAATCCACTGCTTTGGATACCTGTTCAAACTATACGGCAAAATTCCACTATGGTTATAACTGATATACAATACTTAATCAGTAGAAAGCTTCTTATGTGTCAGTACTTACTAATGGGAAGTCTCATACAGTCGTGGGGGTCTTGTCTTTCTTTCAACTTATCGCCAATAATGGCGTGCCCCTATTACGACAGGTATAATCATAGACCTTCCCAGCCACCTCCCTTTTTCAAACACTATTTTATTTATATTTTTTCTTTCTCTTTCTTGAGTCTGGTTATGAGCCCTTCCTATATAAAATTATGTGTTTACTGACACATAAGAAGTTTTCCACTGTATATTTCTAGGATAAGCAGCATAAAATCTGTTTAGTTGTTTTGTTATCTTCCCAGATATTTGTGACCTGGATTGGCCACTGTTGGAAACAGGATGCTGGGCTTGATGGACCTTTGGTCTGTCCCAGTATGGCAATGCTTATGTTCTTATGTACAAGGCTGTATTGTGACAACACATTGAGAACAGCTACGTAGAAGAGGAAATTCATATTGTGTAGGTGAGATGGTCAGACTGAGTTACCTGCATATCTACAGCATCTTCTAAACTCTGAAATCAAACAGAGAAACACAACCGTCAGAGCTCAGAAAATCTTTAAGCAGCAGTGTGACATACTTGAGAAGAGAAACTTACCTAGTTCAGTACGAAGAGACTCTACATAAAAACACAAAGGGATAAAAGTTAGAGTTGCTGGTTTGTAAAAATGTCCATAGAACTTTATATTTCCAATTTATGCCTGTAAAACTCTGTTTTACCTACGGAAATGTATAAAATTACCCCCACAGGTGTCAGAGTTTGATTACTGCTCAGTCTGTCTCTGCATATATTAATACACACTAAGGGGTGGATTCAGTAAATGGCAGCCAAATTTGGGTGCTGATAAAAATCATCACAGAGTGCTACTTTATAAAGGATGTGCTGCCCTTATAGAATAATCCTTAATTGCTGATCTCGTACCTTACACCTGCTGAAACCTGGTATAAATTCCGGCACCCAAGTTGGGAGCAAATTCCAGGAATTCTGCAAAACTGTGCATCTTTACGCTCTTAACCCACCCAAGTCCATCTCAAGGCCACAGTCCTTCTGAATTGTGCACCAGAAGATTTGTGCACGGATCTAGAGTAGCACTTAGCGAGATGCGCGTACAAATCTAAAATATTGTGAATTAATGCCCATAGTTGACTGTTAGCACCCAATAATTGTCGATAATTAGCTCATTAACCAATTTAATTGCCCATGCAACTCAGGCTGCACACAACTTTGGCTGCCCTTTCTAGAATATCACCTTAAATATTACTTAGGAATAAGTGAGAAGAGATCATAGACATCCAGGTAATTTCTGGAGGAAAAGTTATTTTCAGAAAGCAGCAGTTGTATTCTTTCTAAGTAATTTTTCCAAGAGAATAATTAAAGCTTGTCTTGGCTTTTGCTTTAATTATTGGGGCAAATCCTGTGGGTTTTTAAATGCGTTTACACAGGTAAAGCAGTTCTTTATGTGAAGAAATGGCCTACTACGTGTATATTTGACCTGTTACATTAGTATTCTGTAAAGAAAAGTAGGCAGTGACTTTCCTTTATGGAACAGGTACCTAAATATAGGTGAACAGATATAGAATTTCTCTACATAATTATATAACATAAACACCTACCCCTTATATGCAACATACACATTTATGTTATAGAACATCGGCATTGAGGTGCAAACATGCTGCCTAAATGGTTTACACACTAATTTACCTTAATAGTACATAATTGTAAGATGGGTGTGAGCATAGGTGGAGTCTGAGCAGATGTACAATTGCACACATATCTTATAGAACATTATTAGTTATGCACATATTTCCACATTTAAAGGTGGAGCAATTGCACCTACCCTATGGCATAATTGTTTGCACCTGAATTATAGGCTCATGTTTTCACTGTTAGGCTGGTCTTCTATATAGGAAAGCAGGTGCCTGGGTTTCTTTGTAGAATAGATTCCTACTCTAGTTTTTGTTTTGTTCAAAAGTTTTATTCAAGTTATGCAATTTAGGAAATATACATAAGAAGTCAAAGAAACAACAACAGGGGGATAGATTACAGGTTAGATAGCATAATCAAGTAATAGGGCCCATACTTTGCAAAAGGATGAAACAGAGCTGTTTTTTTCTCATTTTTTACAGCCAAACAGACATTGTCCACCACATATCGTAATCAAGTTCAGAGAGGTCTTTCCAGCACTGGCATATAATCTTAATAGCTATGTGTAAAAGGATGCACAACAATTTGGCTTTATAGTTATCAAGCCTACTAGATAAACCAATGCCTCTAAGGATGAGGGTCTTGAAAGATAAAGGTTCGGTTATGGTCAATAGATGTCCAACTGACTTCCAGTAAGATTGCAGATAAGAAAAGCTGAATATAAGATGATCCAGAGTTCTAATATCAGATTGGCATGTCCAACATTTATTATCCATGTTCTTGGAGAGCTTGGATATGTTATTTGGAGGGGCATAATCGAACGCAAACGCCTATCTCCATGGGCGTTTATCTCCGAGAACGGGTCCGTGAAGGGGCGGGCCGAACCGTATTTTCGAAAAAATGGACGTTTTTGAGCTGGGCGTTTGTTTTTTTTAGCGATAATGGAAACTAAAAACGCCCAGCTCAAAAACGTCCTAATCCGAGCCATTTGGTCGTGGGAGGGGCCAGGATTGGTAGTACACTGGCCCCCCTGATATGCCAGGACACCAACTGGGCCCCCTAGGTCAGTGCAGTGGACCTCAGAAAAAGCTCCCACATGCATAACTCCCTTACCATGGATGCTGAGCTCCCAACCCCCCTCCCCCAAAACCCACTACCCACAAATGTACAACACTACCATAGCTCTTAGGGGTGAAGGGGGCACCTACATGTGGGTACAGTGGGTTTTGGAGGCCTCCCATTTACCAGCACAAGTGTTACAGGTACGGGGGATGGGCCTGGGTCCGCCTGCCTGAAGTGCACTGTGGTACCCACTAAAAGTGCTCCAGGGACCTGCATACACGCAGGCCTCTAGGACTTGTTGCTGCTGTATAACATTGGCACACCAGTTGACACCTGAAGACTAATCTCTCCGAAAACGTCCTTTATTGGAATAAGCATGTTTACTCACAGTTAACTGCAGAGGTTGTGCCCCACTGGGAACGAGTCTCCTTGGTACTGAGATTAGCAGTAGGTCAGAGCTGGCAGAATGCTGTACAATGCCCTCTTTCAGCCACATTCAAGGTAAGAACTAAGTTGTCTAACGTGGCTAACACAGGAAAGGGAACTAAAATTGGCTTACAAAAATGGCCACTACCGCATGGACTACAACAGAAAACACAACAGGGCACACTCTGACTCAGTAGGCAGGGGGAAAAGCACCATGGGAGAAGAGCCTACCAACTACCAACATCGTGAGACTGTAACACAAGCTAATGAAATCACGGAGCTCAATACCCTACACCCACCACAATGCAATGCTGATCTGACCCTGTACTGCACCCGAGAGCCACATCTGACCCAGGGAAAGGCTGTGACAGGATCGAACACATTCTGCTGTCATGGAGGTGGGTACAGCATTTGAGGCTGGCATACAGGCTGGGAAAAAAGTTTTTAAAGTGGGGGTTTTTTTGGTGGGAGGGTGTTAGTGACCACTGGGGGAGTCTGGGGACTTCCTCCACGATTCCCTCCAGTGGTCATATGGGCAGTTGGGGCACTTTTTTGGGACTTGTTCGTGAAAAAAAAGGGTCCAAAAAAGTGACCCAAAATCGTGGTAAAAACGCCTTTTTTTCCATTATCAGCTACAGACGCCCATCTCTCCTCGACTGATAACCACGCCCCAGTCCCGCCTCCGAAACGCCTCCGACATGCCCCGTCAACTTTATTCGTTTCTGTGATGGAGTGCAGTTGGAAACGCCCAAAATCGGCTTTCGATTATACCGATTTGGGCGCCTTTGCAAGAAAAACGCCCATCTCCCGATTTGGGTCGAAATACAGGCGTTTTTCTCTTTTGATTATAAGCTGGTTGGCGTCCATAAGGCTCTGTACAGTAGGACAAATATGGTTTGTGAGGAAGCAGAAGATTTGGTGGATACCCAGAAGCTTTGCCACTGCTGTGACGAGAGTGACGTGTGTAAATCTTCTTCCCATACAACCTCAAGAGCAGCAGGTGAGAGGATTTTCATTGTTGTAACAGTTTATAGCACTTGGAAGCTAAGCTATTACTGCACCTTTGCATAGTTGTGAGCATAAAACCAGCTGCTGGGTTTAGCATTGGTTAAAGTGCTAATGTCTGATTTAGCAGATATACAATGAGTAAGTTGGAGCCACTGGAAATATAGGTGTGATGATAAACTAAACTTAGCTTGTAAAATATTGAAAGGCAACCATGTGTTGTGCTCAAGTAATTGATATTAAGTAGTATAAGCCAGCTGTAATCCACAAGGGCCAATATAGCAGCTTGTTATTTATTTTAAAATAGGGTTGTGCAACAGTGATATATCAGAAATGATCATTCAACAGAGGTTTTCCACAGACTTAAAGCAAGGCAGGCTTGAGAGTGGAATGGAATCCTATCTATTAGTTTAAATTGCATCCATAAAGGAGCACTAGTTACATCCTGCAATGTTATCCAATTAGAAGTTTGCTTTAATAAGAACGCTAGGCTATAGTCATGGAAACTTGGAAAATTTACTCCCCCATGTGATTTAGCACATTTTAAGTGTTTGGTGGCGATACAAGGGGGTTTGTTTACCCACAAGAATTTGATAAGAGTTTTTTTTAATATTAGGGCTGAATAATATCAGGATCATGCTAAGCGTGTAATTAATTTTTGGAACAATCATCATTGCGTCTATCCTTCCCCAGCAAGATAGGTGGTGACTGAACCATTTATTTATTTATTATTACATTTATATCCCACATTTTCCCACTGATCACAGGCTCAATGTGGCTTAAATAAATCTTTAGTGAGGCTACAGTGCAATAATAACAAATTATACAAATTGACAATGAGATATAAAATAACAATTAAACAGCACAAAAGGCAAGAAGATAATAACAGGTAATTATTGTCCTTGGATATTTAGATGTTAACTCAGAGGTTAACTGGAGCAAATGATCAGCATTTAGTCAAATACTATCCTCAACGGCAGGAGCAAATAATATAAACAGGTATTTTATATCACTGAGAGTTAATTTAAATTGATGTTGCTCTACTGTATGTTTAAGAATATGATTGTTGAATGGCAAAAGTTCTGATTTGGAGGCATTCAGCTTATAACCAGATACAGCCGAGCATTTAGCAATGACATCTAATATAGTTGGAATGGATGAAGGGGTGGTATAAATTAACACATCATCCGCATAAGCGGAGATCTCAGCAATAACTGTGCCCATTTCCACTCCATGAATTAGAGGGGAAGTTCAGATAGAAATCAAAAGAGGTTCAAGGGTGAAGTTAAATAAGTGGGGAAATAATGGGAAACCCTGTCTATTGCCTCTTTTGGGTTGGAAAAGGGAGGACAGAATTCCGTTGATTTGTAATTTAGTTGTAGGTGCAGAGTACAGGACTTTAATCATGCGAATGATGTCAGATGAGAAACCAAACCATCTCACTATATTGAAAGGAAGGACCATTCAACACGATCAAAGGTTTTCTCTGCATCTAGTCCCAGAGCAACAAAGGAATTGCTAGAGGAGTTAGCTTGCATTAATACATTAGTAAATAATCAAGTGTTATCTGAGTAGTATCTTCCATACATAAAACCTGTTTGACTTGGGGAAATTATTTTAGGCATGACTTATTGTAAACGGCCGGCTAAGATTTTAGCAAACATTTTAGCATCAAGATTTATTACGGATAAGGGACGATAGTGTTGGACTGACAATGGTCTTTGATGTGCTTCAATAAAACAATAATAGATACCTCAGTGAAAGAGCTTGACATCTCCAGACTGAATAAGGTAGGTAAAAAGAGGAGCACATCAGAGAGGCTAGAAGTGACTGAAATGCCTGGTAGAATTCTAGTCTCAGCCCATCTGGGCCAGGAGCTTTATTTTTTACCATATCTTTCAAGGCTGAGGTAATATCTGCCTCTGTAATAGGTTTTGAAATAAGCTTATTATCTTCCTGGGATAAGGTTGGGTATTCTAAACTCTCCCAAAAAGATACATCTGCTTTAGCAGGGTCTATTTCCGATTCGTATAACGTGGAGTAGAACTCTCTAAATCTATTTGCTATGTCAGTTTTGGAGGATAGCATTTTTTAAAAATGATCATGCAGTATTGCTACCAAGTCATTCCTTTCAGTTCTGGCTTTTAAATAGCATACCAGAAGATTGTAGTATTGAGCTGATTTCATGAATATTCCTTTACTGGCTTGTCAGCCAAGGGCACTGTTTAGAGATATTCATGCTTTCTTTAATTTACAGTAAACATCTATGTTAGAGGGATTAGACTGGTGCTGCCCTTCTAGCAGCCTAATATTTTTTTCTAGCTCATTCATTTCAGCATTTACCCCTGGATTCTATATAGCGTGCCTAGATTTCTGCTCAGAAATCCAGGTGGATTCTATAATACATGTTACTTAATTCATTTAACGAGGTGACTAGCATTGTTAACAGCTCTTAACAAGCAATAATGAGCACTACTTTGTAATAATTGTATTTATACGCACAAATCCCTAAGCGTATTCTGTAACGCAGTGCACCTAAATTTATGTGTTCATCAAAAAAAGGGGCATGGTTAGAGGTGGGGAAATGTATGTTTCGTGGGTGTTCCAAAATTTACATGCGTAGTTATAAAATATGGCCCAGTGCAAGGATTGACACCACATTTTCATTGGTATAAATGGGCGTGCATAGTTTTAGTCGCAATGAACGCTGCCTAGGCGTATTCTATATACCACACATAAATCTAAGCAGTTTTTATAGAATACGCTTAGGCAGAATTGCTTACTGTGTGGTAATTTTAGGCATCATATATAGAATCCCAACTGCAAAGGTATTAAATATAAGACCTCCTATGCATCCAGTTTCTCCTTTTTGGGCAGCCAGCTTTGGAACGCTCTGCCAAGATCCATCCGAACAATCAATGACCATCTACCATTCAGAAAAATGTTGAAGACCCATCTCTTCAAGAAAGCTTACCCTAATGACCCAACTTAACTTTTTAAGTCCACCCACGTGATTCCTGCCCCGACGATTATTATACCTTTGACCATGTCTCACAATCTCCTTATGCTCATTCCTCAATCTCTTCCTCTCCATCCTTCCTACTCCTTACCCCTCCCAATCTCTTCTCCTTTTGCTCATCCTATCTTTGTTTACCTCTCCATGCTCAATTTACATATCCTCAAAACCCCACTACTACTATGTTTACTAGAACTTGTAACATTCTCCTTCAAGACTTTGTAATTCTATTTACTATGTAAGCCGCATTGAACCTGCTATGTGTGGGAAAGTGCGGGGTACAAATGTAATTAATAATAATAATAATAATCCCCCCTTAATGACTTTATCTGAGATGTGGTAAACCCTATTATTATCTCCCTAATATATGCCTTGAATGCATCCCATCAAATTATCCAGTCTGATTCATTCAGGGAGTTAAAGTGAATATATTCATTTATTGCATTGGAAATGAGTTCACGAAATGATGAATGCTGCACGAGCGTGGAATTAAAGCGCCAAGTGGAACTGTGATTTGGCAGATTGGATAGGTTAGCTGGATCTGAACATGAGCATGATCAGACAATAATACTCTCAATGCTGGAATGACTGGTCTTATCCAGGAGTGAGGTAGAATTATGTGGTGGTGAATAAAAGGAGAAATCAGGCTCATTATTATGCGTGAGATACCAAATGTCATGCAATTTTATTTGTGCCATTATGTCCTGTAAGGTGAACCAAGCCTTTGTTTTTTTAGTAAGCATAAATTGATTTTCTAAGTCAGGATTCTGCACTAAGTTTAAATCTCCCCCAAGCGCACAAAGGGTGTTGCCTCCATTAGCTATTAAACAGACTATACTATGGAAAAGGTCTGGGCAATCAGCATTAGGTGCATAAATATTAATAAGGTAAAGAAGAACATCATTAATATTAATGGTTACCATAACCCATCGGCCTGAGGTGTCACTAGAATGAGATATCAGTTTTATGTCAGTCCTTTTTCTTATCAGGAAGGCTACACCATTCCGTTTGCCTTCTGCAGGCGAGAAGATTGGTGTAAGAGATCATCTGGATTGCAGTTTAGTAGACTCTGATGCTGTCAGATGTGTTTTCTGAAACAATATGAAATCTGGATTGTATTTGGAAAGGGAGGTTGAGATTTTTTTTCCTTTTTATAGGATTGTTAAATCCCCTAACATTGAGTGATAAGAAAATGACAGCCAGCACTAAATATAGGTATTACATGGATCATACATCAGTTTGATTATAGGAAAAATAAGTATGAAATAGCCCATCCTAGTGACCAACATTACTCTATCAGGGTATAGGATATTCATAAAAAAGAGAATAGTTTGTATAATAGCAACATGTAAAAGAAACAACTATGAGTTGCAGAGCACCAGGGTTTACAGCACCCAGCACTAACTCCCACTGAAGGTTTATCACATTCTCCGAGGACAAGCAGGCTGCTTGTTCTCATGACTGGGTTGACGTCCACGGCAGCCCCCACCAACCGGAAGAAAACTTAGCGGGCGGTCCCGCACGCAGGGCACGCCCACCGCGCATGCGCGGCCGTCTTCCCGCCTGTGCGCGACCATTCCCGCTCAGTTTTTTTCCATTCCGCGCTGGAGAGAGACGTGTTCCCGTCTCTTTCTTAGTCAGCCCCAGAAACCGGATTGCGGCCTAGCCGCGGTTTTTTCTCTTTTCGAGTACGCGTTCGCGTGTTATTTTCTTTAAAAAAAAAACAGCGAAAAAGAGTTTCCCTCGTTGTTTTTAGACGCGAGGGCGCGTCGTCGCGGCCTTGTGGCCGTGCGGTCGTTTCTTCTTTTTCGGGTGTGCTTTTCACCGCCACCATCGATGATTTTGACTTCGCCGATGCGATTTTTCCGTCGATGTCCTCGAAGGTCCCGAGCGGATTCAAAAAGTGTGGTCAGTGCAGCCGGCAGATCACGCTTGGTGTCTCCAGTGCCTCGGCCCGGAGCATAATTCCAAGACATGCACCTTGTGCGGACACAGGTGGCGAGGCAAGTTCTGCGGGACCGTCTTTTTGGAACTTGCGCCAGCCCTTCGACGTCGACCTCTACGGCATCGGTGTCGACGGCCGGGTCTTCGGTACCGATGTCGACGAAGTTGGCGCCGACTCTGGCATAAACTCCAGGAGTACAGGTACCTTTGGTCCGCTGGCCTGCCGTTGCACAATGTCCTCAAGGAGACACTGCTTCAGAACTGGTTGAAGCCACTATCTAATCCTACCATCCCCGAGAAAGAGGAGTCCCAATACAGGATCCACTCAGACCCAGAGTTGATGCGGCCTCAATTGCCTCATGACTCGGCGGTCGTGGACTCTGCTCTCAAGAGGGCACGGAGTTCGAGGGATACCGCCTCGGCGCCCCCTGGGCAGGAGTCTCGCACTCTGGACTCGTTTGGGAGGAAGGCCTACCAATCTTCCATGCTCGTGACCCGCATCCAATCATACCAGCTCTACACGAGCATCCACATGCGTAACAATGTGCGGCAACTGGCGGACCTGGTCGACAAGCTCCCTCCGGAGCAGTCCAGGCCATTTCAGGAGGTGGTCAGGCAGCTGAAGGCGTGCAGAAAGTTCCTGTCCAGGGGTATCTATGACACCTGTGATGTGGCATCTCGAGCTGCGGCCCAAGGGACAGTGATGCGCAGACTTTCATGGCTGCGTGCCTCTGACCTGGACAACCGCACCCAGCAGCAGCTGGCGGATGTCCCTTGCCAGGGGGATAACATTTTTGGTAAGAAGGTCGAGCAATTGGTGGACCAACTACACCAGCGGAAAACCGCTCTCGACAAGTTCTCCCACCGGGCGCCTTCAGCATCCACCTCTGCAGGTGGATGTTTTTCCCGGGCCCGGCAGGCTGCACCCTACGCTTACAGCAAGCGTAGGTACACCCAGCCGGCCTGAAGACCTCCTCAGGCACAGGGACAGTCCCAGCGCGCTCATTCCCATCAACAGCGTGCGCCTAAGCAACCCCCTGCGCCTCCACAGCAAAAGCAGGGGACGGGCTTTTGACTGGATCCATGGGAACATAGCCGCCATCAAAGTATCTGTGCTGGACGGCCTGCCGGTCGGGGGGAGGTTGAAACTTTTTCACCAAAGGTGGCCTCTCGTAACCTCCGACCAGTGGGTTCTCCAAATACTGCGGTGCAGATACACCCTGAATTTGGTCTCCCCTCCACCAAATTGTCCACCGGGAGCCCAATCCTTCAGCTCCCATCACAAGCAGGTACTTGCAGAGGAACTCTCCGCCCTTCTCTGCGCCAATGCGGTTGAGCCCGTGGCACCCGAGCAGGAAGGGCAGGGATTCTATTCCAGGTACTTCCTTGTGGAAAAGAAAACAGAGGGGATGCGCCCCATCCTAGACCTGAGAGGCCTGAACAAATATCTGGTCCGAGAAAAGTTCAGGATGCTTTCCTTGGGCACCCTTCTACCCATGATTCAGAAAGACGATTGGCTATGTTCCCTGGATTTAAAGGACGCTTACACTCACATCCCGATACTGCCAGCTCACAGACAGTATCTCCGATTCCGTCTGGGGACATGGCACTTTCAGTATTGTGTGCTGCCCTTTGGGCTTGCCTCTGCACCATGGGTGTTCACGAAGTGTCTCGTGGTGGTTGCGGCATATCTACGCAAGCTGGGGGTGCACGTGTTCCCGTATCTCGACGATTGGCTGATCAAGAGCACCTCAGAGGCAGGAGCTCTTCGGTCCATGCAGTGCACTATTCACCTTCTGGAGCTGCTGGGGTTTGTGATAAATTACCCGAAGTCCCATCTCCAGCCAGTCCAATCTCTGGAATTCAAAGGAGCTCTGCTGAATTCTCAGTCGGCTCAGGCCTTTCTTCCCGAGGCGAGGGCGCAGAATCTCCTGTCCCTCGCTTCCCAGACCAGAGCGTCTCAGCAGGTCACAGCTCGGCAGATGTTGAAACTTCTAGGCCATATGGCCTTTACGGTCCATGTGACTCCCATGGCTCGTCTTCACATGAGATATGCTCAATGGACCCTAGCTTCCCAGTGGTGCCAAGCCACCAGGAATCTAGAAGATGTCATCCGCCTGTCCATCAGTTGCCGCAATTCGCTGCACTGATGGACAATTCGGACCAATTTGACTCTAGGACGTCCATTCCAAATTCCGCAGCCCACAAAGGTGCTGACAACAGATGCATCTCGCCTGGGGTGGGGAGCTCATGTCGATGGGCTCCACACCCCCCTCCAGGAACAAGATCTTCAGATCAACCTCCTGGAGCTCCGAGCGGTCTGGAACGCACTGAAGGCCTTCAGAGATCGGCTGTCCTACCAAATCATCCAAATTCGGACAGACAATCAGGTTGCAATGTATTACATCAACAAGCAGGGGGGCACCGGATCTCGCCCCCTGTGTCAGGAAGCCGTCAGGATGTGGCGTTGGGCCTGCCAGTTTGGCATGCTTCTCCAGGCCACATACCTGGCAGGCGTAAACAACAGTCTGGCCGACAGGCTGAGCAGAGTCATGCAACCGCACGAGTGGTCGCTCCATTCCAGAGTGGTACGCAAGATCTTCTGAGAGTGGGGCACCCCCCTCGGTGGACCTTTTCGCCTCTCAGACCAATCACAAGCTGCCTCAGTTCTGTTCCAGACTACAGGCACACGGCAGACTGGCGTTGGATGCCTTTCTACTCCACTGGGGGAATGGCCTCCTGTATGCATATCCTCCCATACCTTTGGTGGGGAAGACCTTGCTGAAGCTCAAGCAAGACCACAGCACCATGATTCTGATAGTGCCTTTTTGGCCCCGTCAGATCTGGTTCCCTCTACTTCTGGAGTTGTCCTCTGAAAAACCGTGGAGATTGGAGTGTTTGCCGACTCTCATTTCGCAGAACGACGGAACTTCTGCACCCCAACCTTCAGTCTCTGGCTCTCACGGCCTGGATGTTGAGGGCATAGATTTTGCTTCGTTGGGTCTGTCTGAGGGTGTCTCCCGCGTCTTGCTTGCCTCCAGGAAAGATTCCACTAAAAAGAGTTACTTTTTCAAGTGGAGGTTTGTCGTCTGGTGTGAGAGCAAGGCCCTAGAACCTCGTTCTTGTCCTGCACAGAACCTGCTTGAGTACCTTCTGCACTTATCAGAGTCTGGTCTCAAGACCAACTCAGTAAGGAATCACCTTAGTGCGATTAGTGCTTACCATTATCGTGTAGAGGGTAAAGCCATCTCTGGAGAGCCTTTAGTCGTTCGATTCATGAGAGGCTTGCTTTTGTCAAGGCCCCCTGTCAAGCCTCCTGCAGTGTCATGGGATCTCAACGTCGTCCTCACCCAGCTGATGAAGCCTCCTTTTGAGCCACTGAATTCTTGCCATCTGAAGTACTTGACCTGGAAGGCCATTTTCTTGGTGGCAGTTACTTCAGCTTGTAGAGTCAGTGAGCTTCAAGGCCTGGCAGCTCATGCTCCTTATACAAAATTTCACCATAACAGAGTAGTACTCCGCACTCACCCTAAGTTCCTGCCAAAGGTGGTGTCGGAGTTCCATCTTAGCCAGTCAATTGTCTTGCCAACATTCTTTCCCAGACCGCATACCCGCCCTGCTGAACGTCAGTTGCACACATTGGACTGCAAACGAGCGTTGGCCTTCTATCTGGAGCGGACACAGCCCCACAGACAGTCCGCCCAATTGTTTATTTCTTTCGACCCCAACAGGAAGGGGGTCGCTGTCGGGAAACGCACCATCTCCAATTGGCTAGCAGATTGCATTTCCTTCACTTACGCCCAGGCTGGGCTGGCTCTTGAAGGTCATGTCACGGCTCATAGTGTTAGAGCCATGGCAGCGTCGGTGGCCCACTTGAAGTCAGCCACTATTGAAGAGATTTGCAAGGCTGCGATGTGGTCATCGGTCCACACATTCACATCACATTACTGCCTCCAGCAGGATACCCGACGCGACAGTCGGTTCGGGCAATCGGTGCTGCAGAATCTGTTTGGGGTTTGAATCCAACTCCACCCTCCAGGACCCGATTTTATTCTGTTCAGGCTGCACTCTCAGTTAGTTGTTCTTCGTAGGTCAATTTCTGTTATGCCCTCGCCGTTGCGAGGTTCAATTGACCTGGGTTCTTGTTTTGAGTGAGCCTGATACCCCAGTCGTGAGAACAAGCAGCCTGCTTGTCCTCGGAGAAAGCGAATGATACATACCTGTAGCAGGTGTTCTCCGAGGAGAGCAGGCTGATTGTTCTCACCTACCCTCCCTCCTCCCCTTTGGAGTTGCGTTTTACTCATTCCTTTGCTTGTCATTCAACTGAGCAGGAATGGTCGCGCATAGGCGGGAAGACGACCGTGCATGCGCAGTGGGCGTGCCCTGCGTGCGGGACTGCCCGTGAAGTTTTCTTCCTGTTGGTGGGGGCTGCCGTGGACGTCAACCCAGTCGTGAGAACAATCAGCCTGCTGTCCTCGGAGAACACCTGCTACAGGTATGTATCATTCGCTGTATTATCAACCTAAACAAGCATAGGATGATTAAAGAATCACCTCTGTATGCTCTCCAATATATACAAAAAAAGACAAAACCAAGCTAACAAAGTATTTCCAAATGAACATGCAGTCAAGGTTAAGTATGTCTATATAATAGTGAGATAGATAAAATAGTATGCAGACCGGAAAACGAATGTCATTGCTTAGTATAGCAGAGAACATGAACCTTGAAAACAGAAAGGAATAACACTTATATAGTTTGTCTTTGTCGTTTGCCATGTATTAATGAGTAGTGGAAATACCATCGACTCATAATAAGAAAAAATGACAGTCAATAACTTGATGTAAGAGAATATAATGAATCAATAGCACTTGGAGCAACTTTTTCTAAGTAGGTATCCGTGCTGGCTAAGAAAATCCTTGCTACAGTTGCTGTATGTTACAAGCATTCGTGCAGGAAAGAAAAGCTCCAAATGTGCATTTATTTTTCTCAGTCTGGGCAGTTAAGTCAAAAACTGCTTCATAATTTTTACAGTATTTTTGCTCGTCAAGCAAAAATTGAAGCATATTGTCCTTGTGTTTCACTAGTGCTCTCAGATGAGCTCACTGTAGAATCTCAGTAACCTGAGGATAGCATAACACACGTCATCAAAGAATATGAGAACTTATCATGTGAAAGGACCCAGTGGGCCCATTCTAATTCAAATTCCTTGTTGAACTGCAGACCAAGGAGAGAAGATATGAATTTCTTGAAAAACTGATCAGGTCAGGGCCTTCTAAATTTTCTGGCAGGCCTACCAGTCTGATGTTATTGTGGCAGGTTCTGTTATTATTATCTTTGTGATCATGTTCTCACTGTGTGGCAAAGTTTTTATGTTTTGCTCTGTGATGGATTGTCTGGCTTCTAATCTATTTACCTTGGATTTGAACTGTGCATTTTCATTTTGAAAATTTGTTAGAGTTTATATAGAGCAGAGTGCCTAACTGGCGATCACTTCTCTTTTTCTAGGTATAAAAATGTGGCTGTTTCCTTGGAGAATTTTCAAAGTGAAATTATGTATGTATTTTCATTTTGAAAATTTGTTAGAGTTTATGTAGAGCAGAGTGCAGGAAAGCTCTTCTAAGTTATCCAGATAATGTTGTCATTATCCCCTGTATTCTATACATGGCACCTAAAGTTGCACACCAAAATCGATCAACAAGCCCTCAACTAGCAATAATTGGCAACTAGCTGCACGCTATTCTAAAAGGCTTGGCGCCTAACTCTCATAGCACAGATTTAATAGGGGGAATGTCAGAGGCATTCCAAAAAGTTGCAAGTGAAATTACAGAATTTGCCCAAAGCATACCTAAGTTGATGGCTGACATTTACACCTGGATCTGCACCGAATGCTATTCTATAAAAGGCACGCTTCCTTTATAACCTAGCACTTACAGCTGAATTTTTTTGGTGCTGAATTTTTGGTACCATTTATTGAATTCCCTCCAATATGGATAATGGCCAGGAATATTTAGGTATTTTTAAACACCAGAACCATCATTAAAGGAAATACTGATTGTGATGTTTAAATATTGACCTGCTAGCTTCTATATTTCTCTCCTGATTTTTCCAATGATATTGGTACCCACATTCATCATGACAGCTGATTTCTGTCATGTATGTAATCAAATATTAATTTGGTGTCTTGTGAGGTCCACTACTTTTGCATTAGACTAGTTACCACATGATCATCATATCTACCAGCAAGTTAGTTATTTATATTCCTACTAAATTTCTTAGGAACTGGAATATTTTCAGCAATAGTAAATGAATATAAAATTACTCACCAACATCTGCAGAAGGCTTGCCTACAGGAAAACAAAACAGAAAAGAGTCAGTGCATTCAATAAAAGCCATTGGGCCTGATATTCAAAGGATGTGTGCTTGAAACTGAGAGGTATGCCCTATGAGGATATGTTTTATACAGGTCGTGCACTACTGTAGTCATTAGCACAAGATAACTGCTAGGATTTTAGCACAGGAGCACATAGCAATTCCTATATAGGAAGCACTGAATGATCCATCCTTAACAGAAAGTGCCTGAAAATTTGGCATCAATTAAAGACACACTTAGTGTGATTCTATAAAGATTGTAGACAACTTAATTGAACAACAAGCCAATTAGGAATGATAATTGCTCCCTTATATGGTCTGTAGACCTGCCCAGCGCATCCCAGGATGCACTGGGTGGGGCTGTGCGCCACCATTTTGCATCGTCGTCAACCCAAGGAAGAGGAGGGAGGCAGACTACCTCCCTCCTCCAACTAAGGTAGGGGGGCCGGGAGGGGGTTCTTTTTTACGCTGGACCACCAGGGATTCTGCAGATAACGCTGGGGGGGGGGGGGGGGGTTAGGGTGGGCTGGAGGTCCGCCGGTCCTCCAGCCCCCCCCCCCGTCGCTCACTGGGAGGGAGCAGGCTTTGGCCAGCGGCCACCAGGGACCATTTTCTGGGGGTTTGGGGGGGGGGGCTGGAGACCCACTGGATCTCCAGCCCTCCCTGAACCTGGGGGGGTCATCTGGGGGGGGGACCAGAGGTCCACCAGACCTCCAGCCCCCTATTGGCAGGTTTGCTTTGGGGGGGGGGGGGGAACGGGGGCCTGCCAGCATGCAACTGCATGCTGGACAGGGCTCACCATTCCTCCTCAATGATCTGCAACCCTAACGCCAGCTGGAAAGGGGAGGGATGGGGAGAAACAAGGGGTGGGGGGGAGGGAAAGGGGGGAGATGGAGAGAGGAGGAGAGGGAAAGGGGACTGGGGGGGAGGGGTAGACATGTAATGGAACAAACCATTATGAAACTGTTGTTTGTTTTTTTGTTTATTGTTGCTCAATAAAAATATTTCAACATAAAAGACAAATCTATAAAGGAAACATGTTCGTTATAGAATCGCACTAAGTGCATCACTTTATCAGCGCTGCTTTTTAGCACTACTTATAGAATTTACTCCTTAGTGCTCTAATAGGTATATTACCACATGCAATTGCCTCTATAGAATCCCCGCTTAGTGCACTGTCTCCCAGTGCCTTTCCTTGAATTTATTCCATAGTGTCCAGTGAAGCTGTTTGCCGATGGGTGTGTCAAAAGAACATACATCCTGGCTCTTCTGACTAACAGGAAAAATTCTATGTAGAATGTGACAACAATCATCCAATCCCATAACTGACTGGTTTATCTGAAGATGAGACAATCCATTGGTTGTCAGTCTGCGAATGACTGTGGAAAATAACTTACTTGAATTTAATGTGATTATGACTGAAAGAGTTCAGACCTTAGTTAGTTTATTGAAAGATGAAACATCATATTTTGATCCAGTGCCATCTATGTTTCTCCTTTCTCTTCTTTTATATAACATGTTATTTGAAACCATTGCGCAGGTTAATTAGGAAAGATGGGGCCCCTTTTACTAAGCTGTGTAAGCGCCTATGCACGCCCAACATGCACCAAAATGAACATACCGCACAACTACCGTGTGCCTTTTGCTGTAATTTCATTTTTGGCGCACGTCTGCAAAGCACATTTGAAAAATAATTTTTATTTTCAGACGCATGTAGTAGATGCACGCCAAATGACATCTGATGCACGTAGGTCATTACACCATGCAGATTCTTTACCGCTAGGTCTATGGATGGCAGTAAGGTCAGACACCCAAAATGGACACACAGCAATTTTGATTTTGATGCAATTCCATTTTCGAAAAAAGTTTTAAAAGGCATTTTTGGTATGTGCTCTGATAAATATTTCTGCGCACGCACAAAACCCGTGCCTATACTACTGCAAGCCACTTTTTACCGTGGCTTAGTAAAAGGACCCCATGGTGTTTTAGTTAATATATATATATATACTAGCCGTTAAGCCCATTAAAACGGGCGAGATTTGTGTTTTGCAAAATGTAATAATTCTCACCTCCATCCATCCATCTCCAGCAAACCTCCTCTCTCCCCTGCCCTCCCCTCAATCGATCCATGTCCATGCCTTCGTGGAAACTGGAAATTGCATCAGTGCACGCTGAGAGAGAAGGGGAAGGGCTTAAAGGAGAGGCAAGCCTGCTTTTTCGCCACTGCTGCAACTTTTTAAATGCAGGAAAGAAGCTGAGCGACGATGTGGCAGGGAGTGACAGGAAGCGCCGCAGGGTCCCTGGAGGCGCGAGGCCCTGTGCGACCGCTCCTGTTGCCCCTGCCTAAAACCGGCCCTGACGACGGAGGGCGGGTGGGACTCCGGCACCAGGCCCCCCCTGGAGGCCCGGGCCCGGGGAATTTTGTCCCCCCTGCCCCCCCCCCTCGGCGGCCCTGGAGAGAAGCAAGGGAAGCCAGGCCAGAGGAAGAGCAGACCCAGGTGGGTGGAAGCAAAGCAATCAAGGAGCCTGGAAGCCAGGCAGAGGAAGAGCAGACCCAGGTGGGTGGAACCAAAGCAATTAAGGAGCTTGCAACCACCGCTCTCTGAACAAACCTAGAGAGGACTACACACACATGGCTCAGGCAGTGCCAGTCAAGTGTGTGTGTCAACGGGACCCCGCGCAGCCCGAGGATGCCACTTGCGTTGAGGTAGGGGACATGAAAGTACCCCCTCCTTAAGGACCCCCCTCTGCCTAGGTCTGGGTTTCAGTGGGTAGCTGTAATGGAAGATTTAAAGGATTGCTTTTCAATCCTGCTTTGATCAATAATGAACTCTGAAATCTTCTGTCTTTGACCGAAAGTAACTTTTCTTGTAAATACAAAAATAGGTTGGAATGCAGAAGATAAGATACAGCTCTAACTAATTTGGTATGTGAAGAGGAGGATGGTGCTTGTTTTCAGAAGTTCAGCTTGGCCACCTGGACTTGGAAAACATGTGGCCACATTCCCACAGTATGGCTTGTTTACCTAAACAGAGAAGCATTCTGTAATTTCCCTAGCTCTGAACATGAGCTCTAAGCCTAATAAAAAGGGGGGCTTGTTACAGCAGAGTGGGAGCTCATCTGTGAGTAATGTACGTACTGCGCAGAGGACTTGTTCCTGGTCTAAAAAGCTCCTGGCTTTTGCTGTAACGGGCCCCACCCCCAGCTGATGATAAGAGCCTGGATGATGTAAGGACCAGTGATGTTGTATGTATATAGTGAATTATTGCTTATTTTCCTGGTCTAAAAACTCTTAGCATTGCTTAGATGTAGAGATCAGTGATGTAATGATTGTTTATATAGTTAATCATTGTATATATCTTAATCATTGTAGATTTTAGCAACTCTAATAAAGGTTTCATTTATTTAATATGAATCCAAAAGAATCCGCGGTAATTATTGAGTAGTCTGTGTTAGCGAATCAGGTCAGGAGCGTGGACGTTATCATCGGGCTCCCAGGAATTGTCATCCGGGCCAAAATGTTTCCAGGATAGCGGATAAGTATTCGTCCTCTCTGACGCTTGGAGTCTAGAATCTCCTCTACCTCAAATTCAGGGTCAGGCTCGGAATCAGGAATGATTATCTTCTTGGGTTCCGGATGCCATATGGAAGTTAAAAATGGTTTAAGCAGGGCTACATGGAAGGCGCTGTGAACCTTGAGGTTTGCTGGTAACTGGAGAGGGTAAGTGACTGCCCCCACCTCAGATTGTATTGGAAATGGCCCTATGAATCGTGGAGCAAACTTGAAGGAGGGTAGGCGAAGCCTCAAGTATTTGGTGCTGAGCCAGACCTTCTGTCCAGGTTGAAAAACTGGCGCAGTTTGTGTTTTTCGATCCACGAAGAGCTTGTACTTAGCTGAGGCTCACTGAAGATATTGCTGGACCTTGGCCCAGATATCCTGAATATCAGTGAGAGTCTGGTGGAGCAGAGGCGAGGCTTGTATTTGAGGGATTGGAAGTGGCAGATGAGGATGGCATCCATACACTGTAAAAAATGGCGAGGTATGAGAGGCAGTATGAAAACTGCTGTTATAGGCGAATTCTGCCCGGGGAGCAATGCAGACCAGTCATCCTGTCAACTGTTAGTGTACATCCATAGGAAGGCCCTGAGAGTTTGATTGACCCGTTCCACAAGGCCATTGGTCTGTGTGTGGTAGGCAGACGAAAAGTGAGTGGTAATCTGAAGTTAGAGCGCAGGGTTTTCCAGAACCTTGAAGTGAATTGAGAGCCCCAATCACTAATGATCCGCAGAGGGAGACCAAGTAAGCAGAAAATGTTTTGGATAAAGGCCGTGGCATGGGTGGCAGCAGAAGGAAGGGCCTTCATAATGGAGGAGTGGCCTAGTGGTTAGAGAACCAGTCTTGCAATCCAGAGGTGGCCGGTTCAAATCTCACTGCTGCTTCTTGTGATCTTGGGCAAGTCACTTAACCCTCCATTGCCTCAGGTACAAACTTAGATTGGGACAGAGAAATATCCAGAGTACCTGAATGTAACTTACCTTGAGCTACTACTTAAAAAGGTGTGAGCAAATCTAAATAAATAAAATGGGCCATCCATGAAAATCGGTCCACCACTACCCAAATGACTGTGTGCCCTTGGGATTCAGGGAGCTCAGTAACAAAAACCATTGATATTTCCTGCCATGGGAGTTGTGGAACTGGTAAAGGCTGCAGGAGTCCCCATGGCTTGCCAGGAGGGAACTTGCTCCGGGCGCAAGTGGGTCAAGTAGAAACAAAATGTAAGATATCTTTACACATGCGAGGCCACCAATAATACTGAGATATTAAATGAAAAGTCTTACAGAAACCAGGGTGACCCGCAAAAGTGGAGGAGTATCCCCATTTGAGGACTTTCTTGCTGGATTGAGGTGGCACGGAAGTTCTCGTAGATTTGGGCGAGACCAAGGTTGTGGAGGCAATGCAGGCAGGATTGAGCATGGGGCAACATTCTTCAGGTTCTTCAGAAGGGTTGAAGACCCTGGATAGGGCATCAGCTTGCATATTTTTCTTGGCCGGTCGGAACACCAGGTGGAAATTAAAACAAGCAAAGAATAATGCCGTGGGTTCAACCTTTTGACTTCCTGAAGGTATAGGAGATTTTTGTGATCTGTGATTACCGTGTGAGGTGCAAAGCACCTTCCAGGAGGTAGCACCATTCTTAAAAAGCCAATTTAAGGGCCAACAGTTCCCGGTCTCTCATGGTATAATTTTGTTCGGCCGGAGAAAATTTTTTTAGAGAAGAAAAAGCAGGGGTGACGTTTTCCAGACTCTGAGACTTGAGAAAGCAGTGCCCCTGCCCTGAGGGAAGAGGCATCAACCTCCATAACGAACAGTCTTTTAACATCAGGACTTCGGACTACTGGGGCGGACAGAAAAGCTTGTGTAAGGGTGGTGAAGGCATCTAGGGCTTCTGGTATCCAGTTCCTCACATCTGCCTCCTTCCTGGTCAATGCAGTGAGAGGGGCAGTTATGATGGAATATTGATGGATGAACTGCCGGTAGAAGTTAGCAAAGCCCAAAAATCGTTGCAAGGTCTGGAGACCCTGGGGCACGGGCCAATCTCGGATGGCTCGGAGTTTAGCGGGGTCCATTTGGAGGCCATTTGAGGAGACAATATATTCCAAGAATAGGATAGACCGTTGATGAAATGAGCACTTCCCCAGCTTGGCGATTAGGTGGTGGCTCCGGAGGCGCTGCAGGACCGTACGCACATGATGGACATGGTCCTTAACAGAAGTAGAGAAAACAAGGATGTCATCCAAGTAAACTATGACCGAGGAGTACAGAAGATCTTGAAAAATAAAATTGATGAATCCTGAAACACCGCAGGTGTGTTGCAAAGGCCAAATGGCATAACTAAATACTCAAAATGCCCCTCATGGGTATTAAAAGCGGTCTTCCATTCATCCCCACGGCGAATTCGGACTAGGTTGTATGCCCCTCGGAGATCTAACTTGGTGAAGATAGATGCCCCTTGCAGACGGTCGAAAGTTCTGGAATGAGGGGAAGCGGATACTGATTCTTGATGGTTATTTCGTTCAGACCTCACTCAATGAGCCATCCTTCTTAGAAACACAAAAGAATCCTGCCCCCGCTGGGGATGAAGAGGGCCTGATGAAGCCCTTATGGAGGTTTTCTTGAATATATTCCCGCATGGTATTTGATTCCTCCCAAGAAAGGGTGTAGAGACAGCCCCGAGGGGGCATTTTGCCTAGGAGTAGCTCAATGGGGCAGTCAAAAGGGCGATGAGGAGGAAGAGAGTCCGCCTCCTGCGCATTAAAGACGTCTTGGAAATCACGATATTCCTTGGGGAGAGAAGCATCACCCGGGATCAAAACCCCTGGGGAGGTCGCAATAGTCCTCGGGGAAGGCACCACCAGCATAAGACATGTGGCGAAACATTGAGAACCCCAACTGCCGATATCACCCGTAGCCCAGTTGATACTTGGTGCATGTAGTCGTAACCAGGGTAGGCCCAAAATAACGGGATGAATGGCCCAGGGAAGCACCAGAAATTGAATTTCCTCCTTATGCAAAATTCCAACTTGCATCTGCAAGGGCTGGGCAACATGAGTGATGGAGTAGGGAACAGTTAAACCTTGAATGGAGGTCACTTGTAGCATAGGTTTGCAAAGAATTGAAGGAGCTCCTAGTTGGTTCAGAAAACAGGCGTCAATACAATTTCCTCCTGCTCCTGAAGCAATCAAAGCCACAGTGTTAATACTGAGTTCCTTCCAGTGCAGGGAAATAGGGATGGAGACAAGATTATCCGGAAGAGGTGAAGAACAACCCAGGGCCACCCCCTTCAGTGACCCTGGGTCATGGCATTTCCCGGTTTATTCAGACAATGTCTTAGGAAGCGGCTGGCCTGCCCACAGTACAGGCAAAGTTGATTGTCTCGACGGTGAGCCCTCTCTTTCTCAGAGAGGCGATGCCGTCCGATAACCATTGGCTTTTCAGGGACTCCAGAAGTAGAGCTTGCTGCACTTTTGGAAGAAGAAGGGCGCGGCGTCTGGGGAGATGGTCTCAGAGAGTGGCGCTGAGCAGAGCATTCCAGTGACCTTTCTTGAAACCATACATCGATACGGATGTAGAGGGTGATCAGAGCATCCAAAGCATTCGGAAGTTCCCAGCTGGCCAGTTCATCTTTGATCCGGTCCTTGAGTCCTTGCCAGAAAATGGCCGTAAGGGCCTCTTGGTTCCATTTTACCACTGAAGCTAGGGTTTGAAAGCGAACGGCATAAACACCAACAGAACAATTGCCTTGTTGAACTCATAGAAGTTCTGCGGCTGCAGAGGAGGGCCATCCCAACACATTGAAAACTAACCGGAAGTGGCGAAGAAATTTTCCAACATCAGTGAGTAAAGGGTCCCGTTGCTCCCAGAGAGGAGAGGCCCAAGACAAGGCGGATCCGGAGAGTAGAGAGATGATATAGGTTATCATGAGTCTATCAGTAGAAAAGGCTGCTGGTTGCATTTCAAACAGCATAAGACATTGGTTGAGGAACCCTCGGCAAGCAGAAGGGGTGCCGTCGAACGGGGGAGGCTCAGGAAGCAGCAACCCTGGAGTAGGTAACACGGATCTGGACGACGCAACAGGAGACTGTCGTTGGGATTGAAGGGTTGACATCTTGGAACACACCTCCTGTAGAACACTGGACAGTTTAGCTGGGCCTGTTGCTGCTGAAGAACCTGGGCCAACTCAGACAGGTCGGGTTTGTCTGGCGAACTCATGGCTTCAGTTTACTGTCAGACTTGTGAGTTCTTGTACCAAGTAGAGCGCTGCTGAGCCCAGTACTCGGTCCAGGTTCTGCTTGTGGTTGGACAACCCCGGGTTTCACCTACGCTGACTGCCGTTTCCCAGAGGTTGAGCCCCTAGGTGCGGGTGGCCTGCAGGACTTATGGGACGGAGCTGGAAGCAGGGTGATGAATGTATCGGCCAGGCAGGCAGCAGGTCAAGAGAGTAATCCAGGTACAAGTGGCAGTCAATAGGCAGGCGACAGGCAAGAGAGTAATCTAGGTACAGGCAAGTCAGTAGGCAGGCGGCAGGCAAGAGAGTAATCCAGGTACAGGCAAAAGTCAGTAGGCAGGCGGAAGGCAAGAGAGTAATCCAAGTACAGGCAAAAGTCAGTAGGCAGGCGGAAGGCAAGAGAGTAATCCAGGTACAGGCGAAATCAGTAGGCAGGCGGAAGGCAAGAGAGTAATCCATATACAGGTGAAAGTCAGTAGGCAGGCGGCAGGCAAGAGAGTAATCCAGGAAGAGGTGAAAGTCAGTAGGCAGGCGGCAGGAAAAAGAGTAATCCAGATGCAGGCGAAAGTCAGTAAGCAAACGGCAGGCAAGAGAGTAATCCAGGTACAGGCAGTAGGCAGGCAGCAGGCAAGAGAGTAATCCAGGTACAGGCGAAATCAGTAGGCAGGCGGAAGGCAAGAGAGTAATCCATGTACAGGTGAAAGTCAGTAGGCAGGCGGAAGGCAAGACAGTAATCCAGGTACAGGCGAAATCAGTAGGCAGGCGGAAGGCAAGAGAGTAATCCATGTACAGGTGAAAGTCAGTAGGCAGGCGGCAGGCAAGAGAGTAATCCAGGAAGAGGTGAAAGTCAGTAGGCAGGCGGCAGGAAAAAGAGTAATCCAGATGCAGGCGAAAGTCAGTAAGCAAACGGCAGGCAAGAGAGTAATCCAGGTACAGGCAGTAGGCAGGCAGCAGGCAAGAGAGTAATCCAGGTACAGGCGAAATCAGTAGGCAGGCAAGAGAGTAATCCAGGTACAGGTGAAAGTCAGTAGGCAGGCAGCAGGCAGAAGGGTAATTCAGGTACAGGCAAAGTCAGCAAAGAGGGACCAGTAGATAAGAAGCAGACTACAGAGTTAGAAACACCTACCAAAGTAGAAGCTGAAGCATGGAGTCCAGGGAGTGCTCAGCTGATAAAGTGCTGGCATCTGACATCAGCAGGGAGAAGGGGCACAGCCATAGCACAAGAGCAGGGGAAGGAGGAACCAGAAGACCAATAGGAGAGAAGCAAGGGAAGTCAGGCAGAGGAAGAGCAGACCCAGGTGGGTGGAAGAAAAGTAATCAAGGAGCCTGGAAGACAAGCAGAGAGAGAGAGAGAGAGAGAGAGAGAGAGCAGAAACAGGTGCATGAAACCAAAGCAATGAAGGAGCCTGCAACCACCGCTCTCTGAACAAACCCAGAGAGGACTACACACACATGGCAAAGGCAGTGCCAGTCAAGTGTGCATGTCGACGGTACCCCGCGCAGCCCGAGAACGCCACTTGCATTGAGGTAGGGGACATGACAGGTAGCTTCTGTTATAAATTTTAAGGTAATAATAGAAAAGGATACACTACATCAACCGGCTCAACCTTTCTCCTCATGTCTATTTACGCCTTCAAAGAAATGAAGCAAATTGGTGAGGCAAGACTTCCCTTGGCTGAACCCATGCAGACTGTCTCATGAAACCATAATGGGCAAGACTTAAGAAGTGTTATTATTTCAGCCACAGAAAATACATAGAAAACTACTTACTCTTATCTGCAGTGAGCATTTCTACAAGAGAACAAAAGTGGGAAGAATCAGTGACGCAGCATTACTGGTACTAGAATGTACATACATTATGATAACCAGCTTTTCCTCTACACATACTAAAATGTTGTATATTGTGCATGAGGTCATGGCAAATCACCAAGTGATCATCACACCCACCAGCCACCCAGCTATTAACATATCTAATGACTGACTTAAGAACTGGAATAGTTTTCAGCCACAGTAAGGTTATCAGTAGAAATCAAACAAAATAAAACATGGAAAAGAAAATAAGATGATACCTTTTTTATTGGACATAACTTAATACATTTCTTGATTAGCTTTCGAAGGTTGCCCTTCTTCGTCAGATCGGAAATAAGCAAATGTGCTAGCTGACAGTGTATATAAGTGAAAACATTCAAGCATTACTATGACAGTCTGACAGGGTGGGAGGATGGGGGTGGGTCGGAGGTATGCATGGGGACATCAAAGCATATCATTGATATTCTAACAGGATGGGTGTGGATAGGTGAGGGGTGGGGTGATCAACAGAGACATACAGCTTTATGGTTTATAATGGGTTCCTAACAGAAGCTACCTGTCATGTCCCCTACCTCAATGCAAGTGGCGTTCTCAGGCTGCGCGGGGTACCGTCGACATGCACACTTGACTGGCACTGCCTTTGCCATGTGTATGTAGTCCTCTCTGGGTTTGTTCAGAGAGCGGTGGTTGCAGGCTCCTTCATTGCTTTGGTTTCATGCACCTGTTTCTGCTCTCTCTCTCTCTCTCTCTGCTTGTCTTCTAGGCTCCTTGATTACTTTTCTTCCACCCACCTGGGTCTGCTCTTCCTCTGCCTGACTTCCCTTGCTTCTCTCCTATTGGTTCCTAACCCATTATAAACCATAAAGCTGTATGTCTCTGTTGATCACCCCACCCCTCACCTATCCACACCCATCCTGTTAGAATATCAATGATATGCTTTGATGTCCCCATGCATACCTCCGACCCACCCCCATTCTCCCACCCTGTCAGACTGTCATAGTAATGCTTGAATGTTTTCACTTATATACACTGTCAGCTAGCACATTTGCTTATTTCCGATCTGACGAAGAAGGGCAACCTTCGAAAGCTAATCAAGAAATGTATTAAGTTATGTCCAATAAAAAAGGTATCATCTTATTTTCTTTTCCATGTTTTATTTTGTTTGATTTCTATTGATAACCTTAAGAGTGGACTAACACGGCTACCATACTCCTCAGCCACAGTAAATAATCATACAATGACTCACGAAGGCTGATATTCATACTGAAGGGGGCAGCCCGCATAAGCTGAGCCCAGATAGTCAATGTTGGGCTGTTTGACCGGCATTCAATATCCGGGGAATTTTTGGCGCTGAAATGTTAACCGGCTATGCCAATATTCAGCACCAGCCAGTTAACATTTTAGTAGTCAAAGATAGGCTTGCTATTTCAGTGGCCTATTTTGACCCCTCAACATAGCGGGTTTGCCGCTAAATATCTGCACCTAACTGGCTATGTCACTTGATATAACCGGTTAGTGGCTAGCCAGGACCTAACCAGTTATCTCCTGCCGAATATCTGTGGTTAGGCGGCTAATTGCTATGTAACAAACCAGGTGCCATTGGTTTACATATCGGTGGAAAGCTTCTCTAAAAGAAAAAAACAAGGAGAGAATCTGTGCATGCAGCAATACTGAAACTAGAACATACATACATTATGAAAACTGGCTGTTCCCCAGCACGTTCTAAAATCTTGTATATTATGCATGAAGTCCTCCATTTTCACAGCAGATGGGCAAATTATCAAAGGGGTAACTCTGTAACTAGGTGCTTCCACTTAGATGCTCATTCTGTAATGGAAAATAGGAAAGCTTGCATAACCATGAATATAAAGCACCTCACACTTATGCCAACCATAGACCTGGCACAAGTGCAAGTGCCAAAGTGTGTTAGGAATGCATGTATTTTATAGCATTTTATAAGCCACTGCTAATTGCCATATGTAACAACCCTAACATTCAAGGTATTTGCTGTAGAAATTTTTCTGTCAAATTCTCTGCCTGTACAGATGACATTCTATTGTTTCCAATGCCATCTTCGATCCCTCATTTGCTTTCCATTATATCTGATTAGTCTTGCTCATCTGGCTACAAGCTTAACCAAACAAAGACAGAATTAATGCCTATTAACTGTCCTTACGTACAGCAAGATGTTTCTGCGTTTAATTTCATTTGGTCTCCTACCAAACTAAAATACTTGGGTATCCTCTTTGGTCCTATAGTGGAAGAGACAAAACTTGTAAATAGTAATCATCTTCTGGAAATAGTTAAGTCTCACTTCGAGATGGTCTCCCTTGAGGCTATCGTGGTGGGGACGGCTCGATATAATCAAATTGATGATTGCTCCAAAAGTCAATTACATCTTATATATATTGCCATTCTTGTTTGACCACACCATTTATACTGCTATTGAGAAACATCTTTTAACCTTTTTATGGTGTGGAAAACCACCATACACTGCTGTCAAAAAATTGAAGTCCAATAAAAAACGATGTGGCGTGAACTTTCCTTGTATCTACAACTATCATATGGCATCAATTATGAAACAAACATCTCTTTGGTTTGAAGACCTGAACTTTGTACTGCTTCCACCAAGATATCATTTTGAATCAATATGTTGGCATTCTTATCCCCTTCATTTAATACCATTTACCTCTTGAAATGATGTAACATAGTTGACCATGGCAGAAAAAGACCTGCATGGTCCATCCAGTCCGCCCAACAAGACAAACCCACATGTACAACGTGCTGTGCAAACCTTACCTTGATTTGTACCTGTCTTTTTCAGGGCACAGACCATATAAGTCTGCCCAGCACTATCCACGCCCCCCAACCACCCGCCCCGCCTCCCACCACCGGCTCTGGCACAGACCATATAAGTCTGCCCAGCACTATCCCCACCTCCCAACCACCAGCCCTGCCTCCCACCACCGGCTAAGCTTCTGGGGATCCCTTCCTTCTGAGCAGGATTCCTTTATGTTTATCCCACGCATATTTGAATTCCGTTACAGTTTTCCTCTCCACCACCTCCCATTGGAGGGCATTCCAAGCATCCACCACTTTCTCCGTGAAAAAATACTACCTGACATTTTTCTTGAGTCTGCCCCCCTTCAATCTCATTTCATGTCCTCTAGTTCTACCGCCTTCCCATCTCCGGAAAAGGTTCAATTGCGGATAAATACCTTTCAAATATTTGAACGTCTGTATCATATCACCCCTGTTTCTCCTTTCCTCCAGGGTATACATGTTCAGGTCAACAAGTCTCTCCTCATACATCTTGCAACGCAAATCCCATACCATTCTCGTAGCTTTTCTTTGCACTGCTTCCATTTTTTTAACATCCTTCGCAAGATACGGCCTCCAAAATTGAACACAATACTCCAGGTGGGGCCTCACCAATGTCTTATACAGGGGTATTAAAACCTCTTTTCTTCTGCTGGTCACACCTCTCTCTATACAGCCTAGCAATCTTCTAGCTACGACCACAGCCTTGTCACACTGTTTCGCCGCCTTCAGGTCCTCAGATACTATCACCCCAAGATCCCTCTCCCCGTCCGTACCTATCAGACTCTCACCGCCTAACACATACGTCTCCCGTAGATTTCTACTCCCTAAGTTCATCACTTTGCATTTCTTCGCATTGAATTTTAATTGCCAAACGTTAGACCATTCTTCTAGCTTCCGCAGATCTTTTTTCATGCTTACCACTCCCTCCGGGGTATCCACTCTGTTGCAAATCTTGGTGTCATCCACAAAAAGGCAGACTTTACCTTGTAAGCCTTCGGCAATGTCACTCACAAATATATTGAATAGAATCGGCCCCAGCACCGATCCCTGAGGCACTCCACTACTCACCTTTCCCTCCTCCGAGAGAACTCCATTCACCACCACCCTCTGGCGTCTGCCGTCAACCAGTTCCTAATCCAGTTCACCACTTTGGGTCCTATCTTCAGCCCATCTAGTTTATTCAAGAGCCTCCTGTGGGGAACCGTGTCAAAAGCTTTGCTGAAATATAAGTAGATTACGTCCATAGCACGTCCTTGATTTAATTCTCCGGTCACCCAGTCAAAGAATTCAATGAGATTCATTTGGCATGATTTCCCTTTTGATGCTTCATTGAAAGATGTTATAACCCAAAGCACATCAGAGGTAGTTAAAACCATTGAAACTTGTTTAACAACTCATTGGTCTCATACACATTTCACTCCAATATGGAACAATAATCTCTTTAAAATTCAAAATAGAGTCACTAATTGGAAAATATGGCAATCGGCACCATTTTTGAGCAGACGCCCAAAGTCTTTTGAAGCCTGATGAGTGATTTATCCTGTATCCCCCTGATGAAGCAAGTAATTGTGAAACCTAGATCCAAGTCGGGAAGGAATAATGATAAGAATCTACCGCACCATAACTATCATCGCTAATTCATAAATTTGATCATTAAAGGATAAGTACATCATCATCTTTGAACTTATTTCTTCATGATTTATTGACCAAGATTGTTTTTAAGAACTGTGACCCATTGGGTCATTGGACTATTTCAACTGTTTATGGACACTTTGAATGCTCTTTTGTCTTAAATCAATAGGGAAGTGCGATGATAGAGAAAGGTGGCAATTTATGGGATCCTTTTACAAAGGCACATTAGGCTCTATGGGCAAGCAGCATGCGCCAAGACTACCGCCAGGCTACCGTGCCCCCTAGCGGTAATTTCAGGTTTGCCGTGCACCCGTAGTGCCTGAATGATTTATTTATTTATTTCCTCCCACGCACGGCATTTCCAGTGGTAATCAGCAGTTAGCGCATAGACCAGTCATCGCGTGTGTAGTACGTGAGCCCTTACTGCTAGATTAATGGGTGGTCTTAATGGCTCAGGCCGGTTTTAGGTGTGTGCTGGTTTCAGCATCCCACTATTGTCTAAATTACATTGGCTACCAATCAAAGTCAGAACCTGGATGCTAAGTTCCAAGTCTAAATACAGACATCCGTCTTTTTGATCATGGACATCCTTTGCTTTCCTGTAATAAGAGCTAGACATACATATTTTGGCCCCTCCCTAGTCCCAATCAAATCCACCCAGACCACTTCCCCTTGTCATATGGATGTACTGCAGTCATAGACGTCCATATTCTGGCTTTATAAAAATCTGTATTTGGACATCTATGCAATATGGATGTTTTTCAGATGTCCATAACACAAATATAGCTTCTAAAATAACCACCATATTCAGCAGTGCTCCCTGTTTAATTAGTGCCAATGAATATATGCCTGACTGGCAGGAATATTCAGGTATTTTTAAACACCAGAACCACCATTTAAAGGAAATACTGATTGAGATGTTTAAATATTGACCTGTTAGCTTCTATATCTTCTCTCCTTTATCTCCCAATGATATTGGTACCCACATGCATCATGACAGCTGGTTTCTCTCTGGTATTTAATGAAATCTTAATTTGGTGTCTTATGAGGTCCACTACTTTTACATTAGGGAAGTTACCACGTGATCCTCACATATACCCGCAAGTTAGTTATTTATATTCCTAATGAATGACTTAGGAACTGGAATATTTTCAGACATAGTAAATGAAAATAAAATTACTCACCAACATCTTCAGAAAGCTTGTCTACAGGAAATCAAAACAGAGAAGAGTCAGTGCTTTCAATAAAAGCCATTGGGCATGATATTCAAAGGATGTGTGCTTGTAACTAAGAGATATGCTCCTACACTGGCCTCTCAGAAAATTTACTATGGCCGAGTTCTTAAATTAATGCTCAAAGTGTTACTTAACTGAATGATTACTAAAGGAAATTAGGATTTGGCATTAACACAGATTTTAGTGGGTGTTAGCTGCAAATCTAATGCTTTTCCTTTTCAGGATATGTTTTATACAGGTCATGCGCTAATATAGTCATTAGCACAAAGTAACTGCTAGGATTTAACAGCAAAGCACGTAGCAATTACTACATTGCAAGTGCTAAATGATCCATCCTTAACAGAACTATATATTGTGCCTGAAAAATTGACATCAATTAAAGACACGCTTAGTGTGAGTCTATAAAGATTGTACACAACTTAATTGAACAACAAGCCAAACAGTAATGATAATTGGGAGTTAACAATTATCGGCAGTAATTGGCAATAATTAGGATTTAGGCACATATCTAATTCTATAACGGATTGCGCCTGAATCCTATCGTACATAAAAAATTTTGGGGCGTGGTTAGAGTCTTGTTCTCAGATTTTTGCGTGTTGAAAGAGAATCACGCCTAAGTGTGCCTAACTTAGGTGCCAGTACTTAGGCTTGGTTATAACAGATCTAATTGCAGTCACCCACACATAGGTACAACTTACTTCTGAGTGTGAATCTAGAAAAGACAAATCTTGGAGTCACGTGATGCTGTAGAGGGAGAGAGACGCGTTCTCCTGCTCTCTGGGGCCCCGAAGCCTATTTTTTCTAAATAAAACCCTGAAACAGAGCCAAAAATCATCGAGAATAGCTGCCACCCGTAACTGATCGGTTGATGGACAAATTTCTAGCAACGCCGGCGAGAACAATGGCTAGTAGAGGCATGAAAAAAGAAAAATCTCAAACGGCGGACAACATCGCGGAGATTAAATAATCGGCAGAGGGATCGACCTTCTACCGCAGCAGTAGAAAAAGCACTGGCAGGGAAATGGGAGAGGCTGACCAGTCAAATCACAAATATAGAAACATTAATGGCGGAGACCACACAGAGAACCGGAGAGCTAGAGAGAAGAGTATCGGAACTGGAGGAAGACCTCACCCCGATAGCGAAGAACACGAAGCAGATGAGCATAAAGATTGCAGAGTTATCCAAGAAGATTGACGATCTGGAAAACAGATCACGGAGAGCATATCTTAGACTCATCGGAGTCCCAGAAACAGTGGGAGATAGAGTGCTGGGGTCTATACTAGAAAAATGGCTTACCTCCAAATTCGCCTTATCAGACCATGCGGGGCCACGGTGCCTCGAGCGAGCACACTGCGTGGGAAGGAGGCAAAATGGCCGTCAGACACCAAGGACAGTAATTTTAAAGGTACATAATTACATTCACAAAAATGAAATACTACAAGGATATAGAATGGAAAGAGAAAGCACAAAGTATGATGGACGCCCAGTACGAATATATCAAGATTACTCTGCACAACTACAGGACAGACACAAGCAATTCACCCCGGTGTGCAAACGGCTGCACGAACCTAAAGAGCAGTTCATGCTGCTATATCCAGCGGTCCTAAAGATTAAACATGAGGGTGGATGGAAATCCTACAATAAAGTGCAGGAGGCAACAGATTTTGTGAAAGAACTAGAGAACAAACGTGGACTTAGCAACTCTGACAGCCCCAAGGGATCAAAGACTACCAGAAAGAATGAAAGAAGGAGCACGTTGGTACAAAGACGGTGAATATATATGAAGTGATGTTTGAATTTAATCTGTGGTATTATTGAAATTTATCAACTGAGGAGGGTGGGGGGGCCCCAAGCACTGGAGTGAACCTAAGCCTACTGTAGAATGGGTAGGCGATGCGCAGGACAGAGGGTGCAGGGAAGGGGGGTGGGAAGGGGGGAGTGGGAGGGAGAGGGAAGGGGTATAGGTGAGAAAGAGAGTTTGGTTAGACACCTGAATTATAAACCAAAGGCAGGTAGAGCTCCATTGGGTTTGGTAAATGGGAGTTGGAGTGGGCAGAGGGGTTGTAACGGTAGTGCACAGAGGAGATGCCACCCTAGGGCAGGGCTGGGCGCCCTAGGGAAATCAATAAACGGAATGATGCAGAGATATTATCCCTGGGAGGCTGGCTAGACGAGTAGGCAGGAAAGTGCGCCTGGTCTCATGGAATGTCTGTGGAATCACTTCCCCAATAAAACGTACAAAGATTTTAGATGCATTAAAACGACATGGAGCGCAGGTAGCTTGCCTCCAATAGACCAGACTTTCAGCAGAGCTATAGGGGGATTGAAATGATATTCAGCACTGGGAACAGATGGATATATTGGGGAATTTTACAAGATGTTGAAAGACCAGCTGATAGGCCCATTACTAGATTTGTATGCTGAGGTGGTAGAGAAGGGAGAATTTCCTCAGTATGCAAATACAGCCTCAATTAGCTTAATTCCAAAGCAGGGACGAGACCCATTGCAACCAGGCTCTTACAGACCGATCTCCTTGATAAACGTAGATTTAAAAATCCTGTTGCGTATTTTAGCAGACCGATTAGCCCCAGCTATTTTCCAGATAATAACAGAAGATCAAACAGGGTTTGTGAGAGGGCGACAATCTGTACTTAATGTGCGGAAGTTGATGGTGGCAATGATGCAGCAATCAGACGGCGGGAAGGAAAGAATGGTAATCAGCTTAGATGCAGAATGAGCCTTTGACAGGGTGCTATGGCCCTTTATGTTTGGAACCTTACGATGGATTGGCGTCCACAGCTGGTTCTTACAAGCAGTACAAGCATTGTATACACAACCCACAGCCCCATTGGTGAATGGGGTTAAGACCGGGGAGTTTGCGATAAGGCGGGGGACACGGCAGGGCTGCCCACTGTCGCCATTATTATTTCTGATTTCACTACAGCCCCTGTTATGTGAGTTGAGAGCCAATGAGGGGATTCGGGGGGTGAAGATACAAGACCAAACACTTAAAATTTTAGCTTATGCAGATGACCTGGTACTCATGCTGGAAACACCCCAGGAGTCATTAGAATGCTTGCTTCAGGTGATAGGAACATATGGGAAACATTCGGGCTTTAAACTGAACCTCACAAAATCACTGGCACTACCACTGGGTACAGAGGTAAAAAGAAAATGGAGGGGGCGGTTTCCATTACAATGGGCAGAAGGGAAGATGAAATACTTGGGAGTGATGATTCTGACAGATCTGACTTTACTCTATGAGGCAAATGTTACACTACTTATGAATGAGACCAGACACACACTGCAGATGTGGGGAGGAAGACCGCTCTCCCTCTCAGGGCGAATAGCGCTATTTAATATGATGGTGGCTCCACGGTGGCTGTACACGTTCCAGCTGCTTCCACTGTATTTGAGACAGAGACAAGAGAGGGGTCTAAATCAGATAGTGCAGAGATTCTTATGGAACAATAAACGTCCAAGGCTCCGTATAAGTATACTACAAAAGCCAAAAACGCATGGAGGTACGGGTCTTCTAAACATCAGGTACCTCACTGTTTCATGTGCAATGAGGCACAGACGAGACTGGTTAACAGGACACCAGGGCTATTCAGCGACCCTAGTAGAATCCTTGGTTGTCCCTAACGTGCACCTTGGCTGGCTAATACACACAATGCGACAGCAAATGGACATAAAAATGGGTAAAACCCCTCTCTTGATGACAGCAAGGATAACTTGGAGATGGCTATGCAGGAGACATGGCTTTTCGGCTAAGGCCACCCCCTTCCTGCCGTTGCATAGGAACCCAGACTTTCCAGTCGGTACACTGTTGAAAGCATTTGCTAATTGGAGATTGAAGGTGATCCACTATATAAATCAACTGGTGGATGAGGAAGGCAAAATGAGATCCTTTCATGACTTATTATTATTATTATTATTAACTTTTGTATAGCGCTACAAAATAGATGCCAAGGACTTCTTATCATATGCTCAGATACAGCATTATGTCATCTCATTGGGCTGGATTAATCTATGTGAAGATGTGCAGGAAACGATCAGTACCGCGCTTACGCTGGGATCCCAGAACGAAGTTCCATTGAGGTTTCATCATAGACACTTGTTGAACACCACAGAAGATACAGACTATAAGAGAGGGGCGAAAGCGTGTTACGACGAATTAGCAGTTGAGGTGATAGATAGCTTACTACAGAGCTTTGTACTATCTATCCTAAGCAATTCACCAGATACTGGGAACTACAATATAAATTTGCATTATGGCTGTATATATCCCCTTATAGAGCACATAAAGCTAGATTTGGAACAATGGGGGCATGCCCTAAATGTGCAACAGATTTGGCAAATCTAGGTCATATGTTTTGGGCCTGCTCGAAGGTGATCGGGTTTTGGAAACAACTGCTGGAGGAAGTCCGGAGGCATTGGGCTCGAAAAGTTCTGATGCAACCCTTGATTTTGTTTGACGTATATAAGTACGCAAAACCTGCCCCACCTGGATTTCGAAGGTTCCTCCAAAGGACAGTTTTAATGGGGAAAAAGACTATATTACTGTGTTGGAGGGAAGAAACGGGACCCTCAGTAAGCCAGTGGAGAACATTCATGATTGAACTGCTGAAACTGGAAAGGTGTGGAATATGAGACCTTACGTCCATGGAAGGCAGGCGCTGGCAGGAGACATGGAGCAGGTTTTTGGACACGTTGTAACCGATGGCGAGGAAGAAATTACTTAATAATTGGCACCACACCCAATAAGACATTGAAAGTTGACTGCACCTAAAGGAGGGAGGAGGAGGGGTGACAAGTATGGCATTTGACATAACTATAATAGCACTACTCGAACTAAACCCACGAAAATCTCAGAATTTTTTTTTTTTTGGGGGGGGGGTTGGGAGGTGGAAAGGGAAGGGATGGGGAGAAACAAGGGGTGGGGGGAGGGAAAGGGGTGATGGAGAGAGGAGGAGAGGGAAAGGGGACTGGGGGGAGGGGTAGACATATAATGGAACAAACCATTTTTTGTTTATTGTTGCTCAATAAAAATATTTCAACATAAAAGACAAATCTATAAAGGAAACATGTTCTTTATAGAATCGCACTAAGTGTATCACTTTATCAGCGCTGCTTTTTAGCACTACTTATAGAATTTACTCCTTAGTGCATTACCTAGATCACCCTAACAAGATAATGTTTCAAAGCCCACGCAATGCCTTCTTCCAGAAAAATTCCTTACTGCAAGCTCCAATAGGTATGTTACCACAAACAATTGCCCCTACAGAATCCCTGCTTAGTGCACTGTATCCCAGTGCCTTTTCTTGAATCTATTCCATAGCGTCCAGTGACGCTGTTTGCAGCTGGATGTGTCTAAAGAAAATATATCCCGGCTCTTCTGACTAACAGGACAAATTCTATGTAGAATGTGACAACAGCCATACCAATCCCATAGATGACTGGTATTTCTGAAGATGAGACAATCCATTGGTTGTTAGACTGCGAATGACTGGGGAAAATAAATAACTTGAATTTAATGTGATTATGACTGAAAGAGTTCAGACCTTAGTTAGTTTATTGGAAGATTAAAACATCATATTTTGATCCAATGTCTTCTGTGTTTCCCCCAGGGGCGTAGCCACGGGCGGGTTAAACACCAATACACTACCTTGTGGGGAAAAAAAAAGGACTGCAAATACTACACGCTAGCAGGTTACTGAACCTTGATCACACATGAAAAACACATGACACAACAAATATGAAGGCAAAATACTTAATGGAAAGTTACCTCAAAAAGTCAGACTCAGCATGCAGCAATACTAGAAAAATTGAAACTTACATGCAAAATATCACAGATGCACATTTCTAAAAGCTGACATATTCCAATTAATAAATTCTGAATAAAATTGTCAGGTTCTCAGGTTCAGAGCCCGCGGGGCTGGGCTCTGGAGCAAACGTGAGCCCTTGGGCTGCTGACGAGGAGCGACAGCAGCAGGCAAAACCCACCAACCAACACTGGGTAAGCACACCGGCAGGGACTGCAGGCACTGCCCAGCGAACCGGAACACATAGACTGGAATCCCCCGGACTGGAGCACACTGGACTGGAACACACACCGGACCGGAACTCACTGGACTGGAGCACACTGGACTGGTCCGCACAGCTTCACCTGCGCTTAGCTACTAAGCCCCCCAGGAGTTGAGCTCCTGGGTTCGAGTAGCCGACAGGACTTACTGGATACCGGATGACATAGGGACCAGGACTGGAAACAGAAGTGCTCCTAACCCAAAACTGATCTACGTGCTCCCAAGTCCTAAACCAGCAGGAGGGTTCCTAACAGTAAACTGACAAAAGGACTTCCTAAGCCCTATACTAAACAGGAGCCCCTAAGCCCTGCTCAAGAAAGGGACTTCCTAAGCCCTAAACTAACAGAGCAGGGAACTAAACACAAAGCTAACACAGGTGCTACTAAGCACCAAGCTACAAGCAGAGCTTTACACTAATAAGCTAAACACAAAACTAACCAGCTACGTAAGCACTGCTCTAGCAAGCTGGATACAACTAACAAGGTGCTTCCTAAGCACTACTCTGGCAAGCAACCAGAAGAGCTCCTAGCACTAAAAGGGAAGACAGGGGAGCCACAAGGAAAAAGCAGTGAAGCTAACACATAAGCCAAAAGTGCTTCTAAAGCACCAAACACCAACAGCAAAGACTGCAATGCTCCCAATAGCACAAACACCAGAAGTACTTCTAACAGCAAACTCTGCAGTGTTCCTAACAACACCAAACTCTGAAGTACTTCTATCAGCAACAGAGCTTCCAAAGCCCTACACACAGCAATGCTTCCAAAACCAAGAGGGAAAAGCAGGGGAACCATAAGGGAAAAGCTGGAAAGCTAAACACACAGTCACCAGTGCACACTGCACTAACACTAACCTGGACCTTAGCAAAAGCAAGCAGGGAAACTAGACACAAAGTCAGAAGTGCACACTGCACCACCCTACCTAAAGCAAACACCACTGTTGCAAAAAGGCCCTGAAGGAAACAACACCACTTCCTTATCAAGGCCCTCCCTGATGATGTCACACTCCCTAGACCTAGGCAAAAGCACACTGACCCAGAGAGGCCCAACCCACACCAATGCAACACCGTGAAGCACTTGAAGCCAGTACACCCAAAGAGAGGTAGCGCTAACTTAGTCCACCCACACAGCTGTAGTAAAGTAAAACAATTAACCCGAGAGGAAGTGACGTCACCACTGGCAATGGCGGTCTAGCTTCTCAGCTCCCGCTCCCCGCCGCGATAAAAAAGCTTTAAGTGACCACCATCAGCTATTTTCGCCGCTTTTGAATATTCCCGATTGGCAATACTCACCAGCCGGTATGAGTAAGGCGCATTCAGCGCGGAACAAGGACTCAGAGAAGTCGGCAGGCGGCGGGCCGAGTAAGACCCCGAAGCGCCACGAGGCAATGGCGCAGGCCTCGCCTTCTGACTCCGACTCAGCCTTATCGCTGGCGGAATCGCGGAGGCCCCCCGCAAAAAAGGGTGTCTCGGGCGAACTCAAACAGATTCTGTCCGGTATCCAAGAGGACATCCAAAAATCAAAGGAGGAGATATTAGAAAAGATGGAGGTGCTCAGCGCAGATCTCCGCGAGCTGGGGGGACGAATGGAAGAAGCGGAACTTCAGCTGGACGAGCATTCGGAGTCCCTAACTGCTCATGATGCACACATACAGGACTTGGATCAAAAAACGAAAGACTTGGCTTATAAACTGGACGACTTAGAAAACCGGGACAGGAGGAATAATCTCCGACTCCGCGGGGTTCCAGAGGGTGGTGAGATGGAAGATGTCCCACTAATAGTGCAAACTATATGTGCAACCCTGATGGGGTCCGAGGTAGCGTCAGAGAAGATTGATTTGGACAGAGCACATAGAGCCCTGGGCCCGCGTCAGGAGACTAGAGCGCGAGATATCATCGTGCGATTTCATAAGTATGAAATAAAAGAACAAATTCTTGCCTGTGCTCGGAAGAAACAGGACTTGGAGTATGGAGGAGCCAAGATAACGGTATACCAAGATCTTTCCCAGTTCACGCTGCAGCAGAGGCGACTCCTGAAGCCGGCCCTGGATGTCCTAATCAAAGAGAAGCTCACATACCGGTGGGGCTTCCCTTTTTCGCTGAACTTCACGATTAAGGGGACCAGATATAGGGTTTGCTCCCTAACCGAAGCTTGGGCATCTTTGTATGCAGTGGGACTGGTGAGCTCGAAGGCGCCTCTGGGAGAGCTGGCACCTACGACGAAAGCAAAGCTACAAAAATGGCAGCGGGTCCGCGCATCCAACAAGCGCAGCAATCCGAAGCGGAGAGCGACGGTGGAGGGAACCTGAATGCTGATACGCTGGCCTAATCGGGGCCTGTCACCTGAGTTCCTTGCGTCTGTGGATGATGAAGAGCAGATGGACACATATGTGGTATCAGGGGGACACTGCTCATAGAGTCTCCCAATCTGCTTTGTTATGAGTTTATTTTGAAGTACTATGGTTATTGGGGGGTCTGTATGTATATATATACATTTTATTCATTTTCTTTTCTTTTCATCTCCTCTTCTTCTTTTCCTTTAGTGGGAGGAGGGATGCTCTCAACAGTGAGACACCTAAAAGGAGTGAGGTTTTGTATTAGTATTGGGAGAGGGGTAATTCATGGAGAGCTGTGGCATGTATATAAGTTACAGTTTTTTTTTGCTCTGTTTAAATGGGATTTGGCATCTGATGGTAGCATGGCAAAGATTAAGGGGGGGGGGGGGGGGGGGAGGGAGTTGGATCGGCCTGAAACACAGTGGGTTACTTTCTCACATCCCACTCGGGGGGCATGTACCTTCGGGTTGGTGACTGGAGAAGGGGGAAGGGGGGGTTAGACAATGGGTTTAAGGGGAGGGAAGGGGAGGATGGGCTCGGACTGGCACATTGTAGGAGGATGGAGGTGAAAGTGAGGATAGTGGGTCGGTATGCTCTGCTCGTTCTGCTTGGTTTTATGTTTTAGTTATGAGTATAAATCTTAAGATCTTATCTTACAATGTAAAAGGATTGAATATGCCACAAAAAAGGCAGAAATTATTTAAAGAGCTCCAGCAGCTGGGGGCTCATATAGTTCTGTTGCAGGAGACGCACCTCCGCCGGAAGCACGAAAGACTCCTCTCCCATCCTAAATACCCCAGGTCCTTTTTTGCCTCCTCTAACGAAGGATCCAAAAAACGTGGGGTGGCGGTGTTATTTCATGAGTCAGTACAGGCCCAAATAGTAAAGGTCAAACGGGATCCAGGCGGGTGGTTTCTGTTCTTGCACATAACACTAGATCACATGGACATAACCCTAGCCTGTATATACGCCCCGAATGATCACCAGCAGGCTTTCTACATTAAAACAAGGAATCTTTTAGCTACATTTGCACAAGGATCTATAATACTGGGAGGCGACTTCAATGGAGTAATGGATCCGGTTTTAGACCGGTCTGGGACGGGGCAGACTGTAGGCACTCGGGATGCCTTAGCGTTGGGATCAATGGCCACTTCTCTGGGGACTCTGGATGTGTGGCGATTGAGTCATGCGCAAATGAGAGATTATACATATTACTCAGCAGTGCATGCATCATACTCACGTATCGACTATATTTTTCTCGATGTAGCTCTATCAGAGCAGGGGCCCAGTGCAGGTATTGGCAGTGCGACCCTGTCTGACCATGCCCCGGTTTGGGTCGTACTGCCAACAATCAAGGCAGAGATTAAAGACAAAAGATGGGCACTTAATGCCAGTGTGTTACAAGAGAGTGAGGTGGTGGAGGGCTGTAAAAAAGTGCTGAAAGAGTATCTGGAGATCAATAAGACATCGGGGCCACCCCTTAGCATTGTGTGGGACGCCATGAAGGCAGTGTCGAGAGGCTACTTTTTACAGCTGGCTAGTAGGAGGGCTAGGATTCGCAGAAAACAAGTGGCTCAATGCTTAGATAGGATCAAGAGTTTAGAAGCTCAGCATAAGGCCGGCGGCTCTCTGACCACATTGGAGGAGCTGTGAGCCCAGCGTCTTCAGCTGGACTCTATTTATTCTGAACACTTAAGCCAATTACAATCCCGATCGAAGGTTTATTCTTATGAATTTTCTAACAAAGCGGGACGCCTACTGGCCCTGAGGCTACGTAGGAAAAAGGCGGAAAGGGCGGTAACCCATATTCGGGAGAGAGGAGGGGACATGCTGAATACATCGGAAGCTATTAGAAGGCGGTTTGGTGACTTCTACAAGGAGTTATATGCTCGTGAAATAAACCCCCCCTGCTGATTCTATTGCAGATTACATAGCGGAGACTGATTTAGCCTCTCTGACATGCCAGCAACGTGCCACTCTGGATGAGCCGGTCACCCCGCTTGAAATACACAAAGCTATTCAGCATTTACCATCTGGTAAGTCCTCGGGGCTGGATGGACTACCTAATGAGTTTTATAAGCAATTTGCTTCTGACCTGGCCCCACTTTTGGCTGACATGTTCAACCAAATAGGGCGGGGGGAGTCTCTACCGGCCTCCATGTTAGAGGCATGGATAGCAGTATTACCAAAACCAGACAAAGACCAAGCGGACTGTGGGTCTTATCGTCCTATATCGGTTCTAAACGCTGACGTCAAAATTTTAGCCAAAGTCTTAGCTAATAGACTAGCCCCTATGCTCCCAGCGATTATTCACCCAGATCAAGTGGGTTTCGTTTCCTATAGGAAAGCAATGGATAACACGAGGAGAGTAGTAGATTTAATGTATTTGGCAAAAAAAATGCGAAAGCCTATGTGTCTCCTTAGTCTAGACGCTGAAAAGGCCTTCGACAGGGTGCATTGGCCATTCATGTACAAAGTGATGGAGACCTTTGGGATAGGACCCCAATTCTGTAGGTGGATTCAAGCATTCTATACCTCACCTAAAGCATGTATCAGCTTGAATGGGGGCTACTCTGAACTCTTCACTCTGCACAGGGGCACCAGGCAGGGATGCCCTCTCTCCCCGCTGTTGTTTGCAATGGTCATGGAACCTTTTGCGTCTAGGGTTAGATCCAACCCGGGGATCACTGGCATTACAATAGTGGGGAGAGCACATAAACTGGCCCTCTTTGCAGATGACGTGTTATTGTTCATCACTCGCCCTCTAACATCTTTCCCTGAGCTTTTGCAGGACATTGAACAATACTCAGCACTCTCAGGATTTAGAGTAAATATGTCCAAATCTGAAGCCCTAAACGTGACCCTCGATGCGGAACTGGTGGAAACCTTAAAATCAACGTATGCTTTTCGGTGGGCTAGTGGGAGTATCCGCTACCTGGGGGTGAACATTACTGCTAGGCTCTATGATCTTTTCACAGCAAACTATAAAGGCCTGGGCCGTGTCCTCACTGCAGATATGGAGAGATGGGGAGACATTGCACTCTCCTGGTTTGGCCGTATTGCCGCAGTTAAGCTAAACATATTACCACGTTTACTGTACCTGTTCCAAGCTCTTCCGGTCCCGCTGCCTCGTAAATTTCTTGCTGCACTGCAAGATCGTATTGTGCGTTTTATTTGGGCTGGCAAACGTCCTCGGCTAGCACGAGCCTTCTTGTACCAGGATAGGAGGAGGGGAGGGCTGGGGGTCCCCAACTTGGGTTGGTACTACAGAGCAGCTCAGGCACGTGCGGCTGTGGAATGGTTCCAGGACTACCCTGATCGGCAATGGGTGGGTCTGGAGCAGTTCACATTGGGCACAAGGCCGTTGGGGGCACTAATGTGGCTACCAAGGTCCCTTAGGTCATTGGAGGAGGGTTTGTGCCCCTCCATATACGTTACTCTGTCTAACTGGGATAGTCTTTTCCCGCATCGTCAATGCTTACTGTCGCGTTTATCCCCCATAGCATATAATCCCTTATTTATTCCGGGGACAGAGAGAGGCATATTCACTAGATGGTATGAAGGAGGGCTGAGAACCTGGGGGCAACTACTGGCGGGAGAGTCCCTTTTGTCTTATACAGAAATTCAACAACAGTTTCCAACAGTGGTGACTGATAAGTATGCATTTCTCCAGCTCTCGCATTTCCTTAAGACGAAAGCAATTCAGGAAGTACTACACAGACAGCAATTAACTCTTGAGCAAATATGTGAGGGACAGGCTACGACCACAGGGCTGATATCTCGCTTACATCGTATTATTACTCAACAAACACCTTGTTACACACTTCACAGGAAGGGTTGGCAGAGGGACCTGGGGATTGAACTGGAGGATACGGTATGGGAGAGGATGGAACGAGCGGCGGCCGGGGTGTCGTCTCATGTCCCGTTCAAAGAAAATGCCATTAAAGTTCTATTTAGGTGGTACATGACACCAGAGCGTTTACAACGAATTTATCCCACCATGCCTGGGCAGTGCTGGAGGGGATGTGGTGTGAAGGGATCCATGGGACATATTTGGTGGAAATGTAGGAAAATCAGAGCTTATTGGAAAGCAGTTCGTAGCAGACTGCAGGTATGGCTGGGAACTCAGATTCCATGGAATCCCACTATTTTTCTGTTTTCAACAAAAGCAGCGGGCCTCACACCTACTCAACAGACTTTGGTGCGCTATGCCACCTGTGCAGCTCGAATAGTTATAGCGGCTTGTTGGAAACAGACTACGATTCCGCCATTAACTAGGTGGCTTCGAAAATTGGGATATGTCTGTGAGATGGAACGGCTCATAGCTGAGCGGAGTAACCGTACAAATAGATGGCACTTGATTTGGGACCCCTTTCTCCTTCATACATAATTTCGATGACGAACCGGGTTGTGATAAAGCCAGTCCGAGGGGGGTACGGGAAGAGGGTGGGGGGGGAGGGAGGTAAATTTGATTTCTAAAGTAAAAGTTCTACAAAATTTGAAGTTATATGTATTGCTTTGCATTGTCACCAGATCTTTGTATGCCTTGTTTGAAACATGTATCATTTGTTAATATTGACTTCAAATAAATTAAAAAAAAAAAAAAAACAATTAACCTCATGCTGCTGGAAGCTGCCAGCACAGAGAGACAGAGCCAGCTCAGAAAGGACAGAGAAAAGAAACAGAAGCCAGCTAAGAAGCTGACCCCCAGGAAAGAGGTAAGTTTGAGAGGGGTTCTGACCCCAATCATAACAAAAATACTTTTTTTCTACCTTTGTTGTCTGATCATTTAGTTTTTCTATTCGCTTTGGTCCCAGTGTCTTCTGTTTTATGAAGGGTCTTCTTTCTATTTGATATTTTTTCTCTGACCACGTCCACCATCCTCCTGTGTCCTTATGTGTTCTGTCTACCATCTGTAGCCCCCTGTCCCTATCCTTTCTCCAGTTTCAGCATCTGCCTTCAAAGTGTTCCGATCCAGCCCTTAAATTCAACAATTTCCCCTCCATCCACATCCAGCATTTCTCCTCTCTCCCCTCCAGTCCATTTCCAGCAATTTCGCCTCTCCCTGGGCCCTGCCATCCCATCCAAGTCCATCCTTGGCCCTCTCTGCCCTTCCCTCCTCCATCCACATCCAGCAATTCTCCCCTCTCCTCCATTTCCAGCAATTTCTCCTCTCCCTGGGCCCTGCCATCCCATCCAAGCCCATCCTTGGCCCTCTCTGCCCTTCCCTCCTCCATCCACATCAAGCAATTCTCCTCTCTCCCCTCCCCTCCATTTCCAGCAATTTCTCCTCTCTCTGGGCCCTGCCATCCCATCCAAGTCCATCCTTGGCCCTTTCTGCCCTTCCCTCCTCCATCCACATCCAGCAATTCTCCTCTCTCCCCTCTCCTCCATTTCCAGCAATTTCTCCTCTCCCTGGGCCCTGCCATCCCATCCAAGTCCATCCTTGGCCCTCTCTGCCCTTCCCTCCTCCATCCACATCCAGCAATTCTCCCCTCTCCTCCATTTCCAGCAATTTCTCCTCTCCCTGGGCCCTGCCACCCCACCAAGTCCATCCTTGGCCCTCTCTGCCCTTCCCTCCTCCATCCACATCCAGTAATTCTCCCCTCTCCCTTCCCCTCTTTCCAGCAATTTCTCCTCTCCATGGGCCCTGCCCTCCCTTCTGTTCCTCTCTCCCCTGCCCCCCTCCATTCACCCATGTATCCAGCAATTCCCCTCTCTCCCTGAGCCCTGCCATCCCATCCATGTCCCTCTTTCCCCTGCCCGCCCTCTTCTCTCCCCCCACGATCGATCCCTTTCCTTTTTTTTCTTTTAAATTTACCTCCAGTCCGGCAGCGTCAGTAAAAGCGCTTCTCTTCGCTCAGTAACCCGCCTTCTTCTGACGTCATGACATCAGAAGAAGGCGGGACACAGCGAAGAGAAGCACTTTTACTGGGAGCGCTTTCACTGATGCTGCCGGACTGGAGGTAAATTTAAAAGAAAAAAAAGGAAAGGGATCGATCGTGGGGGAGAGAAGAGGGCGGGAGTTGGGACGAGCGGCGGCGATCCCCGGGCAGGCGGAACTAGGTCAAGGCTGACTGAGGTGTGCTGCGCGGGGCCCTATGCAGCCGCCTCGGTCGCCTCGGCCTAAGACCGGCGCTGCGGGCGGGCCTGGGCCCACCCAATTTCGGGTCAGGCCCGCCCAGCAGCAAAGTTCCTGACGGCGATTCCAGTCGCAGCGATTCCCACATGCTGCCTGCCAGTGCCGGCTGCCGCTCAATCTCCTTGCGCTACTAAGCGCTAACACAGAAGTCTCTCCTCTGCAGGAGAGACTTCCGGGTTAGCGATTAGTAGCGCAAGGAGATTGTTGAGCGGCAGCCGGCAGGCAGCGTGTGGGAATCGCTGCGACTGGAATTGCTGTCAGGAACTTTGCTGCTGGGCGGGCCTGCAAGGAGGGTGAGATGCTGCAGCTGCACGGGGGAGGGGGGAAGATGTCGCACGGGGGAGGGAAGACGGGGGGGACACAGCAGCTGCACAGGGGGAAGGGAAGATGGAAAGAAAGATGCTGCACAGGGGGGAGGGAAGATGGAAAGATGAGGCTTGGTTGGTGGGTGAGGGAGATGCAGCAAAGGGGTGGAGGGGTGAGGAAGGGAGAAGTCTTGGCTGTGTATGAGGTGGAGGTGAGGGACACATGCTGCATACAGAGGGGATAGTGGGGAGGGGGAGAAATGGTAGGCATAGGGGTGGAGAGGAGGGAAAAATGGTGGGTATAGTGGTGGAGGGAGGACGGAGCAGAGAAAACTTTGTGCCCACCCACTTGGGGCTCAGGCCCACCCAAAACTGGCTGTCTGGCTACGCCACTGGTTTCCCCTTTCTCCTCTTCTATATAATAAGTTATTTGCAACCATTGGGCAGGTTAATTAAGAAACATGGTATTTTAGCTTATATGTATTTCATTTGTCTGTTAGATGATAGCAACACGATTTGAAGAGATTTTAATTATGTCTGGCTAAGGTTTGGTTTGGTTGGAGTTGAGAAAATTGAAACAGAATGTATCCAAAACTACTTGTTCAAGCTTTGCTAATATTATGTAAGATATTGTAATGAGATGATTGATGAGTGAAACAGAAGAAATATCAAGGGTAGCTTCTGGTAAAATTTTAGGGGTACTCATAAAAATAGATACACTACATCAACCGGCTCACCTTTCTCCACATGTCTATTTACGCCTTCAAAGAAATGAAGCAAATTGGTGAGGCAAGACTTCCCTTGGCTGAACCCATGCAGACTCTGTCTCATTAAACCACAATGGGCAAGACTTAAGAAGTGTAATTATTTCAGCAACAGAAAATACATAGAAAACTACTTACTCTTATCTGCAGTGAGTATTTCTACAAGAGAACAAAAGTGGGAAGAATCAGTGATGCAGCATTACTGGCACTAGAATGTACATACATTTTGATAACCAGCTTTTCCTCTACACATACTAAAATGTTGCATATTGTGCATGAGGTCCAGGCAAATCACCAAGTGATCGTCACACCCACCATCCACCCAGCTATTAACATATCTAATGACTGACTTAAGAACTGGAATAGTTTTCAGCCACAGTAAATAATCATACAATGACTCACGAAGGCCGATATTCATACTGCAGGAGGCAGCCCGCATAAGCTGAGCCCAGATAGTCAATGTTGGGCTGTTTGACCGGCATTCGATATCCGGGGATTTTTTGGCGCTGAAATGATAACCGGCTATGCCAATATTCAGCACCAGCCAGTTAACATTTTAGCAGTCAAAGATAGGCTTGCTATTTCAGTGGCCTATTTTGATCCCGCAACATAGCTGGTTTGGCACTAAATATCAGCACCTAACTGGCTATGTCGCTTGATATAACCGGTTAGTGCCTAGCCAGGAGCTAACCAGTTATCTCCTGCTGAATATCTGTGGTTAGGCGGCCAACTGCTATTTAACAAACCAGATGCCATTGGTTTACATATCGGTGGAAAGCTTTTCTAAAAGGAAAAAACAAGGAGAGAATCTGTGCATGCAGCAATACTGAAACTAGAACATACATACATTATGAAAACTGGCTGTTCCCCAGCACGTTCTAAAATCTTGCATATTATGCATGAAGTCCCCCATTTTCACAGCAGATGGACAAATTATCAAAGGGGTAACTCTGTAACTAGGTGCTTCCACTTAGATATTCATTCTGTAATAGAAAATAGGAAAGCTTGCATAACCATGAATGTAAAGCACCTCACACTTATGCCAACCATAGACCTGGCACAAGTGCAAGTGCCAAAGTGTGTCAGGAATGCACGTATTTTACAGCATTTTATAAGCCACTGCTAATTGCCATATGTAACAACCCTAACATTCAAGGTATTTGCTGTAGAAATTTTTCTGTCAAATTCTCTGCCTGTACAGATGACATTCTATCATTTCCAACGCCGTCTTCGATCCCTCATTTGCTTTCCATTATATCTGATTAGTCTTGCTCATCTGGCTACAAGCTTAACCAAACAAAGACAGAATTAATGCCTATTAACTGTCCTTACATACAGCAAGATGTTTCTGCGTTTACCTTCATATGGTCTCCTACCAAACTAAAATATTTGGGTATCCTCTTTGGTTCTATAGTGGAAGAGACAAAACTTGTAAATAGTAATCATCTTCTGGAAATAGTTAAGTCTCACTTCGAGATGGTCTCCCTTGAGGCTATAATGGTGGGGATGGCTCGATACAATCAAATTGATGATTGCTCCAAAAGTCAATTACATCTTATATATATTGCCATTCTTGTTTGACCACACCATTTATACTGCTATTGAGAAACATCTTTTAAACTATTTATGGTGTGGAAAACCACCACGCATTGCTGTCAAAAATTTGCAGTCCAATAAAGAACGGGGTGGCGTGAAATTTCCTTGTATCTACAACTATCATATGGCATCAATTATGAAACAAATATCTCTTTGGTTTGAAGACCTGAACTTTGTACTGCTTCCACCAAGATATCATTTTGAATCAATATGTTGGCATTCTTATCCCCTTCATTTAATACCATTTACCTCTTTAAAGGATGCTTCACTGAAAGATGTTATAACCCAAAGCACATCAGAGGTAGTTAAAACCATTGAAACTTGTTTAACAACTCACTGGTCTCATACACATTTCACTCCAATATGGAACAATAATCACTTTAAAATTCAAAATAGAATCACTATTTGGAAAATATGGCAATCAGCACCATTTTTGAGCAGATGCCCAAAGTCTTTTGAAGCCTGAAGAGTGATTTATCCTGTATCCCCCTGATGAAGCAAGTAATTGTGAAACCTAGATCCAAGTCAGGAGGGAATAATGATAAGAATCTACCGCACCATACCTATCATCGCTAATTCATATATTTGAGCATTAAACGATAAGTACATCATCATCTTTTAACTTATTTCTTCATGATTTATTGACCAAGATTGTTTTTAAGAACTGTGACCCATTGGGTCATTGGACTGTTTCAACTGTTTATGAACACTTTGAATGCTCTTTTGTCTTAAATCAATGAGGAAGTGCGATGATAGAGAAAGGTGGCAATTTATGGGGTCCTTTTACATAGGCGCATATGGGCAAGCAGCATGTGCCAAGACTACCGCCAGGCTACTGTGCCCCCTAGCGGTAATTTTAGGTTTGCCGTGCACCCGTAATGCCTGAACGATTTATTTATTTATTTCCTCCCATGCACGGCATTTCCAGTGGTAATCAGCAGTTAGCGTACATAGACCAGTCATCGCGTGTGTAGTACATGAGCCCCTACTGCTAGATCAATGGGTGGTCTTAATTGCTCAGGCCGGTTTTAGGTGTGTGCTGGTTTCAGCATCCCACTATTGTCTAAATTACATTGGCTACCAATCAAAGTCAGAACCTGGATGCTAAGTTCCAAGTCTAAATACAGACATCCATCTTTTTGATCATGGACATCCTTTGCTTTCCTGTAATAAGAGCTAGACATACATATTTGGCCCCTCCCTAGTCCCAATCAAATCCACCCAGACCACTTCCCCTTGTCATATGGATGTACTGCAGTCATAGACGTCCATATTCTGGCTTTATAAAAATCGGTATTTGGACATCTATGCAATATGGATGTTTTTCAGATGTCCATAACACAAATATAGCTTCTAAAATAACCACCATATTCAGCAGTACTCCCTGTTTAATTAGTGCCAATGAATATATGCCTGACTGGCGATCACTTCCCCGACTATCCATTTACAGTTAGGACTGCTATTCAGCAGCTCTAATTTTAAATGAATAACCCACAGTATCTGTTTAGTGGCTCAATAGTGCTGGTAAACATAAGAGCCAGGTCTGCTTTTGCCCCTTCGCTTTTTCTAGACATAAAAATGTGGCTGTTTCCTTGGGGAATTTTCAAAGTGAGAGTATGTATGCATTTTCATTTTCAAATTTGTTAGAGTATACATAGAGCAGAGTGCAGGAAAGCTCTTCTAAGTTATCCAGATAACAGTGTCATTATCCCCTCTATTCTATGCATGGCAACTAAATTTGCACACCAAAATCGATCAACAAGCCCTCAACTAGCAATAATTGGGCACCAAAAGTCAATTGGCAAATGGCTGCATGCTATTCTGTAAGAATTGGCACCTAACTCTCATAGCGTGTACCTAAATAGGGGGCATAGCTAGGGGTGCATGCTAGAGGCATTCCAAAACGTTGCAAGTGGAATTGCAGAATTCACCCAAAGCATACCTGTTGGGCACTGACATTTACACCTGCCCAAAAAATTAGGTGCTGGATCCACACCGAATGCTATTCTATAATAGGCACGCTCCCTTTATAACCTAGCACTTAGAGCTGAATTTTTTTGGTGCTGAATTTTTGGTGCCATTTATTGAATTCCCTCCTATATGGATAATGGACAGGAATATTCAGGTATTTTTAAACACCAGAACCACCATTTAAAGGAAATACTGATTGAGATGTTTAAATATTGACCTGTTAGCTTCTATATCTTGTCTCCTTTATCTCCCAATGATATTGGTACCCACATGCATCATGACAGCTGGTTTCTCTCTGGTATTTAATGAAATTTTAATTTGGTGTCTTATGAGGTCCACTACTTTTACATTAGGGAAGTTACCACGTGATCCTCACATGTACCAGCAAGTTAGTTATTTATATTCCTAATGAATGACTTAGGAACTGGAATATTTTCAGACATAGTAAATGAATATAAAATTACTCACCAACATCTTCAGAAAGCTTGTCTACAGGAAATCAAAACAGAGAAGAGTCAGTGCTTTCAATAAAAGCCATTGGGCCTGATATTCAAAGGATGTGTACTTGTAACTAAGAGATATGCTCCTACACTGGCCTCTCAGAAAATTTACTATGGCCGAGTTCTTAAATTAATGCTCAAAGTGTTACTTAACTGAATGATTACTAAAGGAAATTAGGATTAGACCGTGTAATTAGGATTAGACCGTGTAATTAGACTCTGGAATTCGTTGCCGGAGAATGTGGTACGGGCGGCTAGCTTGACGGAGTTTAAAAAGGGGTTAGATAGATTCCTAAAGGACAAGTCCATAGACCGCTATTAAATGGACTTGGAAAAATTCCGCATTTTTAGGTATAACTTGTCTGGAATGTTTTTACGTTTAGGGAGCGTGCCAGGTGCCCTTGACCTGGATTGGCCACTGTCGGTGACAGGATGCTGGGCTAGATGGACCTTTGGTCTTTCCCAGTATGGCACTACTTATGTACTTATGTACTTATGGATTTGGAGTTAACACAGATTTTAGTGGGTGTTAGCTGCAAATCTAATGCTTTTCCTTTTCAGGATATGTTTTATACAGGTCATGCGCTAATATAGTCATTAGCACAAAGTAACTGCTAGGATTTAACAGCGAAGCACATAGCAATTACTACATTGCAAGTGCTAAATGATCCATCCTTAACAGAGCTATATATTGTGCCTGAAAATTGACATCAATTAAAGACACGCTTAGATTGAGTCTATAAAGATTGTACAAAACTTAATTGAACAACAAGCCAATCAGTAATGATAATTGGGAGTTAACAATTATCGGCAGTAATTGGCAATAATTAGGATTTAGGCACATATCTAAATCTATAATGGATTGCTTAGCACATAGCAATTACTAAATTGGAAGGGCTAAATGATCCATCCTTAACAGAACTATATATTGTGCCTGAAAATTGACATCAATTAAAGACACACTTAGTGTGAGTCTATAAAGATTGTACACAACTTAATTGAACAAGCCAATCAGTAATGATAATTGGGAGTTAACAATTATCGGCAGTAATTGGCAATAATTAGGATTTAAGCACATATCTAATTCTATAACGGATTGCACCTGAATTGTATCGTGCATAAAAATTTTGGGGGCATGAATAGGCGTTCTAAAATCTTGTATATTATGCATGAGGTCCCCCATTTTCACAGCAGATGGGCAAATTACCAAAGGGGTAACTCTGTAACTAGGTGCTTCCACTTACATATTCATTCTGTAATGGAAAATAGGAAAGCTTTCATAACCATGAATGTAAAGCACCTCACATTTATGCTAACCGTAGACCTGGCAGAAGTGCAAGTGTCTAAGTGTGTCAGGAATGCAAGTATTTTATAGTATTTTATAAGCCACTGCTAATTAACATATGTAACCACCCTAACATTCAAGGTATTTGCTGTTGAACTTTTTCTGTCAAACTCTCTGCCTATACAGATGACATTCTATTGTTTCCAACGCTGTCTTCAATACCTCATTTGCTTTCCATTATATCTGATTAGTCTTGCTCATCTGGCTACAAGCTTAACCAAACAAAGACAGAATTAATGACTTAACTATCATTACATAGAGCAAGATGTTTCTGCGTTTAACTTCATTTGGTCTCCTACCAAACTAAAATACTTGGGTATCCTCTTTGGTCCTATAGTGGAAGAGACAAACTTGTAAATAGTAATCATCTTCTGGAAATAATTAAGTCTGACTTCGAGATGGTCTCCCTTGAGGCTATCGTGGTGGGGACAGCTAGATACAATCAAATTGATGATTGCTCTAAAAGCCAATTATATCTTATATATATTGCCATTCTTGTTTGACCACACCATTTATACTGCTATTGAGAAACATCTTTTAACCTTTTTATGGTGTGGAAAACCACCACGCATTGCTGTCAAAAAATTGAAGTCCAATAAAGAACGGTGTGGCGTGAACTTTCCTTGTATCTACAACTATCATATGGCATCAATTATGAAACAAATATCTCTTTGGTTTGAAGACCTAAACTTTGTACTGCTTCCACCAAGATATAATTTTGAATTAATATATTGGCATTCTTATCCCCTTCATTTAATACCATTTACCTCTTGAAATGATGCTTCATTGAAAGATGTTATAACCCAAAGCACATCAGAGGTAGTTAAAACCATTGAAACTTGTTTAACGACTCATTGGTCTCATACACATTTCACTCCAATATGGAACAATAATCACTTTAAAATTCAAAATAGAATCACTATTTGGAAAATATGGCAATCGGCACCATTTTTGAGAAGACGCCCAAACTCTTTTGAAGCCTGGTGAGTGATTTATCCTGTATCCCCCTGATGAAGCAAGTAATTGTGAAAACTAGATCCAAGTCAGGAAGGAATAATGGTAAGAATCTACTGCACCATACCTATCATCGCTAATTCATATATTTGAGCATTAAAGGATAAGTACATCGTTACCTTTGAACTTATTTCCTCATGATTTATTGACCAAGATTGTTTTTAAGAACTGTGACCCATTGGGTCATTGGACTGTTTCAACTGTTTATGGACACTTTGAATGCTCTTTTGTCTTAAATCAATGAGGAAGTGCCATAGGTGGTCGGTGGCCCAACTGTTTGGGGAGGATAAAGGGGGTGGGGTTGGGGCAGGGTTAGGGGTGGGGCAGGGGTGGAGCTTACATCCATGATTGTATGACAACACACAGAACAAAAATAAGTAAATATAAAATAGTCACAATACCTTTTATTAAATTTAGATATTAGATATATATGTCAAAGAATAAAATGGTTGCTCAAAGCATATACTAACCACAATCGCTCAACTGCAAAACACTATGCACAACTTTGTGCAAAAACACTCAGATCCTTATTGTACCATAAATATTACACTGGGCAGGCCCTAATACACCAATATACTACCCATACGGAAAATGCAGACCGTCAACAATATGAAACAAGGGATCATAATTTCACAATTCTCATGCAGAGCCACAAAACACCCTTTTAGGGTAGATAGTGTTCACAATGAGCTCCTTTTATTAACGACTTTATGTAGATCCTTCAAGAGGTACTTTGTCATGATTTAGGCTCTACACCCTTTCTGATGTTTTGGTGCCACCTCAGTAAGGCCAACACACAATCTCTCCACTGCAAAACAGTATACACAAACTTGTGCAAAAACACACTCATAACCTTACCAAACCATTGTGGATCTCAACCAGTTTTCATACACGTCCGTCGAATGGTAGAAAAGGATCTTGCACAGGTAGCTGTGCCAACAGGAAGGGTAAGTGCCAGTTTCAAAAGGTTGGTAAAATTTCAAGTACTTACCAACAGTAAACCACGTACACATCTATGGAGCAATTCAATATCAGATCCTCCAAAATATTCTAAAACTATGTCTGACGTTATGACAAACTAAAATTAAATTAAAGTGTTGATATCACCTCAGTAAGGCCAACACACAATCCCTCACTTGTGCAAAAACACACTCAGAACCTTACTGTACCATAGCAGCACTAACTCCGAGGACTCAGAGCAGCAATGTCATGCATGATAAGTCTGTACTGTAAATATTACACTGGGCAGACCCTAATACACCAATACACGACCCAATAAGAAAACAGAACAAACAGGACTGCAACAAGATCTCTACATTGATAATACATGCTAGCAGAATAGCATATGCAAAACACAGTCAACAATATGAAACAAGGGACCACAGATCAGTAATAGAGATATGAAGGCAACAAAACCTGTACTGGAAACCTCATGAAGTCAGACTGTGCATACAGCAATACTATAAATACAGAAACAAACCCAAAAGATCAGAATACACATTTCAAAAAACTAATATAACAAAACAGCAAGGAAGACCTAGAAAGAGTCCCCCATGCCTCTATCCTTCTCCCTATAATCAGAAATTTGCCCCGTGTCCCTATTCCCCCTCCCCGCCCCCCATGACCACAATTGTCCCTCTGTCTTTGTAACCCTAATCTCCTGCATGCCCTACTCTGGGGCCAGTATCGCTCCCTCTCAATTCCCACCATCCCTTCATAATCCAGTATTTCTCCCCCCCCCCCCCATCTTTTTCATCCAGCATTGTTTCCCTTCCCCCCAGTTGTCTCTCTACTCTCACTCTCTATATCTTTCTCTCTCCCCTCCCCTACTCCTCCTGAATTCAGCACCTCTTCCTGTCTGTACCTCTCCCCTACTCTAGGGCTAGTAGCTGTCTATCTCTCTTCCATTCCATCCAACATCTTTCCCTGTCTCTTCTCCTCCTCTCCCAGTTCAGCCTCTTTACCTATTCCTTCCCCACTCATCAAAGCAGCACCTTCATATTTTCCTCCTCCTACCTGTCCTCCTTCCCTACCCAGGACAATCAGAGCAGCACCTTAATCAGCTCTGGACGGGATCTCTCCCAAAGGTTCAGTCAGTGAGCGCTCTTAAGTTCTGCTACTTCCCTCCACCCTACATTTAGTCCTGCTCCTTCCCTCCTCCCCCTTTCAGTTTCTCCCTGTATTAGTCTCGCTCCTTTTATTCTGCCCTTTCCAGTCTCTTCCTCTTAGTTTCACTCTTCCCCTCCCCTCCACTACCCAAAGAAGCAATTTGATACTTGCCCTGATGTCTTTCTACTGTGATCTGCAATGACCATAGCAGGTCTGCCTTGGGAAAGGAACTCACTCGACCTTCTTTCTGCGATGACGCGTCCCACCCTCGCGGAAGCCAGAAGTTGCGTCAGCTGACGCGTGATGCATCAGAGCAGGAGGAAGGCTGAGTCCCCGAGGCAGGCCTGCTATAATTGCTAAAGTGAAGAAGACTATAGTCCGTGGCACTACAGAGAACAACAGGACGGGAGTCCCGGGGCCAGCTGCAGAAACCCGAAGGTGGTGGTAACAGGTCCTGTGGGCTGCAGCAGCTTCTTCTTTCCATCTTCTTTCCTGTGCTGTGCTGCATGCATGATGCTCCAGTACCCCAGCTATCTTTGGTGAGGCTTGTCGGGTCTGCTATACCGGGCGCCTATGCCGGGGTCCTGTCTCTTCCGCCCGCTCTCACCCATCCGTGTGGTCACTCGTTTTTAAAGCCTGAGGCGCTCTCACACCGACGCCGGCGATTCACATAGCCAGCCTTAATCTGCCTGCGTCGGAGCCTCTCCCTCAGACGCGTCCTGCCTCCTCTAATGCAACTTTTTGTCTTACGCAGAGCTGGGACGCGTCTGAGGGAGAGGCTCCGACGCAGGCAGATTTAGGCTGGCTATGTGAATCGCCGGCGTCAGAGGGAGAACGCTTCAGGCTGGAGTGACCACACGGCTGGGTGAGAGTGGGGGGGGGAGGTGCAAGACTCGCGCGGGAAGGGGGAGGAGGCAGAGACCGGTTACTGCAGCATTTGGCACTTAGACGCCATCTCTTCTAAAGATCTGTTTGGGGGAGCTACCGCTCCCCCTGCGCCCCACCTAGCTATGCTTCTGCCTCTTTGGCCAGCAGCCAAGGGAAGTCCACGATTGGGCTGGGGAGGCTTAGCCTCCCCAAGCCTCTTATACAAGGCGCTTATGGGAAGTGCGATGACAGAGAAAGGTGACTTTATGAGGTCCTTTTACAAAGGCGCATTAGGCTCTATAGGCAACCTTTCTCTACATGTCTATTTACACCTTCAAAGAAATGAAGCAAATTGGTGAGGCAGAACTTCCCTTGGCTGAACCCATGCAGACTCTGTCTCATGAAACCATAATGGGCAAGACTTAAGAAGTGTTATTATTTCAGCTACAGAAAATACATAGAAAACTACTTACTCTTATCTGCAGTGAGCATTTCTATAAGAGAGCAAAAGTGGGAAGAATCAGTGATGCAGCATTATTGGCACTAGAATGTACATACATTATGATATCCAGCTTTTCCTCTACACATACTAAAATGTTGTATATTGTGCATGAGGTCCAGGCAAATCACCAAGTGATCATCACACCCACCAGTCACCCAGCTATTAACATATCTAATGACTGACTTAAGAACTGGAATAGTTTTCGGCCACAGTAAATAATTATACAATGACTCACGAAGGCCAATATTCATACTTCAGGAGGCAGCCCGCATAAGCTGAGCCCAGATATCTCCTGCTGAATATTTGTGGTTAGGCAGCTAACTGCATAGGCAGTCGGTGGCCCAACTGTTTGGGGAGGCTAAAGGGGGCAGGGTTAGGGGTGGGGCCAGGGGTGGAGCTTAAATCCATAATTGATAACAGAGAGAAAAAAAATAAGTTACATTTAATACCTTTTATTAAATTTAGATATTAGATATGTATCATATGTCAAAGAATAAAGTGGTTGCTCAAAGCATATACTAACCACAATCGCTCAACCGCAAAACACTATGCACAACTTTGTGCAAAAACACACTCAGAACCTTACTGTACCATAAATATTACACTGGGCAGAACCTAATACACCAATATACCACCCATACGGAAAATGCAGACCGTCAACAATATGAAACAAGGGATCATATCACAATTCTCATGTAGAGCCACAAAACACCCTAATTCATGTTTAATTATTACTATTATTATTTATTGCATTTGTATCCCACATTCCCCCATCTATTTGCAGGCTCAATGTGGCTTACATAGATTTGTTAACATTGTGGGATAAAATGCCATAAATAAGTAAATAAATATAAACTTTTAACATTGAGCACCTGATTCTCAAAGTGGACATATTCCAAACACTATAATGAAAATAAAATGATCTTTTCTACCTTTGTTGTCTGGTGACTTTGTTTTTCTGTTTACTTTATAAGCTCTAATGAAAAGACAGCATTGCAACACTGTGCAAAATAGATTGTCAAGCTTGATTATTGACTTTCCATATACTGTCACTGCCATGGGGTTTTTATCATGCAGGACTAGGACAAATAAATAAATAAATAAATAAATAAATAAGGGAAAAAATGAAGGTGAAGATCGGCCATCTGCTAGTCTGATGGGCAAATCACTGCTTTTGGATTATTGAAATGTACTGAGGGTGGCATTGCTCCATAAAGATTAAAACCTCAGGGGTCGAGGTCTGATTTTTGCAAACACTTTCCATTAGATATTTTTAAATTAAAGAATATGTTTGTTAAAATGAAAGTTGAACAACTGTGAAGCAGAATATCACACATTCTAGAATCTCACAGGCCTCAGATGATATTCTGTTTTGTCCCCTCTAGTTTTTGCTGTCTGCTAGTAATTTCCTAGCAAGGAAACAAAATGTTTGAGCTCTAGAAAGATCAGGACTTCTCAGCTAGAGCCAGGGCTCAAATTTTGCAAAGTTCTAACCACCCCATGCAAAGCAGCTGTACTTCTGCTGACCTGTTTTGCCCTCTTGTATATAAATTGTCCTCAAACACTCCAGCCTGAGGAATTCTTCTTCTGCCTCCGATGCCGGCGATTCACATTAGCCAGCCTTAATCTGCCTGTGTCGGAGCCTCTTCTTCAGACTCGTCCCGCCTCCTCTAATGCAACTTCCTGTCTTACGCAGAGGCGGGATGCGTCTGAGGGAGAGGCTCTGAAGCAGGCAGATTAAGGCTAGCTATGTGAATCGTTGGCGTCGGAGGGAGAACGCCTCAGGCCGGAGTGTCCATGACCACGCGGATGGGTGAGAGCGGGGGGAAGTACAAGACTCGCGTGGCAGGGGGGAGGAGGCAGAGACCGGCCATTTCTTCTAAAGATGTGTTTGGGGGAGCAACCAAGAGAAGTCCACGATTGAGCTGGGGAGGCTTAGCCTCCCCAAGCCTCTTATACGGGGCGCCTATGGCTAACTGCTATTTAACCAACCAGGAGCCTTTGGTTTACATATCGGGGGAAAGCTTTTCTAAAAGAAAACAAACGAGGAAAGAATCTGTGCATGCAGCAATACGTGCAGTGCTCAGTTTAATAAAAAGCAAAACAATAAGAGAAGAACAACTCCAACGGGGAGGAGGGAGGGTTGTAAGAATATTGAGCCTGCTGTCCTTGGAAAATACCTGCTACAGGTATGTATCTTCATTTGCTCCGAGGACAAGCAGGCTCAATATTCTTACCAATGGGGTATCCCTATCCCCCAGGCTCACTCAAAATAATAAAACATTGGTCAATTGGGGCTCGCAATGGCGAGGACGAAACAGAGATTGACCTGAAAATAAATTCAACTAAGTGAGAGTGCAGCCTGGAACAAAACAGAAATGGGCCTAGAAGGATGGAGTTGGATTCTAAACCCCGAACAGATTCTGCAGCACCGACTGCCCAAACTGACTGCTGCGTCGGGTATCCTGCTGAAGGCAGTAGTGAGATGTGAATGTGTGGACTGATGACCACGTTGCAGCCTTGCAAATCTCTTCAATGGAGGCTGACTTTAAGTAAGACACTGCTAGCCAATCAGAGATGGTGCGTTTTCCGATGGCAACTCCCCTCCTGTTGGGATTAAAAGAAACAAACAGCTGGGCGGACTGTCGATAGGGCTTTGTCCGCTCCACATAAAAAGCCAATGCTCTCTTACAGTCCAAGGTGTGCAATTTGTCTTCAGTAGGGCGGGTATGTGGACGGGGAAAAAATGTTGGCAAGACAATTGACTGGTTCAGATGGATCTCCGACACCACCTTCAGCAAGGATGAGTGCGGAGGATTACTCTGTTATGATGAAATTTGATGTAAGGTGCATGCACTACCAGGGCTTGGAGCTCACTGACTCTACAAGCTGAAGTAACAGCCACCAAGAAAATGACCTTCCAGGTCAAGTACTTCAGATGGCAGGAATTCAGTGGCTCAAAAGGAGCTTTCATCAGCTCGTTCTGAGTGATGAGGGTCGGAAAACAGTCCAATCTCCACGGTTCTTCGGAGGACAACTCCAGAAGAAGAGGGAACCAGATCTGACGGGGCCAAAAAGGTGCAATCAGAATCATGGTTCCATTGTCTTGCTTGAGTTTCAGCAGAGTTTTCCCTACTAGAGGTATGGGAGGATACGCATACAGAAGGCGTGTCCCCCAATGTAGGAGAAAGGCATTGGATGCTAGTCTGTTGTGGGCCTGAAGCCTGGAACAGAACTGAGGGACTTTGTGATTGACCTGAGTGGCAAAAAGATCCACCGAGGGGGTGCCTCACGCTCGGAAGATCTTGCGGACAACATCCATGTTCACTGACCACTCGTGACGTTGCATTATCCTGCTCAGTCTGTCGGCCAGACTGTTGTTTATGCCTGCCAGATACGTGGCCTGGAGAAACATGCCGTGGTGGTGAGCCCAAAGCCACATCCTGACGGCTTCCTGACACAGAGGGCGAGATCTGGTGCCTCCCTGCTTGTTGGTGCAATACATAGCAACCTGATTGTCTGAATTAGAATGATTTGATTGGACAGCCGATCTCTGAAAGCCTTGAGAGCGTTCCAGATTGCTTGTAATTCCAGGACGTTGATCTGAAGATCCTTCTCCTGAAAAGACCAAGCTCCCTGAGTGTGAAGTCCATCTACATGAGCTCCCCACCCCAGGAGGGATGCATCCGTCGTCAGCACTTTCTGTGGCTGAGGAATTTGGAATGGACGTCCCAAGGTCAAATTGGATCAAATGGTCCACCTGTCAGGTCGTTGAGGCAGAACCGAAATTTGTGAGCCCTTGGGCCACTGCCGAGGAGTGGCAGCGGCAGGCAAGACCACCCTGGAACTGGATACAAGGAAGAGCAGGACAGGGACTTTGGACTGGAGTAGTAACTGAGGCATGCAACTAGAACAGGCAGAACAGGAACAGCTTCACCTGCACTTGGCCACCGTTCCTCAGGAGTTGAGCTCCTGAGTGCAGGTGGCCGGCAGGACTTGCAGGATAAGGTAGGAACTGAAGATCCAGAGGACCCACCCTGGGTCTGGGATACACGAGGGAGGCTAGGCATGGAACTAGACTAGGACTAAAAGCTGCACGCAGCCACAAAGCCAGAAACACAAGACAGACTAAGGAGACAAGACGTACACAAGGCTTGGCAGGAGCAAGGGCCAGGATGTACATGCAAGCTAGGCAGAACAGGGTTCAGGATATACACTCAGGATATACACAGAGACAGAATTTAGGATAGACAAGCAAGCTAGGCAGAAACAGGATATACAAGCAAACTTGTCAGAAACAGGACTCAGGATATGCAAGCAAGCTTGGCAGAAACAGGACTCAGGATCTACAAGCAAGCTTGGCAAAGCAGACAGAAGAAGTAACCAGGAACTAGCAGAGTCCTTGGGGCTGGCAGCAGACAACAGAATAAACCAGGAGCTAACAGAGTCTTTGGACAGGCAGCAGACCATAGAGTAAACCAGGAGCTAACAGAGTCTTTGGGCCGGTAGCAGACAATAGAGAAACCAGGAGCTAACCGAGTCTTTGGGCAGGCAGCAGACAGAGAAATAAACCAGGGATATCAGAGTCTTGGCTGAAGCTTCAGCAGCTCCAAACACAGACCTGGAGACCACAAAGGCTGAAGCTTCAGACTCCAAACACAGAGCAAGGCAACAGAAGGACTAGCAGTCCACAGATACAAAACAGAAGAGCAAAAGCCCACACGGAAGGACTAGCCGTCCACAGATAAATAGCAGAATGGGCAAAAGCCCCAGAGAAAGGCTAAGTGGCAGTGCAACAGTGCACTCACTAACCTGACAACCTTTTAGCATAACACTCTCTATGCAAAGGCCCTGAATGCAAGCATAGCACTTCCTTATGAAGGCTCCCACTGATGATGTCACCTACTGCAGGACAGGAGCAGGGAACACACTCACACCAAGGAGAGGCTTGGAACACATAGGAAGTGAACACACAGGAAGGGCAGGCAGGAGCCATCTTGGAAGCTGGAACAGAACAAGTGGGAGCCATCTTAGATGCTGGCTCCTCAGAGAGGCATAGCCTACACAGGTGAGGTCTAGTGAAGCAATCAGCACACAGAGACAGAGACAAAACTAACACAGAAACTGACAGAAGCCAGCACAGATGCTGACCTCCAGAAATAGGGTAAGTCTGAAGGTGGTCACGGCCAAAGACGTGACACCACCACTGAAGGGAACTGCAAAAGTCGGTGGACAGATGGATGACATCCTCTAGATCCCCTGTGGCCTGGCACCACTGGGAAGCTAGGGTCCATTGAGCTGATCTCATATGTAGGCGTGCCATGGGAGTTACATGAACCGTGGAAGCCATGTGCCCTAAGAGTGGAGGAGTGGCCTAGTGGTTGAGGTGATGGACTTTGGTCCTGGGGAACTGAGGAACTGAGTTCAATTCCCACTTCAGGCACAGGCAGCTCCTTGTGACTCTGGGCAAGTCACTTAACCCTCCATTGCCCCATGTAAACCACATTGAGCCTGCCATGAGTTGGAAAGCGCGGGTACAAATGTAACCAAAAAAAAACATCTGCTGAGCTGTGATCTGTTGAGACGCTCGAGCGAAGAACACTAGGGTCAGGAGATTGTCTGCCCTTGCCTAGGGAAGATAATCTCGAGACGTCCATGTGTCCAACAGAGCTCCGATAACCTCCAATTTTTGCACTGGGACAAGATGGGACTTGGGATAATTGATTACAAACACTAGTAGCTACAGCACTCGAGTAGACGTCTGCATGGACTGTAGAGCCCCTGCCTCCGAGGTGCTCTTCACCAGCCAATCGTTGAGATAAGGGAACACATGCACTCCCAGTCTGCGTAGCGATGCTGCGAAAACTGCCAGAAACTTTGTAAAGACTCTGGGCGCAGATGCGAGGCCAAAGGGCAGTACACAGTACTGAAAATGCTGAGCTCCCAGCCGGAATCAAAGATACTTCCTGTGAGCTGGGAGTATCGAGATGTGAGTATAGGCATCCTTTAAGTCCAGAGAGCATAGCCAATTGTTTTACTGAATCATGGGAAGAAGGGTGCCCAGGGAAACCATCCTGAACTTTTCTCGGACTAGGAATTTGTTCAGGGCCCTTAGGTCTAGGATGGGACGCATCCCCCCTGTTTTTTTTTGCACAAGGAAGTACCTGGAATAGAATCCCAGCCCTTCATCCCCTGGTGGAACGGGTTCAACCGCATTGGCCTTTAGAAGGGTGGAGAGTTCCTTTGCAAGTACCTGCTTGTGCTGGGAGCTGAAGGACTGAGCTCCCGATGGGCAATTTGGAGGCCTAGATGCCAGATTGACAGTGTATCCTAACTGGACTTTTTGAAGAACCCACCTGTCGGAGGTTATGAGAGGCCACCTTTGGTGAAAAAATATAAGCCTCCCCCCGACAGGCAAGCCGTCCGGCATTGACACTTTTTCTGAGGCTATGCTGCACTGGAGCCAGTCAAAAGCCCGTCCCTTGCTTTTGCTGGGGAGCCCTAGGGGCCTTAGGCGCATGGCGTTGACGAGAACGCACATGCTGGGGCTGAGCCTGAACCGGCTGCCGAGAAGCAGGAGTGTACCTACGCCTATTATAGAAATAGGGAACACTCCTCTTCCCTCCAAAAAACTTCCTAGAAGAGGAGGCAGTAGCAGAAGATGTCCGGCGGGAGAGAGAATCCATGGCGTCATGATGCTTTTTAATCTGATCGACTATGTCCTCTACTTTTTCTCCAAAAAGATTATCCCCAGGCAACGAACATCCGCCATTCGTTGTTGGGTCTTCTGATCCAGGTCAGAGACACGCAGCCATGAGAGTCTGCACATCATTATACCTTGAGCAGCTCCTCGGGATGCCACATCAAAAGTGTGGTAAGACACCCTGGCCAGGAATTTGCGACACAACTTCTGCTGCCTGACCACCTGGTGAAAAGGTTCAGCAAGCACTAGAGGAAGTGCTTCAACTAAACTGGACAGTTGCCTCACCGAGTTCTGCAAGTGGATGCTCGTGTAGAGCTGGCACGCCTGGATCTTGGCGGCGAGCATAGCGGCCTGATACATTCTCCTCCCAAAAGAATCCAAGGTCCTAGACTCTCTGCCTGGGGGTGCCGAGGCATAGTCTCTAGTACTCTTGGCTCTTCTGAGAGCAGAGTCCATCACCATGGAATCATGAGGAAGTTGGGCCTTCACCATTACAGGCTCTCCATGTACTCTGTACTGGGACTCGGATTTTTTGGGTACAACTGGATTAGAAAGAGGGCACGACCAATTTCACATAAGCACTTCCCTCAGTGTATTATGCAAGGGGGCAGTAGCAACCTCAGCAGGCGGAGAAGGATAATCCAGGACCTTCAGCATCTCAGCCCTGGGCTCATCCACAAGCTCCATAGGGAATGGAATGTCCTTAGATATTTCCCGCACAAAGGATGAGAAAGAAAGACTCTCAGGTGGAGACATCGTAGTTTCAATTGGTGGAGTAGGATCAGAGGGAAGCCCACAGGACTCTTCCTCTGAAAAGTACCCGGGGTCCTTCTCCTCTTCGCACAAGCGCTCCTCATCGGTGTCAGAGAAAAGCTCCCTATGAGGAGCCTGAACCCGAGTGGGGGGTGTCGAGAAGTCGACCCCTGCCTAGACTCCGGCGAAGCCTCCTCCACCGACGTCGAGGGGGAATCGACCCGGGTGGCAGCCGACGTTGGTGACCTCCTCACAGGTAATGGCCCAGATGCCGCCTCCACACCGATGCAGACTGGTGAAGCAACCCCTCCAGAAGCTCCGGAAGAAGGGCCCTGATGCGCTCGTCAAGAGCTTCCATCGGAAAAGGCTGGGGGACTGGTGCAGAAGTTGGTACCGGTGTAACAGGCCACATTAACCCCCTGCCCAGACTATACCCGGGGTTAAAGTGGCCTAGGCCAGAGTATACCCCGGGGGATAAACTGGCCTAAAGGCCAGACTATATCCCCCTAGGCCAGAATATACCCCGGAGTTTACTCTGGCCTAGGCCAGAATATACCCCGGAGTTTACTCTGGCCTAGGCCACAATATACCCCGGAGTTTACTCTGGCCTAGGCCAGAATATACCAATCCAGGGCAGAATAGAATATACCCCTCCAGGGCAGAATACACCAGAATATACCCCCCGGGGTTTACTCTGGCCTAGGCCAGAATATACCCCGGAATTTACTCTGGCCTAGGCCAGAATATACCCCTCCAGGGCAGAATTGAATATACCCCTCCAGGGCAGAATACACCAGAATATACCCCCCCCCCCCGGGGTTTACTCTGGCCTAGGCCAGAATATACCCCTCCAGGGCAGAACAGAATATACCCCTCCAGGGCAGAATACACTATCTATGCCCAGGGGGATAAAGTAGCCTAGGCCAGAATATACCCCCCAGGGAAGAATATACCCGTTTTTGCCTTGGGGTATATCCTGCCCTAGGGGGTACAGCCTAGGCCAATTTATACCTAGTAACATAATGTTTAATTAATTTGACTGTTCATAATATAATAAAAGTCATAACGTCCTGAAACTTCATCTTCTAAGACTAGGAGCTCCTCACTTTAATATAAACGTTCAAAGTTAAACACTGATAACAACATCAAAATGACCCCCCCCCCCCCCCCCCCCCCAGGGAAGAATATACCCATTTTTGCCTTGGGGTATATCCTGCCTAGGTCCTGAAACTTCATCTTCTAAGACTAGGAGCTCCTCACTTTAATATAACGTTCAAAGTTAAACACTGATAACAACATCAAAATGATCATGCTTGTTTTCAAGATAAAGTGCGTGTTCTGTTGTTGACTGCAGATTGAAACTTGCGGGATAGGTCAACCAATCCATGGAGTCACCAACTTTTGTGTGGATGACAATGTCACAACTCAGCAGATTTGCTGTGGCCATGATCTCTGCATCAGTTGCCCATACTCCATCACGGGAGATGCCAGAGATGTTCACATATTCATTCACCTTTTGGTTCAAGTAGTCCTGTAGTTTTCTTCTCAAGTCATTTTTCATGTGGTGGATGACTTTCTTTCTGAGCAGGGAGTGGTTGTCCTCTGTTCCTGTCAGAAAGTAGCTGATGGCCCGGAAGTAGCAGTTGCCATCACCTTTGGTTTTATATGTACGCCGTGGTTGTCCACGGTCCCTTGTGCATCCACAATACACAACCTTACCAAATGTAAGGCCAAGAGTTGTGCTAAGATACTTTCTTTCTGAACTTGGTAGTGGGTTGAAAGTCTTGGTTTGCTTATGTTTCTGTGCAGCCATAGGCGACCAGTATAAGAGGCTTGGACAGGCTAAGCCTCCCCTGCTGTGCTCTGAGAGGTTTAAATTGTTGATTTACCGCCATCCTCACAGCAGGAGCTGCAGTGAAAGCCCTCTAGCCTTGTGTAACCAATTGTAGAAATTGGTTTATGGTTTGTTTACCTTACTGCTGGGAGAGCAGGGGGAGGGGGGTTGGCTGGGTTGCCAGGGAGATATTTAAGGAGGATGACTTCCCGACCTGCACTGAGAACAGATAGCAGCAGAATCGGACAACCAGACAACAAAGGTAGAAAAGATCATTTTATTTTCATTATAGTGTTTGGAATATGTCCACTTTGAGAATCAGTTGCTCAACATTAAAAGTTTATATTTATTTACTTATTTATGGCATTTTATCCCACATTAAACATGAATTAGGGTGTTTTGTGGCTCTACATGAGAATTGTGATGATATGATCCCTTGTTTCATATTGTTGACGGTCTGCATTTTCCGTATGGGTGGTATATTGGTGTATTAGGTTCTGCCCAGTGTAATATTTATGGTACAGTAAGGTTCTGAGTGTGTTTTTGCACAAAGTTGTGCATAGTGTTTTGCAGTTGAGCGATTGTGCTTAGAATATGCTTTGAGCAACCACTTTATTCTTTGACATATGATACATATCTAAATTTAATAAAAGGTATTAATTGTGACTTTTATTTTTATTTATTTATTTTTTCTGTGTGTTATCAGACAATTATGGATTTAAGCTCCACCCCTGGCCCCACCCCTAACCCGCCCCCTTTAGCCTCCCCAAACAGTTGGGCCACCGACCGCCTATGTGTGCAGCAGAGTCACTGAGACAATCATCAGAGGACTGAGGTGGTGGAGTAGTCTCTTCATCCTGGTAAATGTTAAGGTTGCTGGCATGGTAGGTGTTCTTCAGTATCTTGCCAGTCTTATTGTTCTTAAGTTTTACTCGTCCCTTGGTCAAGGATTTCACAACAAAGTAGGGTCCAATCCAGCGTGGTTCCATCTTTGAACCCATGCGATGAATACGTTGCTTATTCTTGATGTAAACGATGGTTCCAGCAGTGATTTCTTTTTGGCTGTTGTGTCGATGGTCAAAGGCACGCTTCTGGTGTTCCTGGGCAGAGTGAATGTTGGTACTGACAGTTGAGCAGAGCTTTTTATGAATGGTTGTCAGTGTATTTAGCACATCAGGGTTGGCATCATCTGAAAGGGGCATGGTGTCCATAGTGTCATATTCTGAGGGATTGAGGTCCATAGGAAGCTTGGCCTTCCGTCCATACATGACCTCAAATGGAGTGCACTTGGTTGAGGCATGCACAGATGTGTGATAGGCAAACAAAACACCAGGGATGAACTGGTCCCAGTTGTTTCCTTGTTCATTGACAAGCTTACTGAGAGATTCCTTGAGTGTTCGATTGTCACGTTCCCGCTGGCCATTTGTTTGTGGGTGGTAGGCAGATGAAATGCGGTGATCTGTTTGAAAATGCTCCATCAGGTTGTCGATAATCGAGTTCACAAACTCTCGTCCCTGGTCACTTATGACAGTGTCCATATAGCCAAGGCGGCAAATAACAGAGTACAAAAAATTTGCTACTGACTTGGCACTCTTATCTGGAACAGCTGTAGCTTCAGTCCACTTTGAGAAATGATCAGTGGCAGCAACGATATATTTGTTGCCATTCGATGTTTCCTGAAGAGGACCCATCATATCAATCCCAACTAAGCTCCATACTTTTCCAGGCACTGGTATACTGTTGAGTGGTGGAGCCTCCTTGCTGATTTTGGGATTTGTAACAAAACATTTTTGACAGGCTTTGACATGTTGGTGAATGTCGTTCTTCATTCCCTTCCAGTAATAACGGACAGAGATTTTGGCTAATGCTTTATCTCTGCCAAAATGGCCACCAGAAATTGGGTTGTCATGACAGCCCTTAAGGATATTTGGCAGTTGTTTTTTAGTTAGAACCTCCTTTTCCCCATGGAAAAGAGTCCCTCTGTCTGCTCGATATGGCTTAGCTGTTTGTCTGAACTGGGTCTTGGCATTTAGACGTTTCTCTGGAGGTAGATCGTAGATCGACAGGGGGTACTTTTGTTGTGCTGCAGTGTAGAATGTCAAAAGTTGGTTATACAATTGGTCTTCCATGGTTGTCAACAATGGTAAAGTAAAGAGTTTGGTGTTAGAAGAAGCAGCTGTGTGTATGAGGATGATAAAAAGAGATCTGCACTTTTCAACCAATTAGAGACAGGGTGAGAAAACCAGGGAAGTGACAACAGAGGAAGCAGCTTCTCAACCAATCAGAGATAGGCTGAGAAATTGTTAGAGGAAGCAACCAATCAGAGACAGGCTGAGAAAGTGTTAGAGGAAGCAGCACAGATGGTATATTCTGGCCTGGAGGGGTATATTCTGGCCTAGGCTACTTTTATTATATTATGAACAGTCAAATTTGTTGAACATTATGTTACAATTGCATTATATTGTTTTAGAGGGAGTATGAATTGGCCTAGCCCCCAATTTATATTCCCCGGGTATAATCTGGCCTGAGGGGGTATAAAGTGGCCTAGGCCAGAGTATACCCCGGGGTTAAACTGGTCTAGGCTAGAATATACCCGGGGTATACTCTGGCCTAGGCCACTTTAACCCCGGGTATAGTCTGGGCGGGGGGGTATACTCTGGCCTGTTACACCGGAATCTGAGGGGGCTCCAGAGGAGATCCGGGAAATTATAGACCGGTGAGTCTGACGTCGGTGCCGGGCAAGATGGTGGAGGCTATTATTAAGAATAAAATTGCAGAGCATATACAAAAACATGGACTGATGAGACAAAGTCAGCACGGATTTAGTGAAGGGAAGTCTTGCCTCACCAATCTAATGCATTTTTTTGAGGGGGTAAGCAAACATGTGGACAATGGGGAGCCGGTTGATATTGTATATCTGGATTTTCAGAAGGCGTTTGACAAAGTGCCGCACGAAAGACTCCTGAAGAAATTGCAGAGTCATGGAATCGGAGGTAGGGTACTATTATGGATTAAGAACTGGTTGAAAGATAGGAAGCAGAGAGTAGGATTGCGTGGCCAGTATTCTCAGTGGAGGAGGGTAGTTAGTGGGGTCCCGCAGGGGTCTGTGCTGGGTCCGTTGCTTTTTAATGTATTTATAAATGACCTAGAGATGGGAATAACTAGTGAGGTAATTAAATTCGCCGATGACACAAAATTATTCAGGGTCGTCAAGTCGCAGGAGGAATGTGAACGATTACAGGAGGACCTTGCGAGACTGGGAGAATGGGCGTGCAAGTGGCAGATGAAGTTCAATGTTGACAAGTGCAAAGTGATGCATGTGGGTAAGAGGAACCCGAATTATAGCTACGTCTTGCAAGGTTCCACGTTAGGAGTTACGGATCAAGAAAGGGATCTGGGTGTCGTCGTCGATGATACGCTGAAACCTTCTGCTCAGTGTGCTGCTGCGGCTAGGAAAGCGAATAGAATGTTGGGTGTTATTAGGAAGGGTATGGAGTCCAGGTGTGCGGATGTTATAATGCCGTTGTATCGCTCCATGGTGCGACCGCACCTGGAGTATTGTGTTCAGTACTGGTCTCCGTATCTCAAAAAAGATATAGTAGAATTGGAAAAGGTACAGCGAAGGGCGACGAAAATGATAGTGGGGATGGGACGACTTTCCTATGAAGAGAGGCTGAGAAGGCTAGGGCTTTTCAGCTTGGAGAAGAGACGGCTGAGGGGAGATATGATAGAAGTGTATAAAATAATGAGTGGAATGGATCGGGTGGATGTGAAGCGACTGTTCACGCTATCCAAAAATACTAGGACTAGAGGGCATGAGTTGAAGCTACAGTGTGGTAAATTTAAAACGAATCGGAGAAAATTTTTCTTCACCCAACGTGTAATTAGACTCTGGAATTCGTTGCCGGAGAACGTGGTACGGGCGGTTAGCTTGACGGAGTTTAAAAAGGGGTTAGATAGATTCCTAAAGGACAAGTCCATAGACCGCTATTAAATGGACTTGGAAAAATTCCGCATTTTTAGGTATAACTTGTCTGGAATGTTTTTACGTTTAGGGAGCGTGCCAGGTGCCCTTGACCTGGATTGGCCACTGTTGGTGACAGGATGCTGGGCTAGATGGACCTTTGGTCTTTCCCAGTATGGCACTACTTATGTACTTATGTACTTATGAGAGTCGGTACCAGGCTGCCAGATGACCGACGCATCGGCACTTCTTGTATGGAGGGTGAGCAGTCCTCCCGGCGCCGACGCTTCTCGGGTGCCGACTCCCTTGGCTCCCCGTAACTCTCAGTACCGTGCATGGAAGGAGATCGATGACGGTGCATCTTAGCTTTCGCTCGACGCTCGTCATCGAGACTCCTCGGTACTGAAGAGGAGGACATGGAATCCTCACGCCTCGTTGGGGCCGGGTCCGACGAAGGTTGGTCCCGGGGGGCCTGCATAGCAGTAGGCCTTGAGATGGGCAGAGACCCACTCGATGCCTCGTTGCTCCCAGTTCGATGTGGTCCCTCGGCAGCCATTAACTGAGCTCTCGGTGTCGCTGCTTCCTTCGACATCGTTGATGCTGATGCCGCTGACCTTAGTACCGATGTCGATGCCGACGTCGAAGGACCAGAGCAGTCAGAAAAAGTCTTTCATGCTGAGCCTCTCGAGCCACTTGGGTCTGTTTCTTTTATCAACTTACACAGCTTAGAGGCAGCTGGGAGGCACCACGCTTGGGGGTCGGTATACGAGATGGTCCGGTTGCAGCGAATACAGCGTTTGAAGCCGCTAGGAGTCTTTGATGACATGGGCGGGAAAATAGCATCCGCGAAATCAAAAGGCTCAATGGCGCCAATAACAAGGCACAAAAAAGGGGGAAAAAGACGCGGTCAAGCAGCCTAAGGGTGGCCGCAACAAAAAAGAAAGGAAACTTCAAAGAGGAAGAAAAAAAACTAAAAAGTAAAGGAAAAAACTAAGAATTTTTTTTTTAATTTATTTATTTATTCAATTTTAAATTTTACAAGCTTAAAAAATCTTGTAACAGGAAACAATTGGTCAAAGAAGGAAATACAATCAAACACATAATAATTTTACAAAAATAATATCTTCATCCCAATTAAAAGTCCACATTTGGGGAGTTCAAAATATACAATATATTGAAGTACTAGCAAGAAAATAATCACAATTTAAATGAAAGGTCTGGCGCATTTTAAGACATTATATTTCTATTTCAAATGCTATCAGTAGGTGGAACAACGGTTCCATCAGTCTTTCTCGATGTAATAAACAACTCCAGTTGGGATGGGTCAAAGAAAATAAATTTTTCAGATTGGTAGGTGACAAGACATTTGCATGGAAATTTTAAGAAGAAAGTAGCTCCCAAGTTAATCACTTCTTGCTTCTTTTGCAGAAACTTTTTTCGGCGTAGCTGTGTTTCTCTTGATACATCTGGAAAAATATTTATTTTTAACCCCTTAAATACTTTATCACGATTTTTATAGAATAATCTCAATATCCATAATTTATCAGGTGATAAAGCTACTGTCGCCACCAAAGTGGCTGGCAGGGCTTGATCTGTGTCTGAAGTCTCTAATATAGCTGACACATCCAGGGGTTGATTTTCTTGTTGTTGTTGTTACCGTCGTATGTTCCCAGAGGGAATATAGAATACTTGTGTGAAAGGAGGTATATTGTCCTCATTAATTTGAAGGATTTCTATAAGGTAATTTTTCAAAGTCTCTTTAGGGAGCATATTAGGCAAGTATGGAAAATTCACAAACTGTAAATTATTGTTTCTAGTAAAGTTTTCCATATTCTTTGCTTTCTTTCTTAGGCTAATTAGATCCTTTAACATTACATTTTGAGTCTCTTGTATCTGCTGTATTTCCTTGGTTTGATTTTCCACCTGTGTATTTAAACGTTTAACTTTATCCTCTACACATTCCACTTCTTGCTTAAGTTTTTGTATCTGTGGAACCAAAGCTTTGCCAAGGTCTACTATTAAATTCCAAAGGCAATCAAGTGTTACTTCAGGGGGTTTACTCTGGAATCGAGCAATTGAAAAAGTCCCTACCTTCTGTTGCAGGAAAAGTCCTACCCCACTGGGGTTTATTTCTCCCTCCGTTGATGTCCCAGACTGCGTGTTCCTCATTCCGTCATGTTCTCCATTTGCCCTCGATCTTTCTTCGTCCATTTCCTTTTCCGGGTTAGGACTCAGAGACGCCGCCAGTGGAGGAGCGAATCCCCGTTGTGCTGGAGGGGGAGGAGGTGTTCGAGCGTCGGGGCTCAACGAAACTTCCAGCTCAAGGGGTCCCGACTCGTCTTCAACAACGGCGGAAGATCCCTGCGAGCCGTTCACCGGTGTACTTGCGTCTTGGGGAACCCGCTGCAAAAAGGTATCAAGAGGGCCACTTCGAGTGGGATTTCCCGGTCACTGGTGGGCTACAGCAGCGACCTTTCCTCGCCTCTTCGGCATCTCAAGGTAAATTTGGTGGAATAAATCAGCAAATAGCTCAAATAGGAAATTTTGCAGGAGCTCTAAAATGCGTCCGACCTCTTCAGCGGCCATTTTGAACAAGAAGTGAGCGTGCGATAAACATGAAAAAACGGTTCTCCTGAGCCGAAAAGGGAGTAGCAGTGAAAACACAACTATCCTGAAGCGCGAATCAAAAAGAACTGAGCACTGCACGTTCACGTCGCGGGCGGGAAGCCGCTCGCTGATGCACGGTGAATTGGCCCGCGCAACGTTTGAGAAGATTCCTGTGCTTTTTCAAGTTTTTTCCGGTCTCCTGGGCGTCACGAACAACGACTCATACGTAAGAATATTGAGCCTGCTTGTCCTCGGAAAATTATGATTAAGGCTCATATCTAATTCTGTAATGGATTGCGCCTGAATCCTATCGTGCATAAAAACTTTGTGGCGTGGTTAGGGTCTTGTTCTCAGATTTCTGTGTGTTGAAAGAGAATCACGCCTAAGTGCGCCAAACTTAGATGTCAGTATTTAGGCCTGGTTATAACAGATCTAATTGTAACCACTGTCATTTCCTTGTCTGTGCTCACCTCGCCCTCTGGTGGCCAGAACCGGTGGTTGCTATGAACTGTCACCCATTCCAGACTTCGGCCCAGTCCGGCCCGGATCTTTCGGGCTGCCAGACTTACTTCCCTTGTTTGTGCCTGAACAGCACCCGTAGCTGCCTTGTGATTCCTGTAGCTGAACTTCAGCAGCTGATGGGCTTTATTAATCACCTGGAAACTTCTGTGTTTGCCTTTGCATCGTCTAAGGTCCCTGGTTTGTTGGTGCTTTGTTGCACTTCTGCCTAGACTGGTTTCTTGTATAGTTCCTTGTCTGATTCTAGTTAGTTTGTGTGTAGTTTAGCTTAGGTTTATTGCTTATTTCTTGTTTCTGGTTTGTATTCTTGGTCTAGTTTCTGTTTGTCTGTGTCTCTTGCTTAGTGGGTGCTCTGCAGCTTTCAGTCCTGTCTCTTTTCTGTCAGTGTTTGTACCCTGTTTCAGTGGCTGCTTGTCAGCTTTCAGTTCCTGTCTTTTAGCTTGTCCATTTCCTGCTTTGGGTAGTCCTGTCTGTCTGTGAGTCCTAGCCCAGTTTCCTGCCTTGCTGCCCATGTATGTTCCTTTCCCCTCTGACCCTCAGTCCCTGTTCAGCCTAGTTGGTATTCAGTTCCTGCCTTGTTTGGTAAGTCCTGCCGGCCGCCTGCAGCCAGGTGCTCAACTCCTGGGGAAGGGCGGTCAAGCGCAGGTGAAGTCTAGCTGTTTCTGTCAGAGTTCTGCCTTGTCTCTGGTGTGGGGTGGTTTTGCCTGCCACTGCCGCTCCTCGGCAGTGGCCCAAGGGTTCACGAACCTAGTTTCTGCCTTGAAAACCTGAGAACCACCTACACATAGGTACACCTTACTGCTAAGTATGTATCTATAAAAGACAAATCTATAAAAGAAACATATTCATTATAGAATCACACTAAGTGCATCACTTTATTAGCACTGCTTTTTAGCACTACTTATAGAATTTACTCCTTAGTGCATTACCTAGATCACCCTAACAAGATAATATTTCAAAGCCCTCGCAATGCCTTCTTCCAGAAAAATTCCTTACCGCAAGCTGTAATAGGTATGTTACCACAAGCAATTGCTCCTACAGAATCCCTGCTTAGTGCACTGTATCCCAGTGCCTTTTCTTTGAATCTATTCCATAGGGTAGCTTCTGGTAAAATTTTAGGGGTAATCATAGGAAAAAATACACTACATCATCCGGCTCACCTTTCTCCACATGTCTATTTACGCCTTCAAAGAAATGAAGCGAATTGGTGAGGCAAGACTTCCCTTGGCTGAACCCATGCAGACTCTGTCTCATGAAACCATAATGGGCAAGACTTAAGAAGTGTTATTATTTCAGCCACAGAAAATACATAGAAAACTACTTACTCTTTTCTGCAGTGAGCATTTCTACAAGAGAACAAAAGTGGGAAGAATCAGTGATGCAGCATTTCTTGCAACATTACTAAATACATTATGATAACCAGCTTTTCCTCCACACATACTAAAATGTTGTATATTGTGTATGAGGCATTAGGGGTAATCATAGAAAAAGATACACTACATCATTTGAACGCGTGCCGTTCACCGCCGCTGTCTTGACTTTCTCTCATCTCAAGCTGTTCTTGACCCACTCCAATATGGCTTTGGCCCTCTTCACTCAACTGAAACTGCACTTACAAAAGTTTCCAACGACCTGTCCCTGGCCAAATCCAAAGGTCTCTATTCTATCCCCATCCTTCTTGATCTATCCGCCGCTTTTGACACTGTTGATCACAGCCTACTCCTTGATACGCTGTTTTCATTTGGATTCCAGGGCTCTGTTCTTTCCTGGTTCTCCTCCTACCGCTTGCTTCGCACCTTTAGTGTACACTCTGGTGGATACTCTTCCACTTCTATCCCTCTACTAATCGGTGTACCTCAGGGTTCTGTTCTCGGTCCTCTCCTGTTTTCCATCTACACTTCTTCCCTTGGCTCTCTGTTATCATCCCATGGCTTTCAATACCATCTCTATGCTGATGACTCCCAAATCTACATCTCTACCCCCGAAATCTCAACCAGCATCCAGACCAATGGCATTTAATGTGAGCAAGTGCAAGGTGATGCATGTGGGAAAAAAGAACCCGAATTATAGCTATGTCATGCGAGGTTCCACGTTAGGAGTTACGGACCAAGAAAAGGTGTCGTTATCGATAATACACTGAAACCTTCTGCTCAGTGTGCTGCTGCGGCTCGGAAAGCGAATAGAATGTTGGGTATTATTAGGAAAGGTATGGAAAACAGGTGTGAGGATCTTATAATGCCATTGTATCGCTCCATAGTGCGACCGCACCTTGAGTATTGTGTTCAATTCTGGTCGCCGCATCTCAAGAAAGATATAGTAGAATTGGAAAAGGTGCAGCGCAGGGTGATGAAAATGATAGCGGGGATGGGACGACTTCCCTATGAAGAAAGACTAAGGAGGCTAGGGCTTTTCAGCTTGGAGAAGAGACGGCTGAGGGGAGACACGATAGAGGTATATAAAATAATGAGTGGAGTGGAACAGGTGGATATGAAGCATCTGTTCACACTTTCCAACAATACTAGGACTAGGGGGCAAGCGATGAAACTACAGTGTAGTACATTTAAAACAAATAGGAGAAAATTTTCTTCGCCCAACGCGTAATTAAACTCTGGAATTTGTTGCCGGACAACGTAGTGAAGGCGGTTAGTTTAGCGGTGTTTAAAAGGGGGTTGGACGGTTTCCTAAAGGACAAGTCCACAGACCGCTACTAAATGGACTTGGGAAATATCCACAATTTCGAAAATTACATGTATAAAATGTTTGCACGTTTCGGTAGCATGCCAGGTGCCCTTGACCTGGATTGACCGCTGTCGGGGACAGGATGCTGGCCTTGATGGACCCTTGGTCTTTTCCCAGTGTGGCATTACATCTATACTTCTGTACTTATGAGGCATTCCAAAATGTTGCAAGCGGAATTACAGAATTCACCCAAAGCAAACCTAAGTTACGCACTGACATTTACACCTGCCCAAAAAATTAGGTGCTGGATCCACACCAAATGCTATTCTATAATAGGCACGTTCCCTTTATAACCTAGCACTTAGAGCTGAATTTTTTTGGTGCTGAATTTTTGGTGCCATTTATTGAATTCCCTCCTATATGGATAATGGGCAGGAATATTCAGGTGTTTTTAAACACCAGAACCATCATTTAAAGGAAATACTGATTGAGACGTTTAAATATTGACCTGTTAGCTTCTGTATCTTGTCTCCTTTATCTCCCAATGGTATTGGTACCCACATGCATCATGACAGCTGGTTTCTCTCTGGTATTTAATGAAATCTTAATCTGGTGTCTTATGAGGTCCACTACTTTTACATTAGGCAAGTTACCACGTGATCCTCAAATCTACCAGCAATTTAGTTATTTATATTCCTAATGAATGACTTAGGAACTGGAATATTTTCAGACATAGTAAATGAATATATAATTACTCACCAACATCTTCAGAAAGCTTGTCTACAGGAAATCAAAACAGAGAAGAGTCAGTGCTTTCAATAAAAGCCATTGGGACTGATATTCAAAGGATGTGTGCTTGTAACTAAGAGATATGCTCCTACACTGGCCTCTCTGAAAATGTGCTATGGCCGAGTTCTTAAATGAATGCTCAAAGTGTTACTTAACTGAATGATTACTAAAGGAAATTAGGATTTGGAGTTAACACAGATTTTAGAGGGTGTTAACTGCAAATCTAATGCTTTTCCTTTTCAGGATATGTTTTATACAGCTCATGCGCTAATATAGTCATTAGCACGAAGTAACTGCTAGGATTTAACAGCGAAGCACATAGCAATTACTACATTGGAAGGGCTAAATGATCCATTCTTAACAGAACTATATATTGTGCCTCGAAAATTGACATCAATTAAAGACACGCTTAGTGTGATTCTATAAAGATTGTACAAAACTTAATTGAGCAACAAGCCAAACAGTAATGATAATTGGGAGTTAACAATTATCGGCAGTAATTGGCAATAATTAGGATTTAGACACATATCTAATTCTGTAACGGATTGTGCCTGAATCCTATCGTGCATAAAAGTTTGGGGCGTGGTTAGGGTCTTGTTCTCAGATTTATGCATGTTGAAAGAGAATCACGCCTAAGTGCGCCCAACTTAGGTGTCAGTATTTAGGCCTGGTTATAACAGATCTAATTGCAGCCACCTACACATAGGTACACCTTACTGGTAAGTGTGAATCTATAAGAGCCAAATCTATAAAGGAAACATATTCATTATAGAATTGCACTAAGTGCATTACCTTATCAGCGCTCCTTTTTAGCACTACTTATAGAATTTACTCCTAGATCACACTAACAAGATAATGTTTCAAAGCCCTCGCAATGCCTTCTTCCAGAAAAATTCCTTACCGCAAGCTCTAATAGGTATGTTACCACAAGCAATTGCCTCTACAGAATCTCTGCTTAGTGCACTGTATCCCAGTGCCTTTTCTTGAATCTATTGCATAGCGTACAGTGAAGCTGTTTGTAGCTAGAGGTGTCTAAGGAAATTATCTTCCGGCTCTTCTGACTAACAGGACAAATTCTATGTAGAATGTGGCAACAGCCATACCAATCCATAGATGACTGGAATTTCTGAAGATGAGACAATCCATTGGTTGTCAGTCTGCGAGTGACTGGGGAAAACAAATAACTTGAATTTAATGTGATTATGACTGAAAGAGTTCAGACCTTAGTTAGTTTATTGGAAGATTAAAACATCCAATGTCTTACTACTACTACTACTTGACATTTCTAAAGCGCTACTAGGGTTACGTAGCGCTGTACAATTTAACATAGAAGGACAGTCCCTGCTCAAAGGAGCTTACAATCTGTGTTTCTCCTTTCTCCTCTTCTATATATTAAGTTATTTGCAAGTTGCAACCATTTGGGCAGGTTAATTAGGAAACATGGTATTTTAGCTTATATATATTTGATTTGTCTGTAGATGATAGCAACAAGATTTGAAGAGATTATAATTATGTCTCACTAAGGTTTGGTTTGGTTGGAGTTGAGTAAATTGAAACAGAATGTATCCAAAACTACTTGTTCAGGCTTTGCTAATATTATGTAAGATATTGTAATGAGATGATTGATGGGTGAAACAGAAGAAGTATCAAGGGTAGCTTCTGGTAAAATTTTAGGGGTAATCATAGAAAAAGAAACACTACATCAACCGGCTCACCTTTCTCCACATGTCTATTTACGCCTTCAAAGAAATGAAGCAAATTGGTGAGAAAAGACTTCCCTTGGCTGAACCCATGCAGACTCTGTCCCATTAAACCATAATGGGCAAGACTTAAGAAGTGTTATTATTTCAGCCTCAGAAAATACATGGAAAAGTACTTACTCTTATGTGCAGTGAGCATTTCTACAAGAGAACAAAAGTGGGAAGAATCAGTGATGCAGCATTACTGGCACTAGAATGTACATACATTATGATAAACAGCTTTTCCTCTACACATACTAAAATGTTGTATATTGTGCATGAGGTCCAGGCAAATCACCAAGTGATCATCACACCCACCAGCCACCCAGCTATTAACATATCTAATGACTGAATTAAGAACTGGAATAGTTTTCGTCACAGTAAATAATCATACAATGACTCAGGAAGGCCGATATTCATACTGCAGGAGGCAGCCCGCATAAGCTGAGCCCAGATATCTCCTGCTGAATATTTGTGGTTAGGATGCTAAATGGAATTTAACCAACCAGGAGCCATTGGTTTACATATCGGGGGAAAGCTTTTCTAAAAGAAAACAAACGAGGAAAGAATCTGTGAATGCAGCAATACGTGCAGTGCTGAGTTTAATAAAAAACAAAACAATAAGAGAAGAACAACTCCAACAGGGAGGAGGGAGGGCTGTAAGAATATTGAGCCTGCTGTCCTCGGAAAATACCTGCTACAGGTATGAATCTTCATTTTCTCAAAGGACAAGCAGGCTCAATATTCTTACCTATGGGGTATCCCTATCCCCCAGGCTCACTCAAAATAATAAAACATTGGTCGATTGGGGCTCACAACGGCGAGGACGTAACAGAGATTGACCTGAAAATAAATTCAACTAAGTAAGAGTGCGCCTGGAACAAACCAGAAATGGGCCTAGGAGGGTGGAGTTGGATTCTAAACCCGAACAGATTCTGCAGTACTGACTGCCCAAACCGACTGCTGCGTCGGGTATCCTGCCGAAGGCAGAAGTGAGATGTGAATGTGTGGACTGATGACCACATTGCAGCCTTGCAAATCTCTTCAATGGAGGCTGACTTTAAGTAAGCCACTGCTAGCCAATTAGAGATGGTGCGTTTTCCGATGGCAACTCCCCTCCTGTTGGGATTAAAAGAAACAAACAGCTGGGCGGACTGTCGATAGGGCTTTGTCTGCTCCACATAAAAGGCCAATGCTCTCTTACAGTCCAAGGTGTGCAACTTGTCTTCACCAGGGCAGGTATGTGGATGGGGAAAAAATGTTGGCAAGACAATTGACTGGTTCAGATGGAACTCCAATACCACCTTTAGCAAGAACTTAGGATGAGTGCGGTAGTGCTATAGAAATGCTAAATAGTAGTAGTTATGATGAAATTTCATGTAAGGTGCATGCACTACCAGGGCTTGGAGCTCACTGACTCTACGAGCTGAAGTAACAGCCACCAAGAAAATGACCTTCCAGGTCAAGTACTTCAGATGACAGGAATTCAGTGGCTCAAAAGGAGCTTTCATCAGCTGGGTGAGAACGACGTTGAGATCCCATGACACTGGTGGAGGTTTGACAGGAGGCTTTGACAAAAGAAAACCTCTCATAAAACGAACTACTAAAGGCTGTCCAGAGATAGGCTGATCTTCTACACGTTGATGGTAAGCACTGGTTGCACTAAGGTGAACCCTTACGGAGTTGGTCTTGAGAGCAGACTCTGATAAGTGTAGAAGGTATTCAAGCAGGGTCCGTGTAGGACAAGAAAAAGGATCTAGGGCCTTGCTGTCACACCAGACGGCAAACCTCCTCCATTTAAAAGAATAACACTTTTTCGTGGTAATCTTTCTTGGAAGCAAGCTCCCTCCCTCCCACGTTCAGGCTGGCTCCCTCGCTCCCTCCCTCCCACATTCAGGCAGCCTCCCTCGCTCCCTCCCTCGCTGCCTCCCACGTTCAGGCAGTCTCCCTCGCTCCCTCTCATGTTCAGGCTGGCTCCCTCCCAGTTTCAGTGAAACGGTCCCTGTCTCCGACAACCACGGATTTTCCCAGGTGTAGGTCCCAACGCAACTCGACTGTGCTAAGCCGTGTGCTCGGACCCAGGTTCTTCTATTGGTCGCGACACGGTCGGCTACTCATCCCTCAACACGTCTGTTTGTCTGTGAAGCTCCGCCTCTACCCCTGTGCCCTGTCCCTTTCGCCCCTCCTCCTCCGTCTCTGACGTCAGTCACCGTCAACCACGGAGTTTTCCAAGTGCAGGTAGCAACGCAACTCGACTGTGCTAAGCCGTGTGTTCGAACCCGGGTTGTTGTATTGGTGGCAACGCGCTGGGCTACTCCGTCCCTCAACGCTTCTGTTTGTGTTTGAAGCTCCACCTCCGCCCCTGTGCCATGTCCCTTTCACCCCTCCTCCTCCGTCTCTGGCGCTCTACGTGACATCCGACTGGGAGGGGGGGCAACGAATGCGCAGAACAGCCTGATCTACAGAGCCTAGCAGACCAAGGAGCCACGGTCTCAGTCAGCAAGACGAAGAGAACGTTGGAGGTGAGAATTATTATATAAGATTACTGGCATTATGACTAAACAAAAAGCTTGGAACTTTAATAGCAGAAAATTAGGTAGGTTTTATGCAAGGCAGATTTATTGGTGATAATGTGATTTAAATCATATAGCCAGAAACAAAAAATCTCCTATGGTTGCCCTCTCACTTAATGAAGAAAAAGTGTTTGACCACATTTAATGGTTATATCTTTTTGAAACTATAAATTGGTTTAACATGGGTTCAAACAATGGATTAAAATTCTTTATTACCAACCTACAATCAAAATTTCAATTAACAATACTAAAGGGTTTGTTTACTAAGCTGCACTAACGGCTTCTGCGCGGCACTGCCGAAACAGCCAGATGCGCTAGCGGCTTAGTAAACCCTGGCGTAAGTTAGAAGCATGTGCAGATGACTTGATTCTTTTTCTATCTGAACCAAATTGCTCTATAGCAGAATTAGTCAGCACAGTAGATTCTTTTTCCAAATTTTCTGGATATAAGATAAATTGGGACAAATCTGAAGTAATGCCCCTGAATAAGAGTACCATTCTTATTGATATAGGTACGGCAAATTTTCATTGGTCTCCCTTACAACTAAAATATTTAGGAATATGGTTAACAAATACCCCATATAAACTATTGAACATAACACAACTAAAATCACAAGAGGCAACGCAGAAATGATCTCCACTACATCTTTCATGGTGGGGCAGACTGGGCACCATAAAGATGATTCTTACTCCTCAAATTAACAACATATTAATGATGTTACCTGGATTATGGAAGCTGAAAAGAATCAGATCTTCCTTCCCGTTTTTTACGTATCATTCCCATGTACAAACATTAGTCATTTCACACTAGAATTACTGCAATTCAGTCTACTTAAGGAATAAGGAATCCCTCATCAAGAAACTTCAAACTACCCTAAATCAGAGGCGTAGCCAGACAACAGATTTTGGGTGGGCCTAGGCAAGAAGTGGGTGGGCACCAAGTGTTCTCCCCCCACCACCACCACCCAAAAAATATCTCAGATGGCAGGAAAATGTTTCTTTCCGCCTTGGCAGTCTGCAGCAGGGATGCGCTGAAAACTGAGCATGCACAGGTGCCAGTATTGTGGAGAATAGCATTTTCATTACCATCAGGGGGACGTTTTCAGCTGGTGGAACTTGGGATCCCCACCAGCTACCACTAAATGTGTGCTACTGTTGGGTGGGCCTGAACCCTAATGCCCACCTGTGGCTACGCCACTGCCCTAAATACTGCTGCTAGACTCAAATGCAAAGCTTCAAAATTAGATAGGGCATCCCTACTATTGTCTAAATTAAATTCCAGGTTATTTTCGAAGGAGAAAGACGCCCATATTTTGACCCAAATCGGGAGATGGGCGCCCTTCTCTCATGGGCCCCAAATCGGTATAATCGAAAGCCGATTTTGGGGCCTCCAACTGCAGTCTGTCTCAGGAATGGACAAAGTTGACGGGGGCATGTCGGAGGCGTGGTGAAGGCGGGACTGGGGCGTGTTTATTGGCCGAGGAGAGATGGGCGCCCTCGGCCGATAATGGAAAAAAGAAGGGCGGCAGAAGCAAGAATTTTGGCTGCTTTTTTTGGACCCTCTTTTTTCACGAACAACTCCCCCAAAAGTGCCCCACCTGCCCAGATGACCACCGGAGGGAATCGGGGATGACCTCCCCTGACTCCCCCAGTGGTCACTAACCCCCTCCCACCAAAAAAAAAGAACTTAAAACTTTTTTTTTGCCAGCCTGTATGCCAGCCTGAAATGTCATACTCGGCTCCATGACAGTGTAGCATGATACCAGAGTTACTGAAATATTTTGTTGGGTCAGATACAAATATAAAAAGCACCGCTGTAAAGAAACTGGTCTGATTTCAAGTTCCTCTTTCTCCCACCTGGAAAACTGAACAAAAGCTTGGCTGGGTGTGGATACCTGTCCATTAGCATAATAAAAACTCAAAGAGGGGCAGCAGCCACAGAGACTGGGGTTTGTGAAACTCCACCTATTCTCAAACAAGACTCAGACTGAAACCTATACAAAAGCCATCAAGCTATAAAAAGCCATTTGCCAGCAGATATCCAGGAAACATGTGACCATGCTCCTCTGCAAACTACAATACCCAGGACTCAGTGCCCCTAGGAACATTATAAAAGCCAGGAACACACTTAGTTCGCTCTCTTCTCTTCCCTTCTCTCCCACCACTGGCTGCTGTAAGGACTTCTGGGCTCCTGTTACCTCTGCCCCATTCTGCTCATCACTAAGCTGGACAACAGACACCTTCCTACAGACTCTCTCTCGGCTTCAGCAACTCTGCAACAAAGACTTTGTAAGTTAATTTGTGATTCAGACCTGTTATCTTGTCGCAAATTTCTCCTGTTCCGGGGCAGAGGGAGCTGCAGCGAAGTTAGCGAAGTCAGCGAACTCAGCTGACAGGCGCGCGCCGCGGCACCCCCCCCAGCGATGTGCAGCCGGGGCGGACCGCCCCCACCGCCCCCCCCCCTTGGTATGCCACTGTTTGGACATCTATGCAATATGGATGGTTTTCAGATTTCCATAACACAAATAGAGCTTCTAAAATAACCACCATATTCAACAGTGCTCCCTTTTTAATTAGTGCTAATGAATATATGCCTGACTGGCGATCACTTCCCCGACTATCCATTTACAGTTAGGACTGCTATTCAGCAGCTCTAATTTTAAATGAATAACCCACAGTATCTGTTTAGTGGCTCAATAGTGCTGGTAAACATAAGAGCCAGGTCTGCTTTTGCCCCTTCCCTTTTTCTGGACATAAAAATACGGCTGTTTCCTTGGGGAATTTCAAAGTGAGAGTATGTATGCATTTTCATTTTCAAATTTGTTAGAGTATACATAGAGCAGAGTGCAGGAAAGCTCTTCTAAGTTATCCAGATAACGGTGTCATTATCCCCTCTATTCTATACATGGCAACTAAATTTGCACACCAAAATCGATCAACAAGCCCTCAACTAGCAATAATTGGGCGCCAAAAGTCAATTGGCAAATGGCTGCATGCTATTCTGTAAGAATTGGCACCTAACTCTCATAGCGTGTACTTAAATAGGGGGCATAGCCAGGGGTGCATGCTAGAGGCATTCCAAAATGTTGCAAGCGGAATTACAGAATTCACCCAAAGCATACCTGTTGGGCACTGACATTAACACCTGCCCAAAAAATTTGGTGCTGGATCCACACCGAATGCTATTCTATAATAGGCACGCTCCCTTTATAACCTAGCACTTAGAGCTGAATTTTTTTGGTGCTGAATTTTTGGTGCCATTTATTGAATTTCCTCCTATATGGATAATGGGCAGGAATATTCAGGTATTTTTAAACACCAGAACCACCATTTAAAGGAAATACTGATTGAGATGTTTAAATATTGACCTGTTAGCTTCTATATCTTGTCTCCTTTATCTCCCAATGATATTGGTACCCACATGCATCATGACAGCTGGTTTCTCTCTGGTATTTAATGAAATCTTAATTTGGTGTCTTATGAGGTCCACTACTTTAACATTAGATAAGTTACCACGTGATCCTCACATCTACCAGCAAATTAGTTATTTATATTCCTAATGAATGACTTAACAACTGGAATATTTGCAGACATAGTAAATGAATATAAAATTACTCACCAACATCTTCAGAAAGCTTGTCTACAGGAAATCAAAACAGAGAAGAGTCAGTGCTTTCAATAAAAGCCATTGGGCCTGATATTCAAAGGATGTGTGCTTGTAACTAAGAGGTCTGCTCCTACACTGGCCTCTCAGAAAATTTACTATGGCCGAGTTCTTAAATTAATGCTCAAAGTGTTACTTAACTGAATGATTACTAAAGGAAATTAGGATTTGGAGTTAACACAGATTTTAGTGGGTGTTAGCTGCAAATCTAATGCTTTTCCTTTTCAGGATATGTTTTATACAGGTCATGCGCTAATATAGTCATTAGCACAAAGTAACTGCTAGGATTTAACAGCGAAGCAAATAGCAATTACTAAATTGCAAGTGCTAAATGATCCATCCTTAACAGAACTATATATTGTGCCTGAAAAGTTGACATCAATTAAAGACACGCTTAGTGTGATTCTATAAAGATTGTACAAAACTTAATTGAACAACAAGCCAAACAGTAATGATAATTGGGAGTTAACAATTATTGGCAGTAATTGGCAATAATTAGGATTTAGGCACATATCTAATTCTGTAACGGATTGCACCTGAATCCTATCGTGCATAAAAAATTGGGGGTGTGGTTAGGGTCTTGTTCTCAGATTTATGCATGTTGAAAGAGAATCACGCCTAAGTGCGCCTAACTTAGCTGTCAGTATTTAGGTTATAACAGATCTAATTGCAGCCACCTACACATAGGTACACCTTACTGCTAAGTGTCACACTATAAAAGACAAATCTATAATTCCTTACCGCAAGCTCTAATAGGTATGTTACCACAAGCAATTGCCTCTACAGAATCTCTGCTTAGTGCACTGTATCCCAGTGCCTTTTCTTGAATCTATTCCATAGCGTCCAGTGAAGCTGTTTGCAGCTTGATGTGTCTAAAGAAATTATATCCCGGCTCTTCTGACTAACAGGACAAATTCTATGTAGAATGTGGCAACAGCCATACCAATCCCATAGATGACTGGTATTTCTGAAGATGAGAAAATCCATTGGTTGTCAGTCTATGAGTGACTGGGGAAAACAAATTACTTGACTTTAATGTGATAATGACTGAAAGAGTTCAGACCTTATAGAATTTACTCCTTAACACGTTACCTAGATCACCCTAACAAGATAATGTTTCAAAGCCCTCGCAATGCCTTCTTCCAGAAAAATTCCTTACCGCAAGCTCTAATAGGTATATTACCACAAGCAATTGCCTCTACAGAATCTCTGCTTAGTGCACTGTATCCCAGTGCCTTTTCTTGAATCTATTGCATAGCGTACAGTGAAGCTGTTTGTAGCTGGAGGTGTCTAAAGAAATTATCTTCTGGCTCTTCTGACTAACAGGACAAATTCTATGTAGAATGTGGCAACAGCCATACCAATCCATAGATGACTGGTATTTCTGAAGATGAGACAATCCATTGGTTGTCAGTCTGTGAGTGACTGGGGAAAACAAATAACTTGAATTTAATGTGATTATGACTGAAAGAGTTCAGACCTTAGTTAGTTTATTGGAAGATTAAAACATCCAATGTCTTACTACTACTACTACTTGACATTTCTAAAGCGCTACTAGGGTTACGCAGTGCTGTACAATTTAACATAGAAGGACAGTCCCTGCTCAAAGGAGCTTACAATCTGTGTTTCTCCTTTCTCCTCTTCTATATATTAAGTTATTTGCAAGTTGCAACCATTTGGGCAGGTTAATTAGGAAACATGGTATTTTAGCTTATATATATTTGATTTGTCTGTAGATAATAGCAACAAGATTTGAAGAGATTATAATTATGTCTCACTAAGGTTTGGTTTGGTTGGAGTTGTATAAATTGTAACAGAATGTATCCAAAACTACTTGTTCAGGCTTTGCTAATATTATGTAAGATATTGTAATGAGATGATTGATGGGTGAAACAGAAGAAGTATCAAGGGTAGCTTCTGGTAAAATTTTAGGGGTAATCATAGAAAAAGAAACACTACATCAACCGGCTCACCTTTCTCCACATGTCTATTTACGCCTTCAAAGAAATGAAGCAAATTGGTGAGAAAAGACTTCCCTTGGCTGAACCCATGCAGACTCTGTCCCATTAAACCATAATGGGCAAGACTTAAGAAGTGTTATTATTTCAGCCTCAGAAAATACATGGAAAAGTACTTACTCTTATCTGCAGTGAGCATTTCTACAAGAGAACAAAAGTGGGAAGAATCAGTGATGCAGCATTACTGGCACTAGAATGTACATACATTATGATAAACAGCTTTTCCTCTACACATACTAAAATGTTGTATATTGTGCAAGAGGTCCAGGCAAATCACCAAGTGATCATCACACCCACCAGCCACCCAGCTATTAACATATCTAATGACTGAATTAAGAACTGGAATAGTTTTCGGTCACAGTAAATAATCATACAATGACTCAGGAAGGCCGATATTCATACTGCAGGAGGCAGCCCGCATAAGCTGAGCCCAGATATCTCCTGCTGAATATTTGTGGTTAGGATGCTAAATGGAATTTAACCAACCAGGAGCCATTGGTTTACATATCGGGGGAAAGCTTTTCTAAAAGAAAACAAACGAGGAAAGAATCTGTGAATGCAGCAATACGTGCAGTGCTGAGTTTAATAAAAAACAAAACAATAAGAGAAGAACAACTCCAACAGGGAGGAGGGAGGGCTGTAAGAATATTGAGCCTGCTGTCCTCGGAAAATACCTGCTACAGGTATGTATCTTCATTTTCTCAAAGGACAAGCAGGCTCAATATTCTTACCTATGGGGTATCCCTATCCCCCAGGCTCACTCAAAATAATGAAACATTGGTCGATTGGGGCTCACAACAGCGAGGACGTAACAAAGATTGACCTGAAAATAAATTCAACTAAGTAAGAGTGCGCCTGGAACAAACCAGAAATGGGCCTAGGAGGGTGGAGTTGGATTCTAAACCCGAACAGATTCTGCAGTACTGACTGCCCAAACCGACTGCTGCGTCGGGTATCCTGCTGAAGGCAGAAGTGAGATGTGAATGTGTGGACTGATGACCACATTGCAGCCTTGCAAATCTCTTCAATGGAGGCTGACTTTAAGTAAGCCACTGCTAGCCAATTAGAGATGGTGCGTTTTCCGATGGCAACTCCCCTCCTGTTGGGATTAAAAGAAACAAACAGCTGGGCGGACTGTCGATAGGGCTTTGTCTGCTCCACATAAAAGGCCAATGCTCTCTTACAGTCCAAGGTGTGCAACTTGTCTTCACCAAGGTATGTGGATGGGGAAAAAATGTTGGCAAGACAATTGACTGGTTCAGATGGAACTCCAACACCACCTTTAGCAAGAACTTAGGATGAGTGCGGTAGTGCTATAGAAATGCTAAATAGTAGTAGTTATGATGAAATTTCATGTAAGGTGCATGCACTACCAGGGCTTGGAGCTCACTGACTCTACGAGCTGAAGTAACAGCCACCAAGAAAATAACCTTCCAGGTCAAGTACTTCAGATGACAGGAATTCAGTGGCTCAAAAGGAGCTTTCATCAGCTGGGTGAGAACGACGTTGAGATCCCATGACACTGGTGGAGGTTTGACAGGAGGCTTTGACAAAAGAAAACCTCTCATAAAACGAACTACTAAAGGCTGTCCAGAGATAGGCTGATCTTCTACACGTTGATGGTAAGCACTGGTTGCACTAAGGTGAACCCTTACGGAGTTGGTCTTGAGAGCAGACTCTGATAAGTGTAGAAGGTATTCAAGCAGGGTCCGTGTAGGACAAGAAAAAGGATCTAGGGCCTTGCTGTCACACCAGACGGCAAACCTCCTCCATTTAAAAGAATAACACTTTTTCGTGGAATCTTTCCTGGAAGCAAGCAAGACTCGGGAGACACCCTCTGAAAGGCCTAAAGAGGCAACTTCTAAGTTCTCAACATCGAGGCCATGAGAGCCAGAGACTGGAGGTTGGGATGTAGAAGCGACCCCTCGTTCTGAGTGTCGGAAAACAGTCCAGTCTCCACGGTTCTTCGGAGGACAACTCCAGAAGAAGATGGAACCAAATCTGATGGGGCCAAAAAAGGTGCAATCAGAATCATGGTTCCATTGTCTTGCTTGAGTTTCAGCAGAGTTTTACCTACTAGAGGTATGGGAGGATACGCATACAGAAGGCGTGTCCCCCAATGTAGGAGAAAGGCATTGGTCGCTAGTCTGTTGTGGGCCTGAAGTCTGGAACAGAACTGAGGGACTTTGTGATTGACCTGAGTGGCAAAAAGATCCACCGAGGGGGTCCCCAATGCTCGGAAGATCTTGCGGACAACATCCATGTTCAGTGATCACTCGTTAGGTTGCATTATCCTGCTCAGTCTGTCGGCCAGACTGTTGTTTACGCCTGCCAGATACATGGCCTGGAGAAACATGCCGTGGTGGTGAGCCCAAAGCCACATCCTGACGGCTTCCTGACACAGAGGGCGAGATCCGGTGCCCCCCTTCTTGCTTGTGCAAAACATAGCAACCTGATTGTCTGTCTGAATTAGAATGATTTGATTGGACAGCCGATCTCTGAAAGCCTTGAGAGCGTTCCAGATCGCTCGTAATTCCAGGAAGTTGATCTGAAGATCCTTCTCCTGAAAAGACCAAGCTCCCTGAGTGTGAAGTCCATCTACATGAGCTCCCCACCCCAGGAGGGATGCATCCGTCATCAGCACTTTCTGTGGCTGAGGAATTTGGAATGGACGTCTCAAGGTCAAATTGGATCGAATGGTCCACCACTGAAGGGAACTGCAAAGTCGGTGGAGAGATGGATCACATCCTCTAGATCACCTGTGGCCTGGCACCACTGGGAAGCTAGGGTCCATTGAGCTGATCTCATATGTAGGCGTGCCATGGGAGTTACATGAACTGTGGAAGCCATGTGCCCTAAGAGTTTCAAACATCTGCCGAGCTGTGATCTGTTGAGACGCTTGAGCGAAGAACACTAGGGTCAGGAGATTGTCTGCCCTTGACTGGAGAAGATAATCTCAAGACGTCCGTGTGTCCAACAGAGCTCTAATGACCCCCAATTTTTGCACTGGGACAAAATGGGACTTGGGATAATTGATTACAAACCCTAGTAGCTACAGCACTCGAGTAGTCATCCGCATGGACTGTAGAGTCCTGCCTCAGAGGTGCTCTTCACCAGCCAATCGTCGAGATAAGGGAACACATGCACTCCCAGTCTGAGTAGCGATGCTGCAAAAACTGCCAGACACTTTGTAAAGACTCTGGGCACAGATGCGAGGCCAAAGGGCAGTACACAGTACTGAAAATGCTGAGTTCCCAGCCGGAATCAAAGATACTTCCTGTGAGCTGGGAGTATAGAGATGTGAGTATATGCATCCTTTAAGTCCAGAGAGCATAGCCAATTGTTTTCCTGAATCATGGGAAGAAGGGTGCCCAGGGAAACCATCCTGAACTTTTCTCGGACTAGGAATTGGTTCAGGGCCCTTAGGTCTAGGATGGGACGCATCCCCCCTGTTTTCTTTTGCACAAGGAAGTACCTGGAATAGAATCCCAACCCTTCATCCTCTGGTGGAACAGGTTTGACCGCATTGGCCTTTAGAAGGGCGGAGAGTTCCTCTGCAAGTACCTGCTTGTGCTGGGAGCTGAAGGACTGAGCTGCCGGTGGGCAATTTGGAGGCCTGGATGCCAGATTGAGAGTGTATCCTAACCGGACTATTTGAAGAACCCACCTGTCGGAGGTTATGAGAGGCCACCTTTGGTGAAAAAATATAAGCCTCCCCCCGAGTTGCTGGGGAGCCAAAAGGGCCTTAGGCGCATGGCGTTGACGAGAACGCACATGCTGGGGCTGAGCCTGAACCGGCTGCCGAGAAGCAGGACTGTACCTACGCCTATTATAGGAATAGGGAGCACTCCTCTTCCCTTCAAAAAACCTCCTAGAAGAGAAGGCAGTAGCAGAAAACGTCCGGCGGGAGAGAGAATCCATGGCGTTATGATGCTTTTTAATCTGATTGACCATGTCCTCTACTTTTTCTCCAAAAAGATTATCCCCCCAGCAACGAACATCCGCCATTCGCTGCTGGGTCTTCTGATCCAGGTCAGAGATACGCAATCATGAGAGTCTGCGCATCACTATACCTTGAGCAGCTATTCGGGATGCCACATCAAAAGTGTCGTAAGACAATCAGATTCAAAATTGACTACTCCCCAGAAAAAGTCAATTTTTTGGACACCACAGTCTCAATCAGTGATAGCTGTATACAAACATCTATATACAAGAAACCCACAACTCCAGCTTCCACCCTTCACATACAAAAAAGATCCATTATTTACAGCCAAGCCACAAGATACCACCGTATCTGCTCGGACCCAGGAGATAGAGACAGACACCTTGAAACCCTGACTGCATCCTTCAAATAGAAAGGCTACAACCCCAAAATAATCTCCAAGAATATTGTCTCCGCCCTCAAAACACCCAGGGAAAATCTGCTACAGTACAAAGAAAAAAAAGCCACAGACAGAATTCCCCTTGTAGTGACATACAACCTAGAGCTGGAGAAACTGAGGAAAATCATAAGGGACCTACAGCCCCTACTCCAAGGGGATGAATTACTGAAAGAGATATTCCCACCCCCTTCCGACAGCCACCAAACCCAAACACAAGCTGATCAGGAGTAAACTCCCAACACAGACTGAAGGTGAAGAGAAGGGCACATTTCCCTGCAATACATCCAGCTGCAAGCTATGCCAAAACATTTCACAGGACCCCACAGTCATTCACAAAGGAAAAATATTTAACATAAAGGAATCTTTCACATGCTCATCTTCCAATGTGGTATATATCATTCAGTGTAAAAAATGTAACAAAGGATGCTATATTGGAGAAACAGGCCAGATGCTTAAGACAAGATTCAATCTGCACAGACATCACATGAAAATAGCCGGTGTCAGTCAGGCACCCACCCCTGTGAGCCAACACTTTACAAGACCAGAACACCGCACCAGTGATTTCACAGTAAGAATCCTGAAAGGCAACTTTAAAACAATACAAAAACGTAAGATCTTTGAAGTCAGAATGATTGAAAATTTTGATACCCAACAGACAGGACTTAATAAGGATCTGGGTTTTCTAGCCCATTATAAACCATAAAGTAGTATTTCTCTGATTATTTCTCTGTTTATCACCCTCCTCTCACCTTCCCACACCATCCTGTTAGAATATCAATGAAATGCTTTGATGTCCCCATGCATACCCCCACCCTCCCACTCTGTCAGACTGTCAAAGTAATGCTTTGATGTTTCTCTTATATATGCTATCTGCTACCACATTTGCTTATTTCCGATCTGACGAAGAAGGGCAACCTTCGAAAGCTAATCAAGAAATGTATTAAGTTATGTCCAATAAAAAAGGTATCATCTTATTTTCTTGTCCATGTTTTATTTCGTTTGATTTCTATTGATAATTATTTAACTTAGAAACTACTACTACTACTACTACTATTTAACATTTCTAAAGCGCAATATAACATCGGCATTGCTTCAACATTACTAATACATCAAAAATGCTAGCCAAGTCATCATAAACAATTCCAATAAACCAAAATATTTATCTTTTCCATCTTCTCCTCCCCTCTCCCCCCAACCTCCCCAACCCCCCCACTTCCCTTCTCAATAATATGTCAGCTTAACCTTCCCCAACCTTTCTATACTCATTAATGTCCAGAGATATGCTGTGAGGATAACCAGTGTTCATAGAGCTTCCAAATTTTCTGATGCTGCATTAGTCGGCCTGTGCGCAATGCCATAAGCTTGGACATCAAACTGATATAGTCCAATTTCTGCAATACTCTTCCCAGGCCAGGGAGTGATGGTTGTTTCCATGCTGCCACCAGGACCAACTTGCCTGCTACAAATACATGTCCCACAAATCTATGTATGGAGTTCTGGACCCCTTCGGGTTTAAAATGCAGCAAACAGTGGTCCATCTTTAATGGGTATGTCACTCCCGTGACATCTTGTATAAATTTCAATATCTCTATCCAGTATGCCTGAGCATGTTTGCAAGTCCACCAAATATGAAACATGTCCCCTGTTGCGTTACACTGTCGCCAACATGTCGCTGAGCCTGTCCGAAACATCTTTACCAGGTGATGGGGAGTGTAGTACCAGCAGTATAATATTTTATGTCCACTTTCAATCATAGCACTTGAGATCGACACCTTAAGCAAAAAACGAAATGCTAATTTCAATTGCGGGATTGTGTAGGTAACCCCTAGAGCCGCCCCCCACTTAGTCAAATAATATTCTATTGGGTTGGAATAAGCCAGTAGTGCTCCGTAGAACCTGGAAATACTTCCTTTACCTCCTCCTTTCAACATCCCCCTTTCTATTTCAGTTTCTGCTAGGCTTTACTCCCCTTTTGCTCTACGGGTTATAAAATCCCGCAGCACCTGATAATACTGGAATGCTTGTAATGGGGAGAGGCCATATTCTCTATGGAGCTCATCTAACTTTACTGATTTGTCATCTTGCCACATTTGTCCCAGTGTACATAAACCCATCTCCTCCCATGCAAGATACGCCGTATCTTGCCTGCCTGGACCAAAATGGGGTGCAAATCTAAGGTACATATGTCGAAAGTAGCTGCGCCCCGGAAAAAACTGTTCCCTAATTTTACACCAAATTTGTAGGGGCCATCATATCAATGGTGGGCATCTCTTGATTAGCACCTCCAACTCCTGTTTAGCTAGCCACGGTATAGCCTTTAGCGGAAATGGCCTCATCCAGCCTTGCTCAATTTGTACTCCCAGTTTTTCCGAATCTGTAAACCAGGCCGCCAATATTCTAAGGTTCGCTGCCAAGAAATATGAGGCAAAAGATGGGACTCCCATTCCCCCTCTCTCCCTTGGTTGATATAGAACTTCCCTGAGAACTCGTGGGGGTCTTTTCTTCCAGATAAAGGAAAATACCTTCCTCTGGAGGCCTCGAAAAAAACTATCTGGTATAGAAATCGGCAGTGCCATAAAAAGGTACAGTATTTTCGGGAGTATAACCATCTTAACTGCACTTATTCTCCCTACCCAGGATAGCTGTTGACCCTCCCATCTCTCTAGATCCTGGAAGAGCTTCTGCGTCATCTCAGGGAAATTAACTTGAAATAGCTCATCAATGTGCTTCGGAATATTAATCCCTAAATACCGAACATATTTTGCCGCCCAGCGAAATGGAGCAGTGCGTTGCAATTGAGACTTCTGGTCTAGGGGAATGTTAATATCTAGTGCCTCAGATTTGTCTAGGTTAATCTTGAACCCCGAGACCCCTCCATACTCAGAGTATCTCCAAAATTTTCGGGAACGAGGATCCGGGATCCCGCAACATAAGCATAATGTCATCTGCAAAGAGGAGAGCCCGTGTTTCCACTCCTCCCAGCCGCGGCCCCCTGATATCAGGATGTGTCCTAAATTTCACTGCAAGAGGCTCAATCACTATTGCGAACAGCAGGGGGGAAAGTGCACACCCCTGTCGTGTCCCTCTATGTAAGTGAAATGGCTGTGTAAGTCTTCCATTTATTCGGATTGAGGCCTGTGGGGTCTTATATATCAGGTGGAGCCAGTGTATCAGTCGTCCTGAAAACCCCATTTTGTCTAGTACTTCGAACAGGAATGGCCAGCTTACCCTGTCAAACGCTTTTTCCGCATCGAGTGACAGAATACATAGGGGTGACTGCGTGTCTCGTGCATGGTATACAACATGTAGAGCTCTTCGTATATTATCAAAGGTCTGTCTCCCATGCACAAAGCCTGCCTGATCTTCATGAATTAAGAAAGGTAAGTACTTTTGCACCCGTGTCGCCAAGATCTTAGTAAAGATCTTGTAGTCAGTCCCCAAGAGAGAAATGGGCCTGTAGGATCCACACAGTTGAGGGTCTGTTCCTGGTTTATGAATAACCGTTATGTTAGCTAAATCCCACGTGGGTGGTAGTCTCGGGCTAGTGTCTAAAATGTTGAACACCCGCTGCAGCAATGGGGCCAGGATCTTCCCAAAGAGCTTATAAAAGTTATTGGTAAATCCATCGGGGCCCGGGGCCTTCCCTGTCGGGAGCCCTTGAATGGTATGGGTAATGTCTTCCAATGTGAAAGGAGATGATAGCGCCTGACTTGCACTAGACTCTAGTCTGGGAAGCTCAATACCCTCTAAGTAATGCTTCAGCTCTGCTGCCGCTACCTCCCCTCCCCTGGCATAAAGCCGCTCATAATATTCTTTAAATGCCGGCTCGATATAATCATTATCTGTATGGATGTTCCCACCCTCATCCCTCAAGCTCGCAATTATATTACGGGTTGCTTGTTGTTTTAATTTGAAAGCTAAGAGCCTACTGGCCTTATTGCCAAATTCAAAATGGATCTGTTGGGCTTTTTTTAAGTCTTCTGCCAGCTCTGCCAGCTCTAGCTCGCAGATCTGAGTCCGGAGCCGGTGGACTCTGTCCATAATTGACTGGTCGTTTCCCACTCTACCCTGGTGAAGTCTGGCTTCCTCCTGTTCTAATTGTCTTCGAGGGGTTGTTTCCTTGGACACTCGCTGTTTCCTATTATATGCCTTTAGTGCGATTAAATGGCCTCTCGTAACCGCTTTAAGACCCTCCCATATCATTATGGGCGAGACTTCCCCCGTATCATTGAATTGAATATATTCTTTAATCTTATTTTCTATATTTAGTGTGTTACTCGGGTTACGCAGGAGCGCATCATCCAAACGCCACTCTCTGCCCCCCTTCTGCATTTCAGGTATCACCAGCTGCATTAGAATGGGGGAGTGGTCTGACCAAGTTCTAGGCAATATCTGGTGGGTTCCCATCATCCCTGCTACGGACGCTTCCCCCAGCCAGAAGTCAATCCGAGAAAAAGACTGATGTACTGTAGAGTAATATGTATAGCTACGCTCTCTAGGATTTATCTGCTGCCACAGGTCTATTAAATGCCAGTGATTAACAAATTCTTGCAATTTTGCTCTGTCTTGATGGCCATAGCGTATATTGCTCGAGGAATTATTTAAATGGGATTGCAAAGTTAAATTGAAGTCCCCCCCTACAATCAGGGAGCCCTCTATATGTTGCTGGAGTAGTTTATCTATCTCAGAGAAAAACCCCTCCTGATGCGCATTGGGACCATAGACATTCACTATTGTATAGACCCTTCCCGCTAGTGAAACAACCACCAGGAGGTATCTGCCTCCCCTATCCCTGATCACCTTTAAAATATTCCATGGTTTGTCCCCCGCAAATGCCACTAGCACTCCCCTACTCTTTGTATTAGCTCCATTCGAGGCAAAGTATATATGTGGGAATTTTTTATGGCGGCATAGATATTCAGACTTAGGCAAGAGATGGGTCTCCTGCACTAGGACCACATCCGCACGCAGACATAGCATTTCTCTAAACAGGAGTTGTCGCTTTCTGGGGATATTCAGGCCTCTAACATTAAGCAGCAATAAATTAATGTCTAACATTCTTCAGCTGACTGCATCTCTCTACGGTATATTGATTCCTAAACTGACACCCTCCTCTGCCTCCCCTTCCCGGACCAGCACTGGTGTGTTTCCTCTGCTGCTCTCTTCCCAGTCTTCTCCCATCTCCTTCCCCTAAGTTCCGTCCCCACCTCCTCCCTCCCCCCCTCTGCATATTAAAGTTGCCCCTGTGTAGCACAAAGGGCATCTAAGGAAGAAGTGTTGGTTAAGTGCACACTTTGCCGTGTTACCACAGGTATTCATATATGCTATTAATCAAAGCCCCATCCGCTCACAAGTGTAAATCTCACAACGGGCTAATATAACAGTATAGCAATTGAACAGTTTAACAGTGCAACCATATAACAGTGCAACGAAAATTCAAATATTACAACTTGTCAATATACTTCACCCTAACTCTCTTCAGGGTCAAACTCATCCTTAGCTGTTTCTCCAGGCTTAGTGCAGGCATAGTAGCATATCCCTCCCATGGGACTCCACCACACTGTCACCATGTGCCTGCCAGCCATCTATGGAATAGGCGTTTTACTCCCTTCATGTCACTTTAGTGGCCGACTGCTGGCGTTGTAGACGTTTCTGTCCCTTGCCCACTCGTTGCCATTTTGATGGTAGCATCCGCGGTTTGCCGCGTTTTGCTGCATCCCCTGAGACAGATGTCTCCGGTGTGCCCTCCGCTGGTAGTATCTCGCTCGCTTCTTTAAGTGTCCGTATTTGTTGCATTTTTCCCTCCTTATAGAAAACTAATGCAAAAGGATGCCTCCATTTGTACCGTATTCCCAACTCTTGGAGTCTTCTGGTCACTGGTTTCAAATCCGCTCTGCGCTTTAGCGTAGTTGCAGCTAAGTCCTGGTAAACTTCCACTGCATACGAATCCCATGTAAAATTTGGAGTCTGCCGCGCCGCTTTAGCTACTTGTTCCTTTAGCTTGTAGTCCCGGAAGCAGACTATAATGTCTTTAGGTAGATTAGCTCTTGGGGATCCTAGCGCTCGATGAGCCCGTTTGAGAAGAATCGCCGCTGGTTCCATCACAGTACCTCCCACTGCCAGCAGGTCGCTTACCAGTTTTTGTATAGTTTCCTCGCAGTCCAGATATGCAGGAGACTCTGGCAGTCCGCGAAAGCGTAGGTTACTTCTGCGGCTGTGGTTTTCAAGGTCTTCTAATTTATCCAGAATCTGCTGGTGCGCCTGCTGGGTGTCGTTAGTTCGCTGCTCCAGGGCCTCTAGCGATTCCGAGTGAGCATCTAAACGGGTCTCTGCTTCCTCAATCCTGGATCCAAGCTCCCGTATTTCGCCTTTCAGCTCAGCCCCCATGTTGACCAGCTTATTCCGCATTGCTTTTAGATCTGATCTAATTTCCTGCAGCCATTTCTGCCATTCAGGTCCCATCTCTTCTTCTGTTTCTCCCCGGTTTGTACGCACCTCTGACTCCATCACCGGTAGCTGTTCACCGGGGGACGCATCCTGCGATTGTTCTGGACGCTTTTGTACTGCGGTCGCCATTTTGTTTTTCTTGCGCGAAATTTTCGAGTATGCGAAGCGAGAGAGATCGAGCTTTTCCCTTTCTCCCTGTATTCAATTCGCACACACTCTCAGTCGCTTGCACCTCTGCTCATCAAGGGCTGTTATTGCAGTCGAAAAATGGGCTTTTTATCGTTTTCTTCCCGTGGGTTACACGGAGCTCCGTTTTCAGGCAACCATGTCACTCGGTGACATCACTTCCGCGCTGTACAATTTAACATAGAAGGACAGTCCCTGCTCAAAGAGCTTACAATCTAATGGACAAATGTACAGTCAGTCAAGTGGGGGCAATCAAATTGGGGCAGTCTAGATTTCCTGAAAGGTATAAAGGTTAGGTGCCGAAAGCAACATTGAAGAGGTGGGCTTTGAGCAAGGATTTAAAGATGGGTAGGGAGGGGGCTTGGCGTAAGGGCTCAGGAAGTTTATTCCAGGCATAGGGTGAGGCGAGGCAGAATGGGCGGAGCCTGGAGTTGGCGGTGGTGGAGAAGGGTACTGAGAGGAGGGATTTGTCCTGTGAGCGGAGGTTTCGGGCGGGAACGTAAGGGGAGATGAGGGTAGAGAGTTATGAGGGACTGCAGACTGAGTGCATTTGTAGGTGAGAAGGAGAAGCTTGAACTGTATGCGGTATCTGATCGGAAGCCAGTGAAGTGACCTGAGGAGAGGGGTGATATAAGTATATCGGTTCAGGCGGAATATACGAAGTGCAAACCATTCTGGCAAAAATTAACCGCCCTACCTTAACTTCTAAGGATCAATCTGATCTAGGAAAACTAATTGATGGAAAAGTGACATTGGTTATTAACTTTCTTTTTTCTAACAAAGATCTCGGACTGGATGGTCTCACTTCTGAATTTTGTAAACATTTCAAAATACTCCTTACCCAATTATTAAAGTTTTCAATTTATTAGATTTATATCTAGAAAAACAATGAAATTTTGCCAAAGCGAATGTTATACCAATTCCTAAACCTGGCATTGATTATAAAATTATTACTAAACTACTGGCATTATGACTAAACAAAAAGCTTGGAACTTTAATAGCAGAAAATTAGATAGGTTTTATGCAAGGTAGATTTATTGGTGATAATGTGATTTAAATCATATAGCCAGAAACCAAAAATCTCCTATGGTTGCCCTCTCACTTAATGAAGAAAAAATGTTTGACCACATTTAATGGTCATATCTTTTTGAAACTATAGATTGGTTTAACATGGGTTCAAACAATGGATTAAAATTCTTTATTACCAACCTACAATCAAAATTTCAATTAACAATACTAAAGGGTTTGTTTACTAAGCTGCACTAACGGCTTCTGCGCGGTACTGCCAAAACAGCCAGATGCGCTAGCGGCTTAGTAAACCCCGGCATAAGTTAGAAGCATGTGCAGATGACTTGATTCTTTTTCTATCTGAACCAAATTGCTCTATAGCAGAATTAGTCAGCACAGCAGATTCTTTTTTCCAAATTTTCTGGATATAAGATAAATTGGGACAAATCAGAAGTAATGCCCCTGAATAAGAGTACCACTCTTATTGATATAGGTACGGCGAATTTTCATTGGTCTCCCTTACAACTAAAATATTTAGGAATATGGTTAAGAACTAAAAACAAAGGTCAGAATATTAGAAAGAGCATGGAACAAGAAAAAAGACGAAAATACACTCAAAGACTGGAAACAACTACAAAGAAAATACAAATACACTATCAGACAAACTAAAAGGACGTATTACAAAACCAAAATAGGACCAAACTACAAGGATACACACAAACTCTTCTCACTCGTAAACAATCTCCTAAATACTAATACGGTTACCTCCAACAACACAGATCCCCATCAGCAACCAATCTTGCAAATTACTTCAATGAAAAAATCATAAAGCTCCGACTCATGATACCTACCAATATAATGGAATACACAAATATCCTTGAATGTCTAGACTCAAATCCCGGGGAATACCCAGCAGATCGATCTTGGACCAACTTTGACAAGCTTTCATCAAATGAAATCTCACATTGGCTCGGAAAATACACCAAATCGCAATGCAAATTAGACATTTGCCCTAACAGTCTAATAAGATCCGCACCCAAACAATTCAAAACAGACCTTACGAACCACGTAAATTACAGACTCCAAAATGGGCTCTTTCCCATGGATAAAAGAAACATCCTACTTACTCCGCTACCGAAAGATGATAAGAAAAGCACAATGTACCTAACCAACTATCGCCCAGTAGCCTCTATTCCACTTATAACCAAACTCATGGAAGGCATAGCAACGAAACAACTTACTGAATACTTAAATAAACACTCAATCCTGCACGAGTCTCAATTAGGATTTCGGTCAAATCACAGCACCGAAACTGTTCTAGTGTCCGCAATGAACTCATTTAAACAAGCAATTGCAACTGGTAACAACATACTCCTCCTACAATTCGACATGTCCAGCGCCTTTGACATGGTTAATCATGAAATACTATTACATATACTAGAATACTTAGTGTTGTAGTTAGTGAGGTTCCTCAGGGGTCTGTGCTAGGACCGCTGCTTTTTAATATATTTATAAATGATTTAGAGATGGGAGTAACTAGCGAGGTAATTAAATTTGCTGATGACACAAAGTTATTCAAAGTTGTTAAATTGCGACAGGATTGTGAAAAATTACAAGAGGACCTTACGAGACTGGGAGACTGGGTGGCTAAATGGCAGATGACGTTTAATGTGAGCAAATGCAAGGTTCCACGTTAGGAGTTACGGACCAAGAAAGGGATCTGGGTGTCGTCGTCGATAATACGCTGAAACCTTCTGCTCAGTGTGCTGCTGCGACTAGGAAAGCGAATAGAATGTTGGGTATTATTAGGAAAGGTATGGAAAACAGGTGTGAGGATGTTATAATGCCGTTGTATCGCTCCATGGTGCGACCGCACCTTGAGTATTGTGTTCAATTCTGGTCGCCGCATCTCAAGAAAGATATAGTAGAATTGGAAAAGGTGCAGTGAAGGGCGACTAAAATGATAGCGGGGATGGGACGACTTCCCTATGAAGAAAGATTAAGGAGGCTAGGGCTATTCAGCTTGGAGAAGAGACGGCTGAGGGGAGACATGATAGAGGTATATAAAATAATGAGTGGAGTGGAACAGGTGGATGTGAAGCGTCTGTTCACGCTTTCCAAAACTTCTAGGACTAGGGGGCATGCGATGAAACTACAGTGTAGTAAATTTAAAACAAATCGGAGAAAATTTTTCTTCACCCAACGTATAATTAAACTTTGGAATTCGTTGCCGGAGAAAGTGGTGAAGGCAGTTAGCTTAGCAGAGTTTAAAAAGGGGTTGGACGGTTTCCTAAAGGACAAGTCCATAAACCGCTACTAAATGGACTTGGGAAACATCCACAATTCCAGGAATAACATGTATAGAATGTTTGTACGTTTGGGAAGCTTGCCAGGTGCCCTTGGCCTGGATTGGCCGCTGTCGTGGACAGGATGCTGGGCTCGATGGACCCTTGGTTTTTTCCCAGTATGGCATTACTTATGTACTTATGTACTTCGGAGTAGGAGGCACAGTTCTTAAATGGTTCAAAGGATTCCTGACCACAAGATCATACCAAGTAACAATGAACGCGGACAGATCACTCCCATGGACACCTGAATGTGGAGTCCCCCAAGGATCCCCCCTCTCACCAACCTTATTCAACCTAATGATGATACCTTTAGCCAAACTCCTAGCCAATCAAAACCTCAACCCCTACATATATACAGATAACATCACAATTTACATCCCGTTCAAACATGATCTAAATGAAATCACCAACGAGATCAACCAAAGCCTCCAAATAATGCACACCTGGGCAGATGCATTCCAACTAAAACTTAATGCAGAAAAAACAAAATGTCTTGTACTTTCCTCACAATGTAACACAAAAATCTTCTCCACCATAATCACACCATACTGTTCTCTTCCTGTTTCACAAAACTTGAAAATTCTTGGAGTCACCTTTGATCGAAACCTCAATCTTGATGCCCACGTGAAAAACACTACGAAAAAGATGTTCTACTCCATGTGGAAACTCAAAAGAGTAAAACCTTTCTTCCCGAGATACATCTTCCGTACCCTGGTACAGTCAATGGTAATAAGTTATCCCGACTACTGCAACGCACTGTACGCTGGCTGCAAAGAACAAACTATCAAAAAACTCCAAACTGCCCAGAATACCGCCGCCAGACTCATATTTGGAAAAACTAAATATGAAAGTGCAAAACCCTTAAGAGAGAAACATCACTGGCTCCCACTTAAGGATGCATTGCATTCAAGATCTGCATGATTGTACACAAAATCATTCACGCAGACGCCCCAACCTACATGCTAAACCTCGTGGACCTACCTCCCAGAAACGCCACAAGATCATCTCACAAATTTCTCAACCTGCACTTCCCTAGCTGTAAAGGACTAAAATACAAGCTGATGCACGCCACCACCTTCTCTTACATGAGCACGCAGTTATGGAATGCATTACCCACAGACCTGAAAACAATCGACGAAACAACTATCTTTCGCAAATCTCTGAAGACATATTTCTTCAACAAGGCCTACAATGAGAACCTATAGCCTCACTAATCCACTTCATCAACCCATTCAGTTATGAAAGCCCACCTTCTAAAATCACCCTAATAAATCCCTTCCTTCTTCTTTCTTCCCTTAATTAATCTCTACACAATACTAACTGTACCTCATATACTGGAATAACTATGCTAACAATACTATGTAAGCCACATTGAGCCTGCAAATAGGTGGGAAAATGTGGGATACAAATGCAATAAATAATAATAATAATAAAAACAAATACCCCATATAAACTATTGAACATAACACAACTAAAATCACAAGAGACAATGCAGAAATGATCTCCACTACATCTTTCATGGTGGGGCAGACTGGACACCATAAAGATGATTCTTACTCCTCAAATTAACAACATATTAATGATGTTACCTGGATTATGGAAGCTGAAAAGAATCTGATCTTTCTTCCCGTTTTCTACTTATCGTTCCCATTTACAAACATTAGTCATTTCACACTAGGATTACTGCAATTCAGTCTATTTAGGGAATAAGGAATCCCTCATCAAGAAACTTCGAACTACCCTAAATACTGCTGCTAGACTCAAATGCAAAGCTTCAAAATTAGTCAGAACCTGGATGCCAAGTTCCAAGTCTAAATACAGACATCCATCTTTTTGATCATGGACATCCTTTGCTTTCCTGTAATAAGAGCTAGACATACATATTTGGCCCCTCCCTAGTTCCAATCAAATGCACCCAGACCACTTCCCCTTGTCATATGGATGTACTGCAGTCATAGACATCCATATTCTGGCTTTATAAAAATCGGTATTTGGACATCTATGCAATATGGATGGTTTTCAGATGTCCATAACACAAATAGAGCTTCTAAAATAACCACCATATTCAACAGTGCTCCCTGTTTAATTAGTGCTAATGAATGTATGCCTGACTGGCGATCACTTCCCCGACTATCCATTTACAGTTAAGACTGCTATTCAGCAGCTCTAATTTTAAATGAATAACCTATAGTATCTGTTTAGTGGCTCAATAGTGCTGGTAAACATAAGAGCCAGGTCTGCTTTTGCCCCTTCTCTTTTTCTGGACATAAAAATGTGGCTGTTTCCTTGGGGAATTTTCAAAGTGAGAGTATGCATGCATTTTCATTTTCAAATTTGTTAGAGTATACATAGAGCAGAGTGCAGGAAAGCTCTTCTAAGTTATCCAGATAACGGTGTCATTATCCCCTCTATTCTATACATGGCAACTAAATTTGCACACCAAAATCGATCAACAAGCCCTCAACTAGCAATAATTGCGCGCCAAAGGTCAATTGGCAAATGGCTACATGCTATTCTGTAAGACTTGGCACCTAACTCTCAGAGCACGTACCTAAATAGGGAGTAACCAGCAAGGTAATTAAATTTGCTGATGACACATATTTATTCAAAGTCGTTAACTTGCAAGAGGATTGTGAAAACTTACAGAAGGACCTTACAAGATTGGGAGACTGGGCGGCTAAATGGCAGATGACGTTTAATGTGAACAAGTGCAAGGTGATGCATTTGGGAAAAAAGAACCCGAATTATAGCTACGTCATGCAAGGTTCCACGTTAGGAGTTACGGACGAAGAAAGGGATCTGGGTGTCATCATTGATAATACACTGAAACCTTCTGCTCAGTGTGCTGCTGCGGCTGGGAAAGCAAATAGAATGTTGGGTATTATTAGGGAAGATATGGAAAACAGGTGTGAGGATCTTATAATGCCGTTATATCGCTCCATTGGTGCGACCGCACCTTGAGTATTGTGTTCACTTCTGGTCGCTGCATCTCAAGAAAGATATAGTAGTATTGGAAAAGTTGTAGGGAAGGGCGATGAAAATGATAGCGGGGATGGGACGACTTCCCTATGAAGAAAGATTAAGGAGGCTAGGGCTATTCAGCTTAGAGAAGAGACGGCTGAGGGGAGACATGATAGAGGTATATAAAATAATGAGTGGAGTGGAACAGGTGGATGTGAAGCGTCTGTTCACACTTTCCAAAAATACTAGGACTAGGGGGCATGTGATGAAACTACAGTGTAGTAAATTTAAAACAAATAGGAGAAAAACTTTCTTCGCCCAACGCGTAATTAAACTCTGGAATTTGTTGCCGGACAACGCATTGAAGGTGGTTAGCTTAGCGGACTTTAAAAAGGGGTTGGACGGTTTCCTAAAGGACAAGGCCATAAACCGCTACTAAATGGACTTGGGAAAAATCCACAATTTCGGGAATAACATGTATAAAATGTTTGCACGTTTCGGTAGCATGCCAGGTGCTCTTGACCTGGATTGGCCGCTGTCAGGGACAGGATGCTGGGCTTGATGGATCCTTGGTCTTTTCCCAGTGTGGCATTACTTATGTACTTATGAGGCATTCCAAAATGTTGCAAGCGGAATTACAGAATTCACCCAAAGCATACCGGTTGGGCACTGACATTTACAGCTGCCCAAAAAATTAGGTGCTGGATCCACACCGAATGCTATTCTATAATAGGCACGCTCCCTTTATAACCTAGCACTTAGAGCTGAATTTTTTTGGTGCTGAATTTTTGGTGCCATTTATTGACTTCCCTCCTATATAGATAATGGGCAGGAATATTCAGGTATTTTTAAACACCAGAACCACCATTTAAAGGAAATAATGATTGAGACATTTAAATATTGACCTGTTAGCTTCTATATCTTCTCTCCTTTATCTCCCAATGATATTGGTACCCACATGCATCATGACAGCTGGTTTCTCTCTGGTATTTAATGAAATCTTAATTTGGTGTCTTATGAGGTCCACTACTTTAACATTAGATAAGTTACCACGTGATCCTCACATCTACCAGCAAATTAGTTATTTATATTCCTAATGAATGACTTAACAACTGGAATATTTGCAGACATAGTAAATGAATATAAAATTACTTACCAATATCTGCAGAAAGGTTCACTACAGGAAAACAAAACAGAGAAGAGTCAGTGCATTCAATAAAAGCCATTGGGACTGATATTCAAAGGATGTGTGCTTGTAACTAAGAGATATGCTCCTACACTGGCCTCTCTGAAAATTTACTATGGCCGATTTCTTAAATGAATGCTCAAAGTGTTACTTAACTGAATGATTACTAAAGGAAATTAGGATTTGGAGTTAACACAGATTTTAGTGGGTGTTAGCAGCAAATCTATTGCTTTTCCTTTTGAGGATATGTTTTATACAGGTCATGCGCTAATATAGTCATTAGCACGAAGTAACTGCTAGGAGTTAACAGCGAAGCACATAGCAATTACTACATAGGAAGCGCTAAATGATCCAACCTTAACAGAACTATATAGTGTAGCCGAAAAATTGACATCAATTAAAGACGTGCTGAGTGTTATTCTATAAAGATTGTACACAACTTAATTGAACAACAAGTCAAACAGTAATGATAATTGGGAGTTAACAATTATCGGCAGTAATTGGCAATAATTAGGATTTAGGCACATATCTAATTTTGTAACAGATTGCGCCTGAATACTATCGTATATAAAAATTTGGGGGTGTGGTTAGGGTCTTGTTCTCAGATTTCTGCATTTTGAAAGAGAATCACGCCTAAGTGCGCCTAACTTAGGTGTCAGTATTTAGGCCTGGTTATAACAGATCTAATTGCAGCCACCTACACATAGGTACACCTTACTGCTAAGTGTAAATCTATAAAAGACAAATCTATAAAGGAAACAAATTCATTATAGAATCGCACTAAGGGCATTACTTTATCAGCGCTGCTTTTTAGCACTACTTATAGAATTTACTCCTTAACACATTACCTAGATCATCCTAACAAGATAATATTTCAAAGCCCTCGCAATGCCTTCTTCCAGAAAAATTCCTTACCGCAAGCTCTAATAGGTAAGCTCTTTGAGCAGAGACTGTCTCTCTATGTCAAGTGTTCAGCACTGCGTGCATCTGGTAGCGCTATATAAATGCTATTAGTAGTAGTAGTATGTTACCACTAGCAATTGCCTCTACAGAATCCCTGCTTAGTGCACTGTATCCCAGTGCTTTTTCTTGAATCTATTCCATAGCGTCCAGTGAAGCTGCTTGCAGCTGGAGGTGTCTAAAGAAATTATCTTCTGGCTCTTCTGACTAACAGGACAAATTCTATGTAGAATGTGGCAACAGCCATACCAATCCATAGATGACTGGTATTTCTGAAGATGAGACAATCCATTGGTTGTCAGTCTATGAGTGACTGGGGAAAACAAATTACTTGACTTTAATGTGATTATGACTGAAAGAGTTCAGACCTTAGTTAGTTTATTGGAAGATTAAAACATCATATTTTGATCCAATGTCTTCTGTGTTTCTCCTTTCTCCTCTTCTATATAATAAGTTATTTGCAACCATTGGGCAGGTTAATTAGGGAACATGGTATTTTAGCTTATATATATTTGATTTGTCTGTAGATGATAGCAACAAGATTTGAAGAGATTATAATTATGTCTCACTAAGGTTTGATTTGGTTGGAGTTGTATAAATTGTAACAGAATGTATCCAAAACTACTTGTTCAGGCTTTGCTAATATTATGTAAGATATTGTAATGAGATGATTGATGGGTGAAACAGAAGAAGTATCAAGGGTAGCTTCTGGTAAAATTTTAGGGGTAATCATAGAAAAAGAAACACTACATCAACCGGCTCATCTTTATCCACATGTTTATTTATGCCTCAAAGAAATGAAGCAAATTGGTGAGGCAAGACTTCCCTTGGCTGAACCCATGCAGACTCTGTCTCTTTAAACCATAATGGGCAAGACTTAAGAAGTGTTATTATTTCAGTCACAGAAAATACATAGAAAACTACTTACTCTTTTCTGCAGTGAACCTTTCTACAAAAGAACAAAAGTGGGAAGAATCAGTCATGCAGCATTACTGGCAGCATTACTACATACATTATGATAACCAGCTTTTCCTCTACACATACAAAAATGTTGTATATTGTGCATGAGGTCCAGGCAAATCACCAAGTGATCGTCACACCCACCAGCCACCCAGCTATTAACATATCTAATGACTGACTTAAGAACAGTAAATAATCATGCAATGAATCACGAAGGCCGATATTCATACTGCAGGAGGCAGCCCACATAAGCTGAGCCCAGATAGTCAATGTTGGGCTGTTTGAATGGCATTGAATATCCGGGGATTTTTTGGCGCTGAAATGTTAACCGGCTATGCTGATATTCAGCACCAACCAGTTAACATTTTAGCAGTCAAAGATAGGCTTGCTATTTCAGTGACCTATTTTGACCCCTCAACATAGCTGGTTTGGCGCTAAATATCTGCACCTAACTGGCTATGTCGCTTCATATAACCGGTTAGTGCCTAGCCAGGAGCTAACCAGTTATCTCCTGCTGAATATCTCTGGTTAGGCGGCTAACTGCTATTTAACCAACCAGGAGCCGTTGGTTTACATATCGGGGGAAAGCTTTTCTAAAAGAAAACAAACGAGGAAAGAATCTGTGCATACAGCAATACTGAAACTAGAACCTACATACATTATGAAAACTGGCTGTTCCCCAGCACGTTCTAAAATCTTGTATATTATGCATGAGGTCCCCCATTTTCACAGCAGAAACTAGGTAACTAGGTGCTTCCACTTAGATGTTCATTCTGTAATGGAAAATAGGAAACCTTGCATAACCATGAATGTAAAGTACCTCACACTTATGCCAACCATAGACCTGGCACAAGTGCAAGTGGCAAAGTGTGTCAGGAATGCACGTATTTTATAGCATTTTATAAGCCACTGCTAATTGCCATATGCATGCCGTCTTCGATCCCTCATTTGCCTTCCATTATATCTGATTAGTCTTGCTCATCTGGCTACAAGCTTAACCAAACAAAGACAGAATTGATGCCTATTAACTGTCATTATATACAGCAAGATGTTTCTGCATTTAACTTCATTTGGTCTCCTACCAAACTAAAATATTTGGGTATCCTCTTTGGTCCTATAGTGGAAGAGACAAAACTTGTAAATAGTAATCATCTTCTGGAAATAGTTAAGTCTGACTTCGAGATGGTCTCCCTTGAGGTTATCATGGTGGGGACGGCTCGATACAATCAAATTGATGATTGTTCCAAAAGTCAATTATATCTTATACTAGCCATTAAGCCCGTAAAAACGGGCGAGTATTGCAGCCCTCCTCTCTCCCCTGGCCTCACCCCGTCCACCAATCCTCCCCCTCCCCATATCCAGCAAACCTCCTCTTTCCATTGGCATCCCCCCTTCCCCAGCAACCCTCCTCTTTCCATTGGCATCCCCCCTCCCCCAGCAACCCTCCTCTCCCCCCTGCCCTCTCCCCATGTCCAGCTACCCTCCTCGCCGCCACTCCATCCCCCTTCCTTGCTGGGCCCCCTGCACTGACCTGACAGCGCATCTCACCTCCGTGTGAAAGCGCTACAGGCAGCAGCAGATCGCTCTCCTGTTGCCTGCAGCGCTTACACACAGAGATGAGAGGCGCTGTCAGGTCAGTGCAGGGGGCCCGATATGGAGGGTGGCGGGAGCGGCGGCGGGGATGGGGGGAGGTTGATTGGCGCGATGTTCGTTTCCAGGCAGTGTGCGACAGTCTGACTCTGTTTCCTTCTCTGTTGTGCCCTCTAACATCATGACGTCTTGACGCGAGGGCGGGACAGAGAGGGAAGTCTGTACTGCGCATTTGCAGGTGAGTCGGTCACTTGCCGTTTATAGGTTTGATATATTGCTATTATTTTTTGACCACACCATTTATACTGCTATTGAGAAACATCTTTTAACCTTTTTATGGTGTGGAAAACCACCACGCATTGCTGTCAAAAAATTGAAGTCCAATAAAGAACAGGGTGGCGTGAACTTTCCTTGTATCTACAACTATCACATGGCATCAATTATGAAACAAATATCTCTTTGGTTTGAAGACCTTAACTTTGTACTGCTTCCTCCAAGATATCATTTTGAATCAATATGTTGGCATTCTTATCCCCTTCATTTAATACCATTTACCTCTAATGATGCTTCATTGAAAGATGTTATAACCCAAAGCACATCAGAGGTAGTTAAAACCATTGAAACTTGTTTAAGAACTCCTTGGTCTCATTCACATTTCACTCCAATATGGAACAATAATCACTTTAAAGTTCAAAATAGAGTCACTATTTGGAAAATATGGAGAAGACACCGAAACTCTTTTGAAGCCTGATGAGTGATTTATCCTGTATCCCCCTGATGAAGCAAGTAATTGTGAAACTTAGATTCAAGTCGGGAAGGAATAATGATAAGAATCTACCGCACCCTACCTATCATCGCTAATTCATATATTTGAGCATTAAATCATCATCTTTGAACTTATTTCTTCATGATTTATTGACCAAGATTGTTTTTAAGAACTGTGACCCATTGGGTCATTGGACTGTTTCAACTGTTTATGGACACTTTGAATGCTCTTTTGTCTTAAATCAATGAGGAAGTGCGATGATAGAGAAAGGTGGCTATTTATTGGGTCCTTTTACAAAGGCGCATTAGGCTCTATGGGCAACTTTTCTCCACATGTCTATTTAAGCTTTCAAAGAAATGAAGGAAATTGGTGAGGCAGGACTTCCCTTGGCTGAACCCATGCAGACTCTGTCTCATTAAACCATAATGGGCAAGACTTAAGAAGTGTTATTATTTCAGCCTCACAAAATACACAGAAAACTACTTACTCTTATCTGCAGTGAGCATTTCTACAAGGGAACAAAAGTGGGAAGAATCAGTGATGCAGCATTACTGGCTCTAGAATGTACATACATTATGATAACCAGCTTTTCCTCTACACATACTAAAATGTTGTATATTGTGCATGAGGTCCAGGCAAATCACCAAGTGATCCTCATACCCACCAGCCACCCAGCTATTAACATATCTAAAGACTGAATTAAGAACTGGAATAGTTTTCGGCCACAGTAAATAATCATACAATGACTCACAAAGGCTGATATGCATACTGCAGGAGGCAGCCTGAATAAGCTGAGCCCAGATATCTCCTGCTGAATATCTGTGGTTAGGTAGCTAACTGCTATTTAACCAACCAGGAGCCGTTGGTTTACACATCGGGGGAAAGCTTTTCTAAAAGAAAACAAACGAGGAAAGAATCTGTGCATGCAGCAATATGTTCAGTGCTCAGTTTAATAAAAAGCAAAACAATAAGAGAAGAACAACTCCAACAGGGAGGAGGAAGGGTTGTAAGAATATTGAGCCTGCTGTCCTCGGAAAATACCTGCTACAGGTATGTATCTTCATTTTCTCCAAGGACAAACAGGCTCAATATTCTTACGTATGGGGTATCCCTATCCCCCAGGATAACTCAAAGTAATAAAACATTGGTCAATTGGGGCTCGCAACGGTGAGGACGTAACAGAGATTGACCTGAAAATAAATTCAACCAAGTGAGAGTGCAGCCTGGAACAAAACAGAAATAGGCCTAGGAGGGTGGAGTTGGATTCTAAACCCCGAACAGATTCTGCAGCGCCGACTGCCCAAACCGACTTTCGCATCGGGTATCCTGCTGAAGGCAGTAGTGAGATGTGAATGTGTTGACTGATGACCACGTTGCAGCCTTGCAAATCTCTTCAATGGAGGCTGACTTTAAGTGAGCCACTGACGCAGCCATGGCTCTAACATTGTGAGACGTGACATGGCTCTCCAAAATCAGCCCAGCCTGGGCATAAGTGAAGGAAATGCAATCTGCTAGCCAATTAGAGATGGTGCGTTTTCTGATGGCAACTCCCCTCCTGTTGGGATTAAAAGAAACAAACAGCTGGGCGGACTGTTGATAGGGCTTTGTCCCCTCCACGTAAAAGGCCAATGCTCTCTTACAGTCCAAGGTGTGCAACTTGTCTTCACCAGGGCGGGTATGTGGACGGGGAAAAAATGTTGGCAAGACAATTGACTGGTTGAGATGGATCTCCGACACCACCTTCGGCAAGAACTTAGGGTGAGTGCGGAGGACTACTCTGTTATGATGAAATTTGATGTAAGTTGCATGCACTACCAGGGCTTGGAGCTCACTGACTCTATGAGCTGAAGTAACAGCCACCAAGAAAATGACCTTCCAGGTCAAGTACTTCAAATGGAAGAAATTCAGTGGCTCAAAAGGAGCTTTCATCAGCTGGGTGAGAACGACGTTGAGATCCCATGACACTGGTGGAGGTTTGACAAGGGGCTTTGACAAAAGCAAACCTCTCATAAAATGAACTACTAAAGGCTGTCCAGAGATAGGCTGACCTTCTACACGTTGATGGTAAGCACTGATTGCTCTAAGGCAAACCCTTACGGAGTTGGTCTTGAGACCAGACTCCGATAAGTGTAAAAGGTATTCAAGCAGGGTCCGTGTAGGACAAGAAAAAAGATCTAGGGCCTTGCTGTCACACCAGATGGCAAACCTCCTCCATTTAAAAGAATAACACTTTGTAATCCGTTGGGTTGGTCGTGAGCCCTTGGGCCCTGGCCGAGGCCAGCAGGGCGCCGACCCAGGCCAAGGGGAGACTGACCCACCACCGCACACCCCAGCTACACAATACCCCCTAAGCTACCCCTCCCCACAGTCCCTCAGGAAGAAGGGAAATAGGCATACAGGCGGGCCTCGCAGCCGAACCGGAACCCACGCACACAGAGCCACTCGTGCGAGCCTCACGGCTGAACTGGAACCCAATCACACACAGGGAGGGGTGAAAGAACCCAGAGGGCCCCAAGATGCCAGACACGCGCTGAACACCAGCAATAGGGCAGAGGGGGAAACAAAGGACCAGAGCAGGCCACGCCCACCCAGGGGACTAGCGCAGGACAGGGGAACTAACACAGCAACCCCCCCACCAGGGTAGGAGCCCCAGGCAGAAGCCAGAGGAACCAGACACAAAAGGAAGGCAGAAAGCCTTTGCCTCAAACCCACTGTAGACAAAGGCACACAGAACACAAAGGGTTAAGCTTGTAGAGCCAGCAGAGAGAGAGTGCCATAAATCAACAAACAATCAGAGAGAACGCTTCCCCTCCCGAGAGGGAGCAGGGCCCATCCAACAAACACACTGGCAGAGGCAGTACACAAAGGGTTAAACTCACTGAGCCAGCAGGCCGGGACACTGGGAAGAGAAATCCTTAAAACAAACAAACAAAGGAGAACGCTCTCACTCAGCCCAGAGCCCCCGGAGGCTGAGCAATGCCCAGCCCCCACTAAACAAACGAGCAGCTGACCTGATTACAGAGCTACACACACACACACAGCAGCAGCTAACCCAGAGGGAAGGAAAAGAATACTCTAATACAACACAGATCCCTGTCAGAACCTAGAGCACGTTCTGAGAAAAAACTATCAGGCTTTCCTGTTACCACCAAGTAAGTAACGCAAAAGCAGAGAAACTCTTCAGCTGCAGGTTAAAGTACTATCCCCTGACGTCAGCACAACCCCTGGCAGCCAATCAGAAGAGACGTCCCCCCCTCCCCCTCAGCCAAACCGGCAGAATCATAACACACTTTTTCGTGGAATCTTTCCTCGAAGCAAGCAAGACTCGGGAAACACCCTCTGAAAGGCCTAAAGAGGCAACTTCTAAGTTCTCAACATCGAGGCCGTGAGAGCCAGAGACTGGAGGTTGGGATATAGAAGTGACCCCTCGTTCTGAGTTATGAGCTTCACAAAACAGTCCAATCTCCACGGTTCTTCGGAGGAGAACTCCAGAAGAAGAGGGAACCAGATCTGATGGGGCCAAAAAGGTGCAATCAGAATCATTGTTCCATTGTCTTGCTTGAGTTTCAGCAGAGTTTTCCCTACTAGAGGTATGGGAGGATATGCATACAGAAGGCCTGTTCCCCAATGTAGGAGAAAGGCATCTGACGCTAGTCTGTCATGGGCCTGAAGCCTGGAACAGAACTGAGAGACTTTGTGATTGGCCTGAGTGGTGAAAAGGTCCACCGAGGGGGTGCACCATGCTCGGAACATCTTGCGGACAACATTCATGTTCAGTGACCACTTGTGAGGTTGCATTATCCTGCTCAGTCTGTCGGCCAGACTGTTGTTTACGCCTGCCAGATACATGGCCTGGAGAAACATGCCGTGGTGGTGAGCCCAAAGCCACATCCTGACAGCTTCTTGACACAGAGGGCTAGATCCGGTGCCCCCCTGCATGTTGGTGTAATACATAGCAACTTGACTGTCTGTATTAGAATGATTTGATTGGACAGCCGATCTCTGAAAGCCTTGAGAGCGTTCCAGATCGCTCGTAATTCCAGGAAGTTGATCTAAAGATCCTTCTCCTGAAAAGACCAAGCTCCCTGAGTGTGAAGTCCATCTACATGAGCTCAACACCCCAGGAGGGATGCATCCGTCTGCAAAAGTCAGTGGAGAGATGGATGACATCCTCTAGATCCCCTGTGGCCTGGCACCACTGGAAAGCTAGGGTTCATTGAGCTGATTTCATATGTAGGCATGCCATGGGAGTTACATGAACTGTGGAAGCCATGTGCCCTAAGAGTCTCAACATCTGCCAGGCTGTGATCTGTTGAGACACTTGAGCGAATGACACTAGGGAGGAGATTGTCTGCCCTTGCCTGGGGAAGGTAATCTCGAGACGTCCGTGTGTCCAACAGATCTTCGATGACCTCCAATTTTTGCACTGGGACAAGATGGGACTTGGGATAATTGATTACAAACCCTAGTAGCTCCAGCACTCGAGTAGTCATCCGCATAGACTGTAGAGCCCCTGCCTCCGAGGTGCTCTTCACCAGCCAATCGTCGAGATAAGGGAACACATGCAAAGCGACGCTGCGACAACTGCCAGTCACCAAAGATTCTGGGCACAAATGTGAGGGCAAAGGGCAGTACACAGTACTGAAAATGCTGAACTCCCAGCCAGAATTGAAGATACTTCCTATGAGCTGGGAGTATCTAGATGTGAGTATAGGTATCCTTTAAGTCCAGAGAGCATAGCCAATCGTTTTCCTGAATCATAGGAAGAAGGGTGCCCAGGGAAACCATCCTGAAGTTTTCTCGGACTAGGAATTTCTTCAGGACCCTTAGGACTAGGATGGGACGCATCCCCCCTGTTTTCTTTTGCACAAGGAAGTACCTGGAATAGAATCCCAGCCCATCTTCCCCTGGTGGAACGGATTCTACCGCATTGGCCTTTAGAAGGGCAGAGAGGTCCTCTGCACGAACCTGCTTGTGCTGGGAGCTGAAGGACTGAACTCACAGTGGGCAATTTGGAGGCCTGGATGCCATATTGGGTGTGTATCCTAACCGGACTTTGAAGAACCCACCTGTCAGAGGTAATGAGAGGCCACCTTTGGTGAAAAAATATAAGCCTCCCCCCCCCGACAGGCAAGCCATCCAGCACGGACACTTTTTCTGAGGCTATGCTGCACTGGAGCCAGTCAAAAGTCCGTCCCTTGCTTTTGCTGGGGAGCCCTAGGGGCCTTAAGTGCACGGCGTTGACGAGAACGCACATGCTGGGGCTAAGCCTGAACCAACTGCCGAGAAGAAGGAGTGTACCTACGCCTGTTCTAGGAATAGGGAGCACTCCTCTTCCCTCCAAAAAACCTCCTAGAAGAGGAGGCAGTAGCAGAAGACATCCGGTGGGAGAGAGAATGCATGGCGTCATGATGCTTTTTAATCTGATCGACCATGTCCTCTACTTATTCTCCAAAAAGATTATCCCCCCCGGAAAGGAACATCCGCCAGTCACTGCTGGGTGTTATGATCCAGGTCAGAGACATGCAGCCATGAGAGTTTGCACATCACTATACCTTAAGCAGCTATTCGGGATGCCACATCAAAAGTGTGGCCTTCCGCAGCCTGACCACCTGGTGAAAAGCAAGCTCTGGAGGAAGTGCTTCAACTAAACTGGACAGTTGCCTCACCGAGTTCCGCAAGTGGATGCTTGTGTAGAGCTGGTATGTCTGGACTTTGGCGGCGAGCATAGCGGACTGATACATTCTCCTCCCAAAAGAATCCAAGGTCCTAGACTCTCTGCCTGGGGGCGCCGAGGCATAGTCTCTACTACCCCTGGCTCTTCTGAGAGTAGAGTCCACCACCATGGAATCGTGAGGAAGTTGGGCCTTCACCATTACAGGCTCTCCATGGACTCTGTACTGGGACTCAGATTTTTTGGGTACAACTGGATTAGAAAGAGGGCATGACCAATTTCGCATAAGCACTTCCCTCAGTGTATTATGCAAGGGGGCCATAGCAAACTCAGCAGGTGGAGAAGGATAATCCAGGACCTCGAGTATCTCAGCCCTAGGCTCATCCACAACCTCCATAGGGAATGGAATGTCTTTAGACATTTCCCGCACAAAGGATGAGAAAGAAAGACTCTTAGGTGGAGGCATCCTAGTTTCAATTGGTGGAGTAGGATCAGAGGGAAGCCCACAGGACTCTTCCTCCGAAAAGTACCTGGGGTCCTCCTCCTCTTCCCACCAGAGCTCCTCATCGGTGTCGGACAAAAGCTCCCTAAGAGCAACCCGAACCCGAGCCTGTCCCAATGTCGAGGATCGACGACCTCGTGGGGGGTGTCGAGAGGTCAAACCCTGCCTAGACTCCGTCGAAGCTTCCTCCACCAACGTCGAGGGGGAATCGACCCGGGTGGAAGCCGAAGCGAGGACGGGGACTTTCTCACAGGTGATGGCCCAGATGCCACCTCCATAGAAGAAACGGATGGCGCAAGCAGTCCCGACACCGATGCAGACTGGCGAAGCAACCCCTCCAGAAGCTCCGGAAGAAGGGCCCTGATGCGCTCGTCAAGAGCTTCCATGGGAAAAGGCTGGAGGGCCGGTGCAGAAGTCAGTACCAGAATCTGAGGGGGCTCGAGATTCGGTATCAGGCTGCCAGATGACCAACGCATCGGCACTTCTTGTGTGGAGAGTGAGCGGTCCTCACCGGCGCTGACGCTTCTCGGGTGCCGAATCCCTTGGCTCCCCGGAGCTCTTGGTACCTTGCATGGAAGGAGATCGATGACGGTGCTTCTTAGCCTTCGCTCGACGCCCATCATCGAGACTCCTCGGTACCGAAGAAGAGGACATGGAATCCTCTCGCCTCCTCGGGGCTGAGTCCGACGATGGTCGGTCCCGGTGGTCCTGCATAGCAGTAGGCCTCCAGATGGGCGGAGACCCACTCGATGCTTCGCTGCTCCCAGCTCGATGCGGTCGCTCTGCAGCCATAACCTGAGCTCTCGGTGTTGCTGCTTCCTTCGACGTTGATGCCGACCTCGGTGCCGACGTCAAAGGACCGGACCGGTCAGAAAAAAGTCTCTCACGCTGAGCCTCTCGAGTCACTTGGGTCCGTTGCTTCATCAACTTACACAGCTTACAGGCAGCTGGGAGATGGTCGGGCCCAAAACAATGAAGGCACCATGCGTGGGGGTCAGTAGACGAGACGGTCCGGTTGCAGCGAATACAGCGTTTGAAGCCGCTAGTAGTCTTCGATGGCATGGGCGGGAAAATATCGCCCGCGAAATCAAAAGTCTTGATAGCGGCAATAACAAGGCACAAAAAAGGGGAAAAAAGACTTGGTCGAGCAGCCTAAGGGCGGCAGCAATGAAAAAGAAAGGAAACTTCAAAGACGAAGAAAAAAAACTAAAAAGTAAAAGAAAAAACTAAGAATTTGTTTTTTTAAATGTGAGAAGAAAAGAAGAACAAGAAGAGAGGGCGTGATAAACACGAAATAACAGTTCTCCTGAGCTGAAAAGGGAGTAGCTGGGAAAACACAACTCTCCTGAAGCGTGGATCAAAAAGAACGGAGCTCTGCACGTTTGCATCGTGGACGGGAAGCCGCTTGCGCATACGCGGTGAGTCGGCTCACGCAATGGAACGTTCGAGAAGATTCCTGTGCTTTTCAAGATTTTTCCGGTCTCCTGGGCCGTCGTGGACAACGACCCATAAGTAAGAATATTGAGTCTGCCTGTCCTCGCAGAATTAGGATTTAGGCACATATCTAATTCTGTAATGGATTGTGCCTGAATCCTATTGTGCATAAAAAGTTGGGGGCATGGTTAGGGTCTTGTTCTCAGATTTATGCGTGTTAAAAGAGAATCATGCCTAAGTGCGCCTAACTTAGGTGTCAGTATTTAGGCCTGGTTATAACAGATCTAATTGCAGCCACCTACACTTAGGTACACCTTACTGCTAAGTGTGAATCTATAAAAGACATATCTATAAAGGAAACATATTCATTATAGAATCGCACTGTGCATTACTTTATCAGCGCTGCATTTTAGCACTATTTATAGAATTTACTCCTTAACACATTACCTAGATCATCCTAACAAGATAATGTTTCAAAGCCCTCGCAATGCCTTCTTCCAGAAAAATTCCTTACCGCAAGCTCTAATAGGTAAGCTCTTTGAGCAGAGACTGTCTCTCTACGTCAAGTGTTCAGCGCTGCGTGCGTCTGGTAGCGCTATATAAATGCTATTAGTAGTAGTAGTAGTAGTATGTTACCACTAGCAATTGCCTCTACAGAATCCCTGCTTAGTGCACTGTATCCCAGTGCTTTTTCTTGAATCTATTCCATAGCGTCCAGTGAAGCTGCTTGCAGCTGGAGGTGTCTAAAGAAATTATCTTCTGGCTCTTCTGACTAACAGGACAAATTGGTGAGGCAAGACTTCCCTTAGCTGAACCCATGCAGACTCTGTCTCATGAAACCACAATGGGCAAGACTTAAGAAGTGTTATTCTTTCAGCCACAGAAAAAACATAGAAAACTACTTACTCTTATCTGCAGTCAGCATTTCTACAAGAGAACAAAAGTGGGAAGAATCAGTGATGCAGCATTTCTGGCACTAGAATGTACATACATTATGATAACCAGCTTTTCCTCTACACATACTAAAATGTTGTATATTGTGCATGAGGTCCAGGCAAATCACCAAGTGATCGTCACACCCACCAGCCACCCAGCTATTAAAATATCTAATGACTGACTTAAGAATTGGAATAGTTTTCGGCCACAGTAAATAATCATACAATGACTCACGAAGGCTGATATTCATACTGCAGGAGGCAGCCCGCATAAGCTGAGCCCAGTTAGTCAATGTTGGGCTATTTGACCGGCATTCAATAACTGGGGATTTTTTGGTGCTGAAATGTTAATCGGCTATGCCGATATTCAGCACCAACCAGTTAACATTTTAGCAGTCAAAGATAGGCTTGCTATTTCAGTGGCCTATTTTGACCCCTCAACATAGCTGGTTTGGCGCTAAATATCTGCACCTAACTGGCTATGTCGCTTGATATAACCGGTTAGTGCCTAGCCAGGAGCTAACCAGTTATCTCCAGCTGAATATCTGTTGTTAGGCAGCTAACTGCTATTTAACCAACCAGGAGCCGTTGGTTTACATATCGGGGGAAAGCTTTTCTAAAAGAAAACAAACAAGGAAAGAATCTGTGCATGCAGCAGTATTGAAACTAGAACCTACATACATTATGAAAACTGGCTGTTCCCCAGCACGTTCTAAACTCTTGTATATTATGCATGAGGTCCCCCATTTTCACAGCAGATGGGCAAATTATCAAAGGGTAACTTTGTAACTAGGTGCTTCCACTTAGATGCTCATTCTGTAATGGAAAATAGGAAAACTTGCATAACCATGAATGTAAAGCACCTCACACTTATGCCAACCATAGACCTGGCACAAGTGCAAGTCCTAGAGTGTGTCAGGAATGCATGTATTTTATAGCATTTTATAAGCCACTGCTAATTGCCATATGTAACAACCCTAACATTCAAGGTATTTGCTGTAGAATTTTTTCTGTCAAACTCTCTGCCTATACAGATGACATTCTATTGCTTCCAACGCCGTCTTCGATCCCTCATTTGCTTTCCATTATATCTGATTAGTCTTGCTCATCTGGCTACAAGCTTAACCAAACAAAGACAGAATTAATGCCTATTAACTCTCCTTACGTAGAGCAAGATGTTTCTGCGTTTAACTTCATTTGGTCTCCTATCAAACTAAAATACTTGGGTATCCTCTTTGGTCCTATAGTGGAAGAGACAAAACTTGTAAATATTAATCATCTTCTGGAAATAGTTAAGTCTGACTTCGAGATGGTCTCCCTTGAGGCTATCGTGGTGAGAATGGCTCGATACAATCAAATTGATGATTGCTCCAAAAGTCAATTATATCTTATATATATTGCCATTCTTGTTTGACCACACCATTTATACTGCTATTGAGAAACATCTTTTAACCTTTTTTTGGTGTGGAAACCCACCACGCATTGCTGTCAAAAAATTGAAGTCCAATAAAGAACGGGGTGGCGTGAACTTTCCTTGTATCTACAACTCTCATATCGCATCAATTATGAAACAAATATCTCTTTGGTTTGAAGACCTTAACTTTGTACTGCTTCCTCCAAGATATCATTTTGAATCAATATGTTGGCATTCTTATCCCCTTCATTTAATACCATTTACCTCTTTAAATGATACTTCATTGAAAGATGTTATAACCCAAAGCACATCAGAGGTAGTTAAAACCATTTAAACTTGTTTAACAACTCCTTGGTCTCATTCACATTTCACTCCAATATGGAACAATAATCACTTTAAAGTTCAAAATAGAGTCACTATTTGGAAAATATGGCAATCAGCACCATTTTTGAGAAGACGCCGAAACTCTTTTGAAGCCTGATGAAGCAAGTAATTGTGAAACCTAGATTCAAGTCAGGAAGGAATAATGATAAGAATCTACCGTACCATACCTATCATCGCTAATTCATATATTTGAGCATTAAATCATCATCTTTGAACTTATTTCTTCATGATTTATTGACCAAGATTGTTTTTAAGAACTGTGACCCATTGGGTCATTGGACTGCTTTAACTGTTTATGGACACTTTGAATGCTCTTTTGTCTTATTTATTTTGAAATCTGTTTATTCAACGTTTACGTAACATGTACATATTTGAGCACTTAAAGAGTTTCACATAATATTGTTGTTAAACTTACACATAGCTTGCTACTTAAACCTGCCAAACCTCTCTATCAAAACTAAATTTTCTTGCTAGACAAATTGCTACTCTCAAAATAACGACAAATCTCCATATCCCTCCTCCCTACCCTCTCTAAACCTAGTCTATCTATATTTTTATTTTTTTATTTTTTTTTTATTTACATCAATTTATATACCGTATCTTATTGCTACTGCAAGACAGAACGGTTTACAATTTATAAAAAAAAAAAAAAGCAGTACAATAAGTACAAATTGGACAAACATTAGAACTCCAATCATTACAGGAAAGCACAGCAAACCCAACAAACTAGCTACATAAGATGAAAACAATATAACTCATGATTAATACACAGGAGAACACTGCAGATACAAAATTAAATACATAATATAATCTACACAGACAGATAATACAGTTTTGACTTAGTATATATTACAGATGCCCATTTATAACCTTTCTTCCATTATTCTAAATTCTGATCTACATACTCGATAAAGTAGAAGGTTTTCAAAAGTTTCCGAAAATGAAAGTAAGATTTCTCAAGTCTGATCTCTTTTGGAAGGCCATTCCAAAGAGAGGGAGACAGATAGAAAAAAGCCGAATTCCGTGTAGATTCCCATCTAGCCCTAGCAAGAGGAGGAATCACTAACCTGTTATCTGTCAGGGATCTAAGGGTTCGTGTGGCAGTGTAAGGAATAGTTAGATTTGACAGATAGTCAGGATTTAGTGTATAAAAGGCCTTATGGGTCAAGACTAAGGCTTTAAACTTAACTCTTGCTTCAACTGGAAGCCAATGCAGTTGATGTAGCAAAGGTGTTACTCTGTCATCCCTCCGGGCCCTACAAATCATACGTGCTGCAGTATTCTGTATTCTTTGTAATCGCTTCAAGCTAGCTTGGGTGATCCCTGAATATATGATATTACAGTAGTCTAAGCGTGAGGTAATATAAGCAGATGTCAACGTTTTAAGGGAATCCTTACTAATTGAATTCCTAACTGACCGAAGTCTCCTAAGATGGAAAAAAGATTTTTTCACTACATCAGATATTTGTTCCTCGAAAGTCAGAGCAGAATCAATTATAACCCCAAGGTATCTAAAAGATTTATCCCGTCCCCCCCTTTCTCCCCTCCCCTCTTTCCCTTTTTGTGTCCTTGGAAGTGGTCTATCAACTATGGATGAGTAGTCTAGTCTGTCTTTCTGACACTCATAAATTGAGGAGACGTGCTCTTCCCCCTGTTGGTGTCATCTACCAAAATGGAGTCCATATACGGAAGTGTTATGATTGGGGTCTGAACCCCTCTCAAACTTACCTCTTTCCTGGGGGTCAGCTTCTTAGCTGGCTTCTGTTTCTTTTCTCTTTCCTTTCTGAGCTGGCTCTGTCTCTCTGTGCTTGCAGCTTCCAGCAGCAGGGCTCTAATTGTTTCATTATACTGCACCTGTGTGGGTAGTCTGAGTTGCTCTAACTCTCTTTGGGTGTACTGGCTTCAAGTGTTTCACGGTTTTGCATTGGTGTGGGTTGGGCCTCTCTGGGTCAGTGTGCTTTTGCCTAGGTCTAGGGAGTGTGACATCATCAGGGAGGGCCTTGATAAGGAAGTGGTGTTGTTTCCTTCAGGGCCTTTGCAACAGTTGTGTTTGCTTTAGGTAGGGTGGTGCAGTGTGCACTTCTGACATTGTGTCTAGGGTCCCTGCTTGCTTTTGCTAAGGTCCAGGTTAGTGTTAGTGCAGTGTGCACTGGTGTCTATGTGTTTAGCTTTCCTGCTTTTCCCTTTTGGTTCCCTTCTGTTCCCTCTTGGTTTTGGTAGCATTGCTGTGTGTAGGGCTTTGGAAGCTCTGTTGTTGATAGAAGTACTTCAGGGTTTGGTGTTGTTAGGAACACTGCAGAGTTTGCTGTTAGAAGTACTTCTGGTGTTTGTGCTATTAGGAGCATTGCAGTCTTTGCTGTTGGTGTTTGGTGCTTTAGAAGCACTTTTGGCTTATGTGTTAGCTTCCCTCCTTGTGGCTCCCCTGTCTTCCCTTTTAGTGCTAGGAGCTCTTCTGGTTGCTTGCCAGAGTAGTGCTTAGGAAGCACCTTGTTAGTTGTATCTAGCTTGCTAGAGCAGTGCTTAGGTAGCTGGTTTAGTTTTGTGTTTAGCTTATTAGTGTAAAGCTCTGCTTGTAGCTTGGTGCTTAGTAGCACCTGTGTTAGCTTTGTATTTAGTACCCTGCTCTGTTAGTTTAGGGCTTAGGAAGTCCCTTTCTTGAGCAGGGCTTAGGAGCTCCTGTTTAGTATAGGGCTTAGGAAGTCCTTTTGTCAGTTTACTGTTAGGAACACTCCTGCTGGTTTAGGGCTTGGGAGCAAGTAGATCAGTTTAGGTTTAGGAGCACTTCTGTTTCCAGTCCTGGTCCCTATGTCATCCGGTATCCAGTAAGTCCTGTCGGCTACTCGAACCCAGGAGCTCAACTCTTGGGGGGTTTAGTAGCTAAGTACAGGTGAAGCTGTTGGACCAGTCCAGTGTGCTCCAGTCCCGTGTTCCGGTCCTGTGTCCTCCAGTCCGGGGGACCAGTCCAGGGTGTTCCAGTCTGGTGTGCTCCAGTCCAGTGTGTTCCGGTCCGGTGTGTGTTCCAGTCCGGGGGATTGCAGTCCAGTGTTCCAGTTCTGTGTCCTCCAGTCCGGGGGATTCCAGTCCATGTGTTCCGGCTCACTGGGCGGTGCCTGCAGTCCCTGCCGGTGCCGGTGTGCTTGCCCAGCATTGGTTGGTGGGTTTTGCCTGCTGCTGTCGCTCCTCATCAGCAGCCCAAGGGCTCACGTTTGCTCCAGAGCCCGGCCCCGCGGGCTCTGAACCTGAGAACCTGACAGATTGCAAAGGCCATGAGCCCGGCAAGAACCCCCGCCCAGCTGACCCAGCTGGGGTCCAGCTCCATCATTGTTCTTGATCCTTCTATGACTCTTCGTCAGTATCGTGGGAAACTTTTGTCTCATCCTGTTTTGAAGAAGACCCCTGAAGCGGCAGCTGAGAGAAAACGTGTCCGGTGGCTTGGAATCACTGAAAATCCAGTTTCAGATATGGACCCTTTTATCACGCTCGCTGAATATCGCCGCAGCCTGATCTTGAATCCAGCTTTGTGGGATACTCCTGAAGCTGTCGCTGAGAGGAGACGTCTTGGGAATTCCATGCTCTGGGCCCAGCAGGGGTCCAGTCCCATTCGAGCAGCGCGTTCAGCCAAGCCTCGGAGCCTAGTCCAAGGGATGCTCCTAACCGAGTCGCCGACTCCAGTTCAAGTGGCGCTTCCACTCAAGCCTCTGAGTCCAGTCCGAGGGATGCTTCTGACCGAGCCTCCGAGTCCAGTCCAGAGGGTGCTTCGAACTGAGCCGCCTATCCCAGTTCAGGTGGCGCTTCCACTCAAGCCTCTGAGTCCAGTCCGAGGGATGCATCTGACTGAGTCTCCGATTCCAGTCCAAGCAGCGCTTCAAGCCAAGTCTCTGCGTCCAGTTCAAGTGGCGCTTCAAACCAAGCCTCCTAGTACCAGTTTGGATCCCAGTTCCAACCCCATTTTTGATCTGGATCCGTTTCTGACACTCCAAGATTACCGGGTTGCACTTTTGTCTGATCCAGGCCTGAAGAATACTCCTGAAGCTGCAGCGGAAAGAAGGCGTGTCTCCTGGCTTGGGTTCGAAGAAAACCCAGTTTCTGCTATTGATCCATCTACCAAGCTGTTCTTTTACCGCTTCCAACTCCTCTCGGAGCCAACCCTACGGGATACTCCTGAAGCCCAAGCTGAAAGAAGGTGGCTTCCTGATTTTTCCCGACAAACTTCTGAGTCCAGCCTGAAGGGCTTTGTCTGCCAAGTTTCTGAGTCCACACTGAGTTCCAGCCCAGTGCCTGAGTCTGTTTTGAGTTTCAGCCCAGATGCTGAGTCCGGAGCGAGATGCAGCAGTGACAGCCAAGATGCTGAGTCCGGAGCGAGTTGCAGCAGTGACAGCCAAGATGCTGAGTCCGGAGCGAGTTGCAGCAGGGGCAGCCAAGATGCTGAGTCTGGATCGAGTTGCAGTTCCAGTCAAGATGCTGAGTCTGGATCGAGTTGCAGTTCCAGTCAAGATGCTGAGTCTGGATCGAGTTGCAGTTCCAGTCAAAATGCTGAGTCTGGATCGAGTGGTAGTTCCAGTCAAGATGCTGAGTCTGGATCGAGTTGCAGTCCCAGCCGGGATTTTGAGTCTACACCGAGTGCAGAGTTCAGCCGAGATGCCGAATCAGAATTGAGTTACAGTCCCGGGCAAGATGCTGAGTCTGGATCGAGTTGTAGTTCCAGTCAAGATGCTGAGTCTGGATCGAGTTGCAGTTCCAGTCAAGATGCTGAGTCTGGATTGAGTTGCAGTTCCAGTCAAGATGCTGAGTCTGGATCGAGTTGCAGTCCCAGCTGGGATTTTGAGTTTACACTGAGTGCAGAGCCCAGCCGAGATATTGAGTCCATGATGAGTGCTGAGTCTACACCGAGTGCAGAGTTCAGCCGAGATGCCGAATCAGAATTGAGTTACAGTCCCGGGCAAGATGCTGAGTCCGGGTCAAATTACAGGCCCGGCCAAGATGCTGAGTCTGGTGAGAGTTGCCGTCCCGGTCAAGATGCTGAGTCCGGGTCAAGTTGGAGTTCCAGTCCCAGGCAAGATGCTGAGTCCAGGTCAAGTTGCAGTCCTGGCCAAGATGCTGAGTCCGGGTCAAGTTGGAGTTGCAGTCCCGGTCAAGATGCAGAGTCTGGGTCAAGTTGCAGTCCCGGTCAAGATGCTAAGTCCGGGTCAAGTTGCAGTTCTGGCCAAGATGCTGAGTCCGGAGCGAGTTCTAGTGCCAGCCGAGATGCTGAGTCTACGCTGAGTACCGAGTCCAGCCAAGAGGCTGAGTCAGAATTGAGTGGCAGTTCCGGCCAAGATGCTGAGGCCGGATCAGATTGCAGTCTCAGGCAAGATGCTGAGTCTACTCTGAGTTCCCACTTCAACCAAGATGTTGAACTCCTCCTGAGTTCCAGCTCCAGCCAAGAGGCAAGGTCCAGTCTGAAGTCCAGTTCAAGTTCCTGTCTGGCTTCAGATTCCAGGATGGGTGTGGGCTCTAGCCCAGTTCTGGCTGCTACAGTGGAGTGCCAGGAAGTCAAGGAAGTTGTGGACTCCTTCAAGAGATGGTTCCTGTTGAATAGGACTCCACTTGTTGCATCCAAGACTCTGATCCTGCCTAGCAGCCGTTCTAAAGAGCCTCGTGGTGGCCAAAGCCATTCTGGTTTCCTAGTTCCAGATGTACTTGTCACGTCCTGCCCAGCCGCCCAGATTTATGTTGTGAAACCCATTGGGAGATTTCATCACAGCTACCCATGGAGACCTAAATTGTCTTTTGAGACCTGGGGCTCCCGTGGGGACACGGGAGCCTTGAGGGGGAGGTGCTGTTATGATTGGGGTCTGAACCCCTCTCAAACTTACCTCTTTCCTGGGGGTCAGCTTCTTAGCTGGCTTCTGTTTCTTTTCTCTTTCCTTTCTGAGCTGGCTCTGTCTCTCTGTGCTTGCAGCTTCCAGCAGCAGGGCTCTAATTGTTTCATTATACTGCACCTGTGTGGGTAGTCTGAGTTGCTCTAACTCTCTTTGGGTGTACTGGCTTCAAGTGTTTCACGGTTTTGCATTGGTGTGGGTTGGGCCTCTCTGGGTCAGTGTGCTTTTGCCTAGGTCTAGGGAGTGTGACATCATCAGGGAGGGCCTTGATAAGGAAGTGGTGTTGTTTCCTTCAGGGCCTTTGCAACAGTTGTGTTTGCTTTAGGTAGGGTGGTGCAGTGTGCACTTCTGACATTGTGTCTAGGGTCCCTGCTTGCTTTTGCTAAGGTCCAGGTTAGTGTTAGTGCAGTGTGCACTGGTGTCTATGTGTTTAGCTTTCCTGCTTTTCCCTTTTGGTTCCCTTCTGTTCCCTCTTGGTTTTGGTAGCATTGCTGTGTGTAGGGCTTTGGAAGCTCTGTTGTTGATAGAAGTACTTCAGGGTTTGGTGTTGTTAGGAACACTGCAGAGTTTGCTGTTAGAAGTACTTCTGGTGTTTGTGCTATTAGGAGCATTGCAGTCTTTGCTGTTGGTGTTTGGTGCTTTAGAAGCACTTTTGGCTTATGTGTTAGCTTCCCTCCTTGTGGCTCCCCTGTCTTCCCTTTTAGTGCTAGGAGCTCTTCTGGTTGCTTGCCAGAGTAGTGCTTAGGAAGCACCTTGTTAGTTGTATCTAGCTTGCTAGAGCAGTGCTTAGGTAGCTGGTTTAGTTTTGTGTTTAGCTTATTAGTGTAAAGCTCTGCTTGTAGCTTGGTGCTTAGTAGCACCTGTGTTAGCTTTGTATTTAGTACCCTGCTCTGTTAGTTTAGGGCTTAGGAAGTCCCTTTCTTGAGCAGGGCTTAGGAGCTCCTGTTTAGTATAGGGCTTAGGAAGTCCTTTTGTCAGTTTACTGTTAGGAACACTCCTGCTGGTTTAGGGCTTGGGAGCAAGTAGATCAGTTTAGGTTTAGGAGCACTTCTGTTTCCAGTCCTGGTCCCTATGTCATCCGGTATCCAGTAAGTCCTGTCGGCTACTCGAACCCAGGAGCTCAACTCTTGGGGGGTTTAGTAGCTAAGTACAGGTGAAGCTGTTGGACCAGTCCAGTGTGCTCCAGTCCCGTGTTCCGGTCCTGTGTCCTCCAGTCCGGGGGACCAGTCCAGGGTGTTCCAGTCTGGTGTGCTCCAGTCCAGTGTGTTCCGGTCCGGTGTGTGTTCCAGTCCGGGGGATTGCAGTCCAGTGTTCCAGTTCTGTGTCCTCCAGTCCGGGGGATTCCAGTCCATGTGTTCCGGCTCACTGGGCGGTGCCTGCAGTCCCTGCCGGTGCCGGTGTGCTTGCCCAGCATTGGTTGGTGGGTTTTGCCTGCTGCTGTCGCTCCTCATCAGCAGCCCAAGGGCTCACGTTTGCTCCAGAGCCCGGCCCCGCGGGCTCTGAACCTGAGAACCTGACAGGAAGAAGTCTTTTTCTTGAAATCTCGAGTCCTGTTTGTTGTCTGCCACTCTTTTTTCAAACCTTATGTATTCAATCATAGCGTATCGCCAGTGCTGTGTAGTTAGCACTTCATTTGTAATCTATTTGGAAAGAATGAGTTTCTTTGCTACCATTACGGCGCTCCTAATAAATCCGGTGAATCCAGGCGGTAAAGGCCTCACCAAAATGAATTGACCAAATAACAGGAGTGGTCCCCCCCTTCCAGGTCGCACCCCACATAGTTGAAGTGCTGTGTATCAGCACCTTCCAAAATTTCTGGATAACTGGGCACCCCCAAAACATGTGACCGAGCTGCGCTCCCTCTGCTTTACAATTAGGGCAAGCGCCGTCTGGTGATACTCCCATATGAAATGCTCTACGTGGGGGAATAAAGGCTCCATTTCGTTGTAGGTGGACATTTTAGATGATTTGTAAATCGAAATCATGTATTCCCTTAGGGCATGAGGAGTCACCTGTACCCCCAATTTCTTGCTCCATTTGCTCGCCAAATCTTGAAAGTCTGGATCTTCGCTAGTGTCTCTCAAATGTCTATGATGCATAGTTAATGAGATTTATGTTGTGCTGAGGAGAGCTCTTCCTGTACATCTTCTGTCAGGCAAACCAAAAGTAGACTGCAAATGTAATGTCGTAGTTGTAGGTAATACATATAGTCCGTCGATCTCAGGGCGAAATGAGTTTTTAATTCTGCAAATGATTTTACTCGGCCCTCCTCCGTTACTGCTTGAAGAATGTACATGAGGCCCCCCCGCCGCCATCTGCGGAAGGCCGGATATATTGTACCCGGTGGAAACTTGGGATTGTCACATATTGCTAAGAAGGGGGTGTACTTCCTGAGAAGTGATGGTGGCGACAAAGCCACTGCCACACCGCTTTTGCCGTCGGTAGAATATGCGATCTCTGCATCACCGTGGGCATTTTCCCACCTCCCTTGTGTAGCAGACAACTGAAATGAGTCTCTTGCATCAGGTCCATCTCCATTTGCGTTGCTGTAAAATCCGATGTGGTTCTATACCAATCTGAGATGTGTCTCATTCCGCTGGACACCGTTAGCAGTCGAACGCACAGCAAACCCAGTCCTCCGAATTCTCGGGATGTCTGTAAAGCTGCCAGTGGTATACGTGCTTTGCGCCCTTTCCAAAGGAACCGCAGCAAGTGTTTGTGTAATGTCTGTTCATCTTTCTGATTGAGGAAGAGTGGCAGAGTCTGGAATATGTATAACCATTTTGGTACTATCATCATATTGTATATTGTGATGCGGCCTATGAGACTCAAGGCATAAGCTTCCCATTGTCGCATGCTCGAGGACCATGGCATACTGTCAGGCTTCTTCCCCGGGAGCACTGGGTTCGTGAGTCCCTGGGCCACTACCGTGGAGCGGCAGTGGCAGGCAAGATCACCTTCAAGGTAGAGACGAGACAAGACTGGACCGCAACCCCGGACTGGAGTTCTACACAGGAATACACGGAACTGGAACGCACCGGACGGGTGCGCACTGGAGTGGAGCCCGCTGGACTGGAACACACTGGAGTGGCCCCACTGGACTGGAACATACAGGAGTGAAACCCGCTGGACTGGAACACACTGGAGCGGAACCCACGGGACTGGAACCCGCTGGACTGGAACACACTGGACCTAGGCTTTACCTACGCTTAACCACCTTTCCCCGAGGGTTGAGCCCTCAGGTTCGGGCAGCCGGCAGGACTTACAGGAAAAACCGGAACTGGAACTTGCAATCAGGAACAGCAGGAATCAGGATCCAGAAGTGCCCCCAGGCACCTAGGCGAAAGCAAGGCAGACAGGCAGAGAATGTCCGGGTTCTGGCAGCAGGCAGGTTCAAAGCAATGGTCAGGTCAAGGAACAAGACTATGGCTGGAGCTTCAGTATCAAGGAGTACTGGCAACAGACTGAACAAGGGCTGAAGCTCCAGAAGCAAAAGAAAACACACACGGGAAAACCAGCAGGCTAAACACAAGAAGACTAGTAAACTGTACACAAGCTAATAGGAAAGCTATACCCAAGCAAACCAGTCATACACAAGAAACATACACTAAGCAAACACAGGAAAGCTGTACACAGGCTGACAAAGCAAAGCTGTGCCCAAGCTAACAAGTCATACACTAGGAACATACACAGAGCAATTTCAGGAGAACTAGTAAAGCTGTACACAGGCTAACAAGCAAAGCTGTGCCCAAGCTAACAAGTCATACACTGGAAACATACACAGAGCAAACTCAGGAGAACTAGTAAAGCTGTACACAAGCTAACAAACAAAGCTGTGCCCAAGCTAACAAGTCATACACTAGGAACATACACAGAGAACTAGCAAAGCTGTACACAGGCTAACAAGCAAAACTGTGCCCAAGCTAGCTAGTCAAACTTAGAAACTCACACAGAGCAAACAATGTAGCAGTGTACAGAGCACTCTACATACCAGGGCCCTTAGACGAAATGCAAAGGCAAGGGCTGCAGGCTCTAAGTGATTAATAAAAACTTTCAACACCAGAGGCACAGCTGCAGCAATCTCCTTGCCTCCAAATAGAGGCTTGACACACAGAGAAGTCAGCCCACAGGAAGGAACAGCGGGAGCCATCTTGGATACTGATATAGAGGAGTCGGCAGCCATCTTGGAAGAGGCATAGCCCACACAGGTGAGGTTCAGTAGGGCAATCAGCACACAGAGCCAGAGAGAAACTAAGACAGAGACAGACACAGAGACAAGCAGAAGCCAGCACAGCCACTGACTCCCCGAAACAGGATAAGAATGAGGGTGGTCACGGCCACAGACGTGACAGGACCCCCTCCTCAAGACCCCCCTCTCGGTCTCCCCGAGGAGTTCAGGTGTCCAGGGGTAACTGTGGTGAAACCTCCTGATGGGTCTCAAAACCCGAACATGGATCCTTGGACTGGAAGCAACAAGGAAGTCCAGCACTGGCAGGCAGGAACGGTGCTTGTAAACAGGAGGCTCCTTCGACTCACTGCTGGACCCACTCAGGAACTTGGATACCGCAAGAGGAACACAGTTCAAGAGGAACCCTTCTCTGAGGGAACCCATATGGAAGTCAGGAAGCAAACCGGAACTGGGACCCGGACTAGAGTCAAGAAGCAGACCGGGACTGGGACCCGGGCTGACGTCAGGAGCTTGACTGGAACTGGAACTTGGAATGGACCCAGCGTCTTGGCTGGCACTGGATCTTGGAATGGACTCAGCATCTTGGCTGGAACTGGAACTTGGAGCAGGCTCAGCATCTTGGCTGGAACTAGAACTCGGAGCAGGCTCAGCATCTTGGCTGGAACTGGAACTTAGAACGGACTCAGCATCTTGGCTGGAACTGGAACTTGGAATGGACTCAGCATCTTGGCTGGCACTGGATCTTGGAACTGACTCAGCATCTTAGCTGGCACTGGAACTCGGAACGGACTCAGCATCTTGGCTGGCACTGGAACTCGGAACGGACTCAGCATCTTGGCTGGAACTGGAACTTAGAAGAGATTCAGCTGCCGGGCTGGACGCACCCCTCTGGCCGGACTGGGATGTCTCTCTAGTGTTAGCTTCAGAAATCGTCCGCTGAGCAGGGTCCAAGGGGAAATGACCATGGTATCCCCAGAGCATGCGAGCAGGGTGAAATGCAAAAAATGGGTTTCTCCAGACCCCAAGCCGTTGAACACACCTTCTCTCAGCTATAGCTTCGGGGTTCTTCTCCAAGGCTGAATCTGAACAAGGTCTATCACAGTCCTCTTGGAATGTCATCTCATCCTCAAGAGCAGTAATAGAAGCAAAACTTATGGGCTGGACGCCCCCACTGGAGTCAGGAACGGAACCGGGACTAGGACCCGGGCTGGCATCCAAGTCTGAAGTGGAACTGGAACTCTGGACAGGAGCTGGACCGGGACTGGGACCTGGACTGGAATCGGAGTCTTGACTAGAACAGAAACTCTGAACAGGCTCTGAACCGGGACTGGGACCCGGACTAGAATCAGAGTCTTGGCTGGAACAGGAACTCGAGGAGCCCTCTGCCTCCTGGCAGGGATGGAACTTTAACTGAGGCTTGGCAGAAAACACCCTTTGGACAGGGATCGGAGGCTCGATCTGAAGCGCCATTCGAACTGGCCTTCGGAGCTTGATTGGAGGTGCCCTCTGGACTGGAAGCGGAGGTGCCACCTGAACCACCCTGTGGACTGGCACCGGAAGCTTGGTTAGAAGCCCTCCTCGAACTGGACTCAGTGGCTTGACGGGACGGGTCACTTGGACAAGAACTGGAGACTTGGCCCGGAGTGCCACTTGCATAGGCCTTGGAGACTCTGTCAGAAGCACACCCCGGACCGGACTCAGAGATTTCAAAGGGCATGCCATTTGAAGGAGGACTGGAGGCTCGGCCCGAAGCGCCACTTGTGCAGGAATCAGAGGCTCGATCGAAAGATTCCCTCGGACCGGACTCGGAGACTTAAGTGGAATCGTTACTTGAACTGGCAGCGGAGACTCGGTATGAAGCACCCCTTTGACTGGACTCAGGCGCCTTGGTGACGGCACTACTGGGACTGGAATCAGAGGCTTGGTCCGACGCCTCACTCGGCCTGACCTCAGAGACATGGTCAGGACCGTCCCTCGGGCTGACCTCAGAGGTTTAGCTAGAGGCTTCACTCGAACAGGCTTCAAAGGCTCCACTTGAAACTTTCCTCGGACTGGACTCAGCGCTGGTGGACTGGAATCCTGAAGAGGAGCTAACCCACCATGGTGCCGCTGGCTGCTCGGCTGAGGCGGCTGAGGAGACCGGAGTGGAGGAATTCCCCGGCGTCTCCTTTCGGCCTCAGCTTCAGGAGTATCCCGCAGCACTGGAACCGAGAGAAGTTGGAAGTAGTAAAGGAAGAGCTTCGTAGAGGGATCCATAGCAGAAACTGTGTCTTCAAAAAATCCTCGCCCAGAAATGCGCTCTCTCTCCACGGCTGCCTCAGGAGTATCTTTCAGGGCTGGATCAGACAAAAGTTGTACCCGGTAATCCTGGAGGGTCATTAACGAATCCAAAGAAAAAAATCAGGTCGGAACTGGGATCTGGACTGGAATCAGGAGCTACACCGGGGTCGGAACCCGGATTGTCCATAGGGAACGAAGTCATGGGCAGGCAGCCCAGCTGGACCGATGATCTCGCCAAACTCATGTCCTTTGCATCCTGTCGCGTGCTCGAGGACCTTGGCATACTGTCAGGCTTCTTCCCCGGGAGCACTGGGTTCGTGAGTCCCTGGGCCACTACCGTGGAGCGGCAGTGGCAGGCAAGATCACCTTCAAGGTAGAGACGAGACAAGACTGGACTGGAACCCCGGACTGGAGTTCTACACAGGAATACACGGAACTGGAATGCACCGGATGGGTGCGCACTGGAGTGGAGCCCGCTGGACTGGAACACACTGGAGTGGCCCCACTGGACTGGAACATACAGGAGTGAAACCCGCTGGACTGGAACACACTGGAGCGGAACCCACGGGACCGGAACCCGCTGGATTGGAACACACTGGACCTAGGCTTCACCTACGCTTAACCACCTTTCCCCGAGGGTTGAGCCCTCAGGTTCGGGCAGCCGGCAGGACTTACAGGAAAAAACGGAACTGGAACTTGCAATCAGGAACAGCAGGAATCAGGATCCAGAAGTGCCCCCAGGCACCTAGGCGAAAGCAAGGCAGATAGGCTGAGAATGTCCGGGTTCCGGCAGCAGGTAGGTTCAAAGCAATGGTCAGGTCAAGGAACAAGACTATGGCTGGAGCTTCAGTATCAAGGAGTACTGGCAACAGACTGAACAAGGGCTGAAGCTCCAGAAGCAAAAGAAAACACACACGGGAAAACCAGCAGGCTAAACACAAGAAGACTAGTAAACTGTACACAAGCTAATAGGAAAGCTATACCCAAGCAAACCAGTCATACACAAGAAACATACACTAAGCAAACACAGGAAAGCTGTACACAGGCTGACAAAGCAAAGCTGTGCCCAAGCTAACAAGTCATACACTGGAAACATACACAGAGCAAATTCAGGAGAATTAGTAAAGCTGTACACAAGCTAACAAACAAAGCTGTGCCCAAGCTAACAAGTCATACACTGGAAACATACACAGAGCAAACTCAGGAGAACTAGCAAAGCTGTACACAGGTTAACAAGCAAAGTTGTGCCCAAGCTAACAAGTCATACACTAGGAACATACACAGAGAACTAGCAAAGCTGTACACAGGCTAACAAGCAAATCTGTGCCCAAGCTAGCTAGTCAAACATAGAAACTCACATAGAGCAAACAATGTAGCAGTGTACAGAGCACTCTACATACCAGGGCCCTTAGACGAAATGCAAAGGCAAGCCTTTCAACACCAGAGATACAGCTGCAGCAATCTCCTTGCCTCCAAACAGAGGCTTGACACACAGAGAAGTCAGCCCACAGGAAGGAACAGCGGGAGCCATCTTGGATACTGGCATAGAGGAGTCGGCAGCCATCTTGGAAGAGGCATAGCCCACACAGGTGAGGTTCAGTAGGGCAATCAGCACTCAGAGCCAGAGAGAAACTAAGACAGAGACAGACACAGAGACAAGCAGAAGCCAGCACAGCCACTGACTCCCCGAAACAGAGTAAGAATGAGGGTGGTCACAGCCACAGACGTGACACCCATGATCTCAGTTTATTGCAGGTGTCCTCCAGTAACGGCCGAATATTCTCAGAGTAGAGGTTAGTCAAATCTTGCGGTATTTGGGTACCCATATATCTGACCTTGTTGCCCGCCTGTGTAATTGGGAGATCTCCTTTCGGGACTTCATCCGGGTAGATATTCATGGCCAGCGATTTATTCATGTTTAAAGTAAACCCGGATAATTTCCCAAAATGTTGTATCAATTTTATAAGGTGGGTGAGGGAACGTCTAGGCTGTGTGGTGAGAACCATGAGATCGTCAGCAAAAGCAAGGGTTTTGACTGTGTTTCTTCCCACTTGTATATCTGGTATGTCTGGTGTGGATTTGAGGGTTCTAAGTAAGGGCTCCAGGGACAAAATATATAATGCAGGGGATAGGGGACATCCTTGTCTCGTGCCTCGAGCTATGTCAACGGATTTGGTCCGGATCCCATTCACCAATACTTCTGCCCTAGGACTAGCATAAAGAGTCTCTATCGCCTTATAATATCTGCCCCCAAATCCCATATATCAAAGCACTGTGAACATGTATGACCACCCCACCTGGTCAAATGCCTTTGTGGCATCTAATGAATATAGGGAGGCTGGGATTTCAGATGTCTGGCAGGTTGTCATTGCAAGCAATAATTTGCGCACATTCTTGGCCGCTTGTCTAGATTTAACAAAGCCCACTTGTTCTTCATCTATTATTCTAGGTAAGATATCTGTCATCCGATTAGCTAAAATTTTCGCTAAGATTTTCAGGTCAACGTTTAATAGAGAAATCGGAGTCTGTGTCATGTTCGGGGCGTCCGGGTTTTAGGATTAAAGTTATTAAAGCTGTATTAGCATGCAGCGGAAACTGTTCCTCTTCAATGACTTGTTCATAAAATTCGCATATTGCTGGATAAAAGGAGATGGGTAGTATTTTGTAGAACTCTCCTGTGTATCCGTCTGGGCCTGGTGCGGACCACCCTGGCAACTTCTTGACTACAGCTTGTATTTCTTTTAGTGTGATAGATTTTTCTAGCTCTGTTTGCTCTTGTATCGTGAGCCTTGGAACACCCACCTGGTCTAGAAATCGTTGGGTTTCGGCGGCCTCTGGATCCGGTCTGGATTCATATAATTTGGAAAAGAATTTAGTGAATATCTCCGCTATTCTTTCACTTTGGTTTTGTAGTTGCCCTGACTCATCTTGCAGTGTCACTATTGGTTTCTGCGGACTCCAAGCTTGAATTAATCTCGACATCATCGTGCCAGGCCTATTGCCAAATCGGTGGAGTCTGTATTTCTGATAAGCCAGGGCTCTGCATGCTCGTTCATGTAGTAAAGTGTTTAAGGTGACCTGAATCGCCTTTACTTGTTCCTGGGTTGCCGCTGTCGGGTGTGCAATATATCTATTTTTAGCCCTCTGCAGTTTACGTTCTAGATGAACTATTGCTGTAGTGTGTTTTTTGTTTCTAGCATGGATGAAGGCTATGACCTCTCCTCTCAAAACTGCCTTAGCCGCACTCCAGAAGAGTTTCGGTTGGTCTTTATGTTGTTCATTATGTAGAACATATTCTTCCCATTTCTGCTTTATGTATGCCTGAAACTCTTTATTGGTCGCTAAGTATGTTGGAAATCTCCACCCCTTGCCTGCTGGTAAAAAGAGGGAGCTTCTATGTCCATCCATACTATTGAGTGGTCGGACACCTCCTCCGGTTCTATTGTCGAGGAGGTCACCCATGGAAATGCTGGCTGTGTTATCAATATATAATCAAGTCTAGAGAGAGTCCCATGGGCTCGGGATTGATGGGTATAATCTTGCTCGTTGGGGTGAAGGCAACGCCAAACGTCCACTAGGTTTAATGAACGTTGGAAGGATGCCAGAGCATGTGATTTGGGCCCTCCCCTGTGAGCAACGTGGGGCTCTGAGCAGTCCCGTAGGGGATCCAACACTATGTTGAAATCTCCCAAGACTAACAAATGCGAGCTGTAGTAAGGTAGACAGAGTTGTAGTACATGCTCAAAAATTTTTTTATCATATGAGTTTGGTCCATAAAGCCCCAGCACTAGGAACTCTCTATGCTGCAGCCATAAGCGTACCAAAACATATCGTCCCTGGGGGTCAGCCTGCACCAGTTCTGTCTTGGTTATCAGTCCTTTTCGAATCAGTAAAACCACCCCACTTTTACGATCTCCTGATGAGGCTGCATGCACTTCTCCCACCCATTGTCTTTTTAGCTTTAGATGTTCTTCTATAGTGAGCCTAGTCTCCTGTAAGCAGCCTATGTCTATTTTGTGTCTCTTTAGGGCCGCTAAGATTTTAGCTCTCTTGACTGGAGTAGCAATGCCGCCTACATTCCAGGTGGCAAACCTAGTAGAATGTGTTAGGAGTCAGTCCATGATGTAGACTGCGCTACTTGTCTATGGGGTCGCCCCGAGTGCCCAGCCTCACCCAGGACAACAGGTTGAAAAAGTTTGGCTATTCTCTCACTCTTCGTTATCCTTGACAGACGTAAGACTACTTGAATTATTGATGTTTGTAAGTGGCTCCACTTCCAATCGAATTCCTTACTGTGCCTTACTCTCCCTGCCTCTATACCCAACCCCTGCCCCCCACCCCTACCCTCCTCTCCCCCCCCCCATCCTACTACTTCCCTGTCTAATTGTGGGAAAAATAGCGGGAGATCAATGATGGTAGGCCCCCCCTCCCCCAGGCATCCCACTTATCTCAGTGATGCTGTCCAGGTCTGCGCGTTTTCCATTTGTCTGTCTGAGCCTTCCTTGCAAGTGGTAGCTATTTGAAATTTATGTTTAGTGGCGTTTGTTGCACCTTCACTGTTGTAATGTGTCATCTATCCACTTTTCGCCTCCTGAGATGACTGAAAGGAGTACCATTTTTCCTGGTGATGAATTTTCAATGTGGCTGGATATATCAGCATGAATCTTTTGTTTCGACTCTGCTAGTGCTCTGCACACAGGTCCAAAAGCTCTCCTTCGCTCTTGCAGACCTGGTGAAAAATCTTGAAATATTTTCACAGTGGAGCCTTCAAATATTAGATTGTCTCTCTTTGCTCGGGCACCTCGCAAAATCTCCACTTTGTGGATGAAGTTGTGGATCTTAATCATTACCACGCTGAAGCCTTGTAAGTTGTTCGCCTTGTGGCCTACGTGGTGCACGCGCGCCAGGCATAAAGGCTCTACGCTGTCTGAGAGGGCGAATTGATCCGTCAGCCATTTTTCTAGCATATTAGATAGCTGACGATCTGGTACTGTCTCTGGTATGCCTAGAATACGCAAGTTCCCTCTACGCGAGTGATTTTCAAGTTCATCTAATTGCATTGCCTGTTTGCGGGTAAGATTTACCAGTTCTTGGTGTTGCCCCGTGGTTCCGGCTCCCTTGTCCTCCAAGTTGGACACGTGCTGCTCCTGTTCGCCGGTTCTTCGCGTCGTGTCCGCCAACCGCGATTCTACCGCGGCCATCTGCTGGGAAAGTTGTTTCAGTTGCGGTTCCAGCGCCGTTCGCACCGCCTCCGTCAGTTGTTGTAATTGCGAGTTGGCGAATATTAAAGGTTGCACTGTAGTGGCGAGAATGGGACTCGTCGCCATTTTGTTCTCGAGCGCGCGAGGCTTTTCCCCTTCTTTTTTTACTCCTTTTGCAGGCATAACGGGTTCTAGTCGGGTGACAAAATGATCCATACACCTGTTCTCGCTTCCGATGAGGATGGTGGTCTCGCTTTTGTTGAATCCGTCGAGATTGGGCGCCCAGAAGAGGGTTGGGGCCTAAGAGGTGAGCGTTCCACGTCTGCTCACCTCAGCACATCACGTGATCTCTGCGCTCTTTTGTCTTAAATCAATGAGGAAGTGCGATGATAGAGAAAGGTGGCTATTTATTGGGTCCTATTACAAAGGCGCATTAAGCTCTATGGGCAACCTTTCTCCACATGTCTATTTAAGCCTTCAAAGAAATGAAGCAAATTGGTGAGGCAGGACTTCCCTTAGCTGAACCCATGCAGACTCTGTCTCATTAAACCATAATGGGCAAGACTTAAGAAGTGTAATTATTTCAGCCTCACAAAATACATAGAAAACTACTTACTCTTATCTGCAGTGAGCATTTCTACAAGAGAACAAAAGTGGGAAGAATCAGTGATGCAGCATTACTGGCTCTAGAATGTACATACATTATGATAACCAGCTTTTCCTCTACACATACTAAAATGTTGTATATTGTGCTTGAGGTTCAGGCAAATCACCAAGTGATCATCACACCCACCAGCCACCCAGCTTTTAACTTATCTATTGACTGACTTAAGCAATGGAATAGTTTTCGGCCACAGTAAATAATAATACAATGACTCACGAAGGCCGATATTCATACTGCAGGAAGCAGCCCACATAAGCTGAGCCCAGATAGTCAATGTTGGGCTGTTTGACCGGCATTCAATAACTGGGGATTTTTTGGTGCTGAAATGTTAATCAGCTATGCCGATATTCAGCACCAACCAGTTAACATTTTAGCGGTCAAAGATAGACTTGCTATTTCAGTGGCCTATTTTGACCCCTCAAGATAGCTGGTTTGCCGCCAAATATCTGCACCTAACTGGCTATGTCGCTTGATATAACCGGTTAGTGCAGTGATGGGCAACCCTTTGAGCTTGGTGTGTCAAAATTCGCCAAAAAACCGAGCATAACTCGGGTGGTGTGTCACTTCGAGAAAAAAACCATAATTTCACGATATTTATAGTTTAAATAACAAAAATGTATAATTGTAATATATAACTGTATTTAGTAAACCAAAACCTAATTATTTAACTTACCTGCTTAGTGACTTCTTTGTTCATCTGTCAGTCGGTTTCTTTTGTTGGTCTTGATATTATTTAACTTGTGTGGGGTGCCGTGAACTAAGATACGTGAGGGGGAGGGGGAATTCTTTAACTAATCTGCCTATTAGTGACTTTTTTGTTGCTGAATTTCATTGGCTAAATCTTCAATTGAAGGTTGGTATTTTGTACACTTCAAGCCCAAGCAAGCGCTACTAACTTCATCTTTCAATCTGTTTCTTTTGTTGGTTTTGATATTATTTAACGCAGAGAATAAGGTTTCACAAAAGTACGTAGAGGGAAAAATTGTGAGTAAAGCCATTGCTATATTTTTCAGGGTGCTAAAAGTGTCTGGTAATCGGATCCAGGCACTCTAAATTTCCTGGTAACTCAGATATTCTCTTAATAATTGCATCTTTATTCTTCATATCGTGAAATAGAACTGGTGCACATCTTAGGAGAGTTTCTTTAATAAATCCTCCCTCACTGAGTGCTTTTCCATGCTGAGCTATGGAGTGAGCAATGCTCAAACTTGCAGATGTTAAATTTGTAGAACCTTTTACAAATGTAAGGATGGAATTAGATTGGCTCTTATAAAAGTGTAGCTGCCTGGAAATGTATTCCTTCCTTTCATCCTCACTTTTTTTCAAGAGCTGGGAATGATTAGTTTCAAAATGTCTATTTATATTCCACGTTCTGCTTACTACCGTTTCAGTACATAGAACGCAAAATGATCTGCCATTTTTTTCTATAATGCCATACATCTCGGTCCATGTCTCTTCAAAGGGTCGGCTACTGCTACTACCACTTCCTTTACTTAACCTTGGTTTTTTATTTTTTGGGTTCTCCATCAGGGGGGCAGTGACAGAAGATAGAATTATAGATAGCCTGTTAGCCCTGCAGGCAATTAGGGGTTAACTAGCCTAACTGACCACCTTATGTAAATTAAGATGGCTGCCGCTATTTCTAATGGCGGGAAACGGCACCCATAGCACATGCCCTCACCTCTCCCAGCCTCCCCCTCACCTATCTCAGTAATGATGGTCAATTAGAAATCCACGACACCCCAGAACAATAGATTGGATGATGGTTGCTGTGGTTATGTGGTTGCTGGTAATGGCGATCACAGGGCCCTCAGAGATGCGTCCCCCACGGCATTCCGCTGCTCTCTGCTCCGCCGGCCGGAAGTGCGGTCAAACGGCTGTGCAGGAGCTGGGGCAGAGGGAGCAGCAGGGAGGGAACGAGCGGAGGACTCGGAGGGAGCCAATAGGAGCGCACACGGGTAAACATGCACCGGGGGGGGGTGATTTCGCCGGGGGGGGGGAGGTCGCGCTGCACCTTGGGGGGGAGGGCGCATCGGCGATCCGCCCGGGTGTCAGCAAGGAACGCCGCTGCTTCTCTGTATGCGGCCACATGCGGCCGCGTGTCATCGAAAATGGCTACGCGTGTCAGTACTGACACGCGTGTCATAGGTTCGCCATCAGGGGGTTAGTGGCTAGCCAGGAGCTAACCAGTTATCTCCTGCTGAATATCTGTGGTTAGGCGGCTAACTTCTATTTAACCAACCAGGAGCCGTTGGTTTACATATCGGGGGAAAGCTTTTCTAAAAGAAAACAAACGAGGAAAGAATCTGTGCATGCAGCAATATTGAAACTAGAACCTACATACATTATGAAAACTGGCTGTTCCCCAGCACGTTCTAAAATCTTGTATATTATGTATGAGGTCCCCCATTTTCACAGCAGATGGACAAATTACCAAAGGGGTGACTCTGTGACTAGGTGCTTCCACTTAGATGTTCACTCTGTAATGGAAAATAGGAAAGCTTCCATAACCATGAATGTAAAGCACCTCACACTTATGCCAACCATAGACCTGGCACAAGTACAAGTGCCAGAGTGTGTCAGGAATGCATGTATTTTATAGCATTTTATAAGCCACTGCTAATTGCCATATGTAACAACCCTAACATTCAAGGTATTTGCTGTAGAATTTTTTCTGTCAAACTCTCTGCCTATACAGATGACATTCTATCATTTCCAACGCCGTCTTCGATCCCTCATTTGCTTTCCATTATATCTGATTAGTCTTGCTCATCTGGCTACAAGCTTAACCAAACAAAGACAGAATTAATGCCTATTAACTGTCCTTACATTCAGCAAGATGTTTCTGCATTTAACTTCATTTGGTCTCCTACCAAACTAAAATACTTGGGTATCCTCTTTGGTCCTATAGTGGAAGAGACAAAACTTGTAAATATTAATCATCTTCTGGAAATAGTTAAGTCTGACATCGAGATGGTCTTCCTTGAGGCTATCGTGGTGGGAATGGCTCGATACAATCAAATTGATGATTGCTCCAAAAGTCAACTATATCTTATATATATTGCCATTCTTGTTTGACCACACCATTTATACTGCTATTGAGAAACATCTTTTAACCTTTTTATGGTGTGGAAAACCACCACGCATTGCTGTCAAAAAATTGAAGTCCAATAAAGAACGGGGTGGCGTGAACTTTCCTTGTATCTACAACTATCATATGGCATCAATTATGAAACAAATATCTCTTTGGTTTGAAGACTTTAACTTTGTACTGCTTCCTCCAAGATATCATTTTGAATCAATATGTTGGCATTCTTATCTTCTTCATTTAATACCATTTACCTCTTTAAATGATGCTTCATTGAAAGATGTTATAACCCAAAGCACATAAGAGGTAGTTAAAACCATTGAAACTTGTTTAACAACTCATTGGTCTCATACACATTTCACTCCAATATGGAACAACAATCAAACTCAAAATAGAGTAACTATTTGGAAAATATGGCAATCTGCACCATTTTTGAGAAGACGCCGAAACTCTTTTCAAGCCTGATGAATGATTTATCTTGTATCCCCCTGATAAAGCAAGTAATTGTGAAACCTAGATCCAAGTCGGGAAGGAATAATGATAAGTATCTACCGCACCCTACCTATCATCGCTAATTCATATATTTAAGCATTAAATCATCATCTTTGAACTTATTTCTTCATGATTTACTGACCAAGATTGTTTGTAAGAACTGTGACCCATTGGGTCATTGGACTGCTTTAACTGTTTATGGACACTTTGAATGCTCTTTTGTCTTAAATCAATAAGGAAGTGCTATGATAGAGAAAGGTGCCTATTTATTGGGTCCTTTTACAAAGGCGCATTAGGTTCTATGGGCAACCTTTCTCCACATGTCTATTTAAGCCTTCAAATAAATGAAGCAAATTGGTGAGGCAGGACTTCCCTTGGCTGAACCCATGCAGACTCTGTCTCATTAAACCATAATGGACAAGACAAGAAGTGTTATTATTTCAGCCTCAGAAAATACATAGAAAACTACTTACTCTTATATGCAGTGATCATTTCTACAAGAGAACAAAAGTGGGAAGAATCAGTGATGCAGCATTACTGGCACTAGAATGTACATACATTATGATAACCAGCTATTCCTCTACACATACTAAAATGTTGTATATTGTGCATGAGGTCCAGGCAAATCACCAAGTGATCGTCACACCCACCAGCCACCCAGCTATTAACATATCTAATGACTGACTTAAGAACTGGAATAGTTTTTGGCCACAGTAAATAATCATACAATGACTCACGAAGGCTGATATTTATATCTCATCTCCCAAACGCTTAAAAGATTTGCCAAATCTCATTGCAAACTAGATATATGCCCAAATAACCTTATGAAATCGGCCCCCCAACACTTTATAACAGATCTAACGAAACACATGAATTTCATGCTACAAAATGGACTCTTCCCAAAGGAGAAAGAAAACATTCTACTCACCCCCATACCCAAAGATGCAAAGAAAAATGCGTGTGAATTAACCAACTATAGACCAGTAGCATCCATTCCCTTAATAACCAAAATAACAGAAGGGATGGTAACCAAACAATTCACAGACTATCTAAACAAGTTCTCAATACTACACGACTCCCAGTCAGGATGTCGTTCTAATCACAGTACTGAAACAGTACTAGTTACGCTCATGACTAAATTCAAACAAACGATTGCAACCGGCAAGAATATATTACTTCTACAATTCGACATGTCAAGTGCCTTCGACATGGTTGATCATGGAATCCTACTACACATCCTTCGGTATCAGAGGCAACGTTCTTAATTGGTTTAAAGGATTCCTAACCACACGCTCATATCAAGTGACATCAAATTCGATTACATCAGCCACATGGACACCTGAATGTGGAGTTCCACAGGGATCTCCCCTCTCACCGACTATATTCAACCTAATGATGACACCCTTGGCCAAACTACTATCAAACCAAAACCTCAACCCATACATTTGTGTGGTTGATGTAACGATCTACATCCCATTCAAACAAGACCTAAAAGAAATTTCCAATGACATCAACCAAAGTCTACATATCATGCACTCCTGGGCAGGTGCCTTTCAATTAAAACTCAACGCAGAAAAAACCCAATGCCTAATACTTACATTGAGAGCCGTGACATGGCTCTCCAAAGTTAGCCCAGCCTGGGCATAAGTGAAGGAAATGCAATTTGCTAGCTAATTAGAGATGGTGCGTTTTCCGATATCAACTCCCCTCCCGTTTGGATTAAAAGAAACAAACAGCTGGACGGACTGTCGATAGGGCTTTGTCTGCTCCACGTAAAAGGCCAATGCTCTCTTACAGTCCAAGGTGTGCAACTTGACTTCACCAGGGCGGGTATGTGGACAGGGAAAAAATGTTGGCAAGACAATTGACTGGTTCAGATGGAACTCCGACACCACCTTCGTCAAGAACTTAGGGTGAGTACGGAGGACTACTCTGTTATGATGAAATTTGATGTAAAGTGCATGCACTACCAGGGCTTGGAGCTCACTGACTCTACGAGCTGAAGTAACAGCCACCAAGAAAATGACCTTCCAGGTCAAGTACTTCAAATGGAAGGAATTCAGTTGCTCAAAAGGAGCTTTCATCAGCTGGGTGAGAACGACGTTGAGATCCCATGACACTGGTGGAGGTTTGACAAGGGGCTTTGACAAAAGCAAACCTCTCATAAAACGAACTACTAAAGGCTGTCCAGAGATAGGCTGACCTTCTACAAGTTGATGGTAAGCACTGATTGCACTAAGGCAAACCCTTACAGAGTTGGTCTTGAGACCAGACTCTGATAAGTGTAGAAGGTATTCAAGCAGGGTCCGTGTAGGACAAGAAAAAGGATCTAGGGCCTTGCTGTCACACCAGATGGCAAACCTCCTCCATTTAAAAGAATAACACTTTTTCGTGGAATCTTTCCTAGAAGCAAGCAAGACTCAGGAGACACCCTCTGAAAGGCCTAAAGAGGCAACTTCTAAGTTCTCAACATCAAGGCCATGAGAGCCAGAGACTGGAGGTTGGGATGTAGAAGCGACCCCTCGTTCTGAGTGAGGAGGGTCAGAAAACAGTCCAATCTCCACGGCTCTTCGGAGGACAACTCCAGCAGAAGAGGGAACCAGATCTGATAGGGCCAAAAAGGTGCAATCAGAATCATGGTTCCATTGTCTTGCTTGAGTTTCAGCAGAGTTTTCCCTACTAGAGGTATTGGAGGATATGCATACAGAAGGCCTGTTCCCCAATGTAGGAGAAAGGCATCCGACACTAGTCTGTCATGGGCCTGAAGCCTGGAAAAGAACTGAGAGACTTTGTGATTGGTCTGAGTGGCAAAAATATCCACCGAGGGAGTGCCCCACACTCGGAAGATCTTGCAGACAACATCCATGTTCACTGACCACTCATGAGGTTACATTCTTCTGCTCAGTCTGTCGGCCAGACTGTTGTTTATGCCTGCCAGATACATGGCCTGGACAAACATGCCGTGGTGGTGAGCCCAAAGCCACATCCTGACAGCTTCTTCATACAGAGGGCGAGATCCGGTGCCCCCCTGTTTGTTGGTGTAATACATAGCAACCTGATTGTCTGTCTGAATTAGAATGATTTGATTGGACAGCCGATCTCTGAAAGCCTTGAGAGCGTTCCAGATCGCTCGTAATTCCAGGAATTTGATCTGAAGATCCTTCTCCTGAAAGACCAAGCTCCCTGAGTGTGAAATCCATCTACATGAGTTCAACACCCCAGGAGGGATGCATCCGTTGTCAGCACTTTCTGTGGCAGAGTAATTTGGAATGGACGTCCCAAGGTCAAATTGGATCGAATAGTCCACCACTGAAAGGAACTGCAAAAGTCAGTGGAGAGATGGATGACATCCTCTAGATCCCCTATGGCCTGGCACCACTGGGAAGCTAGGGTCCATTGAGCAGATCTCATATGTAGGCGTGCCATGGGAGTTACATGAACTGTGGAAGCCATGTGCCCTAAGAGTCTCAAACATCTGCCAAGCTGTGATCTGTTGAGACACTCAAGAAAAAGGACACTAGGGAGGAGATTGTCTGCCCTTGCCTAGGGAAGATAATCTCGAGACGTCCGTGTGTCCAACAGAGCTCCAATGACCTCCAATTTTTGCACTGGGACAAGATGGGACTTGGGATAATTGATTACAAACCCTAGTAGCTCCAGCACTCGAGTAATCATCCGCATGGACTGTACAGCACCTGCCTCCGAGGTGCTCTTCACCAGCCAATCGTCAAAATAAGGGAACACATGCAAAGCGATGCTGCGACAACAGCCAGACACCAAAGACTCTGGGTGCAGTTCCAAGGCCAAAGGGCAGTACACAGTACTGAAAATGCTGAACTCCCAGCCGGAATCGAAGATACTTCGTATGAGCTGGGAGTATTGAGATGTGAGTATAGGTATCCATTAAGTCCAGAGAGCATAGCCAATCGTTTTTCTGAATCATGGGAAGAAGGGTGCCCAGGGAAACCATCCTGAACTTTTCTTGGACTAGGAATTTGTTCAGGGCCCTTAGGTCTAGGATGGGACGCATCCCCCCTGTTTTCTTTTGCACAAGGAAGTACCTGGAATAGAATCCCAGCCCTTCTTCCCCTGGTGGAACGGATTCAACCGCATTGGCCTTTAGAAGGGTGGAGAGTTCCTCTGCACGAACCTGCTTGTGCTGGGATCTGAAGGACTGAGCTCCCGGTGGGCAATTTGGAGGCCTGGATGCCAGATTGAGAGTGTATCCTAACCGGACTATTTGAAGAACACACCTGTCGGAGGTTATGAGAGGCCACCTTTAGTGAAAAAATATAAGGCTCCCCCCGACAGGCAAGCCGTCCAGCACGGACACTTTTTCTGAGGCTATGCTGCATTGGAGCCAGTCAAAAGCCCGTCCCTTGCTTTTGCTGGGGAGCCCTAGAGGCCTTAGGCACACGGCGTTGACGAGAACGCACATGCAGGCGTAGGAGTGTACCTACGCCTGTTATAGAAATAGGGAGCACTCCTCTTCCCTCCAAAAATTCTCCTAGAAGAGGAGGCAGTAGCAGAAGACGTCCGGCTGGAGAGAGAATCCATGGCGTCATGATGCTTTTTAATCTGATTGACCATGTCCTCTACTTTTTCTCCAAAACGATTATCCCCCCTGGAAAGGAACATCTGCCATTCACTGCTGGGTCTTATGATCCAGGTCACAGATACGCAGCCATGAGAGTCTGCGCATCATTATACCTTGAGCAGCTATTCGGGATGCCACATCAAAAGTGTGGTAAGACCCCCTGGCCAGGAATTTGCGACACGCCTTCCGCAGCCTGACCACCTGGTGAAAAGGTTCAGCAAGCTCCGGAGGAAGTGCTTCAACTAAACTGGACAGTTGCCTCACCGAGTTCCGCAAGTGGATGCTTGTGTAGAGAGAATGCATGGCGTCATGATGCTTTTTAATCTGATCGACCATGTCCTCTACTTATTCTCCAAAAAGATTATCCCCCCCGGAAAGGAACATCCGCCAGTCACTGCTGGGTGTTATGATCCAGGTCAGAGACATGCAGCCATGAGAGTTTGCACATCACTATACCTTAAGCAGCTATTCGGGATGCCACATCAAAAGTGTGGCCTTCCGCAGCCTGACCACCTGGTGAAAAGCAAGCTCTGGAGGAAGTGCTTCAACTAAACTGGACAGTTGCCTCACCGAGTTCCGCAAGTGGATGCTTGTGTAGAGCTGGTATGTCTGGACTTTGGCGGCGAGCATAGCGGCCTGATACATTCTCCTCCCAAAAGAATCCAAGGTCCTAGACTCTCTGCCTGGGGGCGCCGAGGCATAGTCTCTACTACCCCTGGCTCTTCTGAGAGTAGAGTCCACCACCATGGAATCGTGAGGAAGTTGGGCCTTCACCATTACAGGCTCTCCATGGACTCTGTACTGGGACTCAGATTTTTTGGGTACAACTGGATTAGAAAGAGGGCACGACCAATTTCGCATAAGCACTTCCCTCAGTATATTATGCAAGGGGGCAGTAGCAACCTCAGCAGGCGGAGAAGGATAATCCAGGACCTCGAGCATCTCAGCCCTAGGTTCATCCACAACCGGACCGGTCAGAAAAAAGTCTCTCACGCTGAGCCTCTTGAGCCACTTGGGTCCGTTGCTTCATCAACTTACACAGCTTACAGGCAGCTGGGAGATGGTCGGGCCCAAGGCAATGAAGACACCATGCGTGGGGGTGAGTAGACGAGACGGTCCGGTTGCAGCGAATACAGCGTTTGAAGCAGCTAGGAGTCTTCGATGACATGGGCGGGAAAATAGCGTCTGTGAAATCAAAAGTCTCGATGGCGCCAATAACAAGGCACAAAAAAGGGGAAAAAAGACGCGGTCGAGCAGCCTAGGGGCGGTGGCAACGAAAAAGAATAGAAACTTCAAAGAGGAGGAAAAAAAACTAAAAAGTAAAGGAAAAAAACTAAGAATTTGTTTTTTTTAAATGTTAGAAGAAAAGAAGAATAAGAAGAGAGGGCGCGATAAACACGAAAAAACGGTTCTCCTGAGCCGAAAAGGAAGTAGCAGGGAAAAGACAACTCTCCTGAAGCGTGGATCAAAAAGAACGGTGCTCTGCACGTTCGCATCGTGGACGGGAAGCCACTCGCACATGCGTGGTGTCGGCCCACGCAATGGAATGTTCGAGAAAATTCCTGTGCTTTTCAAGTTTTTTCCGGTCTCCTGGGCCGTCGTGGACAACGACCCATACGTAAGAATATTGAGCCTGCTTGTCCTCGGAGAATTAGGATTTAGGCATATATCTAATTCTTTAACGGATTGCGCCTGAATCCTATTGTGCATAAAAAGTTTGGGGCGTGTTTAGGGTCTTGTTCTCAGATTTTTGCATGTTAAAAAAGATTCACGCCTAAGTGCGCCTAACTTAGGTGTTCATATTTAGGCCTGGTTATAACAGATCTAATTGCAGCCACCTACACATAGGTACACCCAGGGCCGGTCTTAGGCAGAGGCAACAGAGGCGGCTGCATAGGGCCCCGCGCGGCATGCCTCAACTCTGCCTCTCCGACCGACCCCCGCTTGGACCGCACCGCCGAATCATGATTTGATCCCGCTCCCGCTCGGCCGCTCCGCTTCTGCCTCCGGTCTGGTGCTCTGCCCACCCACCACTGAGCCTGCTGTCAGCTCCCGCCTCTCCCCGGACCCGACAGACAGTTGCAGGCTTGCAGCGACGCCCTGGACCCCGACAGTCAGAGTTGCAGGCAGCGATGGCTCACCCACCCAGCTTTTCCCTTCCCGCTCAATGTCCCGCCTTCCTTCTGATGACGTATTTCCTGAGCGGGAAGGGAAAAGAGGTGAGCCTGGTGCGAGCGAGTCGACTTCAAATAAAGTGAAGTGGAACGGAGCTGATCAGCTGGAGCAAGTTTGTGCGCCTCCTGCACTGCCATTCAAAGGCAAGCCAGCCAGGTATTTATGATTATTAGCTTTTCTTCCCCCATCTTTTTTTCCAGCTCTGGAGTACAGCAGTCTCTTCTCCCTCCCCCCCCCCCCCCTCCAGGGCAATTAAACTGTAGATCACGATCACTGTGTGGCAGAAGAACATCGTCCACTGAAAAATGCCTGTTGAAGAATTAAAAACAAAACGACCCCCCCCCCCCCCCCAGCATATTTACATTGACATAACTATACATTTATTTATTTATTCACCTTTTCAGTTAAGGCATCATTGTTGTTAGGGAATATATTAATCCTTCTTCTCGGTCAGGTGGATTTGTGACCGCAAGCAATTAAAGTAAAAGGTGCGACTGAAAGTGTCGGGAAAACTGACAGGAGCTCATTAAACAAAAGAGGTGTTTTTCATCCAGGACTACCTGATTTTCACTGACTTTGCATGCACAAAGCAGGCAGGATGGCCTGCCTAAACTGTTTGATCTTTAACTCCAGGCAGCCTTTCTGAAAGACTAATTTAACAGAACCTTCAGAGTACACTCTAATGGCTCTTCCTCCACCCCTATTCCGCTCTGTTGGAGTCCCTCAGGGTTCTGTCCTTGGACCCCTTCTTTTCTCTATCTACACCTCTTCCCTGGGCTCCCTGATCTCGTCTCATGGCTTCCAGTATCATCTTTATGCTGACGATACCCAGCTTTATCTCTCCACACCTGACATCACTGCGGAAACCCAGGCCAAAGTATCGGCCTGCTTATCCGACACTACTGCCTGGATGTCCAACCGCCACCTGAAAGTGAACATGGCCAAGACCGAACTTCTTGTCTTCCCACCCAAACCCACTTCTCCTCTACCTCCATTCTCTATTTCGGTTGATAACACTCTCATCGTCCCCGTCTCATCTACCCGCAACCTCGGTGTCATCTTCGACTCCTCCCTCTCCTTCTCTGCGCATATCCAGCAGACAGCCAAGACCTGTCGCTTCTTCCTCTATAACATTAGCAAAATCTGCCCTTTCCTCTCTGAGCACACCACCCGAACTCTCATCCACTCTCTCATTACCTCTCGCCTTGACTACTGCAACCTACTCCTCACTGGTCTCCCACTTAGCCACCTATCCCCCCTTCAGTCCGTTCAGAACTCTGCTGCATGTCTTATCTTCCGCCTGAACCGATACACTCATACCACCCTCTCCTCAAGTCACTTCATTGGCTTCCGATCAGGTACCGCATTCAATTCAAGCTTCTGCTACTAACCTACAAATGTACTCGATCTGCAGCCCCTCCTTACCTCTCAACCCTCATCTCCCCTTACGTTCCTACCCGTAACCTCCGCTCTCAAGACAAATCCCTCCTTTCAGTACCCTTCTCCACCACTGCCAACTCCAGGCTCAGCCCTTTCTGCCTCGCCTCACCCCACGCGTGGAACAAACTCCCCGAGCTCATACGCCAGGCCCCCTCCCTGCCAATCTTCAAATCTCTGCTTAAAGCCCACCTCTTCAATGTCGCCTTTGACACCTAACCTCTACACCTCTACCCAGGAAATCTAGACTGCCCCAACTTGACATTTCGTTCTTTAGATTGTAAGCTCCTTTGAGCAGGGACCGTCCTTCCTTGTTTATATTGTACAGCGCTGCGTAACCCTAGTAGCGCTCTAGAAATGTTAAGTAGTAGTAGTAGTAACCTCCTAACAATGAACTACAAATAATAGAGAAAGGGGAAGCCCTGATGACCCCCCCCCCCCCCCCCCCCCCAGTGTGGTCAGTGCAGTGCACACAGAGCTACACAGGACATGCACTTGAAATTATGAGCACTTAGTTAGCAGAAGTCCTTCACACTGTTCTTTTTAGCTGCACTTGGCTCACTGAAACAAAACTGGCTAGTGCTGTGTAATTACCACTGATCCTATGCCCACCAGTCATACCATAGTTATAATTTGCTGTTAGCCTATTGACTTTTCTGTTTCTTCAAATGTTTTGATTTGCAATTTTTGGTGTTGCTTTTTTTTCCTTTTTTTCATTGGTGGACTCTTGAAAGTTAAAAAAAAATTAGACTTTCAGACTGGTGGAATATACACTTTTAGAAATGTAGAATAAATGAGATGCTTAAATTTGGCTTTTTTTTTAACCTACAGTGTGACAAACTGCCTTGTTACTGGGCATTTTTTTTTTCAGGAAGGTGCATAGGCTTGAGAAGGTATAGTTATGTTTGCACCTTTTGCTCCTAGATGCCCTTATGAGATTGGGAGACTGGGCATCCAAATGGCAGATGACATTTAATGTGAGCAAGTGCAAAGTGATGCATGTGGGAAAGAGGAACCCAAACCATAGTTATGTGATGCAAGGTTCCACACTAGGAGTCACCGCCTAGGAAAAGCATCTACTACTACTACTTACCATTTCTATAGCACTATTATATGTACACAGCGCTATACACTGGACATGAAGAGATAGTCCCTGCTCGACAAAGCTTACAATTAAGACAGACAAATAAGGGAATGATAAAACATGGGTACTGAACAAGTGAGTAAGGGTTGGGAGTTAAAAGCAGCAGCATCAAAAACGTGGGCTTTTAGCCTAGATTTGAAGACGGCCAGAGATGGAGCTTGATGTACCGGCTTAGGAAGTCTATTCCAAGCATATAGCACAGCAAAATAAAAGGAACGGAGTCTGGAGTTAGCAGTGGAGGAGAAGGGCGCAGATAAGAGAGATGTACCCAGTAAACAGAATTCCAAGTAGGAGTGTAGGGAGAGATAGGAGTGGAAAGATCCTGAGGAGCTGCAGATTGAATGCACTTGTAAGTCAATAAGAAGAGTTATAACTGTATGCAGAAATGAATAGGGAGCCAATGAAGTGACTTGAGAAGAGGGCTAATATGAGCATAGCAAGCAACACTGGAGGAATATAAGTCGTGCAGCAGAATTTTGAACAGATTGAAGGGGAGAGAGATGGCTTAGTGGAAGACTTGTGAGAAGCAAGTTGCAATAGTCTACATGAGAGGTGATAAGAGTGTGGATAAGGGTTCTTGTAGTGTGCTCAGAAAGGAAAGTATGAATTTTGTTGATATTATAGAGAAAGAAACAACAGATTTTATTACTCTGCTGAATATGTGCAGAGAAGGAGATTGTGTGTCTGCACCTCTGACCCCCCAGGGTTATGAGAATTGGAACTACTAATTGTAGTGGACTTGAACTGAATAATTTCTGGGGGGGGGGGGGGTTCATGATAACATTGTGCTTATTATTTCAATCAGTTTTTCTGTATAAGTTTAGCTTCATTTGTCTTTATTTGAAATTTCATAAATAAAAAAAATTTCTAAAAATTGAATAATCTTATCAATGGGGTGGAGCTGGGGCGGGGTGAGGATGGGTCCCCACCAAATTGGTCTGCACAGGGCCCCGCACTTGCTAAGACTGGCCCTGGGTACACCTTACTGCTAAGTGTGAATCTATAAAAGACAAAATCTATAAAGGAAACATATTCATTATAGAATCGCACTAAGTGCATTACTTTATCAGCGCTGCATTTTAGCACTACTTATAGAATTTACTCCTTAACACATTACCTAGATCATGTTTCAAAGCCATCGCAATGCCTTCTTCCAGAAAAATTCCTTACCGCAAGCTCTAATAGGTAAGCTCTTTGAGCAGAGACTGTCTCTCTATGTCAAGTGTTCAGCGCTGCGTGCATCTGGTAGTGTTATATAAATGCTATTAGTAGTAGTAGCAGTAGTATGTTACCACAAGCAATTGCCTCTACAGAATCCCTGCTTAGTGCACTGTATCCCAGTGCTTTTTCTTGAATCTATTCCATAGTGTCCAGTGAAGCTGTTTGCAGCTGGAGGTGTCTAAAGAAATTATCTTCTGGCTCTTCTGACTAACAGGACAAATTCTATGTAGAACGTGGCAACAGCCATACCAATCCCATAGATGACTGGTATTTCTGAAGATGAAACAATCCATTGGTTGTGAGTCTGCGAGTGACTGGGGAAAACAAATAACTTGACTTTAATGTGATTATGACTGAAAGAGTTCAGACCTTAGTTAGTTTATTGGAAAATTAAAACATCCAATGTCTTCTGTGTTTCTCTTTTCTCCTCTTCTATATAATAAGTTATTTGCAACCATTGGGTAGGTTAATTAAGAAACATGGTATTTTAGCATATATGTATTTCATTTGTCTGTTAGATGATAGCAACACAATTTGAAGAGATTATAATTATGTCTGGCTAAGGTTTGGTTCGGTTGGAGTTGAGTAAATTGAAACAGAATGTATCCAAAATTACTTGTTCAGGCTTTGCTAATATTATGTAAGATATTGTAATGAGATGATTGATGGGTGAAACAGAAGAAATATCAAGGGTAGCTTCTGGTAAAATTTTAGGGGTAAACATAGAGAAAGATCCACTACATCAACCGGCTCACCTTTCTCCATATGTCTATTTACGCCTTCAAAGAAATGAAGCAAATTGGCAAGGCAAGACTTCCCTTAGCTGAACCCATGCAGACTCTGTCTCATGAAACCATAATGGGAAAGACTTAAGAAGTGTTATTTCAGCCACAGAAAATACATAGAAAAGTACTTACTCTTATCTGCAGTGAGCATTTCTACAAGAGAACAAAAGTGGGAAGAATCAGTGATGCAGCATTTCTGGCACTAGAATATACATACATTTTGATAACCAGCTTTTCCTCTACACTTACTAAAATGTTGTATGTTGTGCTTGAGGTTCAGGCAAATCACCAAGTGATCGTCACTCACACCCACCAGCCACCCAGCTATTAACATATCTAATGACTGACTTAAGAACTGGAATAGTTTTCGGCCACAGTAAATAATCATGCAATGACTCACGAAGGCTCATATTCATACTGCAGGAGGCAGCCTGCATAAGCTGAGCCCAGATATCTCCTGCTGAATATCTGTGGTTAGACGGCTAACTGCTATTTAACCAACCAGGAGCCGTTGGTTTCCATATCGGGGGAAAGCTTTTCTAAAAGAAAACAAACGAGGAAAGAATCTGTGCATGCAGCAATACAAGCAGTGCTCAGTTTAATAAAAAGCAAAACAATAAGAGAAGAACAATTCCAACGGGGAGGAGGGAGGGTTGTAAGAATATTGAGCCTGCTGTCCTCGGAAAATACCTGCTACAGGTATGTATCTTCATTTTCTCCAAGGACAAGCAGGCTCAATATTCTTACTTATGGGGTATCCCTAGCCCCCTCGCTCACTCAATAAAACATTGGTCAATTGGGGCTCGAACGGTGAGGACGTAACAGAGATTGACCTGAAAATAAATTCAACCAAGTGAGAGTGCAGCCTGGAACAAAACAGAAATGGGCCTAGGAGGGTGGAGTTGGATTCTAAACCCCGAACAGATTCTGCAGCACCGACTGCCCAAACTGACTGTTGCGTTGGGTATCCTGCTGAAGGCAATAGTGAGATGTGAATGTGTGGACTGATGACCACGTTGCAGCCTTGCAAATCTCTTCAATGGAGGCTGACGTTTAGTGAGTCACTGACGCAGCCATGGCTGTAACATTGTGAGCCGTGACATGGCCCTCCAAAGTCAGCCCAGCCTGGGCATAAGTGAAGGAAATGCAATCTGCTAGCCAATTATTGATGGTGCGTTTTTCGATGGCAACTCCCCTCCTGTTGGGATTAAAAGAAACAAACAGCTGGGCGGACTGTCGCTAGGGCTTTGTCCGCTCCACGTAAAAGGCCAATGTTCTCTTACAGTCCAAGGTATGCAACTTGTCTTCACTAGGGTGGGTATGTGAGCAGGGAAAAAAATTTTCCAAGATAATTGACTGGTTCAGATGGAACTCCGACACCACCTTCAGCAAGAACTTAGGGTGAGTGCGGAGGACTACTCTGTTATGATGAAATTTGATGTCAGATGCATGCGCTACCAGGGCTTGGAGCTCACTGACTACGAGCTGAAGTAACAGCCACCAAGAAAATGACCTTCCAGGTCAAGTACTTCAGATGGCAGGAATTCAGTTGCTCAAAAGGAGCTTTCATCAGCTGGGTGAGAACGACGTTGAGATCCCATGACACTAGTGGAGGTTTGACAGGGGACTTTGACAAAAGCAAACCTCTCATAAAATGAACTACTAAAGGTTGTCCAGAGATAGGCTGACCGTCTACACGTTGATGGTAAGCACTGATTGCACTAGGGTCCGTGTAGGACATGAAAAAGGATCTAGGGCCTTGCTGTCACACCTGACGGCAAATCTCCTCCATTTAAAAGAATAATACTTTTTCATGGAATCTTTCCTAGAAGCAAGCAAGACTCGGGAGACACCCTCTGAAAGGCCTAAAAAGGCAACTTCTAAGTTCTCAACATCAAGGCCATGAGAGCCAGAGACTGGAGGTTGGGATGTAGAAGTGACCTCTAGTTCTGAGTTATGAGGGTTGGGAAACAGTCCAATCTCCACGGTTCTTCGGAGGACAACTCCAGAAGAAGAGGGAACCAGATTTGATGGGGCCAAAAAGGTGCAATCAGAATCATGATTCCATTGTCTTGCTTGAGTTTCAGCAGAGTTTTTCCTACTAGAGGTATTGGAGGATACGCATACAGAAGGCCTGTCCCCCAATGTAGGAGAAAGGCATCCAAGGCTAGTCTGTCATGGGCCTGAAGCCTGGAACAGAACTGAGGGACTTTGTGATTGACCTGAGTGGCAAAAAGATCCACCGAGGGGGTGTCCCACGCTCGGAAGATCTTGCGGACAATATCCATGTTAACTGACCACTCTTGAGGTTTAATTATCCTGCTCAGTCTGTCAGCCAGACTGTTGTTTACGCCTGCCAGATATGTGGCCTGGAGAAACATGCCGTGGTGGTGAGCCCAAAGTCACGTCCTGATAGCTTCCTGACACAGAGGGTGAGATCTGGTGCCCCCCTGTTTGTTGTTGTAATACATAGCAACCTGATTGTCTGTCTAAATTAGAATGATTTGATTGGACAGCCAATCTCTGAAAGCCTTGAGAGCGTTCCAGATCGCTCATAATTCCAGGAAGTTGATCTGAAGGTCCTTCTCCTGAAAAGACCAAGCTCCCTGAGCGTGAAGTCCATCTACATGAGCTCCCAACCTCAGGAGGGATGCATCCATCGTCAGCACTTTCTGTGGCTGAGGACTTTGGAATGGATGTCCCAAGGTCAAATTGGATCGAATGGTCCACCACTGAAGGGAACTGTAAAAGTCAGTGGAGAGATGGATGACATCCTCTAGATCCCCTGTGGACTAGCACCACTGGGAAGCGAAGTTACTTATCTGTAGCAGGTATTCTCCGAGGACAGCAGGCTGATTGTTCTCACATATGGGTGTCACGTCTGTGGCCGTGACCACCCTAATTCTTACCCTCTTTCTGGGAGTCAGTGGCTGTGCTGGCTTCTGCTTGTCTCTGTGTCTGTCTCTGTCTTAGTTTCTCTCTGGCTCTGTGTGCTGATTGCCCTACTGAACCTCAACTGTGTGGGCTATGCCTCTTCCAAGATGGCTGCCGACTCCTCTACATCAGTATCCAAGATGGCTCCCGCTGTTCCTTCCTGTGGGCTGACTTCTCTGAGTGTCAAGCCTCTGTTTGGATGCAAGGTGATACCTGCAGCTGTGCCTCTGGTGTTGAAGGGCTTTATTAATCAATTAGAGCCTGCAGCCCTTGCCTTTGCATTTCGTCTAAGGGCCCTGGTATGTAGCGTGCTCTGTACACTGCTACATTGTTTGCTCTGTGTGAGTTTCTATGTTTGACTTGTTAGCTTGGGCACAGCTTTGTTTGTTAGCTTGTGTACAGCTTTACTAGTTCTCCTGAGTCTGCTCTGTGTATGCTTCTGGTGTATGACTTGTTAGCTTGGGCACAGCTTTGTTTGTTAGCTTGTGTACAGCTTTACTAGTTCTCCTGTGTCTGCTCTGTGTATGTTTCTGGTGTGTGACTTGTTAGCTTGGGCACAGCTTTGTTTGTTAGCCTGTGTACAGCTTTGCTAGTTCTCCTGTGTTTGCTCTGTGTATGTTTCTGGTGTATGACTGGTTAGCTTGGACTTTGTTTTGAACCTGTCTACTGCTTTGCTAGCCGCCTGCCCAGAGACTGTGCTTTGAAACTGACTACTGCTTTGCTAGCCGCCTGCCCAGAGACTTTTGCTTTGAACCTGACTACTGCTTTGCTAGCCGCCTGCCCAGAGACTTTGCTTTGAACCTGACTACTGCTTTGCTAGCCGCCTGCCCAGAGACTTTGCTTTGACCCCGACTACTGCTTTGCTAGCCGCCCGCCTTGAGACTTGCTTTGAACCTGCCTACTGCGGGAACCTGAACATTCCCTGCCTGTCTGCCTTGCTTTCGCCTAGGTGCCTGGGGGTACTTCTGTATCCTGATTCCTGCTGTTCCTGCTTGCAAGTTCCAGTTCCGGTATTTCCTGTAAGCCCCGCCGGCTGCCCGAACCTGAGGGCTTACCCTCGGGGAAAGGTGGCTAAGCGTAGGTGAAGCCTAGGTCCTGTGTGTTCCAGTCCAGCGGGTTCCGGTCCTGTTGTTCCAGTCCTGTGGGTCCACTCCGGTGTTTTCCAGTCCAGCGGGCTCCACTCCAGTGCGCGCCCGTCCGGTGCGTTCCAGTCCCGGGTATTCCGGTGTAGAACTCCAGTCCGGGGTTCCGGTCCAGGCTTGTCTCGTCTCTACCTTGAAGGTGATCTTGCCTGCCACTGCCGCTCCACGGTAGTGGCCCAAGGACTCACGAACCCAGTGCTCCCGGGGAGGAGGCCTGACAGTATGCCAAGGTCCCCGAGAACGCGACAATGGGTGACGTCCACGGCAGCCCCAGGTCTGGAAAATCTTCCTAGCATCAAAAGTTGCTAAAGCCTTCGAACGCACCACGCATGCGTGGCCATCTTCCCACCCGTCACGCGAGAGTCCTGCTTCAGTCAACTTTTGAAGCAAAACCAAAGAATGAAACAACTCCAAAGGGGAGGTGGGCGGGTTGGTGAGAACAATCAGCCTGCTGTCCTCGGAGAATACCTGCTACAGGTAAGTAACTTCACTTTCTCCGAGGACAAGCTGGCTGCTTGTTCTCATATATGGGTATCCCTAGCCCCCAGGCTCACTCAAAACAACAAACTGGGTCAATTGGGCCTTGCAATGGCGAGGATATAACAAAAATTGACCTACGAAGAAACATCTAACTGAGAGTGCAGCCTGGAACAGAATAAAAATGGGCCTAGGGGGGTAGAGTTGGATTCTAAACCCCGAACAGATTCTGCAGCACCGACTGCCCAAACCGACTGTCGTGTCGGCTCTCCTGTTGAAGGCAGTAAAGAGATGTGAATGTGTGGACTGATGACCACGTCGCATGCTTGCAAATCTCTTCAATGGCGGCTGACTTCAAGTGGGCCACTAACGCTGCCATGGCTCTAACACTATGAGTCGTGGCATGACCTTCAAGAGTCAGCCCAGGTTGGGCCTAAGTGAAGGAAATGCAATCTGCTAGCCTTTTGGAAATGGTGTGTTTCTCGACAGCTACTCCCCTTCTGTTGGGGTCAAAAGAAACAACATTTGGGCAAACTATCTGAAGGGGCTTGTCCGCTCCACATAGAAGGCCAATGCTGTCTTGTAGTTTAATGTGTGCAACTGACGTTCAGCAGGGCGGTATTTTTTGAGGAGTCTGTTTATCCACCCCTCCCTAGACGTCCGCGGAAGCCCTTTCCACGGTGAGATGAATCGGGGGCCAAAGGAGTACTTTCGGACAGGAATGTGTAGGGGGGGTGGCAGAAGGTGCAGTTCAAATCTAATTCCCATGACCAGAACTTTCTGTCTTCTAGGATCTAGGTGAATCTTTGGCCATTTATGTTCCCACATAAAGTCTACATGAGTAAAAGATAATTTACTTATGTGTATAGTATTTATGTGAGGCAGTTTAAAGAGAATGCAAAGATTGAAACTGAGACTGGAGAAGTTTAGTGACAGAAATAGTCTTTATTCTCACCGAATGAATCTGCCAGCTGTTACACGTATCAGTCAAATTCTGGGTTCAACCGGCCAGAGCTTCGCCGTCATCCGACACGTTGGGGAAGGACTCCGACTATAGCTCAGAAGCACAGTCCTTATATAGCATTTGCAGTCCATACAACTCAATTGGAGAGAGACTTTTTCTCTAATTTGTTTGCATCTATGAATCATACTTAACCGCAGGTCAGGTGCCCACCTGCCCCTCCTTTCTGAGATTACTTCATAACGCCAATTTCCGTTTTTGTAAACATCTTTCTTAATATAGAGAGATCAGTTTCTTTGTATCTTGTGACTCTGGGAGCCATCTTATAAGGACAGACTCCATCTTATGAACCAAACTTTTTACCATTTCTGCCATTAATTCCTTCATCTTAACTCTTACACTGAATTTGAAAGTTGTACCAGGTTTCAATAAGACTCACCAAGCAGTCCTGCTCTTGCAGGCTCTCAGCTATAAGGCCATCATCTGATTTTCAGGCCTATTCAGTGCTTTTCAGCAGTTTAAGCTATGTAACTTGGCCCACCACTATTCCAGTGGATGGGTCTCAAGCTGGGACATATATTAACATTCCCCTCTTCACCCTATCTCATAGGGTGACACCAGGGTTAACGTACTATGGTACCATCCATTCCAGAAGGTATCCTATAAAATTATTGGATTAGAGAGTCTAATTGAAAACCGGTATGGCCAAGATTTTGGAATTCATGTCACAACATGGACACTGTTTCTGTTATTCTAACCCTTCTTGGGGCTTACCCATATCTGCAATTAAGTAACATACTATGATTACAAAGATAATATCTTTCAACCTATTAATATGCAGGTTAAATCTTACTTTTACATAGGTATGTATATATATATTGCTAACAATCATTAATTCTTTGGTTATATACTGATTATATTATAAGTATACGTTTGCATTGATTACATAGTCATATTGATTATTGATCACATCATTTTATAAAGCCTTACATCATTATATTGCATCCCTGTGTGCTCTTAATCGATTATACAGTTGCAGACATTTCTACAGTGTCTCTAACATTTGCATAGCGATTGGTCCATCTCATAGGGAGATAGTCCAACGTATTGTCTCCTGTGGTATTGCGAAGGAGATTTTCGTACAGGACATATTATCCTGTAGCTGCTTTCTTGGTTATGGCCATTTCAATTAAGCGTTCTACTAAGCCTCTAGCACAAGGGATTATGCAGCATCCTACTAATACAAAAATTGCAACCACTATGATTATGGTGGTGGCTGCAGAGATGATAAATGTCTTCCATTTACCAAATGCTTTATCCATCCAACCAGTCCAGGATGTATCAACACCTGAGTTCTCAGCCAATTCCTTTGACAGTGAGGTAAGGCCTTTCAAAGCTCTGGTAATTGACCCATCTGGGGCAGTGTTGTTAGGGATAAAGGTGCAACACTGTGTACCTATTTTGCAACATATGCCGCCGTCTGCCGCTAGCATTTGGTCAAGCACTAATTGATTTTCAAGCGTCATTCTGCTAGTGGCATCTAACTGCGCTGTAATTCCTTGAACCGCATCTCTAGTATAATTCACAAATCTCTGCTGGTTGTAATATATGTAGTTAATCCAATCTACGTTCTTGTTAATAGTCGACCACCAAAAGAAGGCAGATTCGAATCCTGCAGCAATCTGGTTTCTGGCTTTGAACTCATCAGGGACCCCTCTTGGAACTCCAATTGCATCTATATAGACTCGATCATCAAAAGATCCAGGCATTGCATGTCTCTTCACTCGTGAGGAAGAGCTGCTATGGGGAGGAATCAAAGATGCTATAATGATTGGAATTACCAATTTGACTAGGGCACATCTGCCTGTCGAACTTCTGTGAAGTGTATGGTGGATAGTGTGGCTTCCACAATACCACCATACATTGGCTCTAGCCTGTGAAAAGTCTGTGAGGTTCAGACCTCGCAGAGCCCCTCTTCCTAGGGTGGTATTGCAATTGGTCAAATTTCCCAGAAACCGTGGGTTTTTAACTGCATATCGGTCCAGACATGCTTGATACCTTGTAGCAGGGTCTGGAATTCTGAATGCGGGTGGTACCCTCAGCCGAGGGGGCAAGTAGGGGTGATGTTTGTCAAGATGTTGACAAGACTGATTAATTTCTTCTTTTACCTGTAATAGCTCTAACATACACCAAAAACCATCTGGATCATTGTAAAGATCTAAAGGAAAAGGGACTATTGTAGGTTCTGCCCTTGCATGGGCGCAAAAATGACAGTTAGAAACATTTAGACTCGCTGTAGTATAGTGGGCCCATTCGAGCCACAGATTAGTATCCCCAAACCCAGTTTCCAGTGCAATTAAATCTTTGGAGTTATTAATCGGTACAACTTGATAGGGAATCTTTACTTCTGGGATCTTGGTTGGCATTAAGGGGTTTCTTGCAGGTTGGGGAGGGGGAATAATCTGAATAGAAGATCCGGACCATGTATCTGGCCCTCAAAGATTTCTCTGTTATCACCTCCTAACGGTGGGAAGCGGGCTCTGAGCCTATTGAGGCTTACTTACTCAGACTCCAAGAACTCTTTAAAGAAGAGACGGAGGAAAAATTTGACTCCGATAATGCTCTTCCAGTGTTCTACCATTTACTCAAAGGAACCCTACCTTCAGAGATCAGGCCTAGTCATAAGTACATAAGTACATAAGTAGTGCCATACTGGGAAAGACCAAAGGTCCATCTAGCCCAGCATCCTGTCACCGACAGTGGCCAATCCAGGTCAAGGGCACCTGGCACGCTCCCCAAACGTAAAAACATTCCAGACAAGTTATACCTAAAAATGAGGAATTTTTCCAGTCCATTTAATAGCGGTCTATGGACTTGTCCTTTAGGAATCTATCTAACCCCTTTTTAAACTCCGTCAAGCTAACCGCCCGTACCACGTTCTCCGGCAATGAATTCCAGAGTCTAATTACACGTTGGGTGAAGAAAAATTTTCTCCGATTCGTTTTAAATTTACCACACTGTAGCTTCAACTCATGCCCTCTAGTCCTAGTATTTTTGGATAGCGTGAACAGTCGCTTCACATCCACCCGATCCATTCCACTCATTATTTTATACACTTCTATCATATCTCCCCTCAGCCGTCTCTTCTCCAAGCTGAAAAGCCCTAGCCTTCTCAGCCTCTCTTCATAGGAAAGTCGTCCCATCCCCACTATCATTTTCGTCGCCCTTCGCTGTACCTTTTCCAATTCTACTATATCTTTTTTGAGATACGGAGACCAGTACTGAACACAATACTCCAGGTGCGGTCGCACCATGGAGCGATACAACGGCATTATAACATCCGCACACCTGGACTCCATACCCTTCCTAATAACACCCAACATTCTATTCGCTTTCCTAGCCGCAGCAGCACACTGAGCAGAAGGTTTCAGCGTATCATCGACGACGACACCCAGATCCCTTTCTTGATCCGTAACTCCTAACGCGGAACCTTGCAAGACGTAGCTATAATTCGGGTTCCTCTTACCCACATGCATCACTTTGCACTTGTCAACATTGAACTTCATCTGCCACTTGCACGCCCATTCTCCCAGTCTCGCAAGGTCCTCCTGTAATCGTTCACATTCCTCCTGCGACTTGACGACCCTGAATAATTTTGTGTCATCGGCGAATTTAATTACCTCACTAGTTATTCCCATCTCTAGGTCATTTATAAATACATTAAAAAGCAACGGACCCAGCACAGACCCCTGCGGGACCCCACTAACTACCCTCCTCCACTGAGAATACTGGCCACGCAATCCTACTCTCTGCTTCCTATCTTTCAACCAGTTCTTAATCCATAATAATACCCTACCTCCGATTCCATGACTCTGCAATTTCTTCAGGAGTCTTTCGTGCGGCACTTTGTCAAACGTCTTCTGAAAATCCAGATATACAATATCAACCGGCTCCCCATTGTCCACATGTTTGCTTACCCCCTCAAAAAAATGCATTAGATTGGTGAGGCAAGACTTCCCTTCACTAAATCCGTGCTGACTTTGTCTCATCAGTCCATGTTTTTGTATATGCTCTGCAATTTTATTCTTAATAATAGCCTCCACCATCTTGCCCGGCACCGACGTCAGACTCACCGGTCTATAATTTCCCGGATCTCCTCTGGAACCTTTCTTAAAAATCGGAGTAACATTGGCTACCCTCCAGTCTTCCGGTATTACACTCGATTTAGGGACAGATTGCATATTTCTAACAGTAGCTCCGCAAGTTCATTTTTTAGTTCTATTAATACTCTGGGATGAATACCATCAGGTCCCGGTGATTTACTACTCTTCAGCTTGCTGAACTGACCCATTACATCCTCCAAGGTTACAGAGAATTTGTTTAGTTTCTCCGACTCCCCCTGCTTTTCAGCAGTTTAAGCTATGTAACTTGGCCCACCACTATTCCAGTGGATGGGTCTCAGGCTGGGACACATATTAACAGCGGGTATGAGGACAGGGAAAGAATGTTGGCAAGACAATTGACTGGTTCAGATGGAACTCCAACACCACCTTCAGCAAGAGCTTAAGGTGCGTACGGAGCACTACTCTGTTCTGATGAAATTTAGTATAAGAAGCATGTGCTACCAAGGCTTGAAGCTCACTGACTCTACAAGCTGAAGTAACCGCCACCAAGAAAATTACCTTCCAGGTCAAGTACTTCAGATGGCAGGAATTCAGTGGCTCAAAAGGAGGTTTCATCAGCTGGGAAAGGACGACGTTGAGATCCCATGACACAGCAGGAGGTTTGACAGGGGGCTTTGACAAAAGCAAACCTCTCATGAATCGAACCACAAAAGGCTGTCCAGAGATAGACTTACCTTCCACATGATAAATGATCAGCACTAATAGCACTAGGATGAACTCTTACGGAGTTGGTCTTAAGACCAGACTCGGACAAGTGCAGAAGGTATTCAAGCAGGGTCTGAGTAGGACAAGAGCAAGGATCTAGGGCCTTGCTATCACACCAGATGGCAAACCTCCTCCATTTAAAAGAGTAACACCTCTTCGTGGAATCTTTCCTGAAAGCAAGCAAGACTCAGGAGACACCCTCAGAAAGACTCAAGGAGGCGAAATCTACACCCTGAACATCCAGGCCGTGAGAGCCAGAGACTGGAGGTTGGGATGCAGAAGCACCCACTTGTTCTGATGAGGATTGGAGAACACTCCAATCTCCACGGTTCTTCGGAGGACAACTCCAGAAGAAGAGGGAACCAGATCTGACGTGGCCAAAAGGGCGCAATCAGAATCATGGTTCTGCGGTCTTGCTGAAGTTTCAGCAAAGTCTTCCCCACCAGAGGTATGGGAGGATACGCAGACAGAAGGTCTGACCCCCAGTGAAGGAGAAAAGCATCTGAGGCTAGCCTGTCGTAGGCCTGAAGTCTGGAACAGAACTGAGGGACCTTATGATTGATCTGAGTGGCAAAAAGATCCACTGAGGGAGTGCCCCACGCTCGGAAGATCTTGCGGGCAACCGCCCTGTTGAGAGACCACTCGTGAGGTTGCATCATCCTGCTCAACCTGTCGGCCAGACTGTTGTTACGCCTGGCAGATACGTGGCCTGGAGAAACATGCCATGACGGCGGGCCCAAAGCCACATCTGGATGGCTTTCTGATACAGGAGGCGAGATCCGGTGCCCCCCTGCTTGTTGACATAGTACATGGCAACCTGGTTGTCTGTCTGAATATGGATAATTTGATTGGACAGCCGATCTCTGAAAGGCTTAGAGTGTTCCAGATCGCTCGCAACTCCAGGAGATTGATCAGAAGACCTGATTCCTGAAGGGACCAAGTTCCCTGAGTGTGGAGCCCATCTTCATGAGCTCCCCACCCTAGGAGAGATGCATCCGTAGCCAAGGTGAAATTGGATCGAATGGTCCACCCTACCAGGGAGTTGTGAAAACTGGTGTACAACAGGATTGCATCTTCTAGATCCCCTGCAGCTTGATACCTCTGGGAAGCTAGGATCCACTGAGCAGATCTGATGTGAAGGCGCCATGGGAGTCACATGAACTGTGGAGGCCATGTGGCCCAGAAGTCTCAACATCTCCCGAGCTGTGATCTGCTGAGACGTTCTGGCCAATGAAATCAGGGACAGAAGATTGTCCGCCCTCACCTCGCGAAGATAGGCCTGAGCTGTCTGAGAGTTCAGCAGAGCTCCTATGAATTCTAGTCGTTGAACTGGAAGGAGATGGGACTTTGGGTAATTTATACCAAACCCGAGTACCTCCAGGAGTTTGAGAGTCATCTGCATGGACTGTAGATCTCCTGCCTCTGAGGTGTTCTTCACCAGCCAATCGTCTGCATAGCGATGCTGCGACGACCGCCAGGCATTTGGTGAACACCTGAGGCGCAGAGGCGAGCCCAAAGGGCAGCACACAATACTGAAAGCCAGACGGAATTGAAGGTACTGCCTGTGAGCTGGCAGTATCGGGATGTGTGTATAAGTATCTTTCAAGTCCAGGGAGCATAGCCAGTCGTTTTCCTGAATCATGGGTAGAAGGGTGCCCAGGGAAAACATGCTGAACCTCTCTCGAATTAGAAATTTGTTCAGGGCCCTTAGGTATAGGATGAGACACATCCCCCCCTGTTTTCTTTTGCATAAAGAAGTATCTGGAATAGAATCCCAGCCCTTGTTGCCCCGGAGGCACGGGCTCGACCGCAATGGCGCTGAGAAGAGCGGAGAGTTCCTCTGCAAGTACCTGCCTGTGGTGGAAGCTGAAGGACTGAGCAACCAGTGGGCAATTTGGAGGTTTGGGGATCAAATTGAGGAAGTATCCCCGCCGGACTATTTGAAGAACCCACCAATCGGAGGTTACAAGAGGCCACCTTTGGTGAAAAAATTTTAACCTCCCCCCAACCGGTAGATCGTCCGGCACGGACACTTTTATTGTGGCTATGCTCGCCTGGAGTTAGTCAAAAGCCTGTCCCTTGCTTTTGCTGGGGCGCTGCAGGGATGGAGGGAAGGTGGATAGTATCAACGCTTATTGTAAGCATAGGGAGCATTCCTCCTTCCTCCATAAAAACGTCTACCTGATGAGGTAGATGCTGAAGGCACCCGGTGGGAGAGTTTTTCGAATGCGGTTTCCCACGGGTGGAGCTGCTCTACCACCTGTTTGACTTTCTTGCCAAAAATATTATCCCCATGAGAGTCTGCGCATCACTATACCCTGAGCAGCGGCTCTGGATGTCACATCAAAAGAGTCATAAGTACCCCTGGACAGGAATTTACGACATGCCTTCAGCTGCCTGACCAACTCTTGAAAAGGCCTGGCCTGCTCCGAAGGGAGCTTATTGACTAGGTCCGCCGGTTGCTTCACATTATTCCGCAAGTGGATGCTCGTGTAGAGCTGGTAGGACTGGATTTTGGAGATGAGCATAGCTGACTGGTAGGCCTTCCTCCCAAAAGAATCCAAAGTCCGAGCCTCCAGTCCCGGGGGCGCCAAGGCGAAATCTCTCGTACTGTTGGATCTCTTGAGAGCAGAATCCACAATCCCCGAGTCATGAGGCAACTGGGCCTTCATCAACTCCGGGTCCCCATGAATCCGATACTGGGACTCAACCTTCTTAGGAATGGTGGGGTTAGATAGTGGTTTCATCCAGTTCTTTAACAATTTCTGCTTAAGGACATTATGCAAAGGAACCGTGGATGACTCATTAGGTGGCGAAGGATAGTCCAGGACCTCGAACATCTGAGCTCTGGGCTCATCCTCAGTAACCACCGGGAAGGGAATGGCCGTAGATATTTCCCGGACAAAGGATGAGAAAGACAAACTCTGTGGGGGAGAAAGCTTTGTCTCTGATGAAGGAGTAGGGTCACAGGGAGGGCCACAAGACTCCTCAGAAAAGAAATATCTTGGATCTTCCTCTGCCTCCCAAGAGGCCTCCCCCTTGGTATCGGACAGGAGTTCTCTGACTGCAGTCCGAAGCCGAGCCCGTCTTGGCGCCGAGGAACTATGTCCTTGATGACGATGCCGAGAAGTTGACTCCAATGCCGGCGGCAATGAAGTTCCCTCCATTGATGTCGAGCCAACTCGGGGGGCAGCCGAGGCCAATGCCGCAAGCGGCACCGACGTCGAGGGCCTCACCACAGGCGGGGAGCCAGCCACCTGTGGTGGGGGGCAGCCGAGGCCGATGCCGCAAGCAGCACCGACATCGAGGGCCTCACCACAGGTGGGGAGCCACACGCCGCATCTGTCGACAGTACTGACGGTGCAAGCACCCCCGGTACTGGAACAGACGGTCGCAGGAGCCCTTCCAGGATCCCTGGAAGAATAGCTCAGAGGCGCTTGTCAAGTCGAGGAGGAGGAGGCGGTACCGGGCTGTCCGGAGACCGGCGCATCAACACCTCTTGTAAGGAGGGTGAGCGGTCTTCCCGGCGTCAACGCTTCCCAGGTGCCAATTCCCTTGATGCCCTGTTGCTCTCGGTACCGTGTCTCTTTGCCGTCGCTCGAGGCACGTCACCGGTACCCCTCGGTACCGACGAGGAGGACGTGGAATCCTGGAATCCACACGCCTCCTCGGAGTCGGGTCTGAAAGGGGTCGGTCCCGATGGACCTGTACCGCAGGAGCCCTCGAGGCAGGTGGAGACCCACTCAATGGTTGATTGCTGCTAGCATGTGATGATCTCTGGACAGCCATTACCTGCGCTCTCGAGGTCGATGCACTCTCCGGTGCCGACATCGACACCGCTGCCTACGACCTCGGTACCGCTGTCGACGCCGAAGTACCGGGCAAAGCTCCAAACAGGCGTTACCGTTGAGCTTGTCTCGACGCTTGCGTCCGCTTTTTAAGGCTAAGACACTACTTACGTGCGTCTGGGCGATGATCGAGCCCAAGGCACTGGATATACCATGCGTGAGGGTCGGTGCCTAAGATTGCCCAGTTGCACCGAGTGCACTTCTTGAAGCTGCTGGTGAGCCTTGATGTCATCTATGGAAAAATAGGAGAGGCAAAATCAAAATTCGCGATGGTGCCAAATGAAAGGCACAAGGGAGAAAACCCGTACGGGCGGCCAAAATGGCCACACACGATGATGAAGGGAAACTTGAGGGCAAAAAACTAAAGAAACTAAGGGAAACTTATTTATTTATTTTTTATTTTTTTTTTAAGAAAACGAAAGAGCTCGTTCACGAGCACAAACGGAGAAGAAAAAACCAGCGGAAGTCGGCTAAAAACGAAGGCTCTTCTTTTGTGGGGCACAGAACCGCCGTAACCAGCCGCTCTTAACTGCGGAAAAAAGAAGACTGAAGTGGGACTCTCGTGCGACGGGCGGGAAGATGGCCGCCTGCCCGCGCGCTCAAAGGCTTTAGCAACTTTTGTTGCTAGGAAGATTTTCCGGACCTGGGGCTGCCGTGGACGTCACCCATATGTGAGAACAAGCAGCCTGCTTGTCCTCGGAGAACCTAGGGTTCATTGAGCTGATCTCATATGTAGGCGTGCCATGGGAGTTACATGAAATGTGGAAGCATGTGCCCTAAGAGTCTCAACATCTGCCGAGCTGTGATAACATACATAGTAACATAGTAGATGACGGCAGAAAAAGACCTGCATGGTCCATCCAGTCTGCCCAACAAGATAAACTCATATATGCTACTTTTTGTGTATACCTTACCTTGATTTGTATCTGACATTTTCAGGGCACAGACCGTATAAGTCTGCCCAGCACTATCCCTGCATCCCAACCACCGGTTCTGGGACAGACCGTATAAGTCTGCCCAGCAATATCCTCGCCTCCCAACTACCAGCCCCGCCTCCCACCACCGGCTCTGTTGAGACGCTCGAGCGAAGGACACTAGGGAGGAGATTGTCTGCCCTTGCCTAGGGAAGATAATCTCGAGACGTCCGTGTGTCCAACAGAGCTCCGATGACCTCCAATTTTTGCACTGGGACAAGATGGGACTTGGGATAATTGATTACAAACCCTAGTAGCTCCAGCACTCGAGTAGTCATCCGCATGGACTGTAGAGCCCCTGCCTCCGAGGTGCTCTTCACCAGCCAATCGTCGAGATAAGGGAACACATGCAAAGCGATGCTGCGACAACTGCCAGACACTTTGTAAAGACTCTGGGCTCAGATGTGAGGCCAAAGTGCAGTACACAGTACTGAAAATGCTGAGCTCCCAGCCAGAATCGAAGATACTTCCTGTGAGCTGGGAGTATCGAGATGTGAGTATAGGCATCCTTTAAGTCTAAAAAGCATAGCCAATCGTTTTCCTGAATTATGGGAAGAAGGGTGCCCAGGGAAACCATCCTGAACTTTTCTCGGACTAGGAATTTGTTCAGGGCCCTTAGGTGTAGGATGGGACGCATCCCCCGTTTTCTCTTGCACAAGGAAGTACCTGGAATAGAATCCCAGCCCTTCTTCCAGTATCTCTAATCTTTTCTCTATTGCTATATCAACCAAGTCCGTTAATGAGACTGTCTCTTCCTATAATACTATTCTGTCATCTACACTGGACGCTCTCGCTCCTCCTGTGTCTCGTCCTGTAAAACGTACCAAACCCCAGCCTTGGCTGACCCCTACTATCTGCTACCTACGCTCTTGTGCCCGCTCTGCTGAACTTCTTTGGATTAAATCTCGTGCCCATGCTGACTTCATACACTTCAAATTCTTGCTGACCTCCTTCCAATCTGCTCTCCAACTTGCCAAACAGGATTATTATATCCAATTGACTAACTCTATTGGTTTGAACCCTCGACGTCTCTTTGCCATGCTAAACTCTCTCCTCAAAGTGCCTTCTCCTCCAACTCCCCCTTCACTTTCTCCCCAGACTTTGGCTGATTACTTTCACTATAAGGTACACAAGATTAAAATTGAATTCGCAACCAGCTCTCCTCCACCCCCTCTTCCCTTAGTCCACTCTCTCAACCCTCTTACCCCTGCCTCCTTTTCTTCATTTTCTGAAATCACTGAATAAGAAACTTTACTTCTTCTTTCACCCTCAAAACTAACCACCTGCCCCACTGACCCTATCCCCACTCATCTACTCAACACTATCTCTCCTGCTGTCACCCCTTTCATCTGTCATATCCTCAATCTGTCACGTTCCACTGCGACTGTCCCTGATACCTTCAAACATGCCATAGTCACCCCACTCCTCAAAAAACCTTCTTTGGATTCTACCTCTCCTTCTAACTATTGCCCCATCTCCCTCCTCCCTTTCTTATTCAAGATACTAGAACGTGCTGTCCACCGTCCCTGCCTCGACTTTCTTTCTTCTCAAGCTATTCTTGATCCACTCCAATCTGGCTTTCGCCCCTTCATTCAACTCAAACAGCACTTGCTAAAGTCTCCAATGCTCTATTCCTGGCTAAATCCAAACGGCTCTACTCTATCCTCATCCTTCTCAATCTTTCTGCTGCTTTTGACACTGTTGATCACAGCCTACTCCTTGGCACGCTGTCCTCAGTTGGATTTCAGAACTCTGCTCTTTCCCGGTTTTCTTCTTATCTCTCTCAGTGTACTTTTAGTGTATACTCTGGTGGATCCTCCTCTTCCTCTATCCCACTCTCAGTGGGTGTACCTCAAGGATCTGTCCTAGGACATCTCCTTTTCTCCATCTATACTTCCTCCCTTGGTGCTCTGATCTCAGCTCATGGTTTTCAATATCACCTTTACGCTGATGACTCCAGATCTACCTCTCCACACCAGAATCCAGGCCAAGATATTTGCCTGCCTGTCTGACATTGCTGCCTGGATGTCTCACCGCCACCTGAAGCTCAATATGTCCAAAACTGAGCTCCTTATCTTCCCACCTAAACCAACCTCTCCCCTTCCCCCACTCTCTAATTCTGTCGACAACATGCTCATTCTTTCTGTCTCATCTGCTCATAACCTTGGGGCCATCTTAGATTCCCCCCTCTCCTTCTCTGCACATATTCAACAGATTGCTAAAACCAGTCGTTTCTTCCTCTATAATATCGCCAAAATTTGCCCTCTCCTTTCTGAGCACGCTACCAGAACCCTCATCCACACTCTCATCACCTCTCACTTGGACTACTGCAACTTGCTTCTCACAGGTCTTCCACTCAGCCATCTCTCTCCTCTTCAATCTGTTCAAAATTCTGCTGCACGATTAATATTTCGCCAAGGTCATTATGCCCACATCACCCCTCTTCTGAAGTCACTTCACTGGCTCCCTATCCACTTCCGTATACAGTTCAAGCTCCTCTTATTGACCTATAAGTGCATTCACTCTGCTGCCCCTCATTACCTCTCCACCCTCATCTCTCCCTACACTCCTTCCCAGGAACTCCGTTCACTAGGCAAATCTCTCCTAAATGCACCCTTCTCCTCCATTGCTAACTCCAGACTCCGTTCCTTTTATCTCGCCGCACCTTATGATTGGAATAGACTTCCTGAGTGATTACATCAAGCTCCATCCCTGGCCGCCTTCAAATCTGGGCTAAAGGCCTACCTGTTTGATGCTGCTTTTAAATCCTAACTTGTCACCTGCTCGTAACCTTTATCTTGTCTTCCTCTCTTCAATACTCCCCTTTTCCCTATGTGTCCTATCTGTCTGTCCTACCCTTATCCCTTATTTGTCCTGTCTGTCTGTCCTGATTTAGATTGTAAGCTCTTTTGAGCAAGGACTGTCTTTTCATCATGTTCAACTGTGAAGCGCTGCGTACGACTGGTAGAGCTGTAGAAATGATTTGTAGTAGTAGTAGTTCTTCCCCTGGTGGAACGGGTTCGACCGCATTGGCCTTTAGAAGGGTGGAGAGTTCCTCTGCATGTACCTGCTTGTGCTGGAAGCTGAAAGACTGAGCTCCTGGTGGGCAATTTGGAGGCCTGGATGCCAGATTGAGAGTGTATCCTAACCGGACTATTTGAAGAACCCACCTGTCGGAGGTTATGAGAGACGCCTTTGGTGAAAAAATATAAGCCTCCCCCGACAGGCAAGCCATCCAGCATGGACACTTTTTCTGAGGCTATGCTGCACTGGAGCAAGTCAAAAGCCCGTCCCTTGGTTTTGCTGGGGAGCCCTAGGGGCCTTAGGCACACGGCGTTGATGAGAACGCACATGCTGGGGCTGAGCCTGAACCGGCTGCCGAGAAGAAGGAGTGTACCTATGCCTGTTCTAGGAATAGGGACCACTCCTCTTCCCTCCAAAAAACCTCCTAGAAGAGGAGGCAGTAGCAGAAGATGTCCGGCGGGAGACTCCATGGCGTCATGATGTTTTTTAATCTGATTGACCATGTCCTCTACTTTTTCTCCAAAAAGATTATCCCCCCGGCAGCGAACATCCGCCATTCACTGTTGGGTCTTCTGATCCAGGTCAGAGACACGCAGCCATGAAAGTCTGCGCATCACTATACCTTGAGCAGCTATTCAGGATGCCACATCAAAAGTGTAGTAAGACCCCTTGGCTAGGAATTTGCGACACGCCTTTACGCAGCCTGACCACCTGGTGAAAAGGTTCAGCAAGCTCTGGAGGAAGTGCTTCAACTAAACTGGACAGTTGCCTCACCGAGTTCCGCAAGTGGATACTCATGTAGAGCTGGTACGTCTGGCTTTGGCGGCGAGCATTCTGGCCTGATACGTTCTCCTCCCAAAAGAATCCAAGGTCCTAGACTCTCTGCCTGGGGGCACAGAGGCATAGTCTCTAGTACTCTTGGCTCTTCTGAGAGTAGAGTCCACCACCATGGAATCCTGAGAAAGTTGGGCCTTCACCATTACAGGCTCTCCATGTACACTGTACTGGGACTCAGATTTTTTGGGTACAACTGGATTAGAAAGAGGGCACGACCAATTTCACATAAGCACTTCCCTCAGGGTATTATGCAAGGGGGCTGAAGCAACCTCAGCAGGCGGAGAAGGATAATCCAGGACCTCGAGCATCTCAGCCCTAGGCTCATCCAGAACCTCCATAGGGAATAGAATGTCCTTAGACATTTCCCGCACAAAGGATGAGAAAGAAAGACTCTCAGGTGGAGGCATCCTAGATTCAATTGGTGGAGTAGGATCAGAGGGAAGCCCACAGTACTCTTCCTCTGAAAAGTACCTGGGGTCCTCCTCCTCTTCCCATGAGCGCTCCTCATCGGTGTCGGACAAAAGCTCCCTAAGAGCAGCCCGAACCCGAGCCTGTCTCGGTCGAGGATCGACGACCTCGTGGGCGGTGTCGAGAAGTCGACCCCTGCCTAGACTCCGTCGAAGCTTCCTCCACCGATGTTGAGGGGGAATCGACCCGGGTGGCAGCCGACGCGAGGACAGGGACCTCCTCACAGGTGATGGCCCAGATGCCGCCTCCACAGTCGGAACGGATGGCGCAAGCACTCCCAACACCAATGCAGGCTGGCGAAGCAACCCCTCCAGAAGCTCCGGAAGAAGGGCCCTGATGCGCTCGTCAAGAGCTTCCATCGGAAAAGGCTGGGGGGCTGGTGCAGAAGTCAGTACCGGAATCTGAGGGGGCTCGAGAGTCAAGTCGGTACCAGGCTGCCAGATGACCGACGCATCGGCACTTCTTGTATGGAGGGTGAACGGTCCTCCCAGCGCCAACGTGTATTGGGTGCCAACTCTCTTGGCTCCCAGAGCCCTCGGTACTATGCATGGAAGTTCGATGACGGTGCTTATTAGCCTTTGTTCAACGCCCGTCATCGAGACTCCTCGGTACTGAAGAGGAAGACGTGGAATCCTCAGGCCTCCTCGGGGCTGGGTCCGACAAAGTTCGGTCCCGGGGGGCCTGCATAGCAGTAGGCCTCGAGATGGGCGGAGACCCACTCGATGCCTCATAGTAACATAGTAACATAGTAGATGACTGCAGAAAAAGACCTGCACGGTCCATCCAGTTTGCCCAACAAGACAACTCATGTGTGCTACTTTTTGTGTATACCCTACTTTGATTTGTACCTATGCTCTTTAGGGCACAGACCGTATAAGTCTGCCCAGCACTATCCCCGCCTCCCACCACCAGCTCTGGCACAGACCGTATAAGTCTGCCCAGCACTATCCCTGCCTCCCAACCTCCAGTCCCGCCTCCCACCACTGGCTCTGGCACAGACCGTATAAGTCTGCCCCACACTATCCCCACCTCCCAACCTCCAGCCCCGCCTCCCACTACCGGCTCTGCTATCCAATCTCGGTTAAGCTCCTGAGGATCCATTCCTTCTGAACAGGATTCCTTTATGTTTATCCCACGCATGTTTGAATTCCGTTACCGTTTTCATCTCCACCACCTCCAGCGGGAGGGCATTCCAAGCATCCACCACTCTCTCCATGAAGAAATACTTCCTGACATTTTTCTTGAGTCTGCCCCCCTTCAATCTCATTTCATGTCCTCTCGTTCTACCATCTTCGTATCTCTGGAAAAGGTTCGTTTGCGGATTAATACCTTTCAAATATTTGAACGTCTGTATCATATCACCCCTGTTTCTCCTTTCCTCCAGGGTTTACATGTTCAGGTCAGCAAGTCTCTCCTCATACGTCTTGTTACGCAAATCCAATACCATTCTCGTAGCTTTTCTTTGCACCGCTTCAATTCTTTTTACATCCTTAGCAAGATACGGCCTCCAAAACTGAACACAATACTCCAGATGGGGCCTCACCAACGACTTATACAGGGGCATCAACATTCTCTTTCTTCTGCTGGTCACACCTCTCTCTATACAGCCCAACAACCTTCTAGATACAGCCACCGCCTTGTCACACTGTTTCGTCGCCTTCAAATCCTCAGATACTATCACCCCAAGATCCCTCTCCCCGTCCGTACCTATCAGACTCTCGCCACCTAACACATACGTCTCCCGTGGATTTCTATTCCCTAAGTGCGTCACTTTGCATTTCTTGGCATTGAATTTTAATTGGTAAACTATAACAGAAACCTTAGTGAAAATTTTAAAGTATTAAAAATATTCTCATTTACTCATATTGTATACATAATTACTTTTTATGCAAAGCTCAATAAAATTATATAAATATTTATTTGTTGTGCTCAGTTTTTTTGGTGTATTGCTGTGGAGATTTTGCAATTTGAAACCGATTTTTACTGAATACCCAGAATTACGTTTGGTATTTTCACATTGAATTTTAATTGCCAGACCTTAGACCATTTTTCTAGCTTCTTCAAATCCTTTTTCAAGTTTTCCACTCCCTCCGGGGTGTCCACTCTGTTACAGATCTTAGTATCATCCACAAATAGGCAAACTTTACCTTCTAACCCTTCGGCAAGGTCACTGACAAATATATTGAACAGAATCGGCCCCAGCACCGATCCTTGAGGCACTCCACTACTCACCTTTCCCTCCTCTGAGCTAACTCCATTCACAACCACCCTCTGGCGTCTGTCCTCAACCAGTTCCTAATCCAGTTCACCACTTTAGGTCCTATCTTCAGCCCATCCAGTTTATTTAAAAGCCTCCTGTGGGGAACCGTGTCAAAAGCTTTGCTGAAATCTAAGTAGATTACGTCCATAGCTCGTCCCTGATTCAATTCTCCTGTCACCCAATCAAAAAACTCAATGAGATTCGTTTGGCACGATTTCCCTTTGGTAAAACCATGTTGTCTGGGATCTTGCAACTTATTGGCTTCCAGGAAATTCACTATCCTTTCCTTCAGCATCGCTTCCATTACTTTTCCAATAACCGAAGTGAGGCTTACCGGCCTGTAGTTTCCAGCTACTTCCCTATCACCACTTTTGTGAAGAGGGACCACCTCCGCCATTCTCCAATCCCTCGGAACCTCTCCCGTCTCCAAGGATTTATTAAACAAATCTTTAAGAGGACCCGCCAGAACCTCTCTGAGCTCCCTTAATATCCTAGGGTGGATCCCGTCCGGTCCCATGGCTTTGTCCACCTTTAGCTTTCCAAGTTGTTCATACACACTCTCTTCTGTAAATGATGCTGTATCCACTCCATTTTCATTTGTAGTTTTTCCAGTCCATCGCGGTCCTGCTCCAGGATTTTCTTCTGTGAAAACAGAACAAAAGTATCTATTTAGCAAATTTGCTTTTTCTTCATCACTATCTACATAGCGGTTCGCAGTATCTTTTAGTCTCACAATTCCCTTTTTAGTCATTCTCCTTTCATTAATATACCTGAAGAAATTTTTGTCACCCCTCCTTACATTTCTAGCCATTTGTTATTCCGCTTGCGCTTTTGCCAGACGTATCTCTCTCTTGGCTTCTTTCAGTTTCCTCCGGTATTCCTTCCCGTGTTCCTGTTCTTGAGTTTTTGTGTATTTCTGGAACGCCAACTCTTTAGCCTTTATTTTCTCAGCCACTTGTTTGGAGAACCATATCGGTTTCCTTTTACTCTTGCTTTTATTTACTTTCCTTACATAAAGGTTTTTGGCCCTATTTGTAGCTTTTTTCAGCCTGGACCACTGTCCTTCCACTTCTTGTACTTCCTCCCAGCCCATCAGCTCCTTCCTCAGGTATTCTCCCATTTTAGTAAAGTCAGCACGCTTGAAATCCAGGACTTTGAGTTTTGAGTGGCCGCCCTCCACTACAGCAGTCATAACAAACCAAACCGTTTGATGGTCACTGCTGGCCAGGTGGGCACCCACTCAGACATTTGACACGCTATCCCCATTTGTGAGCACCAGATCCAGCGTCGCTCCCTCCCTCGTGGGTTCCGTCACCATTTGTCTGAGCAAAACACTTTGGAAAGCATCCACGATCTGTCTACTTCTCTCCGATTCCGCCGATGGAACCTTCCAATCTACATCCGGCAGATTGAAATCTCCCAGCAACAGCACCTCCCTCTTCTTTCATAACTTTCGAATATCCGCGATCAGATCCCTATCTAGTTCCTCCAGTTGTGTCGGGGGTCTGTAGACAACACCCACGTGGACTGAGGTTCTATCATCTCTTTTTAAGATGATCCATATCGCTTCTTCTTAGTGCTTAGTGCACTGTATCCCAGTGCTTTTTCTTGAATCTATTCCATAGCATCCAGTGAAGCTGTTTGCAGCTGGATGTGTCTAAAGAAAATATATCCCGGCTCTTCTGACGAACAGGACCAATTCTATGTAGAATGTGGCAACAGCCATACCAATCCCATAGATGACTGGTATTTCTGAAGATGAAACAATCCATTGGTTGTCAGTCTATGAGTGACTGGGGAAAACAAATTACTTGACTTTAATGTGATTATGACCAAAAGAGTTCAGACCTTAGTTAGTTTATTGGAAGATTAAAACATCCAATGTCTTCTGTGTTTCTCCTTTCTCCTCTTCTATATAATAAGTTATTTGCAACCATTGGGTAGGTTAATTAAGAAACATGGTATCTTAGCTTATATGTATTTCATTTGTCTGTTAGATGATAGCAACACGATTTGAAGAGATTATAATTATGTCTGGCTAAGGTTTGGTTTGCTTGGATTTGAAATTGAAACAGAATGTATCCAAAACTACTTGTTCAGGCTTTGCTAATATTATGTAAGATATTGTAATGAGATGATTGATGAGTGAAACAGAAGAAGTATCAAGGGTAGCTTCTGGTAAAATTTTAGGGGTAATCATAGAAAAAGATACACTACATCAACCGGCTCGCCTTTCTCCACATGTCTATTTACGCCTTCAAAGAAATGAAGCAAATTGGTGAGAAAAGACTTCCCTTGGCTGAACCCATGCAGACTCTGTCCCATTAAACCATAATGGGCAAGACTTAAGAAGTGTTATTATTTCAGCCACAGAAAATACATAGAAAAGTACTTACTCTTATCTGCAGTGAGCATTTCTACAAGAGAACAAAAGTGGGAAGAATCAGCGATACAGCATTTCTGGCACTAGAATGTACATACATTATGATAACCAGCTTTCCTCTACACATACTAAAATGTTGTATATTGTGCATAAGGTTCAGGCAAATCACCAAGTGATCCTCACACCCACCAGCCACCCAGCTATTAACATATCTAATGACTGACTTAAGAACTGGAGTAGTTTTCGGTCACAGTAATTAATCATACAATGACTCAGGAAGGCCGATATTCATAGTGCAGGAGGCAGCCCGCATAAGCTCTTCTGATGAACAGGACCAATTCTATGTAGAATGTGGCAACAGCCATACCAATCCCATAGATGACTGGTATTTCTGAAGATGAAACAATCCATTGGTTGTCAGTCTATGAGTGACTGGGGAAAACAAATTACTTGACTTTAATGTGATTATGACTGAAAGAGTTCAGACCTTAGTTAGTTTATTGGAAGATTAAAACATCCAATGTTTTCTGTGTTTCTCCTTTCTCCTCTTCTATATAATAAGTTATTTGCAACCATTGGGTAGGTTAATTAAGAAACATGGTATCTTAGCTTATATGTATTTCATTTGTCTGTTAGATGATAGCAACACGATTTGAAGAGATTATAATTATGTCTGGCTAAGGTTTGGTTTGGTTGGATTTGAAATTGAAACAGAATATATCCAAAACTACTTGTTCAGGCTTTGCTAATATTATGGAAGATATTGTAATGAGATGATTGATGAGTGAAACAGAAGAAGTATCAATGGTAGCTTCTGGTAAAATTTTAGGGGTAATCATAGAAAAAGAAACACTACATCAACCGGCTCACCTTTCTCCACATGTCTATTTACGCCTTCAAAGAAATGAAGCAAATTGGTGAGAAAAGACTTCCCTTGGCTGAACCCATGCAGACTCTGTCCCATTAAACCATAATGGGCAAGACTTAAGAAGTGTTATTATTTCAGCCACAGAAAATACATAGAAAAGTACTTACTCTTATCTGCAGTGAGCATTTCTATAAGAGAGCAAAAGTGGGAAGAATCAGCGATGCAGCATTTCTGGCACTAGAATGTACATACATTATGATAACCAGCTTTCCTCTACACATACTAAAATGTTGTATATTGTGCATAAGGTTCAGGCAAATCACCAAGAGGCATATTTTCAAAGCACTTTGGGAGGCTAAGTTCCATAGGTTTCTATGGAACTTTGGGAGGCTAAGTGCTTTGAAAATAAGCCTCCAAGTGATCCTCACACCCACCAGCCACCCAGCTATTAACATATCTAATGACTGACTTAAGAACTGGAGTAGTTTTCGGTCACAGTAATTAATTATACAATGACTCAGAAAGGCCGATATTCATAGTGCAGGAGGCAGCCCGCATAAGCTCTTCTGATGAACAGGACCAATTCTATGTAGAATGTGGCAACAACCATACCAATCCCATAGATGACTGGTATTTCTGAAGATGAAACAATCCATTGGTTGTCAGTCTATGAGTGACTGGGGAAAACAAATTACTTGACTTTAATGTGATTATGACTGAAAGAGTTCAGACCTTAGTTAGTTTATTGGAAGATTAAAACATCCAATGTCGTCTGTATTTCTCCTTTCTCCTCTTCTATATAATAAGTTATTTGCAACCATTGGGCAGGTTAATTAGGAAACATGGTATTTTAGCTTATATATATTTCATTTGTCTGTTAGATGATAGCAACAAGATTTGAATAGATTATAATTATGTCTGGCTAAGGTTTGGTTTGGTTGGAGTTGAGAAAATTGAAACAGAATGTATCCAAAACTACTTGTTCAGGCTTTGCTAATATTATGGAAGACTAGTAAAAAAGACCCGTTTCTGACACAAATGAAACGGGCGCTAGCAAGGTTTTCCTCGGATTGTGTAGGTTTGAGAGAGTGTGTGTGAGAGTGACTCTATGAGAGAGTGAATATGCAAGTGTGTGTGTGTGACAGAGAGTTTTTTTTGTGTGTGTGTGTGTGTGTTTGTTTTGTGGCAGGAGCGGGGAGGTTGGGAGGGGCGTTTGAATGAGTGCCTGTGTGTGTTAGTGATAGAGGTGTTTTTTGGGAACTTCCTTGCGGGGGGGTTGGAGGCATGGATGGTTAAGTTGGAGGGGGTAGTGTTGGGCTTGTGTGTCTCTGTGTGTCAGAGAAAGATAGACAGTGTATATGAGTGTTAGACTCTGTGTCTGTGACAAATAGAGTGAATGTTTTATTGTCTGGGGTGTCATTGATACAGACATTGAGAGTGAGGGCATCTTTTTTTTTTTAGTTAAATTAAGCTTTACCTTGTTTCTTTATAGGGGAGTCAGTCTTTATGATGGCACAGGTGCTTGTAGAACTGTTTTTTTTCCTATCGCTGGTATGTGTGGAGAGAGAGAGTGTGTGTGTGTGTGTGAGAGAGAGAGAGAGTGTGACTGTGTCAGAGTGTGTGTCACAGAGTGTATGAGAGAGATATTGTGTGTGTGAGAGTGACTGACTGTGTATGTGAGAGAGGTGGAGTGTCAGAGTAAGTCACATTTTTTGTTTGAGAGACACATTTAGATTCACTGTGTGATATGGACATAGATTTTTTTGTGCAAACTGTACCTTGTCCAACAGTTGTTGTGGCAGCGTGGAAGGGCTTCGTTGAAGTTTTTTTTTAAATTCTTTGTTGCTTTTCGCTGACTGAAGCAGAGTACAGCCGGCTCGCCTTCAGCTTTCCCCTTCTCTCTCAGCTGTGGTCCCGCTCTCATTTCCTGTTTATGCAAGGGCATGTGTGCAGTCAATGGCGCCTATGACCGAGGGGAAGCGAGCTACGACGTAGAAGTCAGCCATGTTGTTATGCAGGGCCTGGGGGGTGGTGGGGAAGGTGATATACTGAGAGTTGTGGGTAAGGAAGGCATCAAGGAACTGGGTGAGGCAGTTAGAAATGGAAGGCTGGGTGAGACCTGTGTTCATAGCTAGGACAGACTGGAAACTCCCAGTGGCCAGAAAAGAGAGAGAAGCAGTGATCTTTAGGTGCACAGAGATGGGGTTGTTCCTACAGGTCCCGGCCTGCAGGAGGGGTTGGAGCTGGTCACAAAGGTGCTGAATGGCAGCCCTATCAAAGCGGTACCTAGTGAGACACTGCAGGTCAGTGAGGTCTAGGAAAGTGCTATGGGGCTTGAAAACTCTAGGACGTGCTTACCTCCTGCGGTGCCTTCCCCTCTTCCTCCAACATGTAAGCCACCTGTGCATTTAGTGCCTCCATTTCTCCACACTAGAGGTGCAATACACCAGTGCTCACCTCTCCCTTCCAACTTGGTGAAAGACAGCAGGAACAAACAGAAGCTGACACTCACTCTGCCACCACTGACAAACAATGCAGTCACACACAGCAGAGCCACACTGCAAGCACTCCTGCCACACCCTGTAGCCAATCACTCTCCAAACAGTACACAGGACAAAGAGACAGAGACTACAAACAGGTAAGGGAATGAAATATGAAATTGGGGACATTGAATGGAGAGGGATGGGGGAGATAGAGGAAGGAGTAGTGGTGTCTGGGTTTGGGGACTAGAAGGGGTAGGTAGGAAAAGGTGAAAATGTAAAACACAAATGAGGCAGGTCAGACTGACAACGTTCCAACCACAGCACACAGACAAAGGTAACAGGTACTCAACAAACTTTCAGCTTTCTCTCCAAACAACGATTTAGTTTTCTCTCCCAACGCTTTCACCACGCTTCAACTCCACAAAATCGCTAACTTCCTCCTTACTCTGTTCGCTTTTATTTCAGGTCTAATTAATGCCAACCATGTTTCCAGCCTTATGAAACCATTACGCTAGCCGATATACGTTGGAGGTGGCCATCTCGTAACACCGCCCCTGACACGCCCCTAACACCCCCCCTGAGGGCCCGGCCATTGATGGCCGGCTTCGCATTGACGCTGGCCTTATGTCCCACCTTCGATTATTGGATTTAGCTGGCCTTCTTTCACGGGGCCGGCCATGTGACTTTTATGTCACTTTTTGCCCGCCGTTCTCGTTTGAAAATAAGCCTGCTGGTCATTTAGGCCACCTTTTTGTGCCTTGGTCGTAAGAAAAACAGGATCAGGCAAAGTCATCCAAGTGCTCTTTAGGGATACCCTTTTTTTCCATTATGGGTTGAGGACATCCATGTGTTAGGCATGCCCAAGTCCCGCCTTCACTACGCCTCTGATAAGCCCCCTTGATCTTTGGTCGTCCCTGTGATGGAAAGCAGTTGGGGACGTCCAAAATCAGCTTTCAATTATACTGATTTGGACGACCCTGTGAGAAGGATGCCCATCTTCCCATTTGTGTCGAAAGATGGGCGTCCTTCTCTTTCGACAATGAGCCTGAAAGTGTGTCAGGAATGCACGTATTTTATTGCATTTTATAAGCCACTGCTAATTGCCATACATAACAACCCTAACATTCAAGGTATTTGGTGTAGAAAGTTTTCTGTCAAACTCTGTCTATACAGACGACATTCTATTGTTTCTAATACTGTCTTCGATCCCTCATTTGCTTTCTATTATATCTGATTAGTCTTGCTCATCTGGCTACTACTACTACTACTATTTATCATTTCTATAGCGCTGCACACTTGAACATGAAGAGACAGTCCCTGCTCAACAGAGCTTACAATCTAGGCTACAAGCTTAACCAAACAAAGACAGAATTAATGCCTATTAGCTGTCCTTACATACAGCCTTACATACAACCTGAAATTTCAGGTTGTTAGGGTCTTGCCCTTTAAATTCCCTCCGTAAGAGATAGGAGGAGTTTAAACAGGAAATAGTTTAAATACCCCCGGCACTGCAATGACATTTATAACCAAGTACGTTGGTGGTAAAGGAAGGTGAACCCGAATACCTAAGTAAGTGAGTTATCTAATGACTTTCTATGTGTAAATGGTGATCGATTTAAACACTGTTTTATGTACGTCTGTAGGTGCTGTAAAGAGAAGTCCGGCTCCTTGAAGCTAAGAGCGAAGCGGGAGCTCGCCGTCGGGCACGGACATGAACAATAAATTCAGCACTATTCACAGCTAAGTACTTTTGTAATAAAAAATGCTTATAGTCCGATAGAGGTTTTGGCTAATGAGGATTCTCGTCAGCGTGAACCAAGAATAAAAGTCATGCTGAGCGTTGTGGTCAGCTGTATCGCTACTGGCAGGATCAGCTGAGACCGAGATTCTGAAGTCTTTCCTCTTTAATAATAATATAGTCATCGAGTAAGCACAACATCAGTTTGCTATGTAGTACATGTAGTATAGTAATATAGAATAAGAGCAAACGCCTTAATATATTGTTTTGTCCTTACATAAAGCAAGATGTTTCTGCGTTTAACTTCATTTGATCTCCTACCAAAGTAAAATACTTGGTATGCTCTTTGGTCCTATAGTGGAATAGACAAAACTTCTAACTAGTAATCATCTGGAAATAGTTAAGAGTCTGACTTCAAGATGGTCTCCCTTGAGGCTATCGTGGTGGGGACGGCTCGATACAATCAAAATGATGATTGCTCCAAAAGTCAATTATATCTTATATATATTGCCATTCTTGTTTGACCACACCATTTATACTGCTATTGAGAAACATCTTTTAACCTTTTTATGATGTGGAAAACCACCACGCATTGCTGTCAAAAAATTGAAGTCCAATAAAGAACGGGGTGGCGTAAACTTTCCTTGTTTCTACAACTATCATATGGCATCAATTATGAAACAAATATCTCTTTGGTTTGAAGACCTAGACTTTGTACTGCTTCCACCAAGATATCATTTTGAATCAACACGTTTGCATGCTTATCCCCTTCATTTAATACTATTTATCTCTTTAAATGATGCTCAATTGAAAGATGTTATAACCCAAAGCACATCAGAGGTAGTTAAAACCATTGAAACTTGTTTAACAACTCCTTGGTCTCGTACATGTTTCACTCCAATATGGAACAATAATCAGTTTAAAATTCAAAATAGAATCACTAATTGGAAAATATGGCAATCGGCACCATTTTTGAGCAGACGCCCGAACTCTGTTGAAGCCTGATGAGTGATTTATCCTGTATGCTCCTAATGAAGCAAGTAACATAGGCAGGCTGCACACCCTCTCGCTCCGTCCCTCGCTTTTTACCCTTAACGCACTCACAGACCAAGCATGAGACAGGTTTGGGAATGGTAACAGCTTTATTGAAAAACACATTAAACAATCCCTAGGAAGCACCCGAGCCTTGGGTTTGACGTTGCAGATACTTCAGCCCTCCGCCATGCTTATCCAGCTAGGGAGCCAGCATCACCGCCCACGCTGTGGCCAGCCCTGCCTCCGCCCCCAGTGTGGCCGAGCATCTGCCTGCTTGGGGCAGCCCCCCTGACCAGCGTCCCACCTGCCCTGTGTAACCAGCGAGGTTACTAGTCTGCCAGCAGTGAGTGCTCCTGTCCCTTGCCTGAAGCGGACGATCTTCCTTTCAGCTGTTGTTCCATCACATTCTAGAGTTCCCAGACTCGGGTGCCTCTGCTGCTGTGACAGAATAAAGCTTTTAAAGTATGACTATGGAGAGAGAAAACAGTAGAGTCGAATAGTTTCCCCCTGCTCCCTCCCGCACTATTAACCCCACATAATGTCCTGAAGCGCAGCAACGAACATAGGTGGCAAATGACAAAACTCTGTACACAATGTCTAGCAATTGCTATAGTAATGCAGTGACATGGAGAATAAACAATCGAACATAAAATGAAAAGGCAACGTTAACAAATTGCTAAGGCAGCGCAGCGCATGGATAATTAGCAGTCAACTTAACGGTAAGTATAACAAGGTAACAGTAAAGGTAGTCTGTGGTGTGGGACTCCACCCTACGAGGAAATGGCATGCTGTTGGAACCTCAATCCTCTTTAACTGTAACAGGTGAACCCAAGCATGAAGGGGGAGGGAGGGAGGGAGGGAAAACTCCTGCGCCGCTCGCTGCTGACAAAGAGACCTCCACGCTTCATCGGCAGCTCTTTAAGCGGCGCATGGGGTACCCCCGAAGCCCTGCCCCCTTCCGGCCTCCCAACCAACGGCAGGGGGGGGCTCCTGCCACGTCACCCAGACTGTTGGGGAAGCCAGAAGGGAAGGGTCGCCCGGGCCGGGGAGCTACCGTGCGGCAGCCGCCATGTTACCTGCGGCTGCTCGGTATGCTCCTCGCCGGCCTTCTTTAACACAGGCAGGCTGCACACCCTCTCGTTCCGTCCCTCACTTTTTACCCTTAACGCACTCACAGACCAAGCATGAGACAGGTTTGGGAATAAATGGCCACAGCTTTATTGAAAAACACATTAAACAATCCCTGGGAAGCACCCGAGCCTTAGGTTTGATGTTGCAGATGCTTCAGCCCTCTGCCATGCTTCACCGCCCATGCTGCGGCCAGCCCTGTCTCCGCCCCCAGCGTGGCCGAGCATCCGCCTGCTTGGGGCAGCCCCCCCAGACCAGCGTCCCACCTGCCCTGTGTAACCGGCGAGGTGACTAGTCTGCCAGCAGTGAGTGCTCCTGTCCCTTGCCTGAAGCGGGCGATCTTCCTTTCAGCTGTTGTTCCATCACATCCTAGAGTTCCCAGGCTCGGGTGCCTCCGCCACAACCCGGGGGGCCTGAGAATCAGGGTCCCCGGGTCCCCCCCCCTTTTCCTCTTTCAGAAATGTCGCTCAAGGGCATCCTGGAAGTCGTTAAGGAGGAGGAAATCTGCAACTTCCGAGAGGTGGACAAAATCCGAGCGGAAGTACCCAGGGGTGAGGGGGTAAGCCCAATGGTGCCAGATCTTTCCTCCGCCGAGGTGCTCCACCCACATGCCAATCTGTCGGTTGACTTTAGTCACGCCTCTGGACCACAACCTGGAAGTGGACCCCTGCCACCACGGGATGATATCCGACCAGAGGATAGTGGTCCCTGGCAGAATAGCGGAAAGTTCAAGGAGATCCTGCTTGGCCATGGTAATCAGGCAGCGGCATGGGGCGTGTCCAATGTCGTTGCCCCCCAGGGTGAACGAGCAGGACATCTGGATGAGGTGTCGAGAGCAGCAGCCAGAGGACAGTGGGTAAAAGCTGATGCCATCTCATACCAGGAATTCCAATCCATGTCAGTGTCGCCCCTTTAGCGTCCAGCCCAAGGTGCAGACCAGGTCTCCGGGCCGTTAAAGGTTTGCGAGCATTGGCGATGTACGAGTGTCCGATGACCCATACTGTACCTGTCCGCGGTGGACCTGCAAAGGAAGGGAATGGTTAGTCTAGTGCAGTGGCCTGAAGTAGGTTTGGTATGCGGCAGATCTCCATTGGCCCAGTCGCTTGATGGCATGGGAGGAGAGACCCTGCTGGAAGGCAGTAGTTGCGGCCCCTATGCGGAAAGAATGGGTCCCATAATTGTCGGGGCACTGACCAGTTTCCAGGAGAGCTTGTCGAAAGACAGCCGTGAACTGGAACTTTGTGAGAGGACTAGCATCCTGATGAAGTAGCAGCTGGTCTCTGCTTGAGGTAGGCATTGAGATTGACTAGCGGACAAGTGCGCAAGTCCGGGACACCATGCAGGGTAATGATGTGCTCTTTGCCCGCCTGATCAGTCTTGGACCTGGGAATTCTTAGGTGGACCACATCCTGTGTTACAAAGACGTCGCCCATCTGCAGGCCTCTGGTCTTGGAGTGCGCGGTAAGCTCGCTAATGCGCAGAGCGGCAAAGAAGGCCAAAGAGAAGGCCGCCCTGAACAACACGGCCTCGTAGCTATCCCTGCTCACTCTGTCCAGTGCGAACCAAAGACAGTGAAGGATCTTGTGGGTGACGGGCCGCCTGGTGTCGAGGGTCGTCGGGGTGAACCGTGCCCATCCTTTCAATAGAGTCCTGAGCAGGAAGCTGGCACAAGGGTTGCCCCATCCGCAGAGCTTGGCAAAAAAGGAGAAGCCTGCAATGCGTGAGGTGACCGATGTCCTGGAGGCACCCTGATCGAAAGCATCTATGACATAATATGCAATGAGATGATCCGGAACCACTCCTGGTGTCCATCAGTGCCACAACAGGTATTCGGAAACGTGATGAAATGCACGCTGGTATGCATGCAGAGTAGAACGGGCTAATGAGCTTCCGACAAGTAAGTGCACGGTGCTGTTACCAGTTGCCAAAGGTATTCGGGGACTTGGGTAGGTTCCCTGCTCACCGAGGGGGCCAGCTGTCGAAAGAGTGAAAAATGAAAACGTGAGAGAGCATCAGCAATACAGTTATCAACTCCTGGTATGTGCCTCGCTTGTGCAGTCAGATTAAGTTGCAAGCAACGGAGCACAAAATACCGGAGAAGCACTGCGGTGTGTGGGCAACGTGCCATCTGCTTATCTATGATCTCCAACTCAGCTGCGTTGTCCAACCAAAGAATAACAGTTTTGCTGGCCAGCGCAGGACCCCAAATGTATATTGCCGCGACAATGGGGAACAATTCAAGGAAGGTGATGTTCTTGATGAGTCCGCAGTGCTCCCAGTGTGGCGGCCAAGGGACAGCGAACCAGTCCCCGTTGTAATAGGCTCCACACCCAGAGGATCCGGCGGCGTTGGTGTAGAGGCAGAGGTCGACGCTGGAAGTTGGAGCTGACTGTATCAAGGCTCTTCCATTGAAGTCCTGCAGAAAGCGAAGCCATATTTGCAGATCCTGCTTGATGGGAAGTGTTATGCGCAAGTGATGGTGCTTGCGCGATATGCCCGCCTTAGCGGCAGCGAGTCTGCAGACAAACACTCTCCCCATTGGGATAACCTTACATGCAGAGTTGAGGGAGCCAATTAGAGATTGCATCTGGTAAAGGGTGATCTTGGGCGAATGCAGTGCGTGAAGGATCTTCTGCGCTAGGCCATGTAATTTGTCCTCTGGGAGTTTGGTAGTCATGGTTGTCAAGTCTATCTCAATTCCCAAGAAGGTGATGACCGTGCTAGGCCCTGTGGTTTTGCTGCTAGCGACGGGCACTCCAAAGTCCAGGGCAACGGCGTGGAAGACATCTATGAGGTCTCTGCAGATGCTGGAGTGTTGAGACCCGACAAAGAAGAAGTCGTCAAGGTAGTGCACAATGGTTTTGGCAGTGGACTGCTGAGAAACTACCCAGTGCACGAATGTACTGAACGTTTCAAAAAGGTTGCAAAAGACTGCGCATCCCAGAGGCATGCATTTGTCGAAGTAGAAGTGGTTGTCATGACAGAAACCTAGCAATGGGAAGCAGTCTGGGTGAACGGGTAGTAAACGGAAGGCGGATTCAATATCCACTTTGGCCATAAGCGCATTCCGCCCCCGTGTCCGGACCAAGGACACCGCAGAATCGAAAGACATATACTGGACTGATGTCTCGCCATCTGGTATGCAGTCGTTGACAGAGTGACCGGGGGGGGGGGGGGGGGGTAGGAAAGATTGTGGATCAGGCGGAATTTGCCAGGCTCCTTTTTGGGGACAGCCGTAAGGGGAGAGATAAACATTCTGGGGAAGGGGGATGGTGAAAGGGGCCCGCAATGCGGCCTGCTGATCGCTCGGCTGAAAGTTTGTCGGAGATGATGGCTGATAGGCGGGGCCTGGAGTGCCGCGTCGGAGCTTCAGAGCATGGTGGTATGATGCCTTGAAATGGTATAAGGAAACCATCTTGGAAGCCATGGAGGAGTAAGGCAGCAGCCTGTCATTTGGGGTATCGCACCAGCCAAGGCCTCATGGCGTCCATGCAGATGGGAGTGGGCGCCATGGCGAATGGGTCAAGGTTTTGAAGGTCCAGCTTGTCTTGGCGCAGCTTTTCTGGGACACAAGGCAAGGGGGTGCGGAAGACCGCATGTTGCACACAGTCTTGGATGGTGCAACTGCCTTTGTTGTACTTCCAACACACTTCCCGGGAAAGCGTGGCAGGCCTCCCTTTTCTGTTTCCGAGGAGGGGAGGTGCCCTGTGCTGGGTTGAATGCCCTGTTGCGGTGCTGGGTCTCGTGAGGACATTCCGCAACCATAAGCCCCCATCATCCATGTCCCACACCATAGTAGGGTTAGTCTCCATTTTGTCCCTGAAGTGCTCGTCATACGCTAGCCAGGCGTATCCCTCGTGCTCCCAATAGATAGTAAGCACTGTTTCCAGGTAACAGAGCATGAGGTCAATTTGATAAGGTTGTTTCCTGCAGACAATGCTCATCATGCGCGCATAGGATATCACCGAACAAGCAAGATTCTGTGGAAGCACTCTGTTGTGCTCCGGAAGCAGGTCACCCTTTTTTCCACGTTTCTTAGCGTGCCGCCTGTGTCTGCCCTCCACCAGCTTGAAAATATCAAAGTACCGCCGACGCAGTACCTTTTTACGCAGGGTCCTGGGAACCCTCTGCCATAAGCGCTCTGGGGGGGACACCATATGTGAATGTAGGCGCGAGTGTAAAGGGTATAGCGTTCATGTCTCGAGCAGGGGATGGTGAGGAGGAAGAAGAAGAGGACGAGGAAGAGGAGGAGGAAGAATCAGAGGATGAAGTTGTGCTGGACCGTCTGGAGTGCTTGCGCTTCTTACCTTTCTTCCTCCGCTTAAGCACCTGATGGTTTTTGCCTGGGTGTAAGAATTGCTGTCTCCCGCAGCACGCGTCTCTGCAACTGCTTGTGAACGTGGGACCTCTTGACTCACCGCTCGGGAGGGCGTGATTGCAGGACTGTGATGAGGTGAGGGAGATGAACCCTGTTGTTCCCGGGCCACCCTAGTAGCCGGGGGCTGGATATGCCTAGGAGGGGAAGGGTCTCTGTGGCGGTCATGGGATGTACAGTATGCTCGGTGGCTGCAGCAAGATGGGGATCTGTGGCGCCTGTGGTGGGACTCGGATCCATGGCTGCTGGCGTGTGTGCTGTATCTGGGACAGTCAGAATTGCTTCTGGATCTGCGGGATCTTGCACTGTGTCTATGGTGAGCGCTGTCTTCCCAGGTGTGATGCTGTCTGCGATGGGACCTGTTCGTGCTGTCCCTGGAAAATGACCTGCGCCTCCTCCGTTTGGCTCTGGGTCCTTGTCTGCTTGAAGATGAAGATCTGCGGGTTGAAGCAGGGCGGGATGCTGGAGGAGTACCCAGACTGGGTCTAAGCACATGGCTGCCAGCGTTGGGTCCTGATAGGTTCAAACTTGCTGGCAAAGGCTGTTCAGGGGGGCGCATCTGGCCAAGTGGATCACACCCTGGCAAGGCAGCTTCTGGCATGGAGGAAAATGAAGGAGCAGCAGGGGCAGCAGGCAAGCAACAGAGGGTATCTGCAGCAGGTGGTAAAGAGGCATGTGGCAGCAGGAAGCAGTCTGAATCAATGTACCTCTCTGGATGCTTAGTCCGCCTCGTGGACGAGAGTAGTGGTTGCAGTGCTGCAGTCTGGCTTGAAGTATGCTGTGGCACTCGTGCTCGGCGAGGCATGCTGCCTGCTGGGTAAGGTAGTCTTTTATTGAGGGGCGCGCGACAAAAACGCAGACTGCGAGAGTACACAGCAAAATGAATGCCACGCGGCTAGAAAACAAAAGTACAAAAGTGGCCGACTATGCAAGAAAAAACGGCCAAAATGTGCGGCTACGTGTCACAACACCTAAAAGGGCCGGCCGTACGGGAGACCGGGCAAAATTAAAGAAGGCGCTGCGAAAGAGTGTGGTCGCGGTAGCAGAACCCGAACTCACGCGGCTAGAAAACAAAAGTACATAATTGGCCTACTATGTGAGAAAAAACGGCCAAAATGGGGGGCTACGTATCACAACGCCTAAAATAGCCGGCCGTACGGGAGACCAGGCAAATCAAAATGGGAGGCCAAAATGGAAAGGACGGCCAAATTAAAATGGGGGGCCAAAATGGAAAGGTAACAAACCGAAATGGGGGGCCAAAATGGAAAGGATGGCCAAATCAAAATGATGGAAAGGATGGCCAAATCAAAATGGGGGGCCAAAATGGAAAGGAAACTCACGCACCGTTTGAAACTCGGGAAACCGAAACTCGTTCACCGCTCGAAACTCGGAAAACTCCTGCACTGCTCGCTGCCAACAAAGAGACCTCCACGCTTCGTCGGCAGCTCTTTAAGCGGCGCATGAGGCACCCCCGAAAGCCCCGCCCCCTTCTGGCCTCCCAACCAACGGCAGGGAGTGGCTCCTGCCACGTCACCCAGACCGTTGGGGAAGCCGGAAGGGAAGGGTCGTCCGGGCCGGGGAGCTACCGTGTGGCAGCCGCCATGTTACCTGCGGCTGCTCAGTATGCTCCTCGCCGGCCTTCTTTAATTGTGAAACCTGGATCCAAGTCGGGGAAGGAATAATGATAAGAATCTACCGCACCATCCAGCTCATTTTCGAAAGAAAAGGGCGCCCATATTCCAACCCAAATCGGGAGAAGGGCGCCCTTCTCCCGTGTGCACCCAAATCGGTATAATTGAAAGCCGATTATGGGCGCTCCCAACTGCAATCCATTGCGGAGATGAACAAAGTTCCTGGGGGCATGTCGGAAGGGTAGTGAAGGCGAGACAGGGGCTCGCTTAAGAGATGAGTGCCCTCGGCTGATAATCGAAAAAAGAAGGGCGGCCGTAGCGAAAATTTGGTCCACTTTTTGTGGACCCTTTTTTTCACGACCAAGTCCCAAAAAAGTGCCCGAACTGCCCAGATGACCACCGGAGGGAATCGGGGATGACCTCCCCTGACTCCCCCAGTGGGCACCAACCCCCTTCCACCAAAAAAAAAAAAAAAAAAAAACTTTTTTTGCCAGCCTGTATGCCAGCCTCAAATGTCATACCCAGCTCCATGACAGCAGTATGCAGGTCCCTGGAGCAGTTTTTAGTGAGTGCAGTGCACTTCAGGTAGGTGGACCCCCCATCCCCCCCTACCTGTTTCAGTTGTGGTGGTAAATGGGAGCCCTCCAACCCCCCCCCCCCCCCAAAACCCACTGTACCCACATCTAGGTGCCCCCCTTCACCCATAAGTACTATGGTAATGTTGTAGAGTTTTAGGTATTGGGTTTGGGGGGGATTTGTGGGGCTCAGCACTCAAGGTAAGGGAGCTATGCACCTAGGAGGTATTTTAATGTTTTTTTTTACATTTTTAAACATGCCCCCTAGCGTGCCCGGTTGGTGTCCTTGCAATGTGAGGAGGCCCAGTGCACTAGGAATCCTGGCCCCTCCCACGACCAAATGCCTTGGATGTGTTCGTTTTTGAGATGTCCGGCTTCGGTTTCCATTATCGCTGAAAACCGATGCCGCACATCTCAAATCCGTCAAAATCCTAGGCATTTGGCTGGCACCAACCGTATTATCAAAACAAAAGATGGATGCCCATCTTTTTCAATAATACGGTTTGTCCCGCCCCTTTGCACGCCCATCCTTGGAGATGGGCGTCCATGGAGCTGGGCGTCCCAGTTCGATTATTCCCCTCCATATCTATCATTGCAGGTTCATATATTTTACTGTTAAAAGATAAGTACATCCTCACCTTTGAACTTATTTCTTCATGATTTATTGACCAAGATTGTTTTTGACAACTGTGACTCATTGAGTCATTGGACTGTTTCAACTGTTTATGGACACTTTGAATGCTCTTTTGTCTTAAATCAATGAGGGAGTGCAATGATAGAGAAAGGTGGCAATTTATGGGGTCCTTTTACAAAGGCGCATTAGGCTGTATGGGCAAGCAGCATGCGCCAAGACTACCGCCAGGCTACCGTGCCCCCTAGCAGTAATTTCAGGTTTGCCGTGCACACGTAATGCCTGAACGATTTATTTATTTATTTCCTGCCACGCACTGCATTTCCAGTTTTAGGCGTGTGCTGGTTTCAGTTTTGCCGCATGCCCTTTTCCCATTCCATTAAAAAATAGCCCTTTTTTGCAGACGCGGTAAAAACTAGCCCAGCGTGTGCCAAAAACATGCACCTACCCTACCGCAGGACACTTTTTACCGCAGCTTAGTATAAGGTCCCATAAATGAGTTTTTCACTTTGGTCATGAGGTTTTTCTGAGCACCTTCACTTATAATTTTTTATTTTGTGCTATCCTGGGAAATAGGAATAATGATATGATTTGTTTTCCTGGGTTGTTGAAAAGAAAGAAAAAAGAGATACAGTAGATCTCATATTTTTAATAGTTTAATTTCTGAGATAATATCTCCTTTCCTAAAGTAACGGATATGGAAATGATATGCATTACAGGAAACTACTTCTGTTGACCCTAAGATTGAACTACCTCATATTTTGCTTCTGGGCTCTTTTATTGGCAGCTCATATTGACTATACTTTATAGATTTTTCTGATGATGAAGATGTGAAATAATATACATCCCATAACAATACCACTGTGTATAATGTGACTGAACTGTTTAGTAGTCTTTTGTCATTTTTAAATTGTGGTCTTATTTTGTTCAGCTCAGACATAAATAATATATATGAAAGTAATATATATATTATGGGATACTATTTCTGTTTATAACGGGAATGAATTCTATAATGTTCTCATGCTTTGAATTCTCTACCATGGTTTAGATTGTCTATTATTGGCAATTTTTAAAATTATACTAGATGTGGTGATTCTAAATATTACTTGAAATTATTTCTGTTCATCACATGATTCTACTGCTGCTTTGATATCTTTGCATTGGCTACCTATTCATTGTCGAGTTTTATTTAAGGTAGCTTGTTTTGTTTTTAAAACGTTCAATGACTCATCTCCAGACTACCTTTTAAAATTGATTTCTTTCCCTTATGTTCGTGGCTCATCTCAATCTAGAGATCCATTGCAATTGTTACTGCCATCCTTTCTAGGTGTTATAACCCAAAGCACATCAGAGGTAGTTAAAGCCACATGAAAGTTGTTTAACAACTCCTTGGTCTCTTTCACATTTCACTCCAATATGGAACAAAATAGAGTCATTAATTGGAAACTATGGTGCCATTTTTGAGCAGCTACCCAAAGTATTTTGAAGCCTGATGAGTGATTTATTCTGTATCTCCCTGATGAAGCAAGTAATTGAGAAACCTGGAATCAAGTTGGGGAAGGAATAATGATAACAATCTACCGCACCATATCTATCATTGCTGATTCATACATTTGAGCATTACAGAATAAGTACTTTGAACTTATTTCTTCATGAATTATTAACCGAGATGTTTTTTGAGAACTGTGACCCATTGGGTCATTGGACTGTTCAACTGTTAATGGACACTTTGAACATTCTTTTGTCGTAAATCAATGAGGAAGTGTGACGAAACAGAAAGGTGGCCATTTATGGGGCCCTTTTACAAGATTCTGCCAAAACGAGACTACCGCCAGGCTACCGTGCCCCCTGGCGGTAATTTCAGATATGCAGTGCGCCCATACCACCTGGATGATTTATTTATTTCCTCCCACACAGAGCATTTCCTGTAGCAATCGTCAGTTGGCACACACAGACCAGTCACCACACGTGACGAGATAATGTTTGAAAGCCCACGCAATGCCTTCTCCCAGAAAAATTCCTTACCGAAAGCTCTAACAGGTATATTACCACATGCAATTGCCTCTATAGAATCCCTGCTTAGTGCACTGTATTCCAGTGCTTTTTCTTGAATCTATTCCATAGCGTCCAGTGAAGTTGTTTGTCGATGGGTGTGTCTAAAGAAGATACATCCTGGCTCCTCTGACTAACAGGACAAATTCTATGTAGAATGTGGCAACAGCCATACCAATCCCATAGATGACTGGTATTTCTGAAGATGAGAAAATCCATTGGTTGTCAGTCTATGAGTGACTGGGGAAAACAAATAACTTGAATTTAATGTGATTATGACTGAAAGAGTTCAGACCTTAGTTAGTTTATTGGAAGATTAAAACATCCAATGTTTTCTGTGTTTCTCCTTTCTCCTCTTCTATATAATAAGTTATTTGCAACCATTGGGCAGGTTAATTAGAAAACATGGTATTTTAGCTTATATGTATTTCATTTGTCTGTTAGATGATAGCAACAAGATTTGAAGAGATTATAATTATGTCTGGCTAAGGTTTGGTTTGGCTGGAGTTGAGTAAATTGAAACAGAATGTATCCAAAACTATTTGTTCAGGTTTTGCTAATATTATGTAAGATATTGTAATGAGATGATTGATGAGTGAAACAGAAGAAGTATCAAGGGTAGCTTCTGGTAAAATTTTAGGGGTAATCATAGAAAAGGATACACTACCATCAACCGGTTCACCTTTCTCCACATGTCTATTTACGCCTTCAAAGAAATGAAGCAAATTGGTGAGGCAAGACTTCCCTTGGCTGAACCCATGCAGACTCTGTCTCATTAAACCATAATGGGCAAGACTTAAGAAGTGTTATTATTTCAGCCTCAGAAAATACATAGAAAACTACTTACTTTTATCTGCAGTGAGCATTTCTACAAAGAGAACAAAAGTGGGAAGAATCAGTGATGCAGCATTTCTGGCACTAGAATGTACATACATTATGATAACCAGCTTTTCCTCTACACATACTAAAATGTTGTATATTGTGCTTGAGGTTCAGGCAAATCACCAAGTGATCGTCACACCCACCAGCCACCCAGCTATTAAAATATCTAATGACTGACTTAAGAACTGGAATAGTTTTCGGCCACAGTAAATAATCATACAATAACTCACGAAGGCCGATATTCATACTGCAGGAGGCAGCCCGCATAAGCTGAGCCCAGATAGTCAATGTTGGGCTGTTTGACCGGCATTCAATAACTGGGGATTTTTTGGTGCTGAAATGTTAATTGGCTATGCCGATATTCCGCACCAACCAGTTAACATTTTAGCAGTCAAAGATAGGCTTGCTATTTCAGTGGCCTATTTTGACCCCTCAACATAGCTGGTTTGGCGCTAAATATCTGCACCTAACTGGCTATGTCGCTTGATATAACCGGTTAGTGGCTAGCCAGGAGCTAACCAGTTATCTCCTGCTGAATATCTCTGGTTAGGCGGCTAACTGCTATTTAACCAACCAGGAGCCGTTGGTTTACATATCGGGGGAAAGCTTTTCTAAAAGAAAACAAACGAGGAAAGAATCTGTGCATGCAGCAATATTGAAACTAGAACCTACATACATTATGAAAACTGGCTGTTCCCCAGCACGTTCTAAACTCTTGTATATTATGCATGAGGTCCCCCATTTTCACAGCAGATGGGCAAATTACCAAAGGGGTGACTCTGTAACTAGGTGCTTCCACTTAGATGTTCATTCTATAATGGAAAATAGGAAACCTTGCATAACCATGAATGTAAAGTACCTCACACTTATGCTAACCATAGACCTGGCACAAGTAGAAGTGCCAGAGTGTGTCAGGAATGCATGTATTTTATAGCATTTTTTAAGCTACTGCTAATTGCCATATGTAACAACCCTAACATTCAAGGTATTTGGTGTAGAATTTTTTCTGTCAAACTCTCTGCCTATACAGATGACATTCTATTGCTTCCAACGCCATCTTCGATCCCTCATTTGCTTTTCATTATATCTGATTAGTCTTGCTCATCTGGCTACAAGCTTAACCAAACAAAGACAGAATTAATCCCATAGCTGACTGTTTTTATTCTGAAGATGAGACAATCCATTGGTTGTCAGTCTGTGAGTGACTGGGGAAAATAAATTACTTGAATTTAATGTGATTATGACTGAAAGAGTTCAGACCTTAGTTTATTGAGGGCCGCTTTTACTAAGAAACGTAGGAGCCTACGCGCGCCCACTGTGCACCAGAATTGAATTATCGTCCGACTGCCATGTGGCTGTTGCTGTAATTTCTTACACGCAACTACTACTACTACTACTATTAAACATTTCTATAGCGCTACTAGACTTACGCAGCGCTGTACAAATTAACATGAAAAGACAGTCCCTGCTCAACAGAGCTTACAATCTAAATTGGACAGACAAACAGACAGCTAGGGGTGGGGAAATTGCAGTGGAAGGGGTGATAAGTGAGGGTGTTGAGTAAGAGAGTCATGGTTAGGAGTCGAAACCAGTAGCAAAGAGGTGGGCTTTAAGCCTAGACTTGAAGACAGCCAGAGACTGAGCCTGACGTACTGGCTCAGGGAGTCTATTCCAGGCATAGGGAGCAGCGAGATAGAAGGAGCGAAGCCGGGAGTTAGCAGTGGGGGAGAAGGGGGACGACATATTTTTTTATTTTCTGAAACATATTATTTATTTTCTGATACGCATAGGTCATTACCACCCAAATTCTTTAACGCTAGGTCTATGGCTGGCGGTAAGGTCTCAGACCCAAAATGGACGCGCGGCAATTTTGATTTTGCCGCATGTCCATTTTCAGAAAAAAAGGCCTTTTTTGCAGGTGTGCTAAAAATGATTCTGTGCACGCCCAAAACCCGCGACTAATTTGGTGTCTTGTGAGGTCCACTACTTTTACACTAGACAAGTTACCACATGATCCTCACATCTACCAGCAAGTTAGTTATTTACATTCCTAATGACTTAGAAACTAGAATACTTTCAGCTATATAAAATTACCCACCAATAACTGCAGAAAGCGTGCCTACAGGAAAACAAAACATGGGATAGTCAGTGCATTCAGAAAAAGCCATTGGGCCTGATATTCAAAGGATGTGTGGTTGTAACTGAGAGATATGCTCCTAAACTGGCCTCTCTGAAAATTTACTAGGGCTTTTCTTTTTGAGGATATGTGTTATACAGGTCGTGCGCTAATGTAGTCATTAGCACGCAGTAACTGCTAGGATTTAACAGAGGAGCTCATAGCAATTCCTACATAGGAAGCACTAAATTGCGTTCAAGGTCTGCTCTCTGGTTCAAAAGATCATACACGGTGAAGCTCCAGGGTAGCGCTATAGAAATGATAAGTAGTAGTAGTATATGTCAAGCTTTATAGACCTACCAACCAGGAATTCCACTAGATTATCAGGTACGTTCCTGAATCTCCACTACCCCAGTTGCAGAGGACTAAAATATAAATTAACATATGCATCCAGTTTCTCCTATATAGGCACGCAAATATGGAATGAATTACCAAAATCCATAAAAACAACACACGACATAAATAATTTCCAAAAATTACTGAAAACCAACCTATTCAATAAGGCATACCACAAAGACCCATCCTAAATACCAGTAACAAAATTTACACTAGAACTACACAAAACGTAACTCTTTATTCCTGATTGTTCAAGCTAATCTATCACGATTGAAGTATAATATTCCTGATTATTTTAAGCTAATTTATCACGATTGAAGTTTAATCCTATACCTTTTATTTCTTATTACAAAAATGAACTTTCTTTATCTGACTACCTAATCTACTCTCCAGCTTATAATTGAAAAAGAAAAACGCCTATGTTGCGACCCAAATCGGGAGATAGACGTTTATCTCACAAAAACGAATAAAGCGGTATAATCGAAAGGCGAATTTGGACGTTTTCAACTGCACTCCGTCGCGGATGCGGACAAAGTTGATGGGGGCGCGTCGAATGCGTGGTGAAGGCGGAACTGGGGCGTGGTTATCGGGCGATCAGAGATGGGCGCCTTTCGCCAATAATGGAAGAAAAATATGCGTTTTTAGCGAGAATTTAGGGCACTTTTCCTGGACCCTGTTTTTCCACGAATAAGGCCCCAAAAAGTGCCCTAAATGACCAGATGACCACTGGAGGGAATCGGGGATGACCTCCCCTGACTCCCCCAGTGGTCACAAACCCCCTCCCACCACAAAATATGCCGTTTCACAACTTTTTATTTTCACCCTCAAATGTCATACCCACCTCCCTGGCAGCAGTATGCAGGTCACTGGAGCAGTTATTAGGGGGTGCAGTGGACTTCAGGCAGGTGGACCCAGGCCCATCCCCCCCCCACCTGTTACACTTGTGCTGGTAAATGGGAGCCCTCCAAACCGCCCCCCAAACCCACTGTACCCACATGTAGGTGCCCCCCTTCACCCCTTAGGGCTATAGTAATGGTGTAGACTTGTGGGCGGTGGGTTTTGAGGGGGATTTGGGGGGCTCAACACCCAAGGGAAGGGTGCTATGCACCTGGGAGCTCTTTTACCTTTTTTTTTGTTTTTGTAAAAGTGCCCCCTAGGGTGCCCGGTTGGTGTCCTGGCATGTGAGGGGGACCAGTGCACTACGACTCCTGGCCCCTCCCACGAACAAATGCCTTGGATTTATTCGTTTTTGAGCTGGGTGCTTTCATTTTCCATTATCACTGAAAAACAAAAACGCCCAGCTCACAAATTGTCGAATAAAACATGGAAGTTAATTTTTTTCCAAAATACGGTTCGGTCCGCCCCTTCACGGACCCGTTCTCGGAGATAAACGCCCATGGAGATAGACGTTTTTGTTCAATTATGCCCCTCTCTGTCAACTCCATTTTAACTATGTATTTCTCTTTTCCGGAATTGGTGATCACCATTACGGAACAATGTAAGCCACATTGAGGCTGCAAATAGGTGGGAAAATGTGGGATACAAATGCTACAAATAAATAAATAAATGATCCATCCTTAACAGAACATATATTGTGTCTGAAAAATCGACATTGATTAAGACACGCTTAGCGTGATTTTATAGAGTGTGCACAACTTATTTGAATAACAAGTCAATCAGTAATGACAATTGGGAGTTATCTGCAGTAATTGTCAATAAGTAGGATTTAGGCCTATATCTAATTCTGTAATGGAATGTGCCTAAATCCTATCATCCATTTTTCTTAATTTGACTCAATCATCTCCCACTCTTGAAATATTGGCCTGTAAAATCAAAGATTGTTCCCTACACAGAGGCCCTTTTACATAGCAACGTTAATCCTTACGCGGGCTTACCGCTCGCTCTTCCGGTAGTCCCGCCCCAAGTGCACGCCATTTCAGGTGGAAAAAGAAAACTCCCAGAAATAGCTTGTGCAGCGGTAACCTCAATGGGTGGTGGTAAAGACTACCCGCCGCATGGCTATGTGGTGAGAGTTCTTTCACCACGTGGCTATTTTTGGGGGGAATGGGGGGTTACTGGCTATGGAAAAAATGACCCTGGCACAAGGGAAAAATGGCCCCCACTGCCAGTGCAGGGCTCTTTATCCCACAGCTTAATAAAACAACCCCATAATCACCTAACTGCAATTTTATTTTATCACCCCCCCTGGAAATTGGACTGATGCCCAATCATTATTTACTGAATTTATATCTAATATATTCTTAAATGCTCAAAACACTATTCTACTAAGCAGAAGCATAGCCAGGGTGAAGGCACAAACTTACACTTAGATAATCCAAATGAGCCTCATACTAAGGAACTTAACAACTTTCTAAACTCTTGGAGTTTTTGATCCTCCAGCTCATTCTTCCCATCAGAAAGGACATCTTTTAGGTTTGTTTACATTCACATTTCCCTCTCACAATTTACATTTCATAGATAATTATAACTGGAAGTCTACAACAATGTGAGACCACAAAAAGCTAACATTCACATTTAATTAGAGTGAAATGTTCCCAAAACCTAAGACTCTTCACTCTACCATGACTTATATAACAAGGGGCAAAATAGACATAACAGAATTTTAGTCCCAGTTCCAAGTCAATTCACATTTATTTCTAGATAATCCAAGTAATTTTTCCCGCCTCTGGAATAAAACAACAAAAAGGACCTTAGAGTGCATAGCTCTTGAACAAAGAAAAACAAAAAAGAAAACTAAATCATCACCATGGATTGATACTAACACTATGAACACAAAACGATTATGCAGAAAACTTCAAAAGAAATGGTGGAAACAGAAAACTGAGGAAAACAAATCCGAATGGAGGAAAACACTCACAAAATACAAATTGGCTATAAAAGCTGCCAAATTCAAATATTATGAAAAACTCATTGATGAGGGTCAAAAATCTGTACATAGGATTCATAATTTAGTTAATAATCTACTTGATACCAAAGACCTCCAACTATTAAGTGAATCTGTTCCATTTATTTATTTATTTGTTGCATTTGTATCCCACATTTTCCCACCTATTTGCAGGCTCAATGTGGCTTACAATTTTCTGCCATGACTTATGCCATTTCAGAATACAGATACAATTGGTAATATATATAGAACATGGATGATATAATGAACAGTCAGGTAACACATATTTAACATGGATTACATACAATTGGTATCACATATTGAACGTGGATTACATAATGAAATTAAACAATACAATATATGGAGAAAATAATCTGATTATTAAATAAATGATGGTGAATTACGGTTCCAATTATGAGTCATTATGGTATGTCATGTTAAAGAGATATGTCTTCAGTGACTTACGGAAGTTAATTAGATTGTGAATTATTTTCAGGTCAAGTGATAGAGCGTTCCACATTTGCGAACTCAAGTATGAAAAGCTAGATGCATGTATTAATCTATATTTTAGACCTTTACAACTGGGAAAGTGAAGATTTAGGAATGTGCATGCTGATCTTTTAGCATTCCTGGGTGGCAGGTCAATAAGGTCTAACATATAGGTCGGGGCATCACAGTGAATTATTTTGTGCACCAGAGTACATATTTTGAAAGTTATACATTCTTTCAGAGGAAGCCAGTGTAAGTTTCTCTTAGGGGCTTAGCACTTTCGTATTTTGTTTTTCCAAATATATGTCTGGCTGCAGTGTTTTGGGCAGTTTGAAGTTTTCTGATGATTTGTTCTTTACAGCCAGCAAGAAGACCATTCCAGTAGTCTAAATGACTCAGTACCATTGATTGTACCAGATTACGAAAGATTCCCCTGGGGAAGAAAGGTTTAATTCTCTTAAGTTTCCACATTGAGTGAAACATCTTCCTTGTTGTATTCTTCACATGACTTTCCAGTGTGAGATTCCGATCAATGGTTACTCCGAGAATTTTCATGGAATCTGAAATGGGAAGGGTAAAGTTTGGTGTCGATATAGTGGTGAAGTTATTAGTATTATATTGTGATGTAAGTACAACACATTGAGTTTTCTCTGCATTAAGTTTCAGTTGGAATGCTTCTGCCCAAGAGTGCATAATTTGGAAGCTATGATTGATGTTATTGGTGATTTTATTTAAATCACGTTTAAACGGGATATAAATCGTGACATCATCTGCATATATGTATGGGTTAAGGCCTTGATGGGTTAACGATTTGGCCAGCGGTGTCATCATTAGGTTGAAGAGGGTTGGCGAGAGTGGAGATCCTTGGGGAACACCGCACTCGGGTGTCCATGAAGCTGACATACTCGAATTAGATATCACTTGATAAGATCTTATGGTTAGGAAGCCTTTGAACCAGTTTAGAACGTCACCTCCTATTCCAAAGTATTCTAGGATATATAATAATATTTTATGGCTTACCATGTCAAAATGCACTAGACATATCAAATTGTAGGTGGAGTATATTATTCCCAGTAGCAATTGCTTGTTTAAATTTATTTAAGAGAGTGATTAGTACTGTTTCAGTACTGTGATTGGACCGGAATCCCGATTGCGAATCATGGAGTATAGAGAATTTATTTACGTAATCAGTTAGTTGCTTGGTAACCATGCCTTCCATTAGTTTGGTTACAAGAGGAATAGATGCCACTGGGCGGTAATTTGTTAGGTCATTGGTGTTTTTCTTTGAGTCCTTAGGTATGGGGGTGAGTAAGATATTTCCTTTATCCTTAGGGAACAGTCCATTTTGCAGCATAAAATTAAGATTTATTGTAAATTCTGATATAAATTGTTGAGGGGCAGATTTTATAAGGTAATTTGGACATATGTCTAGTTTGCAGTGGGATTTGGCGAATCTTTTAATTGTTCGAAAGATGGTATCATCCGAGAGGGTGTCAAAGTTATTCCAGGTTCAGTCAGCTGGATGTTCATCAGGGCGTGGGTCTAGACAGTCGAGGAATTTGACATAGTTGATGTTATTGATTGGTAATGTAAGTCGTAGCTTTACAATTTTCTTGTTGAAGTACTTCGCCAAATTATCTGCTGATGGCGTGTCAGCGCTATTTAAAGGTAACTAGTGCAGTGTCTAATAATTTGTTCACAAGCTGGTAAAGTTTATGTGTAACCTTGTAGTCTGACCCAATTTTGGTTCTGTAATATGTTGTTTTGGTGTGTCTAATGGAATACTTGTATTTTCTCTGTAGTTGTTTCCAAGCATTGAATGTTGTCATCTTTCTTTTTATTCCATGCTCGTTCTAGTCTTCTAACTTGTGTCTTTAATTTTTTCAATTATTTGTTAAACCAAGGTACTAAGTTCTTCCTTCGTGATGTTCTAGTTTTCAAAGGTGCTATGTTGTTTAATATGTTTTGCCGGTGCTCCATTAGTAGCACATTGTTTGGAGAAAGGTCATTCTTTTGATTCTTTAGGATGTTTTGCCATCGACTATGTCCCTCACAGTATTCGTAGGGGAGATAGAAATAAGGTTTTGATGAGGAAAGAACAGAAATGGATTTTTACGTTACAGTCACTGGAACCATGGGGTTTGAATTCTTTAATAGAATGGTCTGTGTTCTTTTAACTTCATTTCAATTCCACTCCCTTTTACCATCATATGGGGGGTGGGGCTTATACCTTAAATAGTGGGATATGTTTCTCGGTAAGTATGTTCACTTCACTTCCGGTATCTTGGAAATCATGGACGTCAACGCATAAGGTAGTGTCAGTGATTGTTTTATTTATTAAATATAATTTTGCTTATACTATCAAGTTTAAGTAAATGATGTGGTATTTTTATTGTGATTTCTAGGCAGTATGACTTGCTGACAGTTACATGGCCCCCTGAGGAAGCTAATCGCAATAGTGAAACGGTGAGCCCCATTGGGCGAAGTTGTTAAAGCTAAGTAACATTACTATTCAAGCAGTTGCCTAAGATTATCTTAATGGGTTACACATAATTCCCATTTAGAGCCTTTACCTGCACACAAGTGGAGATTTCAGACCAATGATAAGAACAGAATCAATTTATTGCTGGCATTGAATATAAGTTTTATACGGTTGCCATGCTTTGTTTACTGAGGTTGTTCTCTCCACTTTCAATAAGATTAAGAAGTGCAGTTTATTGTCTTGATATCGCATTTGAATAAGACTGTGATAGTTAAGCATTTTTTCACCTCATTACTAGTATTTTGCCTATCATATTGCTGAAAATTGGATCTAGAACTTTCTGGTTTAATATGTTTTCACATCTATTGTCCCATTCTAAAAGGAATTGGTTTGATTCTGCTTGTGCTGACCATTCATTATTATAAAAATGTTGCCAGAATATTGATGGGTCAATTTGGCCTCTCGTGGTATAGGTTAGTCGCTCTTGACTATATTGTATCTCTTTTTTTCCCCATTGAAGGGAGATGTTTAATTTGTAGTGGTCAGACCATGGTGTTGGAGTCCATTTTGTAACTGCTAATATAAAATTTGAGTCAGAGGAGAATCTGTGTGAGATGCCCTGCATCTGCCCTGCACCTAGCAACATTCTTCGAGCAAAATATTACCAAAATTAGAACAAGTCTAACTAGCTTGTAGCAATTTCATCAACTACTTGAATATCACACATCAATACGAAGGCACAAAAACCAATAGGATTTAGTCCTATTTCAATCCTCCTTCTACCACAGAGGTCAGATCCTTCCTCAGCAAATACTCTCGCTCATATTACACCAGGGGCGTATCTGAACTGCGGCGGTAGGGGGGGCCAGGGCCAGAGAGGGGGGGCACATTATAGCCCCCCCCCCCCGCCGCCGCCGCCGCCGCCGCCGCCATTGCCGATCCCCCTCCCCCCAGCCGCTGCCATTGCTAACCCTCCCCCTCCGTTGCTCGCCTACCTTCGCTGGCGGGGGACCCCAACCCCCGCCAGCCGAGGTCCGCGTCCTCCTGCCGCTGCCGGCTGCCTTTGGTCCTTTCATTCTTCCATTGAAGCTGGCGCCGACGAAAAAGTTTCTTTTGAATCTGACGTCGCTGCACGTTGCACGTTGTACGTGCAGGACGTCAGACTCAGAAACAATTTCTGAGTCTGACGTCCTGCACGTACAACGTGCAGCGACGTCAGACTCAAAAGAAACTTTCGTCGGCGCCAGCTTCAATGGAAGAATTAAAGGACCAAAGGCAGCCGGCAGCGGCAGGAGGACGCGGACCTCGGCTGGCGGGGGTTGGGGTCCCCCGCCAGCGAAGGTAGGCGAGCAACGGAGGGGGAGGGTTGGCAGCGGTAGGGGGGTCCAGGGCGAAATCTGTGGGGGCCCAGGCCCCTGAGGCCCCACGCAGATACGCCCCTGTATTACACTCTTGTCACATGCCCTAGCTACATTCTTTCAAAAGCCCGTGACTTTTTAATCAACATCCTGCATAATTACATATACTCCATGTTAAAAAAAAATGGCTCCTTTCCAAGTGAGAAGGGAAATATAATTTTAACTCCTATTCCTAAAAATATTTTAGGTAAATTGAACAAAACATCCAGTTACAGATCAGTGACTTCAATACCCCTGTTCATGAAGGTAATGGAGGCCTTGGTAGGTAAACAACTAATGGAATACATATCACACGTCTCCTTACCTCATTACACACAATCAGGATTTAGACCCAACTACAGTACCGAAACGGTTCTCATTACACAAATATCTAAATTCAGATGAATCTTAAGCACAGGTAGGAAATTTATTTATTTATTTTTATTTATTTATTTTATTGCATTTGTATCCCACATTTTCCCACCTATTTGCAGGCTCAATGTGGCTTACATAGTTTTGTTAACATTGTCATTCCAGGATATCAGAAACAGTTAGTATTGTGCAGAGATTAAGTAGGGGAAGAAAGAAGAAGGAAATGAGTGATTAGGGTAATTATAGAAGGTGGGCTTTCATAACTGAGTGGGTTGGTGAGGTGGATTAGTGAGGCTATAGGTTCTCATTGTAGGCCTTGTTGAAGAAATATGTCTTCAGAGATTTGCGAAAGATAGTTGTTTCTTCGATTGGTTTCAGGTCTGTAGGCAGTGCATTCCATAACTGCGTGCTCATGTAAGAGAAGGTAGTGGCATGCATCAGCTTGTATTTTAGTCCTTTACAGCTGGGGAAGTGCAAATTGAGAAATTTGCAGGATGATCTTGTGGTGTTTCTGGGAGGTAGGTCCACGAGGTTTAGCATGTAGGTTGGGGCGTCTGCGTGTATGATTTTGTGTACAATCGTGCAGATCTTGAACGCAATGCGTTCCTTGAGTGGGAGCCAGTGAAGTTTCTCTCTTAGGGGTTTTGCACTTTCATATTTAGTTTTTCCAAAGATGAGTCTAGCGGCAGTATTCTGGGCAGTTTGGAGTTTTTTGATAGTCTGTTCTTTGCAGCCAGCGTACAGTGCGTTGCAGTAGTCCAGATGACTTATTCCCATTGACTGTACCAGGGTACGGAAGATGTATCTCGGGAAGAAAGGTTTTACTCTTTTGAGTTTCCACATGGAGTAGAACATCTTTTTCGTCGTGTTTTTCACGTGGGCATCAAGAGTGAGGTTTCGATCAATGGTGACTCCAAGAATTTTCAAGTTTTTTGAGACAGAAAGGGAACAGTATGGTGTGATTATGGTGGAGAAGGTTTTTGTGTTATGTTGTGAGGTGAGTACAAGACATTGTGTTTTTTCTGCATTAAGTTTTAGTTGGAATGCATCTGCCCAGGTGTGCATTATTTGGAAGCTTTGGTTGATCTCGTTGGTGATTTCATTTAGATCATGTTTGAACGGGATGTAAATTGTGACGTCATCTGCATATATGTAGGGGTTGAGGTTTTGGTTGGCTAGAAGTTTGGCTATAGGTATCATCATTAGGTTGAATAAGGTTGGTGAGAGGGGGGATCCTTGGGGGACTCCACATTCAGGTATCCATGGGGGTGATCTGTCCGCATTTGTTGTTACTTGGTATGATCTTGTGGTCAGGAATCCTTTGAACCATTTAAGAACTGTGCCTCCTACTCTGAAGTATTCTAGTATATGTAATAGTATTTCATGATTAACCATGTCAAAGGCACTGGACATGTCGAATTATAGGAGGAGTATGTTGTTACCAGTTGCAATTGCTTGTTTGAATGAGTTCATTGCGGACACTAGAACAGTTTCGGTACTGTGATTTGACCAAAATCCTGATTGAGACTCGTGCAGAATTGAGTGTTTATTTTTATCCGTGGGAAAGAGCCCATTTTGAAGCCTGTGATTTACGTGTTTGTGAGGTCTGTTTTGAATTGTTTGGGTGCGGATTTGGGTGTGATTTGGCGTATTTCCTGAGCCAATGTGAGATTTCATGTGATGAGAGCGTGTCAAAGTTGGTCCATGATCGATCTGCTGGGCATTCCCCGGGGTTTGGGTCTAGGCATTCAAGGATATTTGTGTAATCCGTTATATTGGTAGGTATCATGAGTCGGAGTTTTATGATTTTTTCCTTGAAGTAATTTGCAAGATTGGTTGCTGATGGGGTATCTGTGTTGTAGGAGGTTACCGTAGTAGTATTTAGGAGATTGTTTACGAGTGAGAAGAGTTTGTGTGTATCCTTGTAATTTGGTCCTATTTTGGTTTTGTAATACGTCCTTTTAGTCTGTCTGATAGTGTATTTGTATTTTCTTTGTAGTTGTTTCCAGTCTTTGAGTGTGTTTTCGTCTTTTTTCTTGTTCCATGCTCTTTCTAATCTTCTGACCTGTGTTTTTAGTTCTTTCAATTCTTCGTTAAACCATGGTATTGAGTTTTTTCTATGTGAGGTTCTGGTTTGAAGTGGTGCTATATTGTCTAGTATTGTTCTGCATCTGTTATCTCATTCTTGAAGAAATTGGAGTGATTCTGTAGGTGTTTTCCATTCATCGGTGTAGAATTGTTGCCAGAATATTAGTGGGTCTATTTTGCCTCTCGTAGTATAGGTTTGCTGTTTTTGTTTTTGTTATGTCTTTTTTGTTCTCCAGTGGAGGGAGATGTTTGCACTGTAGTGATCGGACCATGGCCTGGCTGTCCATTTTGTGTCTATTAGTGTGAGATTTGGTTCTGATGAGAATTTGTGGGTGATGATGTCTAGTGTATGTCCTTTGTTATGGGTGGGTTGTATGTTTGGCCAGTGGAGCTTCCATAGTTGGAAGAAGTCCTTGCATTCGCGTACATTGCTTGAGTTAGAATCTTCAAGGTGATGGTTGATGTCTCCTGCTATGAGAAGGTTCTGGGTGGAAACACAAGTATTCAATATGAAATCCAGAAAGTGCGTTTGTGAGTCTTGCCAATTGCCCGGGGGTCTGTAAAATAAGATTAGGTTTAGGTGATCACGTAGGTTGGAGTGGTTGATTCTGACTGAGGCTATTTCGAGTTGGGGAAGAATAGATTCTGCTGTTGTTGTGACTGTGATTTATAGATTATTGCTATGCCTCCTCCTCTTTCTCCTTCTCTTGTCCAGTGGGTAATTTTGTATCCTGGAAGACAGAGCTCTAGAATTATTGGATCTTTGGGGTCATGGATCCAAGTTTCGCTGATAAGTAGGAAGTCGAGATGGTCAGCTGTAATCCAGTCGGTTAGTATCGTGGTTTTATTGACTGCCGATCTGGCATTGGTGTATCCTATTTGTATTTGTTGGTAGTGTTCAGTTGGGTTTCAGGTAGTGATAATTTTTATCAGCTGTCTGTCTTCTTGATGTATAAGTTTGTTATGTCCTTTCGTTTCTTTCTGTTGATGGTGACCGTGGTTAGTAGGTTTTTCGTGCCATTGTTTAATTTTTTGGATAGGCATGTTGTGTATGGGTTGTGTGGGTGGTTTGTGAATTATGGGAGTAGTGTTGTTTATATTAGGGGTCGTGGGTGCGTGGTGGGTTAGGGAGAGACAGTAGGTAATTAGGAATAATAATTTGCTGGAGTTCATATCAGTGTTAGTTATTTTGGGAGCGTTTAGCAAATTACAATTCAAGATGCAGTATGAAACTATGAGATGCCTAATAAGCATTTAGAAGGTACTTAGCAGGTTATAAATCATGCTTCAGTATGGTACTATGAGATGCGTAGCAAACATTTAACCGACATTTAAATTACAGTTTTAGATGCAATATTATGTTGTGAGATGCCTAATAAGCAGTTAAAAAGCATTACAGATCTTGCTTCAGTAAAATGCTATGGAAAACCTAGCAAACATTTAAAAGGCATTTAAATTTCAGTGTCAGCATTAATCATATATTAAGCAGTTTTGCGTGAACATCAAGCGGTAACAGTATTAAGCCCTGTCAGCCTCGAGCAGTATAACAAGCAGTGTCAGATGGGTGTGTAACATTGTATCATTGTGTTAAAAGAGTTCTTCAGAAGAGTCTATACTTGTAGGTATATAGCTGCAATTTGCCTCATTCCGTGTTGTGCTCCACGTGTTCTGTTCGTCGGTGTATGCGATCGTGGAGGCTCGTGTGTATGGGCTGTCTAGGGCTCCCTCAGGCCCTACCAGCCCTTCCCAGGTCGTTGGTTGGAGAAGATCGCGGGCCCGCGTGTCTGGGTGCTTCAGTGCTCACTCTAGCCTGTCTGTGCGCTCAGGCCGTTGACTGGAGAAGATTGTTCGTTGCTCCCACCACGTGCAGTCGTGGGCTCCTCTCACATCCGCAGCAGCGGTTCTACCCTTGTCGCCTTGTCGGCCTTTCGCTCTGACCTCGCCTAGGCTCCAGTCCTCTCTCCCATCCCCAGAGGAAGTGTCACGTCCATGGACTCGCCGGTCCGTTGCTCCCGTCTCGTGTAGGCACGGTTCTCTCTCCTCTCCGTAGCTGTGGTAACTCACTTGCAGACTCGCCTATCTGCTGTTCCCGCCCCTGCAGGCTCTGGGCTGCCCAAGGAACCCGATTCCTCTGGCGGCGGTGCTCCCCAGGTTGGGTGCCCGCTCTCCACTGCTCTCACTCTCGACCGCCCTCGGTGTGGCGCTGCGGGTGTTCCACACGTGGGAAACCTGTGTCGTCTACCTCTCCCAGCTCGGACGACCCATCGGTGTTTTCTCCCTCTTTGGTCACCTTCGGTTTGTCGCCGTCCATTGCTTGGGCATCGGGGTCAAGACAGTATCGAGCAGGTCAATCGGCGGTGCTCACCTCAGCACCCTTCAGCACCACGTTGTCGGTGCGGGGAGGCCATCTGGGGGAGACGGGTTGGGCAGAGAAATCTCGCCGCTTTTTCCCAGGTTCCGGGTCAATCGAGTCACCGCGATCCACCAGACCACCAGTCGACTTCAATTTATCTCTGGTCCGGGCGTGGATGGCCCAGGTAGGTTGACCTATTCACACGGGACCTCAGGAGCTCATTTAAAGAGCTTCTTACCTGTCGGCCATCTTAGCGCACAACTTCCTTCCTTGGAATGCTGAAGGGGCAGTTGTTGGTGAAGAGATTGGGCTGCCAGCCCCATAAGACCATGCTTGTGGTGAGGCAGTAGGGATAGTTGCAAAATTCCCATTCAGTAGGGCTCTAGAAAGACTAGCATTGTGCAGGTTGAGTTGCGCTTCGATAAACTGCTGGGGCAAGAACAGCGCAGGTGGCAGTCCAGCCGGGAGGTTGTTAAAGAAATCGTTCGAGGGGCGAAGGAAACGGGGGGCAACCCAAATTAGGGAAATTCGGGAACATGCTCCTCTCTGCCGAAGGTAAACATCAGGCTAAGACAAATCCGGCAGCCGGGTCACCCCGCGCGACCCGGCTCTGAACACTGGGCGTTTGGATTCCGAGTCACCACTCCGGATGACGACCAGCTATCAACAACGTTCTCTTCGACGTTCCCTCTATAGTAAGAGGGAGAATCAGCTCAAAACTTCCCCAACCCCACTACAAGATGGCCACGCACAGACATATATCTTACTATAGTTTGACATGTCCAGTGCATTCGACATGGTAGATCACAACAGTTTATCTACAATTCTTGATGCAATGGGCATCTGCAGAGATGTTCAAAAGTCGTTCATACATTTCCTCAAATCCAGAACATACAAAGTCAAAATGGGAGAATCCACTTCTCCAGCCTGGTCCCCAGATTGTGGAGTTCCACAGGGATCTCCAATATATCCAATTCTCTGTAATATCATGATGGAACCCCTAGGTCGCCTCCTAGAGGCTTAAGAATTTCAGTCTTTTATATATGCCGACGATGTGATTATCTTCCCTTTGACACTCAAATTCAGGATATCCTCTCCAACAACATCCTTCCATCTAAAATTAAACAGGGAGAACACTAAATTTCTCATAAGTTCCAGTCCTAACAGCTTCCATAATCAGTCCAGTTTTACCATCAATCAGGCAAACTATCCATTGGAACATAATTTGAAAATTCTTGGGAGCCCACAGTCGACCAATTCCTATCATGTGAAGATCAAGTTAATTCTGTAGTAACCAAAATCTTTAGAACTTTATGGAAGCTGAAAAGAATCAGATCTTTCTTCCCGTTTTCTACTTTTCGTTCCCATGTACAAACATTAGTCATTTCACAATTGGATTACTGCAATTCAGTCTATATAAACTTCAAAGGACCCTAAATACTACTGCTAGACTCATATGCAAAGCTTCAAAATTTGATAGGGCATCCCCACTATTAACTAAATTACATTTGCTACCAATCAAAGCCAGAATCCTCTTTAAAACATGCACATTCATCTTCAAAATAATCTATGACATAAACCCAGATTACACGATGAAGCTGATAGATTTACCTACCTTCACTAAGTCTACTAGATCCAGAAACTATCTCATACTACATTTTCCTAGCTATAAAAACATCAGATTTAAATCCATATTGAACAGAGATTTCTCACATACAGGTTCAAAATGGTGGCACACCATCTCTAATGAGATAAAAATGATTACCAACTTATCTAATATTTCTCAAATTTCTCAAGGCATTCCTTTTTAACCAATTGTTGCATTGTTAAACAATGAATTAAACAGCAAGTGTTATGATATCTTTATTTGCTCATTTCAAAATCACACTGTTAATGTTTTCTTCATACTTGTAAAAAAATATATATATATATATAGTATGCATTTCTAGCCTTAAATATTGTAAGCTAATAGAACTAAATAATTAACATTCAGATTTTGTGGGATATAAGCACCAATAAATAAATTATTATTATTATTATTATTATTATTTGTAGCATTTGTATCCCACATTTTCCCACCAATTTGCAGGCTCAATGTGGCTTACATTATGCCGTAATGGCGATCGCCATTTCCGGGTAGAGAATTACAAATGGTATTGCATTAAGTTGCATACATGGTAAAGTATAATACAATATGGTATTGCATAGAGGTTCCTGAGTGATAGAGTAGATTATAATATGGGTTAGATAATCAATTATAAAAATTTCCTTTCTGACATGAGAAATAAAGTAGTAGTGCGCATTGCGTAACTTTCATTAGTAGCAACATGGTTATCAGTCAAGTGAAGGGGTTCGGTTTTGTCTGGTTCATGTAGAGTCTGGTTGTCTAGTAATTAGGATGGAACATTGTGGTATGCCTTCTTGAATAGGTCAGTTTTCAGTAGTTTTCGGAAGATTGTTAGGTCGTGCATTGTTTTTATGGCCTTCGGTAGTGCATTCCATAGTTGCGTGCATATGTAGGAGAAGCTGGTTGCATATGTGGATTTATATTTAAGTCCTTTACAGCTGGGGTAGTGGAGATTCAGGAATGTACATGCTGATGTTTTTGTGTTCCTAGTTGGCAGGTCTATGAGGTCTGACATATAGATCGGGGCTTCACCGTGAACGATTTTGTGGACCAAGGTGCAAACATTGAACGCAATTCGTTCTTTTAGTGGAAGCCAGTGTAGTTTTTCTCTTAGGGGTTTGGCGCTTTCGTATTTCATTTTTCCAAATATGAGTCTGGCTGCTGTATTTTGGGCAGTTTGAAGTTTCTTAATGATTTGTTTCTTTGCATCCTGCATAAATGGCATTACAGTAATCTAGGTGGCTTAGCACCATAGATTGTACCAGGCTGCGGAATATTTCCCTTGGGAAGAAATGTTTGATTTTTTTAGTTTCCACATTGAGTGGAACATTTTCTTTGCTGTATTTTTCGCATGGCTTTCGAGTGTAAGATTTCGGTCAATTGTAACTCCAAGAATTTTCAGACTGTCTGAAATATGAAGGGTGTAGTCGGGGGTGTTTATGGTGGGGGGGTTTGTTCGTGTTATATTGTGAGGAGAGAATGGGACATTGTGTCTTTTCTGCGTTTAGCCTTAGTTGGAATGCATCCTCCCATGAGTTCATTATTTGGAGACTGTGTTTGATTTCATTTGTGATTTTGGTTAGATCGTGTTTGAATGGGATGTAGATCATGACATCATCTGAATAGATGTACGGGTTAAGTCCTTGGTTGGATAACTACTTAGCTAATGGTGTCATCATTAAGTTGAAAAGGGTTGGTGAGAGCGGTGATCCTTGTGGTACTCCGCATTCTGGTTTCCATGGTGATGACATTTTTGAGTTTGATATCACTTGATATGTTCTTGCGGTTAGGAAGCCATTAAACCATCTGAGTACGTTTCCTCCAATCCCGAAGTACTCTAGGATGTTCGATAGTATTTGGTGGCTGACCATGTCAAACGCGCTGGACATGTCAAATTGTAGGAGAAGCACATTATTTCAGGTTGCAATTGTTTGTTTGAATTTGGCTAGGAGACTGACTAGCACTGTTTCAGTGCTGTGGTTGGATCGATATCCTGACTGTGATTCATGTAGTATTGTGAATTTGTTTAAGTAATCAGTAAGTTGTTTGGTTACCATACTTTCCATTAGTTTGACTACCAGAGGGATGGATGCTACTGGCCGGTAGTTGGTTGTGTCATTTGTTTTTCTTTAGATCTTTGGGTATAGGGGTGAGTAGTATATTTCCTTTGTCCTTGGGGAAAAGACCATGTTGTAGCATGTAATTCAGATGTGACGTGAGGTCTGTTATGAAGCATTGGGGGGTGAATTTTATTAGGTTGTTGGGGTATATATCCAGTTTACAGTGGGATTTGGCGAATTTGTTGATTGCTTGAGTGATGGTTTCATCGGTTAGAAGATCGAAGTTTATCCAGATTCGATCTGCTGGGTATTAATCAGGAGTTGGGTCCAGGCAGTCCATGAATTTTTCTTGATCAGTGGTATTGAGTGGTAGCGTGGATTGTAGTTTTATAATTTTCTCATTAAAGTATTTGGCAAGGTTGTCTGCTGATGGGGTGTCTGTGCTGGTTGTGGTAACCAGTGTGGTATCTAGTAATTTATCCACGAGTTGGTAGAGTTTATGTGCGTCTTTGTAGTCTGGTCCTATTTTGGTTTTGTAGTATGCTCTTTTGGTTTGTCTTTTTGTATATTTGTACTTTCTTTGCATTTGTTTCCATGCGTTCAAGTGTATGTTCATCTTTCATTTTTTTCCATGCTCGTTCTAATCTCCTAACTTGTGTTTTTAGTATTTTCAGTGTTTCGTTGAACCAAGGTATTGAGATTTGTCGTCATGTGGTTCTTGTTTGTAATGGTACAATTTTGTCTAGTGTGCTCCTGCATCTGTCGTCCCAATTTAGTAGATAATGTATGGAATCTGTTTGTGCTCTCCATTCATTAATGTAGATCTGTTACAGGGTCAATTTGGCCTCTCGTGGTGTAGGTAATGCGTTCTTGCTTGAGGTATGTGCCTTTTCTCGCCACTGTAGGGTTAGGTTTAGTTTGTGGTGATCTGACCATGGTATGTCTGTCCATTTTGTATCTGTTAGTATAAGGTTTAGGTCTGGGGATAGTTTGTGAGTGATAAGGTCAATTGTGTGTCCTTTGATATGGGTAGCTTGCATTTTAGGCCAGCTAAGGTCCCATAGTTGGAGGAAGTCCTTGCATTTGCGTGCATTGGTTACATTGGGGTCTTCTAGGTGTATGTTTATGTCCCCAATAATGAGTAGGTTGGAGTTAGATACACAGGTATTTGATATGAAATCCATGAAGTGTGATTGGCATTCTTGCCAATTACCTGGTGGTCTGTAGAACAAGACAACATTTAGGTTGTCAAGCAGGGCAGTATGGTTAATTCTAACTGAGGCGATTTCGAGTTTTGGTGTTATAGACTCGGCTGTTGTTGTTACAGTGAAGTGAGATCTATAGATTAGTGCTAAGCCTCCTCCTCTTTTTTTCTTTCCTTGTCCAGTGAGTAATTGTGTAGCCTGGGGGGCAGAGTTCCAAAATTATGGGGTCCTTGTGGTCGTGGATCCAGGTTTCGCTGATGATTAGTAGGTCGAGATTGTCTACTGTGATCCAGTCTGTTATAGTTATTGTTTTGTTGACTACTGATCTGGTGTTTATGTATCCCACTTGAATTTTTTGGTAGGGGTCCGTGTTTGATGTTGTGTGATCTCCTTTATGGCTCAAAGTAAATAAGTGCAATCCCTTTACTTTTTACTACATAGGGCAATTTGGACCTCTATGAAAAAATGGAAAGTGGGTCTCTCCTCCAACATCTTTTGTTACCATTGTCCCAAATCCGAAGGTATATTAGCCCATATGAAACATTTCTGTCCACTGATTAAGTTGTTCTGGATACAAATTTGGAAATATATCCAAGCTATATTCCACTGTGAAACCAAACTCTCAGTTGATATAATAATTTTACGTTTGGCACATCCTCAATTATATGTGTAGAAATCAGATCTCAAACTTTTTGATATTTTAATCTCCATTGCCTTGCAGATGATTCTAGGCAAGTGGAAAAATGCAAACATGTTAGATGCTGAAAAAACAAATAACCTACAGGTTATTCTTCGGACACGGAAACCTTTGGATACATATTTAACACAGGATTTGTAATCATATTGACATTCTATATATGGATATAGAAAGGCTCAAGGCAACCAGGGCCTGTTTTACTAAGCCGTGTAGGCGCCTACATGCGCCCAACACGTGCCAAATTGGAGTTACCACCCGGTTACCACGTGGCCCTTGCGGAATTTCAATTTTGGCATGCATCCGCTATGTGCATCTGAAAAATATTTTTTATTTTCTGGCATGTGTAGCGGCGTGCGCCAAGTGGCGTCTGATGCACGTAGGTCATTACCGCCCAAATTCTTTACCACTAGGTCCATGGCTGGCGGTAAGGTCTGAAGCCCAAAATGGACGAGCTGCAATTTTGATTTTGCCGCATATCTATTTTCAGGGGAAAAAAAAGAGGCCTTTTTTATAGGTGCGCTGAAAAATGATTCTGCGCATGCCCAAAACCCACGCCTACACTACCACAAGCATTTGTTAAAGGACCCCAAAGTGTCTTATATCTACTCAAACCCTTTGATATTCACAGAAAAATGAAGATACATACAGTACCTGTAGCAGGTATTATCCGAGGACAGCAGGCTGAATATTATCACTGATGGGTCATCGTCAGCGATGGCCCAGGAGCCCGGACATATAAAAAAATAAGAACTTTCCAGAACATGACGTCACGCGGGTCAAGACACACTGCGCATGCGTGAGCAGGTTCCCACCTGCGACGCGAGCTTTTCTCCTTTAGTTAATAAAAAGCAAAAAGAGAAGAGGAACAACTCCAAAGGGGAGGAGGGTGGATTGTGATAATATTCAGCCTGCTGTCCTCGGAGAAAGCGAAGATACATACCTGTAGCAGGTGTTCTACGAGGACAGCAGGCTGATTGTTCTCACTGATGGGTCGACATCTACTGCGGCCCACGAATCGGCATTTTTCACAGCAAAAATAGACAAAGTTTTCAAGAGCGTTCTGGCACGCACGACGCGTGCACCGCACATGCACGGTCATCTTCCCGCCCGTTGCACGAGAGTCCCCTTTCAGTTATATCAAACAGCAAAACAAAGAGAACAACCCCTCCAAAGGGGAGGTGGGCGGGTTTGTGAGAACAGCCTGCTGCCCTCGGAGAACACCTGCTACAGGTATGTGTCTTCACTTTCTCCGAGGACACGCAGGCTGCTTGTTCTCACTGATGGCGTATCCCTAGCACCCAGGCTCACTCAAAACAACAAAGAAGGTCAATTGGGCCTTGCAATGGCGAGGACATAACTGAGATTGACCTAAAAGTAGAAAACATCTAAATGAGAGTGCAGCCTAGAACAGAATAAAAATGGGCCTAGGGGTGTGCAGTTGGATTCTAAACCCCGAACAGATTCTGCAGCACCAACTACCCAAACCGACTGTCGCGTCAGGTATCCTGCTGACGGCAGTAATGAGATGTGCATGTGTGGATAGATGACCACGTCGCAGCCTTGCAAATCTCTTCTATAGTGGCTGACTTCAAGTGGGCCACCGACCCAGCCATGGCTCTAACACTATGAGCCGTGACATGACCCTCAAGATTCAGCCCAGCTTGGGCATAAGTGAAGGAAATGCAATCTGCTTGCCAATTGGAAATGGTGCGTTTCCTGACTGCGACTCCCCTCTTGTTGGGATCAAAATAAACAAACATTTGGGCGGACTGTCAGAAGGGGCTTGTCCACTCCACGTAAAAGGCCAATGCTGTCTTGCAGACCAAGGTGTGCAACTGACGTTCAGCAGGGCGGGTATGAGGATGGGGAAAAAATGTTGGCAAGACAATTGACTGGTTCAGATGGAACTCCAACACCACCTTCGGCAAGAACTTAGGGTGCATGCAGAGGACTACTCTGTTGTGATGAAACTTGAGATAAGGAGCATGTACTACTAAGGCTTGGAGCTCACTGACTCTACGAGCTGAAGTAACAGCCACCAAGAAAATGACCTTCCAGGTCAAGTACTTCAGATGGCAGGAATTCAGTGGCTCAAAAGGAGCTTTCATCAGCTGGGTAAGAACGACGTTGAGATCCCATGACACCGGTGGAGGTTTGACAGGGGGCTTTGACAAAAGCAAACCTCTCATGAAGCGAACAACTAAAGGCTGCCAAGAGATAGGCTTACCCTCTACACGATAATGATAAGCACTAATTGCACTAAGATGAACTCTTACGGAGTTGGTCTTGAGACCAGACTCTGACAAGTGTAGAAGGTATTCAAGCACAGTCTGTGTAGGACAAGAGCGAGGATCTACAGCCTTGCTGTCACACCAGACGGCAAACCGCCTCCATTTAAAAAAGTAACACCGCTTCGTGGAATCTTTCCTGGAGGCAAGCAAAACCCGGGAGACACCCTCAGAAACACCCAAAGAAGTGAATTCTACGCTCTCATCATCCAGGCCGTGAGAGCCAGAGACTGGAGTTTGGGATGCAGAAGCGCTTTCTTGTTCTGAGTATGAGGGTTGGAAAACCTCCAATCTCCACGGTTCTTTAGAGGACAACTCCAGAAGTAGAGGGAACCAAATCTGACAAGGCCAGAAGGGAGCAATCAGAATCATGGTTCTGCAGTCTTGCCTGAGTTTCAGCAAAGTCTTCCCCACCAGAGGTATGGGAGGATATGCATACAGAAGGCCCCTCCCCCAATGAAGGAGAAAGGCATCCGACGCTAGTCTGTCGTGGGCCTGAAGTCTGGAAAAGAACCGAGGGACCTTGTGATTGAACTGAGTGGCAAAAAGATCCACCGAGAGGGTGCCCCACTCTCGGAAGATCTTGCGTGCCATGCCCGAGTTGAGCAACCACTCATGAGTTTGCATAATCCTGCTCAGTCTGTCGACCAGACTGTTGTTTATGCCTGCCAGATAAGTGGCTTGGAGAAACATGCTGTGACGGCGAGCCCACAACTACATCTGGACGTCTTCCCGACACAGGGGGCGAGATCCAGTGCCCCCCTGCTTGTTGATGTAGTATATGGCAACCTGATTGTCTGACTGAATTTGAATGATTTGATTGGACAGCCGATCTCTGAAAGCCTTTAGAGCGTTCAAGACCGCTCGCAACTCCAGGAGATTGATCTGAAGACCTGTTTCCTGGAGGGACCAAACTCATTGAGTGTGAAGCCCATCGACATAAGCTCCCCACCCCAGAAGGGATGCATCCGTGGTCAGCATTTTTTGTGGCTGAGCAATTTGAAAGGGACGTCCCAAGGTCAAATTGGATCGAATTGTCCACCACCGAAGGGAATTGTGAAAATCGGTGGACAGCTGGATTGCATCCTCTAGATCCCCTGCAGCTTGATACCACTGGGAAGCTAGGGTCCATTGAGTTGATCTCATGTGAAGACGGGCCATGGGTGTCACATGGACTGTGGAAGCCATATGGCCTAGAAGTCTCAACATCTGCCGAGCTGTGATCTGCTGAGACGCTCTGGCCATGGAAACTAGAGGCAGATGATTGCTCTCACTTCGGGAAGATAGGCACAAGCCATCTGTGAGTCCAGCAGAGCTCCGATAAATTCCAGTTGCTGAACAGGAAAAAGATGGGACTTGGGGTAATTTATAACAAACCTGAGTAGCTCCAGCAGTTGAATAGTCATCTGCATGGACTGTAGAACTCCTGTCTCTGAGGTGTTCTTCACCAGCCAATCATCGAGATAAGGGAACACATGCACTCCCAGTCTGCGTAGCAACGCTGCAACTACTGCCAGGCATTTTGTAAATACCCTGGGTGCAGACGCCAGACCAAAGGGCAGCACACAATACTGGAAGTGCTACGCTTCCAGACGGACTCGAAGATACCTCCTGTGAGCTGGAAGTATCGGGATGTGTGTATAAGCATCTTTTAAGTCCAGAGAGCATAGCCAGTCGTTTTCCTGAATCATGGGAAGAAGGGTGCCCAGGGAAACCATCCTGAACTTTTCTCGTACTAGGAATTTGTTCAGGGCCCTTAGGTCTAGGATGGGACGCATCCCCCCCCCCCCCCCCCCCCAGTTTTCTGTTGCACAAGGAAGTACCTGGAATAGAATCCCTGCCCTTCTTGCCCTGGTGGAATGGGCTCGACCGCATTGGCGCTAAGAAGGGCAAGTTCCTCGGCAAGTACCTGCCTGTGCTGGAAGCTGAAGGACTGAGCACCCAGTGGGCAATTTGGAGGTCTGGATATCAAATTGAGGGAGTATCCTAACCATCCTATTTGAAGAACCCACCGATCGGAGGTTATAAGAGGCCACCTTTGGTGAAAAAATTTTAACCTTCCCCCGACCGGCAAGTCGTCCGGCAGATACACTTTTATAGCGGCTATGCTCAGCTGGAGCCAGTCAAAAGCCCGTCCCTTGCTTTTGCTGGGGAGCCACAGGGGCCTGCTTTGGCGCATGCTGTTGACGAGAATGAGCACGCTGGGGATGAGCCTGAGAAGGCTTTTGAAAAGGAAGATTGTACCTACGCTTGTTATAGGCATAGGGAGCATTCTTCCTTCCCCTGAAAAATCATCTACCTGATGAGGTAGTAGCAGAAGGCGCCCGGCAGGAGAGATTGTCCATAGCGGTTTCCCACTGCGTGATCTGATCAACCACTTGTTTGACTTTTTCACCAAAAATGTTATCCCCCGGCAAGGGACATCCGCAATCTGCTGCTGGACTTGATTGTCCAGGTCAGAGGCACGCAGCCATGAGAGTCTGCGCATCACTATACCTTGGGCAGTGGTTCTGGATGCAACATCAAAAGAGTCGTAAGCACCCCTGGACAGGAATTTGCGACACGCCTTCTGCTGCCTGACCACCTCCTGAAAAGGCTTGGTCTGCTCCAGAGGGAGCTCATCAACCAAGTCCACCAGTTGCTTCACCGTGTTCCTTAAGTGAATGCTCATGTAGATCTGGTAAGACTGAATTTTGACTACGAGCATAGAGGCCTGATACGCCTTCCTCCCAAAAGAGTCTAGAGTTCTAGATTCTCGTCCCGGGGCGCCGAGGCAAAATCTCTAGAACTTCTGGCTCTCTTGAGAGTGGAATCCACAACCATAGAGTCGTGAGGTAACTGCAACTTCATCAGCTTAGGTTCTCCGTGAATCCGTTATTGGGACTCAGCTTTCTTGGGAATGATGGGATTACTTAGTGGTTTCATCCAGTTTCACATAAGTGTCTCCTTGAGCACCTTATGCAAAGGAACAGTGGATGGCTCCATAGGTGGCGAAGGATAGTCAAGAACCTCGAGCATCTCAGTCCTGGGCTCATCCTCAGAGACCACTGGGAAGGGAATAGCCACAGACATTTCCCGGACAAATGAAGAGAAAGAAAGACTCTCCGGGGGAGAAAGCTTTCTTTCTGGTGAGGGAATAGGATCAGAGGGGAGAGCAGAAGAGAAATACCTGGGACTGTCCCCTTCATCCCATGAGGCATCCTCATCGGTGTCAGACAAGATTTCCTTAACTGCAGTCCGAAACCGGGCCCATCTTGACGCCGAGGAACCATGTCCTCGATGGCGATATCGAGAGGTCGACTCCCATGCCGACGGCGATGAAGCTCCCTCTATCGATGCCGATGGGGAGTCGACATGGGTGGTAAGCGGCACTGGCATTGGGGACCTCAACACAGACATAGAGCCAGCGGCCGCTTCCACCAACGGTGCGGAGGGTGCAAGCACCCCCGGCACTGGAGCAGACTGACGCAGCAACCTCTCCAGAAGACCTGGAAGAACGGCTCAGATGCACTCATCTATAGTCGCTGTCGAGCATGGCTGCGGGGTCGGTGCAGGAATCGGTGTCAGAATCTGTGGAGGTCGAGGAGGTGGTACCGGGCTGCCCAAAGACCACGCACCGGCACCTCTTGAATGGAGGGTGAGCGTTCCTCCCGATATCGGCGCTTCACGGGTGCCAAATCTTTCGACATCCCAGAGCTCCCGGTACTGTGCTTGGAAGGAGACCGATGACGATGCTTCTTTGCCTTTGCTCGATGCACATCATCGATACTCCTCGGTACCAACGAGGAGGACGTGGAATCCACACGTCTCCTCGGGGTCGGGTCCGAGAGTGGTCAGTCCCGGGGGGCCTGCACAGCAGGAGACTTTGAGGCAGGTGGAGACCCACTCGATGGCTCACTGCTCCCAGCGTGTGATGATCTCCGGACAGCCATTACCTGCGCTCCTGAAGTCGATGCCATCCCCGGTGCCGATATCGTCGCCGCTGACCTCGGTACCGATGCCGATGCCGAGGAACAGGTCGAAGCTCCGAAAATTCGGTCTCAAAGAGCTTGTCTTGATGCCTGTGTCCGCTTTTTCAAGCTAAGACTCAACTTACTTGCGTCTGGGCGATGGTCGGGCCCAAGGCACTGAAGACACCATGCGTAGGGGTTGGTACCCGAGATCAACTGGTTGCACCGAGTATACTTCTTGAAACTGCTGGGAGTCCTCAATAATATGGACAGAAAAATAGCGGCAGCGAAGTCAAAATTTGAGATTGTGCTAACAAGAAGAGCACAAAAATGAGAAACCATGAACGCGCGGCTTAAGAGGGCCGCAACGAAAACGGAAGGAAACTTAAAAGGGTGAAACTAAGAAATAAAAGATCTTTTTTTTTTAACTTTTGAAGAAAATATGAAAAGAAAAGAAACAAGACACAAAGGGGGAGAAAAACTCCCAAAATCGAACGCTCTTGCACTGGGCCAACAGGCACAGCCTCTCTTTACCGCGGAAAAAGAAAAAACTGAATGGGGACTCTCGTGCGACGGGTGGGAAGATGGCCGCGCATACACAGTGCGCACACCACGTGTGCCAGAACGCTCTGCAAAACTTTGTCTATTTTTGCTGTGAAAAATGCCGATTCCTGGACCGCCGTGGACATCGACCCATCAGTGAGAACAAGCAGCCTGCTTGTCCTCAGAGAATACCTGCTACAGGTATGTATCCTCATTTTCTCCGAGGACAAGCAGGCTGAATATTTTCACTGATGGGGTACCCCTAGCCCCCAGGCTCTCTCAAAACAAAGAACATTGGTCAATTGGGCCCCGCAACGGCGAGGATATAGCTTAGATTGACCTAAAAAGAAACACAACTAAGTGAGAGTGCAGCCTGTAACAAAACATAAATGGGCCTAGGAGGGTGGAGTTGGATTCTAAACCCCGAACAGATTCTGCAACACCGACTGCCCAAACCGACTGTCGCGTCGGGTATCCTGCTGAAGGCAGTAGTGAGATGTGAATGTGTGGAATGAAGACCACGTTGCAGCCTTGCAAATCTCTTCAATAGAAGCTGACTTCAAGTGAGCCACTGATGCAGCCATGGCTCTGACATGGCTCACTAGAGTCAACCCAGCTTGGGCATAAGTGAAGGAAATGCAATCTGCTAGCCAATTGGAGATGGTGCGTTTTGCAATGGCAACTCCCCTCCTGTTGGGTTGAAAGAAACAAACAATTGGGCGGACTGTCTGTAGGGCCTAGCCTGCTCCACGTAAAAGGCCAATGCTCTCTTACAGTCCAAGGTGTGCAACTTGTCCTCACCAGGGCGGGTATGTGGACATGGAAAAAATGTTGGCAAGACAATTGACTGGTTCAGATGGAACTCCGACACCACCTTCGGCAAGAACTTAGGGTGAGTGCGGAGGACTACTCTGTTATGGTGAAACTTGATATAAGGTGCATGCACTACTAGGGCTTGGAGCTCACTGACTCTACAAGCTGAAGTAACAGCCACCAAGAAAATGACCTTCCAGGTCAAGTACTTCAGATGGCAGGAATTCAGTGGCTCAAAAGGAGCTTTCATCAGCTGGGTGAGAACGACGTTGAGATCCCATGACACTGGTGGAGGTTTGACAGGGGGCTTTGACAAAAGCAAACCTCTCATGAAGTGAACTACTAAAGGCTGTCCAGAGATAGGCTGAATTTCTACACGTTGATTGTAAGCACTGATTGCACTAAGGTGAACCCTTACGGAGTTGGTCTTGAGACCAGATGCTGATAAGTGTAGAAGGTATTCAAGCAGGGTCCGTGTAGGACAAGAAAAAGGATCTAGGGCCTTGCTGTCACACCAGATAGCAAACCTCCTCCATTTGAAAGAATAACACTTTTTTATGGAATCTTTCCTGGAAGCAAGCAAGACCTGGGAGACACCCTCCGACAGACCCAAAGAAGCAACCTCTAAGCTCTCAACATCCAGGCCGTGAGAGCCAGAGATTGGAGGTTGAGCTGTAGAAGCGACCCCTCGTTCTCTGTGATGAGGGTCGGAAAACAGTCCAATCTCCACGGTTCTTCAAAGGACAACTCCAGAAGAAGAGGGAACCAGATCTGATGGGGCCAAAAAGGTGCAATCAGAATCATGGTTCCATGGTCTTGCTTGAGTTTCAGCAAAGTCTTCCCTACTAGAGATATGGGAGGATACGCATACAGAAGGCCTGTCCCCCAATGCAGGAGAAAGGCATCTGACGCTAGTGTGTCATGGGCCTGACGTCTGAAACAGAATTGAGGGACTTTGTGATTGATCTGAGTGGCAAAAAGATCCACCGATGGGGTGCTCCATGCTCGGAAGATCTTGTGGACAACATCCATGTTCAGAAACCACTCGTGAGGTTGCATGATCCCGCTCCACCTGTCGGCCAGCCTGTTTTTATTGCCTGCCAGATACGTGGCCTGGAGAAACATGCCGTGATTGTGCACCCAAAGCCACATCCGGACTGCTTCCTGACACAGAGGGCGAGATCCGGTGCCTCCCTGCTTGTTGGTGTAATACATTGCAACCTGATTGTCTGAATTAAAATAATTTGATTGGACAGCCGATCTCTGAAAGCCTTGAGATCGTTCCAGATCGCTCGTAATTCCAGGAGGTTGATCTGAAGATCTTTTTCTTGAAAGGACCAAGCCCCTTGAGTGTGAAGTCCATCTACATGAGCTCCCAACCCTAGGAGGGATGCATCCGTCGTCAGCACTTTCTGCGGCTGAGGAATTTGTAAGGGACGTCCCAATGTCAGATTGGATCGAATGGTCCACCATTGAAGGGATCTGCAAAACTTGGTGGAGAGATGGATTACATCCTCTAGATCCCCTGTGGCCTGGCACCACTGGGAAGCTAGGGTCCATTGAGCTGATCTCATATGTAGGCGTGCCATGGGAGTCACATGAACTGTGAAAGCCATGTGCCCTAAAAGTCTCAAACATCTACCGAGCTGTGATCTGCTGAGACGCTCGAGCCACTAGGGCCAGGATATTGTCCGCCCTTGCCTGGGGAAGATAAGCTCAAGACGTCTGTGTGTCTAACAGAGCTCCAATGAACTCCAATTTCTGTACCGGGACAAGGTGGGACTTGGGATAATTGATTACAAACCCCAGTAGTTCTAGTAGTCGAATATTCAACCGCATGGACTGTAGAGCCCCTGCCTCAGAGGTGCTCTTCACCAGCTAATCGTCAAGATAAGGGAACACATGCACTCCCAGTCTGTGTAGCGATGCTGCGACAACTGCCAAGCACTTTGTGAAGACCATGGGCGCAGATGCGAGACCAAAGGGCAGTACACAGTAATGAAAGTACTTTCTGTGAGCTGGACGTATCGAAATGTGAGTATAGGCATCCTTTAAGTCCAGAGAGCATAGTCAATCATTTTCCTGAACCATGGGAAGAAGGGTGCCCAGGGAAACCATCCTGAACTTCTCTCAGAGAAGGAATTTGTTCAGGGCCCTTAGGTCTAGGATGGGATGCATCCCCCCTGTTTTCTTTTGCACAAGGAAGTACCTGGAATAGAGTCCCAGCCCTTCTTCCCCTGGTGGAATGGGTTCAACCACATTGGCCTTTAGAAGGGCAGAGAGTTCCTCTGCAATTACCTGCTTGTGCTGGGAGCTGAAGGACTGAGCTCCCAGTGGGCAATTTGGAAGCTTGGATACCAGATTGAGAGTGTATCCTAACCGGACTATTTGAAGAACCCACCTGTCAGAGATTATAAGAGGCCACCTTTGGTGAAAAAATATCAACCTCCCCCCGACAGGCAAGCCATCCGGCATGGACACTTTTATCGAGGCTATGCTGCACTGGAGCCAGTCAAAAGCCTGTCCCTTGCTTTTGCTGGGGAGCCCTAGGTGCCTTAGTTGCATGGCATTGACGGGAACGTGCATGCTGTGGCTCAGCCTGAATGGGCTACCGAGAAGCAGGAGTGTACCTACACCTGTTATAGGAATAGGGAGCACTCCTCTTCCCTCCAAAAAACCTCCTAGAAGAGCAGGTGGTAGCAGAAGACGTCAAGCGGGAGAGAGAATCCATGGTGTCATGATGCTTTTTTACCTGATCGACCATGTCCTCTACTTTTTCTCCAAAAAGATTATCCTCCCCCAGCAAGGAACATCTGCCATTCGCTTCTGGGTCTTCTGATTCAGGTCATAGACATGCAGCCATGAGAGTCTGCGCATCACTATACCTTGAGCAGCTACTCGGGATGCAACATCAAAAGTGTCGTAAGACCCCCTGGCCAGGAATTTGCGACACGCCTTCTGCTGCTTGACCACCTGGTGAAAAGGATCAGCAAGCTTGGGAGGAAGTGCTTCAACTAAACTAGACAGTTGCCTCACCGAGTTCCACAAGTGGATGCTCGTGTAGAGCTGGTAAGTTTGGATTTTGGCGGCGAGCATAGCGGCCTGATACGTTCTCCTCCCAAAAGAATCCAAGGTCCTAGACTCTCTGCCTGGGTGCACCGAGGCATAGTCTCTAGTACTCTTGGCTCTACTGAGAGCAGAGTCCACCACCATGGAATCGTGAGGAAGTTGGGCCTTCACCATTACAGGCTCTCCATGGACTCTGTACTGGGTCTCGAATTTTTGGGGGACAACTGGATTAGAAAGAGGGCACGACCAATTTCGCATAAGCACTTCCCTCAGTGTATTATGCAAGGGGGCCGCAGCAACCTCAGCAGGCAGAGAAGGATAATCCAAGACCTCGAGCATCTCGGCCTGTGGAAATTAAAAAGAGTAAGACCTTTCTTCCCAAGGACCGTCTTCCGTATCCTGGTACAATCAATGGTGCTCAGCCATCTAGACTATTGCAACGCACTCTATGCTGGCTGCAAAGAGCAAATAATCAAGAAACTTCAGACAGCCCAAAACACTGAAGCTAGACTCATATTCGGTAAATCAAAATATGAAAGTGCTAAACCCCTACAAGAAAAGCTGTACTGGCTCCTACTGAAAGAACGCATCACGTTCAAAACATGTACCCTAGTTCACAAAATCATTCACAGAGATGCCCCAGCCTACATGTCAGACCTGATTTTTATTTATTTATTTATTTATTTATTTATTGCATTTGTATCCCACATTTTCCCACCTCTTTGCGGGTTCAGTGTGGCTTACAATAAGATATGAATAATGGAAATACATTTGTTACAACTTGGTTATAGGTTACATTGTGCAAGTTTTGTGAAACCATCGAAGTATCATTAAGAATATGACAATGGGAGATCAACATTGAAACGTTGGAAAGAGACAATGGGAAGCTTAAAGGGCAGTGTTAAGACACAGAGATATATGGTGTACATATTCCTGTGAGCAGATGTATGAGTGATGTGGAATTACGGGGGATGAAGGTTAGAAGTGGATGTATGGAGCATTGATGATCAGTGAGTGTGGACTCTATGTGTTTTGGCTCTTGCCATAAATTGTTTCAAACAGATGAGTCTTCAGTAATTTGCGGAAGGAGGCTTGTTCGTGAGTCATTCTTAGGTTGCGCAGCAGTGTATTCCAAAGTTGCGTGCTCGTGTGAGAAAAGGTTGACGCGTGTAGCGTCTTGTGTTTCACGCCCTTGCAATTAGGGAAGTGGAGGTTGAGGTATGTTCTGGATGATCTTTTAGCATTTCTGGTTGGAAGGTCTATCAACTCGGACATATAGGCAGGGGCTTCACCATGAATGATCTTGTGGACTAGTGTACATACCTTGAAAGTGACGCGTTCCTTAAATGGAAGCCAGTGTAGTTGTTTTAGTAGTGGTGTTGCCCTTTCATATTTTGGTTTTCCGAAGATGAGTCTGGCTGCTGTGTTCTGGGCTGTTTGCAGTTTCCTCATCACTTGCTCTTTACAGCCTGTGTATATTGAGTTACAGTAATCCAGATGGCTTAGGACGAGGGATTGCACTAGGTTGCGGAAGACGAATCTTGGGAAGAATGGTTTAATCCTTTTCAATTTCCACATGCAGTGGAACATCTTCTTAGTTGTGTTATTTGCGTGAGTTTCGAGAGTTAGGTGGCGGTCAATAGTGACTCCAAGAATTTTTTTTTTTTTTTAGTTCCAATATTTTTATTGTGTTTTATAAATGATAACAAATGGCTAAAATAAAGCAATTAGCCAGCTTAACAACTTAACAGTAACAAGCATCAGCATACATGTTCAAGTTAGGGCAAGTCCGGGATTATTTCGATAACAGATCATAATCATAAGTCACAGGAGTAATACATAATTTCAATTCTGACAAAGGTTATTACGTAGTGAGTTTAGTAAAGGAGACCATATTTTGTTGTACTTAACAAGTGAGTTATGTTTTTCAGCTGCAGCATATTCATATTTAGCTAAAATACACACAGAATTCCACCATGATAAATAAGTTACTTTGTCAAGATCTTTCCAACAAAAGAAAAGTGTTCTAAGGGCTTGATGTAACATTAAATCCAGTAATTGTGCTTGATATTTGTCTATTGATGATTGTAACATTAGTGATCCACATATAACTATATTATATGATAAAACATCTTGAATATTCAAGGTGGAAGATATTGTGTCCCATACAGAATTCCAATATTCTTGAATATATGGGCAAGAATAGATGATATGTTTAAGATTTCCAACATCTTTTTCACAGGTCCAGCATTTATTCGCACTGTTTTTTGGTTTTATTGTGTTCAATTTGGCGAGTTTAGCAGGAGTCCATAGGGCTCTGTGTGCTAAGTAGAACATAGATTGTGAAATGGACGCTGATTTGGTGGTATGAGTAATTTTAAACCAAAATTTTTCCCAAGTTTTTTCATCTAGTTGGGCATTTAGATCGCATTCCCATGATTGCATGGTATTAGTAGGTTCTTTGAATTTAGCTAACTGTAGTATTTTGTACCATTTAGATGCGACTTTTTTGGAAGTCATAAAAGACTTGCAAAGTTGCCAACAAGAAGGGTAATCAGTAGTTAATTTTTTTATATTTACGGAGTTAGTTACACAGTGTTTGAGTTGAACCCATTTGTAGTATTGAGAACTTTTAAGACCATATTTTATACTTATTTGGGCAAAAGGTAGCCAAGAATTATCTTTTATAACATCATTGAGAGTCCATATACCAGCTTTTTTCCAAGTATTCCAATTTATGTAACAATTGTTAATTTTGAATTTTGGATTGTTCCAAATTGGGATGTACATAGTATGTGTTATGGGATGTGTGACAACTGAATCAAGTTCATTAAAAACAGTTCTAAGAGTTTTAAACAAAACATTAGAAGAAACATTAGTCTTTTGAGACCAAGGGAAGAAATGTGTGGGTGTGTCTGGTTGCTTTAGCATTTCAATCTGGAACCATGATGAGGTGTTGAGTTGTTCTTTATCATACATAAATGCTGAGTTTTGCTTTAGGAGAAAAGATATGTGATAATCATAGAAACTAGGAAAATTGACACCACCTTTTAGTGGACATGCCTTCAATTTTTTAACTGAAATTCTAGGTGTTTTATTATTCCATAAAAATTGTACCAATTTAGCTTCAACCTTCTTATATGTTGTTGGATTTAGTAACATAGGTAGCATGCTAAGAATGTAGTTAATTTTTGGCACTATCATCATTTTTATGGTTTCTAGTCTACCCCACCAATTAAGCCTTAATGGTGACCATTTTTGAGTTAGTAATTCAGTAATTTTAATTATATTTTCAGAGTTATATTTAATAGTGTCCTCAATAGTGGGGCCAAATAAAACTCCCAAATACTTAATTTGATTATCATTCCATTGAAAATTATATTGTTGAATAATATGTTTCAGATGAATACAATTTATGGGCAAAAGTTCCATTTTTGTGGTATTTAATTTATAACCGGATATTTTGGCATATTTAGATATTAAACACAGTATGTGAGGAATTGATGTAGGAGAGGTGAATAGTAGGACATCATCTGCATACGCGGCTAATTTAATGTTTTGTTGACCGATTTTAACGCCACTGATAAGGGGGTGTTGACGAATCGCTGTTAATAATGGTTCAAGGGCTAGATTAAATAATAATGGAGATAAGGGACAACCCTGTCTAGTGCCCCTTGTTGGTGTAAAAGGCTTAGAAATTACATCATTAATTTGAATAAATGTAGTTGGGGAGGTATACAGGACTTTAATTATATTGATTGATTGTGCAGATAAACCATACCATTGTAGTACTTTGAACAAATATGGCCATTCTACATGATCAAATGCTTTTTCAGCATCTAATCCTATTGCAACCAAAGGATCTGATGTTTCTTGACCATGCATTAGTATGTTAGAGAAGGTTCTTGTGTTATCTGAGGAGGATCTCCCATTCATAAAACCTGTTTGATCCGGATGTATGATTTTAGGTAGGAAAAGTTGTAATCTCTCGGCAACAATTTTGGCAAATATCTTGGCATCCAAGTTTATTAAAGATAATGGTCTATAGTTTTGCACAGAACTGGGATCTTTATTAGGTTTCAATAGCACAATAATATTGGCTTCAGTAAAAGTGCCTTTTATATTACCAGTTTCTATCATGTAATTGTAATAATTGTAATTGTTAGGTGGCGGTCAATAGTGACTCCAAGAATTTTTAGCGTTTCTGAGATTGGAAGGTTTTGGTTTGGTGTGCTTATCTCGTTGAATTCATTTGTATTGTATTGGGAGGTGAGTATCAGGCATTTGTTTTTTTCTGCATTTAGTTTCAGACGGAATGCATCTGCCCAGGTGTTCATGATGTATAGACTTTGATTGATTTCATTGAAGATTTCTTTGATGTCTTGTTTGAAGGGGATGTATATCGTCACATCATCGGTGTATATGTATGGGTTAAGGTTATGGTTTGATAGAAGTTTTGCTAGAGGGATCATCATAAGGTTGAAGATAGTTGGTGAGAGAGGTGATCCTTGTGGAACTCCACATTCAGGTGTCCATGCCTTGGACGTGGTTGAATTTGATGTGACTTGATACGAGCGCAATGTTAGGAACCCCTTGAACCAGTTCAGGACGTTTCCTCCAATGCCAAAGTATTCCAGTATGTGTAGTAAGATTCCGTGGTCGACCATGTCAAATGCGCTTGACATGTCAAATTGTAGGAGGAGTATATTGTTACCAGTTGCTATTATTTGTTTAAATTTAGTCATAAGGGTGACTAATACTGTTTCAGTGCTATGGTTCGACCGGAATCCTGATTGGGCATCGTGCAGTATTGAATGTTTGTTTAGATAGTTTGTGAGTTGTTTGGTTACCATTCCTTCGGTTATCTTGGTTATTAGTGGTATGGATGCTACTGGCCTGTAGTTGGTTATTTCGCTTGTGTTTTTCTTTGTATCTTTAGGAATTGGGGTGAGTAAGATTTTTCCTTTTTCTTTTGGGAAGAGTCCATTTTGTAGCATGTAGTTTATATGGATCGTTAGGTCTATTATGAATTGTTGAGGAGAAGATTTCATGAGGCTATTTGGGCATGTGTCTAGTTTGCAATTGGATTTGGCATATCTTTTGAGAGTCTTAGAGATGAGGTCTTCTGATATTGGTTCGAATTCAGTCCAGGTTCTGTCTGCTGGGTATGTTCCTTCTTCTGGATCTAGACAGTCCAGAAGAGTGGCGTATTCTATAGGAGTAGTGGGTATTTTGTGTCGTAGTAGTATAATTTTTTCCTTGAAGTACTTCGCGAGGTTGTCGACGTCTGGCATATCTTTGCCGTTGTTTGTAACTGGTGTGGTATCTAGCAATTTGTTCACAAGGTTAAAGAGTTTGTGTGTGTCTTTGTAGTTGGGTCCTATTATTGTTTTGTAATGTAGTCTTTTTGTCTGTTTTATGGTGTATTTGTATTTTCTCCGAAGTAGTTTCCAATCGTTTAGTGTTTGTTCGTCTTTCTTTTTGTTCCAAGCTCGTTCTAGTTTTCTGACTTGCGTTTTAAGTTTTTTCAGCTCTTCGGTGAACCATGGGTTTGCTTTTTTCCTGTGTGATGTTCTAGTTTGGATTGGGGCGATTTTGTCTAATGTTATTGTACATAGGTCGTCCCATTCTTGGAGGAATTGGATGGTGTCAGCGTTTGTTGTCCATTCGTTCTGGTAGATCTGTTGCCAGAATGTTGTGGGGTCTATTTTTCCTCTCGTTGTGTATGTTGTTCGCTCACGTTTATTGGTCGTGTTTAAATGTGTTTTTCGCCAGCAAAGAGTGACATTTGCTTTATGGTGGTCTGACCATAGTGTGGGTGTCCATCTTGTGTCAGTGAGTATGATAGTAGAGTCCGACTCGAATTTGTTCGTTATGATATCTAGTGTGTGTTCTTTTTTGTGGGTTGGTAGCATGTTAGGTGCTTGCAGTTCCCAGAGTTTTAGGAATTCTTTGAATTCTCGTGTGTTTGGTAAGGTGTCGTCTTCCATGTGTAGGTTGATGTCTCCTAGTATAAGGATGTTTGAGGCAGATACGCAGGAGTTCGAGATGAAATCCATGAGTTGTGTATGGGAGTCTTGCCATTTTCCTGGAGGCCTGTAGAATAGGATTGTGTTAAGGTGTCCTGTTAAGTTTGGATGGTTAATTCTTGTCGATGCAATTTCGAGTTGTGGGGAGGTAGATTCGCCCGTGACTGTGATGGTGAATTCGGGTTTATAAATTATAGCTATTCCACCTCCTCTTTTTTTTCCATTTCTTGTCCAGTGGGTGATTTTGTAATTTGGTGGGCACGTTTCTAAGATGGCGGGATCTGTGGGACTATGGAACCAGGTTTCTGTGATAAATAGGAGGTCTGGTTTGTCTGTGATGATCCAGTCTAGAATGTCTACTGAATTGCTTACTGCTGACCTAGCATTGATGTATCCTAGTTGGATTGAGTGATATGGTTCCATGGGATGGTTTGATGTATTTATTTTTATTAATTGTCTGTTTCTTCGGTGGTGGAGTTTGTTGCTGTTGTTGTTGTTTTCCTCGTTTTGTCGGTGGTGTTCATATCCGGAGATTATTCCTATTGGTTGGTTATTGTATCTTTGAGTTGGTGGATTGTTTAGGGTGTGCATTATGTGTATATGAGTGCAGTGTAATTTGTGGGTAATGGAGTTGTTGTTGTCTAGGTTGTAGGTTGAGTTTGTGCGTGAGAGTAAGGTGATACAGTGGATGATTAGGAGTGTCTTGCTGGTGTTCATATCTATGTGTAAGGCGCTTTGGTGGGTATTCAACTGGTGTGCATTCAAGCGGATTAAAGTTTACATTTGCATTTAAGCTTGGCAATTCAGCACGGACAAGGTCTGCATTTTCATTTGAACTTAGCTACAATTCAGGCAAGGTAATGCTTACATTTGCAATTAAGCTAGGCGATAATGTAATTTAAAGCTTGGCAACAATTCTATGCTAGGTAAGCGAGATAATAGTTACATTTGCTTTTTAGGTTGGTAACAATTTACTTAAAAGCTTGGCACCAATTCAGTGCTAGGCAAGTCTACATTTAATGCTTGGCAACAATTCAATGCTAGGCAAGCGAGTTGATGTGTACATTTACATTTGAGCTTGGCAACAATTTAAATTTAGATTTAAATTTAATTAAGTTCAAAGCTTGGCAATAGTTCAATGCTGGGCATGCCTACATTTGCATGTACATTTAAAGTAAGCAGAGCAAAGTAAGCAAAGTGAATAGTTAATTCAGCTGAAAGCAGTGCATGCATGCAATTAAGTTGAGCAAGCTTTTATTTATTTATTTATTTATATTGTTTAGTTACGGTAGTGTTCTTGTTGCTCTGTCTGTTCCCATCCAACGTTCGGCTCTGGTGGCTTGCTGGTCCCTGATCTTCGGTCTCTGTGGGCTGCCTGATGTTCCTCGGGTCCAGCGTTGCGTTTTCGCTAACCGCAAGGCTGCTCGATCATTGCGGCTCACCTCGGGTCCTTGGGAGGTCGCGTGGCTCCTCTCTCAGTCGGCCACAACCACAATCCTTCAGCCGGTTAGTGTGTTGGCTGCGGCTCGGTGCCTGGTCGGAAGGAGAGCTCGACTCGCTCTCAGCGATCTTCTGATCACGCTTCGTCCTGCTTCCCTGCTGGTCGTCAGCGCCGCGTGGCCCCAAGGCTGCTGGCTGATCAGCCCCTGCGCCCGTGTTGGACTTAGTAGGTCTGGTCCTGCGGTCCTGCGCCCGGCCTCATTTTCTCTCAGGAAGTCGTTCGGAGCCGCCAGACCAGCCACGGCCTATTTTGCTCTCTCCGACGTCGGTCGCTCTCTGGGTCGCGGTCCGGAAAACTGGGCCCGGCGTCTGCCTTCGGGTCGGGTCCCCCAAGTCAGTAAGTCTGGGCAATCCGGAGTGTGGACCTCGAACCAAGTGTTGTCCGGACTATTCCAGTCCGGTCTGGGGTATCTGCTGATGCCTGGACGACCTGGCGAGTTCGTTCGCTCTGGGTCTCGGTCATCAGCGGGCAGATGGGCCGCGTGGTGGTCAGCTTGTCCGAGATGGGGTCGCGGTCGGCTCCCAGCTCCAGATCGTTCACATTGGGCACCCGTGGGGTGTACGAGATGGCCCACTGCGGTCGGTATCGCTATGTGCGGGATTGGCAGCCGAACGGCCTTCGGTCACGGCTGCAGTGCTGCTGGGGTCTCTGGGGTCTTTGGAGCTTCAACTCCGTGACCCTCTAGTCAGCGGCCATCTTGTAGCGGTGCAATAGCGCCTCACCTCGACCTCGCTCTGTGTGAAAGTCTTACCTCCCAGGAACGCTAAAAAATCATCCTGCACATTCCTTAATCTTCACTTCCCCAACTGTAAAGGTCTAAAATACAAACTTATGCATGCATCAACCTTTTCCTACTTGAGCACACAATTCTGGAACGCACTGCCGCGCAACTTAAAAACGACCTATGAACTAACTAACTTCCGCAAACTACTGAAGACCCATCTCTTTAACAAGGCATACCACAAAGATCAACAAATATGAACTCTTACACATATATCCAAAATTGCCTTACGATATTTGCTTGTTATATACTACTATCATGCTTTATCATTATCATGTTACCCAAGATCCTTATGCAATAATAAATGTCTATTTTCTTATTTCCACTAATCATGATGTAATGTAAGCCACATTGAGCCTGCAAAGAGGTGGGAAAATGTGGGATACAAACACAATAAATAAATAAAATAAACCTCCATAGGGAATGGAATGTCCTTAGACATTTCCCTAACAAAAGATGAGAAAGAGAGACTCTCAGGAGGAGACATTCTACTCTCAATTGGCGGAGTAGGATCAGAGGGAACCCCACACGACTCTTCCTCCGAAAAGTATCTGAGGTCTTCCTCATCTTCCCACAAGCGCTCCTCATCGGTATCGGACTAGAGCTCCATAAGAGCAGCCCGAACCAAGCCTGTCTTGACGTCGAGGATCGACGACCTCGTGGGGGGTGTTGAGAAGTCGACCCCTGCCTGGACTCTGGCGAAGCTTCCTCCACCGATGTCGAGGGGGGAAAAAACCCGGGTGGCAGCCTACGCCAGTACCGCTTGACGGGGACCTCCTCACAGGCGATGGCCCAGATGCCACCTCAGCAGTCAGTACAGAAGGCGCAAGCACCCACGACACCGAGACCGACTGGCGAAGCAACCCTTCCAGAAGCTCCGGAAGAAGGGCCCTGATACGCTTGTTGAGAGCTTCCATCGGTAAAAGCTGGGGGGCCGGTGCAGGAGTCAGTTGCAGAGTCTGAAGGGGCTTGAGAGCCGGTACCAGGCTGCCAGATGACCGACACATTGGCACCTCCTGAATGGAGGGTAAGCGGTCCTCCCGGCGCTGACGCTTCTCAGGTGCCGACTGCCTCGGGTCCCCGGAGCTCTCGGTAACGTGCATAGAAGGAGAACGATGACGGTGCTTCTTAGCTTTCACTCAACGCCCGTCACCGAGACTCCTCGGTACCGAAGAGGAGGACGTGGAACCCTCACGCCTCCTCGGGGCCGGGTCCAACTCAGGTCGGTCCCGGGGGGCCTGCATAGCAGTAGGCCTCGAGATAGGTGGAGACCCACTCGATGCTTTGCTGCTCCCAGCTCGATGCAGTCTTTCGGCAGCCAATACCTGGACTCCCGATGTCGATGCTTCCCTTGACTTCGACGCCGATGCCGCCGACCTCGGTACTGATGTCGATGCCGACGTCGAAGGACTGGACCAATCTGAACAAAGTTTCTCACACTGAGCCTCTCAAGCCACTTGGGTCCGTTTTTTCATCAATTTACACAGCTTGCAAGCAGCTGGGAGATGGTCAGGCCCAAGACACTGGAGAGACCACGCGTGGGGGTCGGTACTGGAGATGGTCCGTTGGCACCGAGTACAACGCTTGAAGCCGCTGGGTGTCCTCGATGACATGGAGGGGAAAACAGCAGTCGCGAAATCAAAAGGCTCGATGGTGTCAACAAAAAATGGCACAAAAAAGGAAAAAACAGCCCAACCGAGCAGCCTAAAGGGCGGCCGCATCGAAAAAGAAGGAAACTTAAAAAGAGGGAGAAAAACTACGAAGTAGAGGAAAAACTACTTTATTTTTTTTTTTAATTTTGATGAAGCAAACAATTGAAAAAAGAAAAATATATAGAAGCAATAAACGCTAACTCTTGGGGTCTCCTGAGCCGAAAAAGAGAGCGGTGAAAAGACGTGTTTCTTCAGAGCGCGGATCAAGAAAAACTAAAGGAGACACATTCGCGTCGTGGGCGGGAACCTGCTCTCACATGCCTGGTGCGTCTTCACCCGCGTGATGTCGTGTTCTGGAAAGTTCTTATTTTTAATAAGTTCTGGGCTCCTGGGCCGTCGCGGATGACGACCCTCGGAAAAACTACAACTACAAGTTCACTCCTGTTTACTAAGCTGTGCTAGTGGCTGATGGTGCAGTAATGCCAACATAGCCCATTCACTTTGAATGGGCTGTGTCAGCATTGCCGTGTACTACTACTACTACTACTACTATTTAGCATTTATATAGCGCTACAAAGCGTACGCAGCGCTGCACAAACATAGAAGAAAGACAGACCCTGCTCAAAGAGCTTACAATCTAATAGACAAAAATAATAATAAAGCAAGCAAATCAATTAATGTGTAGAGGAAAGAGGTGAGGAGGGTAGGTAGAAGCGAGAGGTTACAAGTGGTTACAAGTCAAAAGCAATGTTAGAGGTGGGCTTTCAATCTGGATTTAAAGATGGTTAAGGATGGGGCAAGACGTAGGGGCTCAGGAAGTTTATTCCAGGCGTAGGGTGCAGCGAGACAGAAGGAGCGAAGTCTGGAGTTGGCAGTAGTGGAGAAGGGAACAGATAAGAAGGATTTATCCATGGATCGGAGTGCACGGGAAGGGGAGTAGGGAAGGACGAGTGTGGAGAGATACTGGGGAGCAGCAGTGAATACATTTATAGGTTAGTAGAAGAAGTTTAAACAGGATGCGAAAACGGATAGGGAGCCAGTGAAGCGACCTGAGGAGAAGGGTAGTATGAGTAAAGCAACCCTGGCGGAAGACGAGATGGGCAGCAGAGTTTTGAACCGACTGGAGAGGGGAGAGGTGACTAAGTGGAAGGCCAGCAAGAAGCAGATTGCAGTAGTCTAAACGAGAGGTGACAAAGGTGTGGATGAGGGTTCTGGTAGAGTGTTCAGAAAGAAAGGGGCGGATTTTACGGATGTTGTAAAGAAAGAAACGACAGGTCTTGGCAATCTGCTGGATATGAGTAGAGGAGAGAGAGGAGTCAAAGATGACCCCAAGGTTACAAGCTGAAGAGACAGGGAGAATGAGAGAGCCATCAACAGAAATAGAAAACGAGGTGGGGAGGTGGGTTTGGGGGGAAAAATGAGAAGCTCAGTTTTGGTCATGTTTAATTTCAGGTGGCGTTGAGACATCCAGACAGCAATGCCAGACAAGCACGCTGATACTTTGGTGTAGCAGCTGCTAGTCCGGCTTAGTAAAGGGGGGGGGGAGTTCTTATGTGTCTATCCAACTTATTTTCAAAAGTGATCGCCGGCCATTTCCCGACACAAATTGGGAGATGGCCGGCGATTTCGGAAAAGCGGCGAAATCGGTATAATGGAAAGCGGCATTTTTGACAGCATCGCCGCTTTCCCGTCGCTTCGCCGGCGAAAGTTCAAGGGGGCATGTCGGTAGATTAGCGAAGGCGGGACATGGGCGGGCATGGGCGTGGCTACCAGATGGCCGGCTTTCGCCGATAATGGGGAAAAAAAAGCGGCGTTAAGCAGTATTTCACCAACTTTACTTGGTCCTTTTATTTTCACGACCAAGCCTCAAAAAGGTGCCCCAACTGACCAAATGACCACTGGAGGGAATCAGGGATGACCTCCCCATACTCCCCCAGTGGTCACCAACCCCCTTCCAAACTAAAAAAATAAAACTAAAAACCTTTTTTGCCAGCCTGTATGGCAGCCTCAAATGCTGTACCCACCTCCATGACAGCAGAATGTGTTGTATCCTCCGACAGCCTTTCCCTGGTTGCGATGTGGCTCTCGGGTGAGTGTGACACCTTTTCTGTTAGGTGCCCTGCAGAGTCACATTACCAATGCATTGTGTTGGGTGTAGGGTACTGGGCTGTACTCCCATGGTGCTTTTCCCCCCTGCCAACCAGGTCAGAGTGTGCCCTGTTTTGTTTCCTGTTGTAGTCCATGCGGTAGTGGCCATTTTCGTAAGCCAGTTTTAGTTCCCTTTCCTGTGTTACCCACGTTAGAGTACGTAGTTCTTACCTTGCATGGTGCTGAAAGAGGGCATTGTACACCATTGTGCCAGCTCTGACCTACTGCTAATCTTAGTACCAGGGGACTCTTTGCCAGTGGGGCACAACCTCTGATCTGCAGTTAACTGTGAGTAAACGTGCTTATTTCAAGAAATGACTTTTTCAGAGAGATTAGACTTCAGGTGTGAACTGGTGTGCCAAAGTTATACAGCAGCAATAAGTCCTAGAGACTGTATGCAGGTCCCTGGAGCAAATTTAGTGGGTGCAGTACATTTGTGAGTACTGGGTTTGGGGGGGGGGGTTGGGGGGCTCAGCTCCAAAAGTAAGGGAGCTATGCACGCGGGAGCTTTTCTGAAGTCCACCGCAGTGACCCCTAGGGTGGCTGGTTGGTGTCCTGGCATGTCAGGGGGGCCAGTGCACTAAAAATTCTGGCTCCTCCCACGGCCAAATGCCTTGAATTTGGCCGGGGTTTGAGATGGCCGACATAACTTTCCATTATCGCTAAAAAATGAAGCCGGCCATCTCAAACCCCAGCCAAATCCAAGGCATTTGGCTGGCCGGAACCGTACTGTTGAAACAAAAGATGGCCGGCCATCTTTTTTGAAAATACGGGTCTGGCCAGCTGTTTGCGGCGCCGCCAAAATACATCGCCGGTCATGTATTTCGCCGGCACCGTTCGATTATGCCCCTCATATGTGTCTATATAGCATCTCCTTTGTTTTTATTATTATTATTGACTGATGTTTTTGAATATAGTGTTTTGATGTATGTTTATGTATTTCTCTGATGAAAGATAATTTTATATACATGTTTTATTACTTTAAAAACAATTAATAAAAAATGATAAGAATTTTTAAAAAAAAGCACAGTCATAATGAACCTGAAAAGAACAGAAAGAAAAAATCAGATAAAACGTTCTATTTAAGTCTGTTTCCTGAGTACCTTTGCTTTTTTTTACCAGCCAAATTTCTCTCTTCGCTTCTTTGAGTTTTATCTGGTATTCTTTATTGTGCTTCTTTTTTTACATTCTTCCATATTTCATGAATACCAGCTCTTTTGACTTTATTTTTTTCAGCCATTTGTTTGGAGAACCCTCAGTTTCCTTTTCTTCTTCCTTTTATAGGCCTGATAATCAGCCAGTGAGGTGACCAGGTTACAATAAGTTAAATGACAGTAAAGGCAATTAACTTAACTCTTATATCCAGCACTATTAATTGTATAGGTAGTGGCACTGAAGATACGTATTGGGTGGTACCACAGTGGCACTGTCCATTTAGTTTAGTCCTGTTATCCATCAGACCTGATTACCTGAGAGCTTGCCCCTTCTGTAGGGCAGCAGGAATGTCAGACTAAGAGTCTCCACAGGATCATCTTCAGGCACCTCTCCTGGGTTGATCATTAAGCTCCGCCTTCTATGATATCACATTCATTCGTTAAGGATAAGGAGAGAGTGTCTACATCATTGGGACCATGCACTGGAAAAGGAGTGGACAAAGAAAGGTTCTGTTCTGTGGACTTTGTGAGGATTTCAGGAGGGTCTGGATGGAATTCAGGATGACTCTCTTTTGAGGGATACATTATTGAGGTAAATCTATACCTTATATCATAGAGAGTGGTCAGAATCCTGTTGTGTTGGGTCAAGGCAGATATGGAGGGGCATAATCGAACGAAAACGTCTATCTCCGTGGGCGTTTATCTCCGAGAACGGGTCCGTGAAGGGGCGGACCGAACCGTATTTTCTCAAAAAAATAGACGTCCATGTTTTATTCGACAATGTGTGAGCTGGGCGTTTTTGTTTTTCAGCGATAATGGAAAATGAAAGCGCCCAGCTCAAAAACGAATAAATCCAAGGCATTTGTTCGTGGGAGGGGCCAGGAGTCGTAGTGTACTGGTCCCACTCACATGCCAGGACACCAACCGGGCACCCTAGGGGGCACTTTTACAAAAACAAATAAAAAAGGTAAAAGAGCTCCCAGGTGCATAGCACCCTTCCCTTGTGTGTTGAGCCTCTCAAATGCCCCTCAAAACCCACTGCCCACAAGTCTACACCATTACTATAGCCCTAAGGGGTGAAGGGGGCACCTAAATGTGGGTACAGTGGGTTTGGGGGGGTTGGACGACTAAGCATTAAGCAGCACAATTGTAACAGGTGGGGGGGGGGGGGGGGGGATGGGCCTGGGTCCACCTGCCTGAAGTTCACTGCACCCCCTAACAACTGCTCCAGGGACCTGCATACTGCTGCCAGGGAGGTGGGTATGACATTTGAGGGTGAAAATAAAAAGTTGTGAAACATCATTTTTTGTGGTGGGAGGGGGTTAGTGACCACTGGGGGAGTCAGGGGAGGTCATCCCCGATTCCTTCCGGTGGTCATCTGGTCATTTAGGGCACTTTTTGGAGCCTTATTCGTGAAAAAACAGGGTCCAGGAAAAGTGCCCTAAATTCTCGCTAAAAACGCATACTTTTGTTCCATTATCGGCGAAAGACACCCATCTCTCTTCAGCCGATAACCACGCCCCAGGTCCACCTTCGCCACACCTCTGACATGCCCCCATCAACTTTGTCCGCATCCGCGACGGAGTGCAGTTGAAAACGTCCAAAATCGGCTTTCGATTATACCGATTTATTCGTTTTTTGGAGATAAACGTCTATCTCCCGATTTGGGTCGCAATATAGGCGTTTTTCTCGTTCGATTATAAGCTGGATGGTCACATAAGAACAAATAGAGTATTAGTGTCTATAATGACAGCCCCAAGAGAAAATCCAAAAAGAGAGAAAGACTTGAGGCTGATTCTTGTAAACAATTGATTAGGTAGGAATGATAATGATAATGTATGCTCTTGTTTGTTTACATCAACCCCGTTTTATGTGCATTATTTATTTATTTATTATCTCATTTGTATCCCACAGTTTCCCAACAGTGTCAGGCTCAATGTGGCTTACAATGCACCACAGAGGCAGAAAACCTACAAGAGATAATGGGGAAGAGTAGGAATGGACAGAAGGTGAAGGGAAACTTTGAGAGAAGAGGGGAGGGGTGTGTGTCCAAATGTCTCTAGATCAATGCGCTTCCAGCAGTGCAGACACAGGAAGAGGCCGTGGGATAAGCACTTCTGAACAACATGGTCTTCAGAGATTTCCTGAAAGTTAGATGATCTGTGATGGTTTTTATGGACCTCGGCAAAGAATTCCAAAACTGAGTGCTAATGAAAGAGAAGGAGGCAGCATACGTGGACTTGTACTTGATGCCGTTGCAGTTTGGATAATGAAGGGTAAGATATGAATGGCAGAGTCGGAACGTATTCCGAAGCGGTAGGATGATGAGATCTATCATATAGCCAGGTACTTCACCATATAGGATTTGGTGAACTAGAGAGCAGAGTTTAAAGGTGATACGATGTTTGACAGGGAGCCAATGTAGTGTCTTTCAGAGGGGCGTGGCACTCTCAAACTTGGACTTTCCACAAACCAATCTGGCCGCTATATTTTGGGCCGTCTGCAGTTTCTTAATTAGTTGCTGTTTACATCCAGTATACACTCCGTTACAGTAATCCAGATGGCACAGTACGACGGACTGTATGAGGTTGCGAAAGACCTCTCGGGGGAAAAATGGTTTTATTCTTTTTAGTTTCCACAGCAAGAAGAACATCTTCTTTGTGGTGGCGTTAATGTGTTGTTCGAGTGAAAGTGAGCGGTCAAGGGTAACTCCTAAAAGTTTGAGGCTACCCAGTACGGGAAGGCGTAAGGTGGGGGTAATTAATGTAGGAGGTCTGTACTTGTTGTGCTGAGATGATAATAGTAGGCAATGTGTTTTGTCAGCATTCAGCTTGAATTTGAAAGAAGATGCCCAAAAGTACATCGTATTTAAACAGCGGTTAACTTCTCTAGAGATCTCGGACAAGTCATTTTTGAAGGGAATATAAATAGTAACATCATCAGCATAAATATGCGGGTTAAGTCCTAAGTTACTTAAGGTCTTGGCCAGTGGAATCATCATAATATTGAAGAGAGTTGGCGATAGCGGAGAGCCTTGAGGGACTCCACAATTTGCTTTCCACGACTGCGATAAATCTGAATTGGCGATTGGTCATGGGAGGGGCCAGGATTTGTAGTGCACTGGTCCCCCTCACGTGCCAGGACACCAACCGGGCACCCTAGGGGGCACTACAGTGGACTTCAGAAATTGCTCCAAGGTGCATAGCTCCCTTACCTTGGTTGCTGAGCCCCCCAAAACCCATTCCCCACAAGTACACACCACTACTATAGCACTAAGGGGTGAAGGGGGACACCTACATGTGGGTACAGTGGGTTTCGGATGGGTTTTGAAGGGCTCACATTTACCACCACAAGTGTAACAGGTAGGGGGGTGGGGATAGGCCTGGGTCTGCCTACCTGAAGTGCACTGCACCCACTAAAACTGCTCCAGGGACCTGCATACTTCTGCGATGGACTGGAGTATGACATTTGAGGCTGGCATAGAGGCTGGCAAAAAAAGTTTTTAAAGTTGTTTTTTTTTGGTGGGAGGGGGTTACTGACCACTGGGGGAGTCAGGGGAGGTCATCACCGATTCCCTCTGGTGGTCATCTGGTCAGTTCGGGCACTTTTGGGGGACTTGGACCAAAAAAGGGACCAAATAAAGCGGACCAAATTCTCACCAGGGATGCCTTTCTTTTTTCCATTATTGGCTGAGGACGCCCATCTCTCCTCGGCCGATAAACACGCCCCCGTCCCGCCTTCGCTACGCCTCTGACACGCCCCGGTGAACTTTGTTCATCCCCACGACGGACTGCAGTTGGGGGAGGCCAAAATCATCTTTCAATTATACCGATTTGGCCACCCGCTGGAGAAATACGCCCAACTCCCCTAGATGGGCGCCCTTCTCCTTTCGAAAATGAGCTGGTTAGTGTACTTAAATGTAACTCACATTGACATGAGCTAAATCCAAATCCAAAATCTAGTATTAGGTATATTGTGAAGTAATACAAAACCTTAAAGTCACACAGGACCTATAAAGCAAATCTACAGTACCATCATAGCACTTACTTACAAGAGTCACACAAAAAAGGCCTATCAAGGAAAAGATAACACTGTAAACAAATCATTGGACACAAGAACACTAATATACCTACTTCACAAACTGCATTACTACAGATGGTACACAGACATTCAATGCTATCAGAATAACTGGCCTCTTTCACACAGACAGACCCTCACCAAGCATGGGACAGGTAAACTAACTAAAGATAGAAATATGTAGAAAAAAGTTAAACTAAAGCCCCAAGAAGCTGGAATCTGCACACAGTATAACGCCAGAGAACTAGAAACAGTAATGAATTTCCTTCTCTATGGTGCAAAACAGCAGATGTAAACTTAAAAATGAACATTTTCCACTCATGAAATTACAAATTAATACAAATTACAAATTAAACTAAAAGGGAAAATAAGATAGTACCTTTTTAATGGACTAATTTATTATATTTTTTGATTCGCTTTCAGAGGCCAAAAAACCAGATCAGGATAGTTTACTTACCTGAGGAATTAAGATTTTGGCCTCTGAAAGTTAGTCAAAAATATATTTAATTCAATAAAAAAGTATCACTTTATTTTCTGCTTTTTGCTTTATTTTTATTAATTAATTTTAATATAAACTAACATTCTGCATTATTTCACCCTAAATTTTAAAATAAAATTATTTTTCTACCTTTGTTGTCTGGCCATTTAATATTTCTAATTGTAGGTCGCAGTCTCTGGCCACTGTTTTCCCATCTTCTCATAACTCATTCCAGGGTTTCCTAATTGTCATTTTCTCTCTCTTTGTGTTTTCTGCATCTCTTCCACTACATCCATCTCTGACATTAATATTTTCCATTCAACTTTCTTCTGTTTTGCTGTGCCTCTGTCCACTCAGATTTAATTCAGTTTTTAACCTGTATCTACCTACTGCTTTTCATCTCTTTCCCTCACTCAGGCCTTCCCCTTTTGCTTCTCTAATTCCCCAATCTGTCACCAGCTCTTCCCTCTCCCCTCCAGCCATAGAACATCTCCTGTCTGTGGGTCTCTTTTGTTTCCTGCCATCCATACTGCATCTCCACTCTCTTTTTTTTTTCCTTTTCTCCAGTCCTGTGGCATCTTCTATCTCTCTTCTCCTGTCATGTGTCATCTCCTCCCACCTCAGCCATGTAGCCTCTCCTCTCCCATCCCTCCAACCAATAACTCCTCCCCTCCCTAGCCATGAAGCATCTCCTCTCTCCTCCTTCATCCAGAATCTTCTGTTTCCGTTTATCTTCCTTCTCTCTCTGCTCCCTGTCCCTGCCCCAACCCCAACACCAGCCATGCAGCATCTATTTTTTCTCTCCCCCCTCCTGGTCATCTAGGATCTCCTCTGTATCTCTCTCTTTTGCCCCCAGTGAACATGAACATTGCACCTCTGTTTCTCTCATCCTCTACCATGTACCATTGCCTCTCTTTCTTCCTCCAACTCAAAATTGTCCCTCTGTCCCTCTCAGTGCCCACTGCTTCTTTCTCTTTCTTCCCTAAATAACATCACTCTTCTATGTCTCATCCTCCAGCATCCACTATTGCCCCATTTTTTTTCTCCGCCCATCCATCCAGCATTGCCTATCTACTGTATCCCCCTTCAATAGTCCAGTCTCTCTCTTTCCCCCATCCCTCACTATGCAGCATTGACCAGTCTCTCATCTCCTTACACCATGATCACTCCATCTCTTTCTCTCCCTCTTCCAAATTACCCCACGATCGCTCCATCTTTTTCTCCCTCTCCCCAACTGCATGACTTGTTCACACCTCCTCTGGGCTGCTGCCTGCCTAAATCTATGGCAGCAACACCAAATAGGAACTGCCAGGTAAGAGCAAACAAAAAAATCCATGTGTGGGGCCAGAGCCCTGTGCATGCTGCTGCCAATCTCTCTCCTCCTCCCTTCCTGAAACAGTTGCATCAAAAAGAGGGAAGATGAGGAGGAAGGAGACACAGGTGCACCCAGGGCTCTGGCCCTCCACACGGGTTCACTTCATTTATGCTCACCTAGTCAGCAGACAGCGGCAGGGAATGGAAGGGAAAAGAAGCTGGTGGTTGCTACTTAGTGTTGCTGCCACAGACTTGGGCAGGAGAGCAAGTGGAGCAGGGAGGGTAAACTGGCGGTTGGGGCTGGGGAGGCTTTGCCTCCCCAAGCCTCTTATACGTGGCAACTGTTCTCTCCTCTCTCCTCCTGTAAATCTCCTGAGACACTGTTAGAATATGGGAATGGAGGGACAGATGGGGGAGAGACTTTACCTTTCTCATGGCTTCTTTTCTTCAAGAGGTAAATAATCACAACCAGTGAAACAAACAGGATTGGAAGGATGGCGAGACAGATCATCCAACAGAAGACAGGCTGGGAAAATATGCCTGAAAAAGAAATGAAACCAGGTGATATGAACTTTAAATAGAATATCACAATCCGTATTTGAGAATTCCTAATCTGAAAATGGAACCATACCAGAGGAATCAAATAAAGAAATGTTCACCTGGGAGAGACAGAAGAGATGGTAATAACCTTCTCTGCATCCGATTCTAGGAGGTGCTGCCAGTTTCATGATATTAGAGCTCAATCATATGAACACTCTATGTTACTGAAGCTTATTTTTTTGACTATGACTGACCTGCTATAGAAATTGATGATTCTCTCTCTTGGTTGATTACAGTGTTTCTAATATGACAGGTAATCTTGCCATACTGATTTGTTCTCATAAGTAGGGAAGTTTTGACGTTGAACAGACCATTCTGCCTTTGTAATTCTGTTTCAGATGTTGGTGTCAGATTCTGTCCAACTTCTTGTTTCCAGGTCACTTCAGGCTCTAGATACCATCCTGCAGATTTACACAGGATTGTAGGTGTCCCTGGCTGTTGAGGTTTCCTTTTTTTTTTTTTTTTCAATATATTTGTTATAGACAATTTCTTGGGTTAATGTTCAGGGCAAATTAAGCAGTATTGGCTACATATTATATTTTTGATTTTATAGTATACTACTTACAATGTTAACACAATATGTAATACAACATTTTAATAGACAGCGTTAGGTAAAAGCAAAAATGGAACATATAGATAGGTAAGAGAGTAAGAGGAGTTAGAAAATAAGGTGACATTTAAAGAAAGTTGCACATGAGGTCAGAGAGATAATTAAATGTTATCTGAACTACGGTAGGAGTGGATAAATGCATATGAACATAAAGATGAGATAAGAGTACATATCCAGTATTTTTTTATTTATTTTTATTTATTTGTTACATTTGTACCCCACATTTTCCCACCTATTTGCAGGCTCAATGAGGCTTACATAGTACCGTAATGGTGTTTGCCAATTCGGTTGATAACAAATACAGGTGATATTGTGGTCGAAAGAGGTATGTGTGTATTAAGCACCATGAGGATTGAAAGTAGTGAAGATTGTATATTGTCCAGTACTGTCATTGGTTAGGATGTGTTACTGGGTGTGGGGATTTACGGTGGATCGGTGGGGTAAGCCTTTTTGAAGAGGTTGGTTTTTAATGATTTCCTGAAGTTTAGATGGTCATGGATTGTTTTCACAGCTTTTGGAAGTCCATTCCATAGTTTTTTTTAGTTACATTTGTACCCCGCGCTTTCCCACTCATGGCAGGCTCAATGCGGCTTACATATACAGGTACTTATTTGTACCTGGGGCAATGGAGGGTTAAGTGACTTGCCCAGAGTCAACAAGGAGCTGTGCCTGAAGTGGGAATCGAACTCAGTTCCTCAGTTCCCCAGGAGCAGAGTCCACCACCCTAACCACTAGGCCACTCCTCCCATAGTTGTGTGCTTATGTAGGAGAAGCAGGATGCGTAAGTTGTTTTGTACTTAAGTCCTTTGCAATTTGGGTAATGTAGGTTTAGGTATGATCGTGCTGATCCGAATCTGTTTCTGGTTGGTAGATCTATGAGGTCTGTCATATATCCTGGGACTACTCCGTAGATAATTTTGTGGACCAAAGTGCAGATTTTGAAGATGATTCTTTCTTTGATTGGGAGCCAATGCAGCTTTCCTCGGAGAGGTTAGCACTGTCGAATCGTGTTTTACCAAATATCAGCCTGGCTGCTGTGTTTTGGGCGGTGTGGAGTTTTTTTGTGAGTTGTTCTTTGCATCCCGCATAGATTCCATTGCAGTAATCTGTATGGCTTAGGACCATTGATTGTACTAGGTTTCGGAAAATTTCTCTCGGGAAGAAATGTTTTAATCGTTTAAGTTTCCACATTGAATAGAACATTTTCTTTATTATGGAGTTTACTTGGCTCTCAAGGGTAAGGTTGCAGTCGATTGTGACTCAGAGTATTTTTAGGCTCTCTGAGATAGGGAGGGTTTGTCCTGGGGTGTTTATGGTTGTGGGTTTGTATTTGTTATATTGAGATGAGAGGATGAGGTAGTGTGTTTTTTCGGTGTTCAGTTTCAGTTGGAATAAGTTTGCCCTGGAGTCCAAGATGTTCAGGCCATCATTGATTTCATTGGTTATTTCTGTTGTCATGTCTGAAGTGAATGTAGATTGTAACGTCATCTGCATATATGAACGGGTTGAGGCCTCAATTGGATAGGGATCATCATTATGTTAAAGAGTATTGGTGATAATGGTAATCCTTGAGGTACTCCGCAGACTGCTTTCCATGGTGGTGATATGTTTGAGTTTGATTTTACTTGGTATAGGGCTCATTTTCAAAGCACTTAGCCTTCCAAAGTTCCATAGAAACTTATGGAACTTTGGAAGGCTAAGTGCTTTGAAAATATGCCTCATAGTAACATAGTAGATGACGGCAGAAAAAGACCCGCACGGTCCATCCAGTCTGCCCAACAAGATAAACTCACATGTGTATACCTTACCTTGATTTGTACCTGTCTTTTTCAGGGCACAGACCAAATAAGTCTGCCCAGCAGTATTCCCCGCCTCCCATCACCGGCTCTGGTACAGACCGTATAAGTCTGCCCTTGATTTGTACCTGTCTTTTTCAGGGCACAGACCGTATAAGTCTGCCCTTGATTTGTACCTTACCTTGATTTGTACCTGCCTTTTTCAGGGCACAGACCGTATAAGTCTGCCCAGCAGTATTCCCCGCCTCCCAACCACCAGACCCGCCTCCCATCACCGGCTCTGGTACAGACCGTATAAGTCTGCCATCCACTATCCTCGCCTCCCAACCACCAACCCCTCTTCCCCCCACCTGCTCCTCCACCCAATTTTGGCTAAGCTTCTGAGGATCTATTCCTTCTGCACAGGATTCCTTTATGTATATCCCACGCATGTTTGAATTCCGTTACCGTTTTCATCTCCACCACCTCCCTTGGGAGGGCATTCCAAGCATCCACCACCCTCTCTGTGAAAAAATACTTCCTGACATCTTTCCTAAGTCTGCCCCCCTTCAATCTCATTTCATGTCCTCTCGTTCTACCGCCTTCCCATCTCCGGAAAAGATTCGTTTGCGGATTAATACCTTTCAAATATTTGAATGTCTGTATCATATCACCCCTGTTCCTCCTTTCCTCCAGGCTATACATGTTCAGGTCGGCAAGTCTCTCTTCATACGTCTTGGAACGCATATCCCATACCATTCTCGTAGCTTTTCTTTGCACCGCTTCCATTTTTTTAACATCCTTCGCAAGGTACGGCCTCCAAAACTGAACACAATACTCCAGGTGGGGCCTTCTGGAGGTTAGAAAACCCTTGATCCAATTAAGTACATTTCCAACAATCCCAAAGTGGCCAAGGAGTTTTAATAGTATATTGTGATTTACCATGTCGAATACACTCGACATGCAGTGGTGTCGCGAGGGCAGCTGACACTCGGGGCGGGTCGCCGCTGTGCACCCCCCCGGGGTGCAGCGCGACGCACCCTCCCCCCTCCGTAGCGCAACCCCCCCGCCCGCGAGAACATACCTGGAAGGCGGTGAGGGGCGGGCGGGAGGACCAATCCACCGAGTGCACGCCGCTGGGGGGTGTCGGTGCCTTGCTGGTTCCTTGCTCTTTCTGCCCCGGAACAGGAAGTAACCTGTTCCGGGGCAGAGAGAGCAAGGAACCAGCGAGGTGCCGACACCCCCCAGCGGCGTGCACCCGGGGCGGACCGCCCCACCGCCCCCCCTTCCTACGCCACTGTCGACATGTGTCCCGTTTTGGTCTGTACGGTCGGATCTCGTGAGCCCTTGGGTCCCCGGTGGAGCGCTGGAGTCAGCAGTAGACCCCGGCCCTCCGAAGGACAGCCGAACAACCCCTAGTCTTCACCTGCGGCGACCACCTTTCCCCGGGAGTTGAGCCCCCATGTGCTGGCGCCCAACAGGACTTCCGGAACCATGGGATTGGCGGACTGTGGGCCGCAGATGATGCGGAGGCTTGGAGGACTGGGCAAGCGGCCGGCAAGGCAGAGTCAAGATACCAGCAGAGGTCAGGGCTGGCAGCAGGAAAGCAGAGTCAGGATACCAACAGAGATCAGGGCAGGCAGCAGGCAAAGCAGAGTCAGGATACCAGCAGAGGTCAGGGCAGGCAGCAGGCAAAGCAGAGTCAGGATACGAGCAGAGATCAGGGCAGGCAGCAGGCAAAGCAGAGTCAGGATTCCAGTAGAGGTCAGGGCAGGCTGCAGGCAAGCAGAGTCAGGATACTAGCAGAGGTCAAGTCAGGTCAGGCAGGAACGAAGTCAGGAAACACACTCGGAAGCTATCCTCGCTATATAGTAGAAGCTGAAGCACTGTCAGTGAGGAACACTGCTCCTTAAATAGCCCTCCCCATCAGGGAACTAAGAATCAACTGGTAGACGCACGAAGAAGCAGGACCCCCAGGATAGCGTCATCGGGGAAGAGGCTTCGGGATAGGTCCGCCGGCGGGCGAAGGTGGAGTCGTGCTGCAGCCGGCCAACCCGGTACCGCCAGGTATGGTCCAGATTCCTGGGCTCCGCATTCGGAAGAGAAGCCTGCCAGCAGTACTGGCGCCATCTTCCCCAGCCTCGTCTGGCAGGGAAATGGCCAGTGAACAGAAGCGGAGGCAGCACCGGCCACCCAGTGGCGCAGAACGAGAGCTCCAGAAGCCTGTGCTACTGCTCCCGGGAGCGGACCAGGCGGGAGCGGCGCTGCTCCAGTGTGGGACGCGACAGTATCCTCCCCGGAAGCCCCCCTCTTCTCCTCGATCTGGGCTTCGAAGGATGCTGGGAGTGGAATTCTTGTACCAACTCTGGAGCATGTATGTTGGTAGCTGGTTCCCACGAATTTTCCTCAGGACCGAAATGTTTCCAAGACAACAGGTAGAATAGCCTCCCCTTCTGCCACTTGGAATCCACAATCTCCTCTACCTCATACTCCGGGTCGGGTTCTGACTCCGGGATGTCCCGTCCTCTCTCCGGGGGATGCCACTTGGTCCTCAGAAATGGCTTTAACAACGAGACATGGAAAGCATTATGAACCCATAGGGTCCTTGGCAGGTGCAGGCGATAGGTAACAGCGCCTATTCGAGACTGGACAGTGAAGGGCCCAATGAACCGTAGTGCAAACTTTCGCGAAGGCAACTGGAGCCTTAAGTACTTCGTGTTGAGCCATACCTTCTGACCCGGCTGGAAGACCGGGGCCGTGCGGCATTGCTGGTCAGCAAAATGCTTGTACCTGGCGGCAGCTTGGTGGAGATGCTGCTGGACCTTCTTCCAGGTCTCCCGAATCTCTGCCAGGGTATGCTGGAGCTGGGGAATCGTGGAATTCGCAGGGACCAGCAGAGGGAGTCGCAGATGTCATCCATACACTATGAGGAAGGGTGACATCTTAGAGGCGGAGTGCAGACTATTGTTGTAGGCGAACTCCGCCCAGGGGAGCAGTAGAGACCAGTTGTCCTGTTGGTCATCGGTGAAGGCTCGTAGGAAGGCTTTAAGGGTTTGAATGATCCTCTCCACCATTCCGTTGGTCTGCGGGTGGTAGGCAGAGGAAAAATGGGTAGCTATTCCGAGGGCGGAACACAATGCCCTCCAGAACCTTGAGGTGAATTGTGACCCCCGGTCACTAACGATGCGAACTGGTAGCCCATGGAGACAGAAGATGTGTTGTATGAAATGGAAAGCCAGGGTTGCCGCTGATGGTAATGCCTTCACAGGAACAAAATGTGCAATTCGTGAAAACCGGTCTACCATCACCCAGATCACGGTATGTCCTTGAGAGCGCGGAAGGTCTGAGATGAAGTCCATCGAGAGCTCCTCCCAAGGATACGCAGGCACCGGCAATGGTTGTAGCTTACCCCACGGCCTTCCAGCAGCAGATTTGACCCGGGCGCAGGTGGGACACGAAGAGACAAAGTGGAACACATCCTGGGCCATCTGAGGCCACTGATACTGACAAGAGATCAGGTGCAAAGTCTTATGGAAGCCAAAATGCCCGCAAAGGCTACTACTATTTAGCATTTCTATAGCCCCAGTGCACCATCCGCCGCCGAGCACGCAGAGGTACAAATGTTGTCAAGTTGGTGGCTGCTGCAGGAATACGAGACACACAGGCGGGATTCAACATTGGATGGGGTTCCTCAGGATCCTCAGGGGTTTCAAAAGCCCGGGAGAGAGCATCCGCTTGAATGTTCTTCTCTGCTGGATGGAACACCAGCCGGAAATGGAACTGGGCGAAGAACAATGACCAATGGGCTTGGTGGGGATTCAGCCTCTTGGCATCCTGCAAGTACAACAAGTTTTTGTGATCAGTGATGACGGTAAACATGTGTTCCGCGCCCTCCAGCAAATACCTCAATTCCTGGAGCGCAAGTTTCAAGGCCAGAAGCTCTCGGTCCCCCACTGTATAATTCCGTTCCGCGGGGGTAAACTTCCTGGAGAAGAAGAAGCAAGGGAATCACTTACCGGTGGAGGCGACCTGTGAGAAGATGGCCCCTGCTCCCAGCGAGGAAGCATCCTCCTCCACGAAGAATGGTTTGCTGGTGTCGGGACTGCGGAGAATGGGAGCTGAGACAAATGCCCTCTTCAGGGTGGTAAAAGCCTCATGAGCTTCGGCTGGCCAATTTCGGGCATCAGCAGCTTTCCTGGTCAGCGCTGTCAAGGGCGCGGTGACCTGAGAGTAGTGTAGGATGAATTGACGATAATTTGCAAACCCCAGGAATTGCTGTAGCGCCTTGAGACCCTGGGGGTTCGGGCCAGTCCTAGATGGCCTGTAGTTTATCAGGATCCATCTGAAACCCCTCCGATGAAATGATGTACCCGAGAAAGGGTATAACCCGCTGATGGAAGGCGCATTTACTCAGTTTGGCTAATAGCCAGTGTTGTCTCAACCGGTGGAGCACCGTACGGATGTGGGTCACGTGCTCCTGGGGTGAGGTGGAGAAAATCAAGATGTCATCCAGGTAGACAATCACTGATGAGTATAACAGGTCCTGGAACACAAAGTTAATGAAATCTTGGAAAACCGAGGGGGCATTACACAGTCCAAAAGGCATCACCAAATACTCGAAATGCCCCTCGTGCGTGTTAAACGCGGTTTTCTACTCGTCCCCCTGGCGGATGCGGATCAAATTGTATGCTCCCCGCAGGTCTAGCTTGGTGAAGATTCTGGCCCCCTGGAGTCTATCAAAGAGTTCAGGGATCAGTGGCAGGGGGTACCGATTCTTCACTGTGATTGCGTTCAGACCTCAGTAGTCAATACATGGCCTGAGAGAACCGTCCTTCTTGCCTACAAAGAAGAATCCCGCTCCGGTGGGAGATGAGGACAGCCGAATGAACCCCTTCTGTAGGTTCTCCTGAATGTAGGCTTTCCTCCTGGTAGAGTGTGTACAGTCTGCCTCTAGGGGCATCTTGTCAGGGAGCAAGTTGATGGCACAATCAAAAGGCCGATGAGGAGGCAGGGTATCTGCTTCCACTGGGTTGAACACATCAGGAAAGTCCTGGTATTCCTGAGGTAATGCGGCTTTATATGGCTGAGGAGCCCTGAGGAGGGTCATAAGGATTAGGCGACGGGGGTCAGCATTTTCAGGCAAGCCGTAGATCAGCAATCACCCCAGCTACTAATCGTCCCGTGCACCCAGTCGATGATGGGAGAGTGAAGTCGCAACCAGGGGAGTCCTAGGACGAGTGGGTGAATGGACTGAGGTAAAATCAGTAGATGAATAATGGTGGCGTGATCTGAGTGATGGGCTGCGGAAGGACCGTGCCTTGGATAGACGTTACCTGTAGGAGAGGTTGGCATGGCCCCATCGGCTGTCCCAACTGCTTAAGGAGTTTGGCACTAATAAAATTTCCCCCCGCTCCGGAGTCCAACGAGGCCCTAGTGTGCACAACAACATCCTGCCACCGGAGGGTAACTGGAACGGTGATCAGATTATCGGGGAGGGGTGCGGAGTAACCCAAGACCATCCCCCTCACAGGGCCTTGGTGCCAGCGTTTCCCGGCCGAGTGGAGCAGGTCTGGATGAAGTGCCCAGCCTTTCCGCAATACAGGCATAACTTATCGCGTCGCCGGCGGGCCCTCTCCACCTCAGTCAGCTGTTGCTGCCCAATTACCATGGGTTCCTCAGAGGCTCTTGCCTGGGTGATGATAGCCGGCCTTGGGGATGGGGTTCTCCTGGCCCAGAAGCCGGATCTTGGAGGCGTCCGCTGCGCGGCCCGCTCCCGGGCTCTTTCCTGGAAGCGGGTATCCACACGGATGCACAGGGCGATCAAGGCGTCCAATGAGGCCGGAAGATCTCGTCCCGCAAGTTCGTCCTTGATCCGCCCCTGTAGACCCTGCCAGAAGATTGCAGAGAGGGCTTGCTGGTTCCAACGAACCTCGGTGGCCAGGGTTTGAAACCGGACTACATAAGTTCCCACAGACCCATCCCCTTGCTGAATCCACAGCAATTTGGCCGTGTTAGAGGATGGCCTCCCTGGAACATCAAATACCAGGCGGAACTGGCGAAGAAACTCTCCCAAATTGGAGAGGAGAGGATCTCCTTGTTCACACAGAGGCGATGCCCATGCCAAGGCAGGGCCTGTGAATAATGAGATAATATATGCAACCTTCACCCTCTCCGAGGGAAAGGCCCAGGGTTGCATATCAAAGTACATGAGACATTGATTTAAGAACCCCCGGCAACTCGCAAGGGTGCCATCGAACCGGGCAGGCTCGGGGAACTGGGGTCCTGAAAAGGCTCCCGCAGGCCTAGGGGCTGCGGGGGCAGGCTGGCGTTGGGCTTGGAACGTCGCCAGCTGGGAGCAGAAATCTCGAAGCACCCCTGACAGGTTATTTAACTGTTCTTGTTGCTGCTGAAGTACCTGCGCCAGATCCATCATCTCGGGCTGCTTCGGCGAGCTCATGGCTTCAGCTTACTGTCCCGTTTTGGTCTGTACGGTCAGATCTCGTGAGCCCTTGGGTCCCCGGTGGAGCGTTGGAGTCAGCGGTAGACCCCGGCCCTCCAAAGGACAGCCGAACAACCCCTAGTCTTCACCTGCGGCGACCACCTTTCCCCGGGAGTTGAGCCCCCAGGTGCTGGCGCCCAACAGGACTTCCGGAACCATGGGATTGGCGGACTGTGGGCCGCAGATGATGCGGAGGCTTGGAGGACTGGGCAAGCGGCCGGCAAGGCAGAGTCAAGATACCAGCAGAGGTCAGGGCTGGCAGCAGGTAAGCAGAGTCAGGATACTAGCAGAGATCAGGGCAGGCAGCAGGCAAAGCAGAGTCAGGATACCAGCAGAGGTCAGAGCAGGCAGCAGGCAAAGCAGAGTCAGGATACGAGCAGAGATCAGGGCAGGCAGCAGGCAAAGCAGAGTCAGGATACCAGTAGAGGTCAGGGCAGGCAGCAGGCAAGCAGAGTCAGGATACCAGCAAAGGTCAAGTCAGGTCAGGCAGGAACGAAGTCAGGAAACACACTCGGAAGCTATCCTTGCTACAAAGTAGAAGCTGAAGCAATGCCAGTGAGGAACGCCGCTCCTTATATAGCTCTCCCCATCAGGGAACTAAGAATCAGCTGGTAGACGCACGAAGACACAGGACCCCCAGGATAGCGTCATCGGGGAAGAGGCTTCGGGATAGGTCCGCCGGCGGGCGAAGGTGGAGTCGCGCTGCAGCTGGCCAACCCGGTACCGCCAGGTATGGTCCAGATTCCCGGGCTCCACACTCGGAAGAGAAGCCTGCCAGGAGCACTGGCGCCATCTTCCCCAGCCCCATCTGGCAGGGAAATGGCCGGCGAACAGAAGCAGAGGCAGCACCGGCCACCCAGCAGCGCGGAACGAGAGCTCCAGAGGCCTGCGCTACTGTTCCCGGGAGAGGACCAGGCGGGAGCGGCGCTGCTTCGGTGAGGGACGCGACAACATGTCGAATTGGAGGAGAAGTATGCTTTTACCTGTTGCTATTTCTTGCTTGAATTTTGCCAGGAGAGTGACTAGGACAGTTTCAGTCCTATGGTGAGGGCGGAATCCTGATTGTGAGTTATGTAGTATTGAGAACTTGTCCATGTATTCCGTAAGCTGTTTGGTCACCAAGCTTTCCATCAGTTTGACTACTAGTGGGATAAACACAACTGGGCGGTAGTTGGCGAGGTCGTTTGTGTTTTCTTAGTGTCTTTTGGTATTGGGGTGAGTAGGATGTTACCATTTTCCTCGGGGAAGAGATCTTGTCGTAGCATGAAGTTTAGGTGGGATGTGAGGTCTGCTATGAAGCGGCCAGGGGCAGATTTAAGTAGATGACTGGGATATATATCTAGTTTGCAGTGGGTGCTGGCAAACCTATGTGTTGCTTGTGTGACTGATTCAGTGGTGAGGAGGGTAAATGTTGACCAGATACGGTCAGCTGGGTATCCATCAGGGATTAGGTCCAGGTTGTTGAAGAAGATTTCGATGTCGGTGTTATGCTGAGGAAGTGTGTTGCATAATTTTTCGTTGAAGTAATTCGCAAGTTTGTCTGCAGGTGGGATGTCTGTGTTGGTTGCGGTGATAGGGGTGGTGTCTAGTAACTTATTTACAAGTTGGAATAGTTTCTTCAGATCTTTATAATCCGGTCCTATTTTAATTTTGTAGTAGGATCTTTTGGTTTGTCTTATTGCATATTTGTATTTTCTATGTATTTGTTTCCATGCATTGAGTGTGAGTTCATCTTTTGTTTTTTTCCATGCTCGTTCAAGTTTCCTGGATTGTGTTTTGAGTTTTTTTAAATTTGTCATTGAACCATGGTATCGAGTTTTGTCTTCTAGATATTCTTGTCTTTAGGGGTGCTATTTCGTTTAGTATGTTTCTGCATCTATCTTCCCAGTGATTGAGATAATGTATGGAATCCGTTTGTGTTGTCCATTCGTTGTCGTATATCAGTTGCCAGAATATGTGTGGGTCTATTTGCCCTCTCGTAGTGTAAGTTGTGTGTTCTGGTATATGGTTTAATCCCTTCTTCCACCAGCCTAGGGATAGGTTCAGTTTGTAGTGGTCGGTCCAAGGTGTTTCTGTCCATTTGATGTCGGTTATTAATAGGTTATGATCTGTGGACAATTTGTGTGATAAGAGGTTCAGTGGGTGTCCCTTGGTGTGGGTAGCTTGCATGTGAGGCCATTTGAGATCCCAGGATTGAAGGAAGTCTTTGCATTCACGTGCATTGATGGAGTTGGGGTCTTCTAGCTGAAGGTTTATGTCACCTAGTATTAGTGTAATAGAGTTGTTTACACAAGTGTTTTAGATTAAGTCCATGAAGATAGGCTGGCTTTTGTTCCAGTTACCGGGCGGTCTATAAAACAGGACGCAGTTCAGATGATCGATCAGGGATTTGATATGGATTCTGAATGAAGCAATTTCTAGTTGGGGTGTTATGGATTCGGCAGTAGTTTCAGTGATGAATTGGGTTTGGTGAATTAGTGCTATGCCTCCGCCTCTCATTTCCAATCTGGTTCGGTGAGTAATTTTGTAGCCTGGAGAGCATAGTTCAAGGATTATGGGGTCCTTTTGATCATGGATCCATGTTTCATTGATGAAGATAAGATCAAGGTTTTCTGAGCTGATCCAGTCTGATATTGTTGTTGTTTTGTTAACTACAGACCTAGCATTGATGAAGCCCACTTGGATATTTTGGTATGGGGCTATTAGGTTTGATGATATGTGGATTTTTTTAGTTGTCGTTCCTTGGGAGGTATGTGTTTGTTGTGATCTTTCCTTCCGTTTTGCTGGTGTTGTCCGTATTTAGATAGTCTTCCTTTATTTTGGTGGGTGTCAATTTGGTGGTGGAGTATTTGATCAGTCTTTGGTGATTTTGTAGGATGGGTATAATTTTATTTTCTGTAAGTAGGGTGGATAGTGTTAGGTGGGTCAGTGAAAGGGAGTAGATTAGGATTGTATTCATTTTGGTGTCTGCTTGGGATAGTTAGGTTACTTACAGTCAGATGATTGGGGGGTGATGTCCTAGGCACAGAGCTCTGTAGTTCTGGTTACCGTTCTGAAGTAGATGTTCAAAGGTATTGCCCCACAGCACAGGGGGTCAGAGGTTCTGAGAGCTGTTTTAATGGTTGGGTTGGTGATCTGAGGAGGGATGGTGAGTTGTAGCTTCGGATCTGTGTTAGTGGTGGTTGAGCTGGGTGGTAGAAGCTGGGAGAAGAGAATGGCTTTGGGCTGCGCCGCCGTGTTCCAGGTCTCGTGGATCCAGGTCTCGGGCTCGTCCGTCGCGCTGCTCTGCTTCACCGTGCTGCATCCACGGCCCGGGCCAACCCGGGTCATGCGGTGGGTCCGATCAGGTCCTTGGCTGCCTTTGCGACCTCGTTGGGAGGGCTTTTCGTGCCTCCATGGCTCCTTTCTTCAGGGCGGCTCAACGGCTTTTCATATGTTGTGTTGCTGTTTCAAATGTTGTAAAGACAGGCACTTTCCCATAATGCCTTTTTATGCTTAGAGCAGAGGCCAAAGGTGATTTTACAAAATCATAAGGAAATCTCCTACAGTTAATAAGGGATGACAGTGCAAGCTTGCTAGCTCTCCAGGCAGCCATAGTGAGTCTGAGAAGCAACTTCCCATAGTGATCTATATATTTAAAGCACCTGTCAAAAGTGAGCTTACCATGCAAACAAAAAAAAAATTACTAAACAGACTTGGAAAAATCCACAATTCCAGGAATAACATGTATAAAAGTCCAAACAAAAAAACAGCACCACGGGCCTTTAAAATGGAACAAAGTTCTTTAATGAATGAGCCTTGACCCGACACGGGCCGTGTTTCGGTGACTAGCACCTGCGTCAGGGGTCTACATAGAATACAAAACATAGAAATAATATATTTTTAAAAATTGTTAACATATAATGAATAAAACCAAGAATTAAAAATAATATCAAGAATTAAAAATAATATTTAGACTCATCAAGTATACATATATAAGCCTATATAAATACCTAAAGCATTTAATATTTTAACATTGCATTTAATAATTTAACATTCTCATATATTATTATATAGTAATTTGAAAATAAATGGATAATTAATCAAAACAAAAAAGGTAATGGTAACTCACCACAGTGATGACGTGGAAAACTTGGGGAATAACTCGAATATTTTCATCTACAATATTCCTTACTTTTGGACAAAAATTTTTCATATATTAATATATGTTTAAAATGCTTATTTTAATTATTAATAATATATTTTATAGAAAGGCCATATTATATAATACTGGCTATAACTGAATTTAAAAATAATTTTTTAAAAACATTTTAAAATATACAACAAATTTCAAACATTACACTGATAATATCATGAGCCTTCAAAAACATTCAAATCAGCACAGAATAAATAAATATATACATCTTCAAATATAAAAGCCAAAAATATAATATCTAGTGGCATTACTTGATCTTAATTTTGAAAAAACAGCATTTTGTCACTATATGTGCATATATATATACATATATACATATGCACATACATATATATGTATCTGTGCATATGTATATATACATATTATAGCATTAACAGGGCTTCTATTATCTTTTGGAGCTCTGGGTATATTTATTTGATTATCTGCCAATTGCAATTAATTATGTAAACTTTATTTGTAACTGCTATAATGGTATTTTAGGTAATGACAAAATACCTTAAAAATTTGCATTTATTTTGTTATCTGCCAGTCACAATTAATTATACAAATGGCATCTTGAATAGTGGCAAAGGATTAACAGGGCTTTAATTCACATATATATGTTTCTCACATCAGCATTCATCTAATAAAATGTCTTCAATATATCTTTTTAAAACATAGCAAAGATGATTTTCATAAACAATAAAATACTGACTTTCATTTTAACTCAAGTGTCAAAAGAAAAAAATCTGTATACCTCAAACTGTATTGCCAAACAGAAGGGTTTCAATGAGTATAACAAACCATAATGCCACAGACATTACCAAAAAGATTGTGCAATTGATAAAAGTTGTTAAATCATAAGGCAGCAAATACTATAGTGCCTAACTTAGAAACTTCCTACAATTTATTGTCATGACAAAAATACCATTATAGCAGTTACAAATAAAGTTTACATAATTAATTGCAATTGGCAGATAATCAAATAAATATACCCAGAGCTCCAAAAGATAATAGAAGCCCTGTTAATGCTTGTAGATGAAAATATTCGAGTTATTCCCCAAGTTTTCCACGTCATCACTGTGGTGAGTTACCATTACCTTTTTTGTTTTGATTAATTATCCATTTATTTTCAAATTACTATATAATAATATATGAGAATGTTAAATTATTAAATGCAATGTTAAAATATTAAATGCTTTAGGTATTTATATAGGCTTATATATGTATACTTGATGAGTCTAAATATTATTTTTAATTCTTGATATTATTTTTAATTCTTGGTTTTATTCATTATATGTTAACAATTTTTAAAAATATATTATTTCTATGTTTTGTATTCTATGTAGACCCCTGACGCAGGTGCTAGTCACCGAAACACGGCCCGTGTCGGGTCAAGGCTCATTCATTAAAGAACTTTGTTCCATTTTAAAGGCCCGTGGTGCTGTTTTTTTGTTTGGACTTTAGTTTGTACTTTGTTCCCTCTCTTTTGTTATACCCAAGGAATAACATGTATAGAATGTTTGTTCGTTTGGGAAGCTTGCCAGGTGCCCTTGGCCTGGATTGGCCGCTGTCGTGGACAGGATGCTGGGCTCGATGGACCCTTGGTCTTTTCCCAGTGTGGCATTACTTATAATCTATTCAGGAAAGACTAAGGGAGGACGAGTGATCTTAAAAGTGTGTTAAAGGATTATTAAAGATACGATTAAAGCAACAGAATTGCATGTTTTATGGGGTAAGGAAGAAACACTGTGCGTTAATCTGGAAAGGGGATGGAAAAATCGATCTATATTATTGTGATACGTAATCCTTCTTCACAGGTAGAGAAAGTGGGCAGAGATTTAATTGAAGATATTCACATGGAGCTATGAAAGGGGAAGTACTACTAATTGGTGATTTCAATATGCCAGAAATTGATTGTGACAACCACATTGCACGGTCATGTAGAAGTAAGGAGATCCTGGATTAGTGCTTTTGAATGGGGACAATGTTTCTGATTTTATAGTGGGTGATGTAGAAATAGCTGGTTAGAACGGAATGAGCTGAGTATGCAAAATGACACATAAACATGTGTATGCAAGGGGGGAAGCAGATGTGGAGCAGGTGAGTGGAAAAGCAAAATTCATGTAGTGATCATGAGCAAAGCCAACATATGACAATGGAGAAAAACTATAAACAAGAGTCTGGAAGGCCGGTTGGTGGAAGTTATGTTAACTGGGACATGATAGCATAAAGTTATGTGATATAGTAACAGAGTAAAGTGATATGGGCACATACACACAGTTAGATTAACGTATAAAAGGAATGGTTTATTACTACTGAAACAGACATTTTGCTAGCACTGCATAGTGCTTTTGCTCCAGGTTGGTAATTCCTTCACAGGAACAAGAAAGGAAAATGACTTTTTGTATGTATGTACTACTTATGAATTGTAATTGGCAAAGCAGCAGTTAGATGTGTATTTTCCTATTTGTAATAAATAAGCTTCTATGATAAATTTATGCTTGGCTAATGGTGTATCTCTTCCTATGTTCTTTAATCCAAATTATTTTATCCAGGGAATAAATGTCTTGAAGTTTAGCCTTGCATCTTGCAGCCTGTCTGATAAGGAGTCATAGGTATAAGGTTTAACACAGCCAAGGAATTTTCCTCAAAGCAAGGAGAACTTCTCTAAGGCTGAAGTGTAGTTCCCTCCCAAGGGGTTGGGATTACTGTGATCATCTGGCATCCAGTTGTGTAACATTTGGACCAACCTGAACTATTTTGGGATACTGCAAAAGCAGTGTTGCGGGGGATATCATCTCCTACATTACTGCTTGGAAGAAAAAGTTGGCTGCCAGTATAGTTCACTTGGAGGCAGTGGTGTGCTGGAGCCGGCTCGCACCAGCTCGCAAGAGCCGGTTGTTAAATTTTCTTCCGATTTGCGAGCCGGTTGTTAAAACGCGCGAGCCAGCTCTGGCTCTCCTCCCTCCCTCCGGATCCGGTCCCTCACCGACTCCTTGTCCTTCGAATTCTTTGGGGCAGGCAGTCTTGCCTGCCCGCTGCCAGCGCTGACTCTCCCCCGCTGCCGGTTTGCGCTTTAAAAATGGCCGCCGAGACTTCCAGAGGTGGCCTCGCGAGACTTCTGCTGAAGTCTCGGCGGCCATTTTGAAGCACAATCCGGCAGCGGGGGAAGAGTCAGCGCTGGCAGCGGGCAGGCAAGACTGCCTGCCCCGAAGAATTCGAAGGACAAGGAGTCGGTGAGGGACCAGATCTGAAGGGAGGGAGGAGAATTCGCTGAACAACTCGGGAGGGGGTGGCAGGGGAAAGAAGGGAGTCGCTGGGCATGGGTGGATGGAGTGGAGAGAAAGGTCACTGGGTATGGGTGCATGCAGGCCAGGGGAGAGGAGGGACACTGCTGGATATGGGTGGATGGAGGGCAGGGGAAAGGAGGGTCACTGGGTATGGGTGCATGCAGGCCAGGGCAGGGGAGAGGAGGTTCACTGGGTATGGGTGCATGCAGGGCAGGGGAGAGGAGGGTCGCTGGGTATGGGTGCATGCAGGGCAGGGGGAGAGAAGGGTCGCTGGACATGGGTGGATGGAGGGCAGGGGGAGAGAAGGGTCGCTGGACATGGGTGGATGGCGGGCAGGGGAGAGGAGGGGAGAGAAGAAATGCTGAACATGGATAGAGGGGAGGGAAGAGTGAGAAAGGAGATGAGATGAGGGAAAAGGAAGAGAGGAGAAAAACTGCACATGGATGAAGAAAATAGTCAGAAGCTGAGGACCAGAAATGAAGAAGAAAGGAGGAAAGGAAAGAAATAAATGGAAAGGAAGCCCTGGAAATGGAGTTAAGAGGACAGTTAGCAGCAGAATTGGATACTGGGCCAGCATGATCAGAAAAACAGTCACCAGACAATAAAGGTAGAATAAAATCATTTTATTTTCATTATAGTGTTTGGAATATGTTCACTTTGAGAATCAGGTGCTCAACATTAAAAGTTTATATTTATTTACTTATTTATGGCATTTTATCACACATTAAACATGAATTAGATTGGAACCTGGGATCATTTAATTTTTTTTCCTGGCGTAACGCACTGCCGCCCCCCCCCCCCCCCACCAGGCTCACTCCCCGGCTATAGCCAGCTCTGCAATTTGGAGGGGGCGCAGAGGGGGACCGGAGAGAGAGCCTGTTGTTAAACATTTACCAGCACACCACTGCTTGGAGGGTTAGTTGTGACAAGTGAAATGGGCTTATATATGAACAAAATCTCGGGAGACCAAAGACACCCTAGGATCTACCCAGATATCATTGAACTCTCTAAATCCATGAGCAAACCACCTGTAGTTTGATCTACCAGAAATATAAATTTTACAAATATGGGAATCGGGCGGGTAGGCACTTGGCGAGAGTAATTAAATGCTGGGGTGGATCTCGAGCAGAACATGCCTTGAAGAATGCTTCAGGTATGCTAATCATGCATAGCAATAAGTTCACAGATATATTTCGCACACACTTTGAAACCCTCTATGCTGATGTTGAGCAAACTCTGGGAGAAATGTCTCAGGGCTTAGATCACACCAGGGTATCACGACCCCCGCAAGCAAAGTAATTTCAGGAACCAAGCAAATCTCTTAAGACTAGGGCTGCCCCTGGGATGGATGCCATACAGGGACAAATCTTGGGTCTTCTTGGGTGGGGACATTTCCATTGACTTGGGAGGAGCAGGTTCTAAAATATCAGGGGGTGAATCTGCTATCTGATCTCTCTGACTTGTATTCCATGAATGTTCAGAGTCTTTTGGAAGATTTTCAGAAAGATTTTGACAAAGTTCCTCATGAGAGACTCCTGAGAAAATTAGAGTCATGGAATAGGTGGCAATGTTCTAGTGTGGATTTGGAATTGCTTATTGGACAGAAAACAGAAGTAATTTCTCTTAATGGAGGAGAGTGAATAGGGACTGCCACAGGGATCAGTACTGGGACCGGTGCTATTTAACATATTTATAAATTATATGGAAATCGGAATGACAAATGAGGTGATTAAATTTGCAGATGACAGAAAACTATTATAGGTTGTTAAAACACATGCAGATTGTGAAAAATTGCAGGAAAACCTTAGGAAATTGGAAGACTGGGCATCGAAATGGCAGATGAAATTTACAAATGCAAAGTGATGTACATTGGAAAGAATAATCTGAATCATAGTTACATGATGCTAGGGTCCACCTTGGGAGTTAGCACCTGGCTCTGCCCTGATGACTCTGCTTCAGTCGCAGCCCTCTGCCATGGCGGTTATCTTTTTTTACATACTCCTCGCCCTGCTGGTCGCGGGGGCGGTGTTGGACTTCTTCTCTCTCCCTCCTCCAGATTTCAACCCCTTCTTCCACCTCAATCTCACTGTTTTTCCTCCTTTGAAGTCCACTCTATATCCGCCTTTTCTCTCCTCTGCCTCTTCGAATAGCGGTCATTTATCGTCCCCCTGATAAGTCCCTTTCATCCTTTCTCAGTGACTTTGATGCCTGGCTTGCATTCTTCCATGATCCTTCCTCCCCCTCTCTCATCCTTGGTGACTTTAATATTCCTGCTAATGATCCTTCCAACTCTTATATTTCCAAGTTACTCACTTTAACATCCTCCTTTAATCTCCAACTATGCTCCACCTCCCCCACTCATCAAAATGGTCACTGTCTTGATCTCATCTTCTCCTCCAACTGTTCACCCTCTAGTTTCCTTGCCTCTGATCTTCCCCTCTCTGATCACCATCTTATAACTTTCACACTTAAATCTCCTCCCTCCCAGTCCCGTCCTATCTTATCTAATTTATCTAGGAATCTTCACGATATTGACCCTTCATCTCTATCCTCCCATGTTTCAAACCTCCTCTCTACTGTGGCACCATCCACGTCTGTCAACGAGGCTATTTCTTCTTACAACAATACTCTATCCTCTGCCTTAGACACTCTTGCACCTTTGATGACCCGCCCTATAAGGCATACAAAACCCCAACCTTGGCTGACTTCTAATATCCGTTACCTACGTTCCTGTACCCGCTCCGCCGAACGCCTCTGGCGGAAATCTCGGGCCCTTGCTGATTTCTTACACTTTAAGTTCATGCTGACCTCCTTCAAATCTGCTCTTTTACGCGCCAAACAGGATTATTATATCTAACTGACCAACTCTCTTGGCTCTAACCCTCGACTTCTCTTCAGCACATTGAACTCTCTCCTCAAGGTGCCCCCTCCCCCAACTCCCCCTTCATTATCTCCTCAGACCCTTGCTGAATTCTTTCACGACAAGGTTCAAAAGATAAACCTTGAATTCTCTACCTCGCCACCTCTCCCTCCACTAGTCCGTTCCCCTCTCTCTCCTTCCCCTCATTCCTTTTCCTCCTTTCCTGAAGTTACTATAGAGGAAACTACACTTCTCCTTTCTTCCTCAAAATGTACCACCTGTTCCTCTGATCCCATTCCCACCCACCTTCTTAATGCCATCTCACCTGCTCTTATTCCTTTTATCTGTCACATTCTAAACCTCTCACTTTCCACTGTGACTGTCCCTACTGCCTTTAAACATGCTGTGGTCACACCTCTCCTTAAGAAGCCGTCACTCGACCCTACTTGTCCCTCTAATTACCGACCCATCTCCCTCCTCCCTTTTCTCTCCAAATTACTTGAGCGTGCTGTTCACTGCCGCTGCCTTGATTTTCTCTTCTCACATGCTATTCTTGACCCACTACAATCTGGTTTTCGCCCTCTCCACTCAACCGAAACTGTGCTTACTAAAGTCTCCAATGACCTATTACTGGCCAAATCCAGAGGTCTCTATTCCATCCTCATTCTTCTTGATCTTTCCACTGCTTTTGACACTGTCGATCACAGCATACTCCTCGATACCCTGTCCTCACTTGGATTCCAGGGCTCTGTCCTTTCCTGGTTCTCATCCCATGGCTTTTCCTACCATCTCTATGCTGATGACTCCCAAATCTACCTTTCTACCCCTGATATCTCACCTTGCATCCAAACCAAAGTTTCAGCGTGCTTGTCTGACATTGCTGTCTGGATGTCTCAACGCCACCTGAAATTAAACATGACCAAAACCGAGCTTCTCATTTTTCCCCCCAAACCCACCTCCCCACTCCCCTCATTTTCTATTTCTGTTGATGGCTCTCTTATTCTCCCTGTCTCCTCAGCTCGAAACCTTGGGGTCACCTTTGACTCTTCTCTCTCCTTCTCTGCTCATATCCAGCAGATCACCAAGACCTGTTGTTTCTTTCTTTACAACATCCGTAAAATCCGCCCCTTTCTTTCCGAGTACTCTACCAAAACCCTCATCCACACCCTTATCACCTCTCGTTTAGACTACTGCAATCTGCTTCTTGCTGGCCTCCCACTTAGTCACCTCTCCCCTCTCCAATTGGTTCAAAACTCTGCTGCCCGTCTCGTCTTCCGCCAGGGTCGCTTTACTCATACTACCCCTCTCCTCAAGTTGCTTCACTGGCTCCCTATCCGTTTTCGCATCCTGTTCAAACTTCTTCTCTAACCTATAAATGTACTCACTCTGCTGCTCCCCAGTATCTCTCCACACTCGTCCTTCCCTACACCCCTTCCCGTGCACTCCGCTCCATGGATAAATCCTTCTTATCTGTTCCCTTCTTCACTACTGCCAACTCCAGACTTCGCGCCTTCTGTCTCGCTGCACACTACGCCTGGAATAAACTTCCTGAGCCCCTACGTCTTGCCCCATCCTTGGCCACCTTTAAATCTAGACTGAAAGCCCACCTCTTTAACATTGCTTTTGACTCGTAACCACTTGCCTCCACCTACCCTCCTCTCCTCCTTCCTGTACACATTAATTGATTGATTTGCTTACTTTATTTTTTGTCTATTAGATTGTAAGCTCTTTGAGCAGGGACTGTCTTTCTTCTATGTTTGTGCAGCGCTGCGTACGCCTTGTAGCGCTATAGAAATGCTAAATAGTAGTAGTAGTAGCACCCAAGAAAAATATCTAGGTGTCGTTGTAGATAATACACTGAAATCTTCTGTTCAGTGTGTGGTGGCAGAGGCCAAAAATACCCCCAGGATGCTACGAATTATTAGGAAAGGGATAGTAAATAAGACTGAAAATACTATCATGCCTCTGTATCGCTCCATGGCGACCTCACCTTGAGTATTGTGTTCAATTCTGGTTGCAGTACCTCAAAAAAGATATAGTGGAATTAGAAAAGGTTCAAAGAAGAGTGACCAAAATGATACAGGGGATGGAACTCCTCTCATATGAGGAAAGGCTAAGGAGGTTAGGGCTCTTCAGCTTGGCAAAGAGACGGATGAGGGGAGATATGATTGAGAGTTGCAAAATCCAGAGTGGTGTAGAATGAGTAGAAGTGAATCGATTTTTTACTCATTTCAAAATTACAAAGACTAGGGACACTCATATGAAGTTTGTGACAAGGCTACATCCCCGAGGTATAGAGTGAAGCAGCAAAACCATGAACTACATATCCCAGAATGCATTTCCAGTCCTAGCAGTGAGATCCCAGGGGATAGGCAAGCTGGCCATATACCGTCTCTGACCACAAGAGGGAGGGTGAATGAAGGAGCCAGTTCCCCAGGACCCGCAATCAGTATCATGCTGCCCACCTGTACTAGGGAGGGGTGGGCTGAGAAGCAGGAGGAGGATTGGATGGAAGAGGGAATTAATCAGCCTGAGCAGGGGAAGAAAGCAGAACGGAATGGGAGCTTGAGAGCTGAGGAAGGTAGCCCCTGAAGGTTTGGAAACCTACATGGTTTTGGAATTTATTTTGGTTTAAAGCCTGTTTTTCTTTTGGGAGACCTGTTTGCTTTGGGGAAACCATGAATGGTGGGGGAATTACTAACCTGTTTTGAAACCTGATTATTTTGAGAACCTCTGAAGTTGGAAGGCTTGTTTATGAAGGAGGGCTGCCTGGTGGGAAGAGGGGTTCAGTTCAGGAGGAGAGAAGCAGTTGCAGGCTGAAAATCCTTGGGCAAGAGAGGTCCCTAAAGTACTGAAGCAGGCTGAAATACCTTGGGTGGGAGGAAGTCCCAAAAGTATTGAACCTCCTGAAAGTAAAGGCTGCTGGGTGATTAAGTGTTTGTCTTGAGGGGAAATCCTGCTTGTGGGACAAGTACTATTTGTTTGCTACTGACTGGGACAAAAAAGCAGGGATTTCCAAAGGACTATTGCATTCCCCTCAGGGAAGGGGGCAAAGTCTTTGTGTAATTGGCTGATGTACTAAGCAAGGCAGAACAGCCCTGCCTGAGAAGCAAGTCTAGGGTTACCATATGGCTCCAGAAAAAGGAGGACGGATTGAGCCAGCCGGGTTTTACTTCCATTGCTTTCAATGGAAGTAATTGAGCCAGCCGGGTTTTACTTCCATTGCTTTCAAAGCAATGGAAGTAAAACCCGGCTGGCTCAATCCGTCCTCCTTTTTCTGGAGCCATATGGTAACCCTAAGCAAGTCTCTACTCTGGACTGGAGTGAAATTTTGTTTATGAATCTGGAAAATAAAGGAATGTTTTGAAGTATTTACTGGTGGCAGTTTTGTGAAGTTCTGGCTATTCATGGGAGGCAGCTTCTTCCCCCATACTGGAGCAGCAGGCCCGTTTACAAGTTACATGGAAATATTTTTAAAACAAATAGGAGGAAATATTTTCCCCCTCAATGAAAAAGTTAAGCTCTGGAACTTTTTGCCGGAGGATGTAGTAACAACAGTTAGCGTATCTGGGTTTAAAAAAGATTTGGACAAGTTCCTGGAGGTTTCTATTGAGACAGACATGGGGAAGCTACTAGTTGCCCTGGGATTGGTTGCATGGAATGCTGCCACTATTTGGATTTCTGCCAGGTATTTGTAACCTGGCTTGGCCACTGTTGGAAACAGGTTACTGGGCTAGATGGACCATTGGTCTCACCCAGTATGGCTATATTTATGTTCTAACTACAGATGTGAGCCACTTACCTTCTATCGGGTGTATCTTTCTATTCAATATGATGCTAGGGCCAAAGTGGCTTTGAATGGACAATGAGGTGGAGGAGTGGAGCTGTATGTGAAAAACTATATCAGAGCGGCTGAAATGAGGGAAACCTGTGGAAAGGAAGAAGCTATATGGAATGTCCTGGAAAGAGAAGATGGAACCTGTAGCCACATGGATGTTATCTACAGACCTCTGGCACAAATGAAGAAGCTGGACAAGGATCTGATAGAAGATATTCAAAAGTTTGGTATGAAAGGGGAGGTGCTACTACTACTACTTATTTCTATAACGCTACTAGACGTACGCAGCGCTGTGTTAGGAGATTTCAACTTGCCTGATGTAGAATGGAACATCCTGTCATCAGAATCGGAAAGAAGTAGAGAGATTATGGATACCTGTCAAAGTGCCTTGCTCAGACAAATGGTGACGGAACCCACAAGAGAAGGGTTGATGCTGGATCTAGTGCTCACAAATGAAAGAAGGGTTTCCAGTGCCTATGTGGATGCCCACCTATTTAATAGTGATCATCATATGATATGGTTTGATATAAATGCAGATGTACAAAACTCAAAGTACTGGATTTCAGACGTACTGATTTTGGTAAAATGGAGGAATACCTAAAGAAGAAATTGATGGCATGGGTGGGCGTGGGTAAAGTGGAAGTGCAGTGGTCGAAGCTGAAAACTGCTATAAATATGGCAACTGATCTGTACACAAGGAAAGTAAACAAAAAACAAGAGAAAAGGAAGCCTATATGGTTATCCAAACAAGTGGCTGAAAAAATAAGGGGCAAGAAATACAGAAGAATGCAACAAAAGGATCACAGACAAGATTTTTGGATTAAACTCAAAGAAGCAAAGAGGGAAATATGGCTACCGAAAGCAGGGGCATAAGAAAAATGGCTAAAGATGTCAATAGAGGTGACAAGACCTTTTTCATATATATTGGGGAAAAGATAGAAAAGGAATTAATAGACTGAAACATGCTGAGAATGGCTATGTGGAGAGTGATGAGGATAAAGCGAAAATGATAAATACTTCTCATCGGTGTTCACGGAAGAAAATCCTGCAGAAGGTTTGCAGTTGTCTGGCGATGAATTATCTGGGAATGGAGAGGATATTGTACCATTCACGAAAGAAAGTGTTTATAAACAGTTTAAGAAACTGAAAGTGGACAGATTTATGGGGCCGGATAGGATACATCCCAGGATATTGAGGTCAGAGAAGTCCTGGCGGGACCTCTTAAGGATTTATTTAATAGATCTTTAGAGACGGGAGCAGTTCCTTGGGACTGGAGATGAGCTGATGTGGTTCCTCTTCACAAAAGCAGAGACGGAAAAAGTGGGAAACTACAGGTTGGTAAGCTTCAAGTCAGTGGTAGGAAAAAATAATGGAGTCACTGTTGAAGGAAAGGATACTTAACTTCCTGGAAGCCAACAGGTTACAGGATCCGAGAACATAGCTTCACCAATGGAAAATTCTGCCATTTTTAGATTGTAAGCTCTTTAGAGCAGGGACTGTCTCTCTGTGTCAGGTGTTCAGCGCTGCGTGCATCTGGTAGCGCTATACAAATGTTAATAATAATATTGACTTCTTCGACTGGGTGGCCAAAGAATTGGATGAAGGATGCGCTCTAGATGTAATTTACTTGGATTTCAGCAAAGCTGTTGATATGGTCCCTCACAGAAGACTCATGAATAAGCTGAGAGAGCTAAACTTAGGATCCAAAGTAGTGAACTGGATTGGAAACTGGTTGACCGACAGGCAGCAGAGGGTGGTGGTAAATGGAATCTGCTCCGATGAAAAGAAGGTGAGTAGTAGAGTGTCTCAGGGGTTGGTGCTGGGGCCAATTCCATTTAATATATTTTTGAGCAACATTACTGAAGGATTTGAAGAAAAAGTTTGACTTTTTGTAGATAACACGAAGATAGCCAATAGAGTGGATGGAGTAGAAACCATGAGAAGGGATCTCCAAACGTTAGAAGAATGGTCAAGGGTCTGGCAGTTAAAATTTAATTTGAAAATCCAACTAATCTTTAATACACATGGTAATACTCTGAGTGAGCAGATATCTATTCACACACTCTAATTATATAACAAGATATCTTGTGTGAACTGTAGTTAAAATTTAATGCCTAGCTGTCTGTTCGTCTGTCCAATTTAGATTGTAAGCTCTGTTGACCAGGGACTGTTTTTTTCATGTTCATTTGTACAGCGCTGCGTAAATCTAGTAATGCTATAGAAATGTTTAATAGTAGTAGTAGTAGTAGTGATGCACTTGAGGCGCAGAAAATCAAAACAGATACCAGGTAGGAGGGAAGAGATTGGTAAGCTTGGCTCAGGAGAGGGACCTTGGAATGATGGTTGTGAAACAGTGCGATAAGGCGGTGGCCATCGCCAGAAGGATGCCAGCCTACAGAGGGGTGTTGATGCCCCTCTACAAATCATTCGTGAGGCTCCACTTGGAGTATTGTGTTCAGTTTTGGAGGCCGTATCTTACTAAGGATATAAAAAGATTTGAAGTGGTTCAAAGAAAAATGACGAAAATGGTATGGAATATACGTTGCAAGACTTACGAGGAGAGACTTACGGACCTGAACATGTATACCCTGGTGGAAAGGAGACATTCAGATATTTGAAAGGTATTAATCCGCAAACAAACCTTTTCCAGAGACTGCAAAGCACTAGAACTAGAGGACATGAATTGAGGTTGAAAGGGGGCAGACTCAGGAATAATGTCCGGAAATATTTTTTAATGGAGAGGGTGGTACATACTTGGAATGCCCTCCCGTGGGAAGTGATGGAGATAAGAACTGCAATGGAATTCAAGAATGCGTGGATAAACACAAAGGAATCCTGTTTAGAAGGAATGGATCCAAAAAAACTTAGCGGAGATTAGGAAGCAACATCAGTAATTGGGAAGCAAAGCTAGTACTGGGCAAACTTTTACAGTCTGTGCTCTGATCATGGCTGGACAAATTCTGCTTCAGTAGTTGGAGAACAAGGACAGTGCTGGGCACAGTTCTATGGTCTATACCCTGAAAATGGCAAGGACAAAGCAAGACCAGGTATACATATGAAGTATCACATACCATATAGATGGAGTTTATCTTGTTGGGCAGACTGGATGGACCATACAGGTATCTTCTGTCACTGACTGTGTTACTATGGAGCACTGTGCCATGTTCCACGCACTGATTGTATGGTTACCTATGGGGGGAACAGGGGGAACAGGGGTGCTGGGGATGAATTGTGTCTTCAATTTGTTGCCTGATCTATTGTTTGCATGTTTATCTGTCTATATAAAACGCACCTCCAATGTTCTAATGAAGCCTCCACAAGTCCCAACGTTCTAAATCGATGGTGGTGTAGATCAAAATTCGCCCATGAGTGTTTGCCCTGCCCTCGCGTCAAACATGATGACATCGAGGGCGGAGCAATGGCACTCAACCAATCGCATCACTACGCCCTCGACATCATCACGTTTGACGCAAGGGCGGGCCAGACATCGATCTACACCACTACACAAATGTTGGAACTTTCGGAGGCTTCAAAAGAACGCTGGAGGTGCGTTTTAAATAGAGAGAAGAGAGATGAGGAAAACCGATAGGTGGCTGAAGGGGGGGCAGGGGAGAGAGCACACACACTATCTGTCTCACAGACACACTCTCTCTCTGTCACACACACACACTCGCACGGTGCTGCAAACCACACAGAGGGGGGGAGAGGCAGGGAGACCTGAAACCACAGGAGGGGGGAAGGGGAGGGGGTCCTCAGACCTCAGAGGGGGGAGGGGGTCCAGAGACCACAGAGGAAGGGGGAGGTATCTCTGTCACACACACACTCTCTCTGTCACACACACAGTCAGTGTCTTTCTCTCTCTCTTACAGTCTCTCACACTATGTCTCATACTGAATCACATTCAATCTCTATGTGTCACACAGTCGGTCTCACACCAGGGGCGTAGCTACGGGTGGGCCTGGATGGGCCCAGGCCCACCCAGTTTAGCCTCAGGCCTGCCCACTCACCCAGAAGCAGATCCTTAGCCTCTCCCACCCCTGCCACAGCGCTTCATTTAATGCTGTCGGCGCTGCTGTTGCACAGTCTCCCACCCCCGTGGCAGCGCTTACACTTTGCTATGGCGCTGCCTGACAGCAACGCTACAGATGCGGCACCGACGTCCTGCTCCAGTGCCTTCCCTCTGCCGTGCTGATGTAACTTCCTGTTTAGGGAGGCGGGATGCCTGAAGGAAACAGAAGGGTGCTGGACTTGCCAGGGGCAGAGGGTTGGAGGGAAGGGAGAGAGGTTTTGGATTTGCAGAGAGGAGGTTGGAGGGAAGGGGAGAGGTTTTGGATTTGCAGAGGGGAGGTTGGAAGGAAGAGGAGAGGTTTTGGATTTGCAGAGGGGAGGTTGGAGGGAAGGGGAGAGGTTTTGGATTTGCAGAGGGGAGGTTGGAAGGAAGGGGAGAGGTTTTGGATTTGCAGAGGGGAGGCTGGAAGGAAGGGGAGAGGTTTTGGATTTACAGAGGGGAGGTTGGAAGGAAGGGGAGAGGTTTTGGATTTGCAGAGGGGAGATTGGAGGGAAGGGGAGAGGTGCAGGGAGAAAGAGCCAGATGCATAAGGGGAAGGAAAGAGAGGAAGAGAAGCTGGTTGTGGGGTGGGATCAGAGAGGAGAGGGACACATTGGTGTGGAGGAGGGAGAAAGGGGACATAGGGAAGTATACAGATACAGAAGGGAGATGATGGGCATTAGGTGGGAGCATGGGGACAGGGACACAAATGTGAGATGCTGTATGGGGATGGCACATGGGCACAGAGGGGTAATGCCTGAAAAGGGACGGGGGGGACGGGGATATGGAATAGAGATAAAATGCTGGACACTGGAGAGGGGGGTATATGGACACGGTGGGGGGAGAGATACCAGACAAGGGGGAGAATAGGGATATGCTGGGCATGGGGTGCATAGGTGCACAGAGGAATGATGATGGATGAAGGGATATGAACACAGGGGAGATACTGGACAAGGAAATATAGGAAAACAGAGATGGGAGATGGATGATGGACATGGAGAAAGAAGAAATGTCAAATAGGAGACCCTGGCAAGTGAGTTAAGAGAAGACAGAGGGTAGCAGAAACCAGAGACTGGGACCAATATGATTTGAGAAAAAATGACCAGACAACAAAAAGGTATAAAAAATTATTTTATTTTCAATGTTGTGAATATAATATGTTGGATTTGGAATGTACATCTTGCCAAAGTTGATGGTAAACATGGCTGGGGTCCAGGAAAGGAATCTAGGAAAGGACGCCAAAGTCCATTACCAGGCTGCGCCTTCAGCTTCCAGCAAGCAGGCTTTCTCTGGCCAAGGAACAAAGCACAATTGCCCTAGTTGCAACCCCTAACACCATCCCTGGCATGTGCCATCTTTATATTTTGCACAGGAGCAAATGCCTTTCTTTCTTGTTTCTCTGCTGTTGTACTACATGCAAGGTCTAGTTTCTTGGGGTTTCCATTTAATTTCTATTTCTAGAGTTTGTGGTCACTTATTCTGTATTTGGCATTTGTGTCTTGTGTGTTTGACTGAGGTATTCTGTTAGTGTGAAGTTTCCATGTAGCATTCTGTAGTAATTTGGCTTGTTCAGCTTTCCTGATAAATGTATTTATATTTTAGGGCCCTACTATAATATCTAAGGCACTTCTTTTTCATAGTTAGGATCTTTGTTTTTGGAAGTTAGTGCTGGCATGGTAGATTTGCTCTAGGTTCTGAGTGACTTTTGTTTTATAGATTTTTGTAAAGTCAATTTATAATATGTCTGTAATTGAGATTACACTAGAAAACAAAATTTCTTTGTATGATGAGTTTTTGGAGAATTGTCCTTGCTGTGCTCTGTATCCATTATTGGTGGAGGGCCAGGAGGTTCTCTGGATGCAGAATGTGTTTGGCTTCAATACCATATATGTGTTGGAGGACTATGGCTCAATGGGGCTGAATAGTGTAGTCTATTGTACTTCCCTTATCTCTCAATTGGCCTGCACTGAAGCCTGCACTGCAACCCTCATTGAAGTTATGGGGAGTGGGGTAGGGAGAGAGCATGGGTGCATCAGGTTGCTGTTTTTTCTCTTTCAAAAAAGTTGGCAACTCTAGTGCCCACCCATCCAACCTGTTGGCCCACCCAAAAATTGCCTTCTGGCTACACCACTGTCTCACACACTCGCTCAAATACACTCTCTTGGACTCACAGAGAGTCTGTGTATTGCACACATAGAGGGGCATAATCAAACGCGAACGCCTATCTCCATGGGTGTCTATGTCTGAAAACGGGTACGTGGAGAGGCGGGACAGACCGTATTTTCGAAAAAATGGACGTTTTTGAGCTGGGCGTTTGATTTTTTTTAGCGATAATGGAAACTAAAAATGCCCAGCTCAAAAACGTCCTAATCCGAGTCATTTGGTCGTGGGAGGGGCCACGATTCGTAGTACACTCGCCCCCCTGACATGCCAGGACACCAACTGGGCACCCTAGAGGTCAGTGCGGTGGACTTCAGACAACGATCCCACATGCATAGCTCCCTTACCACGGGTGCTGAGCACCCAACCCCCTCCCCCAAAACCCACTACCCACAAATGTACAACACTACCATAGCTCTTAGGGGTGAAGGGGGCACCTACATGTGGGTACAGTGGGTTTTGGAGATCTCCCATTTACCAGTACAAGTGTTACAGGTAGGGGGGGGTGGGCCTGGGTCCACCTGGCTGAAGTGCACTGCGGTACCCACTAAAAGTGCCCCAGGGACCTGCATACATGCAGGCCTCTAGGACTTGTTGCTGCTGTATAACCTTGGCACACCAGTTCATACCTGAAGACTAATCTCTTCGAAAACGTCCTTTATTCGAATAAGCACGTTTACTCACAGTTAACTGCAGATCCGAGGTTGTGCCCAACTGGCAAAGAGTCTCCCTGGTACTGAGATATGCAGTAGATCAGAGCTGGCAGAATGCTGTACAATGCCCTCTTTCAGCAACATTCAAGGTAAGAACTAAGTTCTGTAACATGGCTAACACATGAAAGGGAGCTAAAACTGTCTTACAAAAATGGCCACTACCTCATGGACTACCGGAAACAAACCAGGGCACACTCTGACCCAGTGAGCAGGGGGAAAAGCACCATGGGAGTAGAGCCTACCAACTACCAACATCGTGAGCGTTTAACACAAGCTAGTGGAATCACGGAGCCCAATACCCTACACCCACCACAATGTATTGCTGATGTGACTCTGCAGTGGGCATAACAGAAAAGGTGTCACACTCACCCGAGAGCCACATCAGAACCAGGGAAAGGCTGTCAGAGGATAGAACACATTCTGCTGTCATGGAGGTGGGTACGGCATTTGAGGCTGGCATAGAGGCTGGCAAAAAAGTTTTTTAATGGTTTTTTTTGGTGGGAGGGGGTTAGTGACCACTGGGGGAGTCAGAGGAGGTGATCCCCGATTCCCTCTGGTGGACATCTGGTCAGTTTGGGCACTTTTTGGGGGCTTGTTCGTGGAAAAACAGGGTCCAAAAAAGTGACCCAAAATCGCGCTGAAACTGCCTTTTTTTTCCGATTATCGGCCGAAGTGTCCATCTCTCCTCAGCCGATAACCACGCCCCAGTCCCGCCTTCACCACGCCTCCGACATGCCCCCATCAACTTTGTTCGTTCCCGCAACGGAGTGCAGTTGAAGACGACCAAAATCGGCTTTCAATTATACCGATTTGGTCGCCCACGGGAGAAAGACGCCCATCTCCCGATTTGGGTCGAAATATGGGCGTCTTTCTCTTTCGAAAATAAGCTGGACAGTGTATCTGTGTGCAACACACTCTCTCTCACAGTCACTGTGTCTCACATACAGACTCGCACACACTCTCTGCCTCACATACACACACTCTCTGTCTCACAGACACACTCTCTCTCTGTCACACACACATACACACTCGCACATTTACTCTCTCTCTCACTCACATAGTCACTCTCACACACACTCTCTCAAGCAAACACACTCCCAGGAAAACCTTGCTAGCGCCCGTTTCATGTGTCTCAGAAACGGGCCTTATTTACTAGTATACTTATAAAAATGATTTAAACAAAACATGGCATCTAGGCAGGGAAAGCACATGATCGATGTATATATTCTTTGATGGAGTTTTTTGTATTTTGGAAGGTATTTTATATTTGTTATATATGTTAGCTTGTTATCTGCTTTAATCTTTATTTATTTTAATTATTAATAAGTAAACAATTTATAATACCTCTCCATCGCTCCATGGTGTGGTTACACCTCGACTATTGCATGCAATTCTGATTGCTACATGTCAAAATAGATATAGTGGGATTAGAAAATGTACAGAAAAGGGTGACCAAAATGATAAAAGGGAGGAAACAATATCCTAAGAGGAAAGACTAAAGAGGTTAGGGTCCTTTCGCTGGGCTGCTTTGCATTTAGCGTGCGCTAAATCTATTAGTAAAAGGAGCCCTGTGAATGCTCAAAGTATCTACACCCCAACTTCAGTCGCTTTGGGAAGTTCTTAATAGCCTTGTTTATTGGTCCCTGATGCAGGCTGCCCAAGATCATCTGCCGACACCCAGCCCATGATCAGTGGCGTAGCTAGCCAGGGGAGCGGCTGCTCCCCCAAATGGAGTTCTTCTGGCACCAGCACCTATTTTTTTCATTGTGCAGCACTGAAAATGTGCGCCGGCGGAAGTCCGCTCTCGCTCCCCCCTGCACCGTCAACCTGGCTACGCTTCTGCCCATGATTGCCATTAATCTTTTAAAGAAATTATCTGTAAGTCATCATATTATCAAATACAAATCACTCAAATTCAAATTATTTACAAAAGTCTCATCAATGTGATATCATTAACTGTAAGCTAGTTCCCCATTTTCTTTTTTTCAAATAATGGTAGTTTTACAGTGCAAACATTTTTGAATGTGTGAAAATCGCTAGCAGGCTTATTTTCGAAAGAGAAGAACACCCATCTTTTGACACAAATCGCAAGATGGGCGTCCTTCCCACAGGGTCACCCAAATCAGTATAATGAAAAGCCGATTTTGGGCGTCCCCAACTGCTTTCTGTCACGGGGACGACTAAAGTTCCCAGGGGCGTGTCAGAGGCGTAGCGAAGGCAGGTCTTGGGCATACCTAACACATGGGTGTCCTCGACCCATAATGGAAAAAAAAGGGTGTCCCTGACGAACACTTGGACGACTTTACCTGGTTCTTTTTTTCTTACGACCAAGCCTCAAAAAGATGGCCGAACGGACCAGATGACCACCGGAGGGAATCGGGGATGACCTCCCCTTACTCCCCCAGTGGTCATTAACCCCCTCCCACCCTCCAAAAAAAATTTAAAAAATATTTTTTGCCAGCCTCTATGCCAGTTTCAAATATCATACCCAGCTCCATGACAGCAGTATGCAGGTCCCTAGAGCAGTTTTAGTGGGTACTGCAGTGCACTTCAGGCAGGCAGACCCAGATCCATCCCCCCCTATCTGTTACACTTGTGGTGGTAAATGTGAGCCCTTCAAAACCCACCATAAACCCACTGTAACCTCATCTAGGTGCCCCCCTTCACCCCTTAGAGCTATGGTAGTGGTGTACAGTTAGGGGTAGTGGGTTTTGGGGGGGCTCAACACACAAGGTAAGGGAGCTATGTACCTGGGAGCTTTTTCTGAAGTTCACTGCAGTGCCCCCTAGGGTGACTGGTTGGTGTCCTGGCATGTCAGGGGGACCAGTGCACTACGAATGCTGGCTCCTCCCACGACCAAAGGGCTTGCATTTGGTTGTCCCTGAGATGGGCGTACTCAGTTTCCATTATCGCCAAAAATCAGAAGCAACCAACTCTAAGGACAACCATCTCTAGGGACGACCTAAATGTCAAGATTTGGGCATCCCCACCAGTATTATCGAAACGAAAGATGGACACCCATCTTGTTTCGATAATACAGGTTTCCCCGCCCCTTCGCCGGGACGTCCTGCGAGGATGTCCTCAGGAAAACTTAGGCACCCCTTTCGATTTTGCCTCTCCACGTGGTCATGCTAAAAAGTATGTAGCTTCACCGTGTTTAAAGATAATCTCATTCCACTCAGCACAGCACATAAATGTAAATAGTAACAGCATATCAAGCTGCAAAATTTCACACTGAAATTCCAAGTGGTTGCTGAGAAAACAGCAACGAATTTTAGAGGGTTACTGTTTTTTGCTTCATCCTGTAGATGTAGAAGGGAAAGTCTGAAAGAACTCACAAGTGGAAGATTTTTATTTATGTATTATTAGGGAAAAAAGGGAATTGGGACTTGATATACTGCCTTTCTGTGGTTTTTGCAACTACAAAAGTGGAGTGGCCTAGTGGTTAGAGTGGTGGACTTTGGTCCTGGGGAACTGGGTTCGATTCCCACTGCAGGCACAGGCAGCTCCTTGTGACTCTGGGCAAGTCACTTAACCCTCCATTGCCCCAGGTACAAATAAGTACCTGTATATAATATGTAAGCTGCATTGAACCTACTATGAGTGGGAAAGCGCAGGGTACAAATGTAACAAATAATATATTCAAAGCAGTTTACATATATTCAGGTACTTATTTTGTACCAGGGGCAATGGAGGGTTAAGTGACTTGCCCAGAGTCACAAGGAGCTGCAGTGGGAATTGAACTCAGTTCCCCAGAACCAAAGTCCACTGCACTAACCTAGGCTACTCCTCCACTAGGATTTATTTACTGCCTTTTTGGAGGAATTCACTCATATATTTTATCACTTCATATACAATTTTGTTTTTACTATTAGAAATAACAGGTTTATTTTCTTTTTCTTAACTCCATGACTCAGTTGTGTGCAGAGGATAACAGAGAGGGGGTCTGCACAATATACCCATATTTAAAAAGTGGGCCACTGATTTTCAAAGCCTCTGTACCCAGTTAAATAAGGAAAATTATCCACCCTCAACTCAGTTAAAATTATGTGTGCTCTCCTCAAATTCCAAGGTTGTATCCTGGGACATGTTCAGATTGCAGACGGTTATTTTCCCACAAAATGTACCTCCAAGAAACAGAGGGTGAGTGACTGAACATACAATCTACTTCAGCACTATTCAGAGAAGCACACATATACCAAAAAGTCATATGTGAAAAGAAGCCACTGTTTTGCACCAGAAAATACTTTCTTAAATTTTCCTGATATCAAAAACCCAGAAAATGTTGGAGTGACTCTCACCTGCACTTACAATCTGGAAGTGAAGACAAGTCAACAGAAGGATAAAGCCACGATGAGAAAAGAGAGCTCTTCTCCAAGAAGTTTCATGAAAATCCATCTCTAGGACCTCTGAAAATAATACAATCATATTACCAACAATACAGTGAAATTAAGCTACACTGATATCAAGAGAAGTTGAGGCTCAGGGACAGAATGTTCCAGCATGACATCTCCAATTGTGTGTGCATGTATGTGTATGTGTGTGTGTGTGGGGGGGGGGTATCTCAATCCTGGAATAGAGCAGGGTTTACTGATATAGTGTTATAGAGAACGAATGGGAGAGCTGCTGCAACTGCCAGTCTTGATCTAGGCCTGTGCCTGAGATCACCCCACAGGTGCAGCAATACTTCTTCTGTAAGTCTGTAGCATGGGGCCTTTCAGCAATTGTGCATTGACAGAACTTGTGATGCCCTCTGCCTTGCATAGGTTTTCATAGTGACAGGAAGCTTGTGCCAGAAAAGGTGGGGCATTTCAGGGCTTGCTAGTGCACAAGTGCTGGAAGAGTCCACGCTGGAAATTACTACTACTACTACTACTTAACATTTCTAAAGCGCTACTAGGGTTACGCAGCGCTGTACAATTTAACATGGAAGGACAGTCCCTGGTCAAAGAGCTTACAATCTAAAAGACGGGTGTACAACCTAAAGACAAGTGTACGATCTAAAAGACAGGTGTAAATCTAAAGACAAGTGTACAGTCAAAAGACAAGTGTAGAGTCAATTACTTAGTGTAGTGTAGTGTAAATTACTTAGAGAAGAAGCAATGTTCCAGCTGTGGGGCTAAATAAAGTACAGCGGTGGATGTAAGAGGGCACATAAGAGAAGGGAGGAGCCAGGCAAGGGTAATGCAGGAGGGGAAGACACCATTTCTAGTGATTCCAGGAGGGACCATTCTCCCCCCCCCCCCCCCCCCCCCTCCACTTTTGCTTATAGATGCCCATAACAGAAATCCAACCATATATCTTCAGTACCAGAATGGTGTGGTCAAATGCTTTGCTCTGGGCACACCTGGTTTTATAAAATGAGGTTTATGTTAGATTTGATGATGGAAATTTACTTTTGAAAAATTTTGTGAAAATGATAACACAGTCCTGCAGCACCATCATCCTATATTTAGAGGCAGGTGCCCTGTAGGGCTACAGGTACACGTATCTTGCCGATATATTTCTGAAGGTTCTTTGGAGAGAAGACCATCTCTTCACCCTGCACATGGTCTCATATCCCATACTCAGTACACACTCCATCACTAAGTGGCAAAACTGCCCTCACTCCCCTTCTGTAACTCTACTGAGAAGTTCGGGGGAGGGTAGTGAGGTTTACCAGAACAATTGGAAGTGTTCGGGGAGTTTATTCTACCTCGTGTTCAGTCTTCTAAGAATAGTCTCTCTGCAGTCTCAGGAAGTTCAGATCCCACAAGATATGTTGAATCTCCGACTCCTCTCCTTCATAATCAAGAAGTTCTGAAATGTAAAACAGGAAACATGTTAGTAAACATTTAGATGGACAAATTAACAAAACATTATGAATACAAGGATGTCAGACAGTGTTTTTCCTAAGTTTTACAGTACAAATATAAATTTTATCACCTTAAACCTGCTTCTTTTCCTTCTCTGTCTGAAAGTGAAAGTAAACGTTTGTGGTTTGTACTTTAACCTTGCTGTAAACTTATGCAGGTGTGGCTCTATAATCAGACCAACTGACACAGAAGTCTCAGGTAGCAGCTTTCAAGGAGTGGCAAATAATAGCAAAATAGAATTTGAATCAACCACAGCAGAAGAGCCTGCTCTCAGGCCAGCCTGCTGCCCTGTAGGTATTTATCCCTCAGCTGACTCAGAGTGTGCCCTTCCAGTCAGTCATCTCTCCTTCCACCTCCCTGACCCAGGGCCGTAGAGAGACTGGGCCAGGCCCCGGGGCCCCACCCCTGCCCTCCCAAGGTCATCGTCATCGCCGCCCCCCTCTGTCCACCACCAGACGGGCCCCCCTGAATTCAAATCATAGCACCTCATCTCGACCTTGCTCCGTGTGAAAGAAGGGCAGCAGCGGCAGTCTGCAGATCGCCTCCCTTTGGGCCTTCCCTCCCTGTGTCCCGCCCTCATCTGACATAACTTGCGCGAGGGCGGGACACAGGGAGGGAAGGCCCGAAGGGAGGCGATCTGCAGACTGCTGCTGCTGTGCTTCTTCCACACGGAGCGAGGTCGAGGTGAGGCGCTATGATTTGAATTTAGGGGGGGCCCAGCCTGGTGGTGGATGGAGGGTGGAGGATGGAGGGAGGTGGGTGGAGAGGACTGCGGCATCTGGTCCCCCTTGGAGGCCTGGGCCCGGAGAATTTTGTCCCCCCTGCCCCCCCTCTTGGCGGCCCTGGGCATCTCTCTTTCCATCCCTCCCCAACCTGGTGTGGCATCTTTCCTCCCACCCTCCTTAATCTACTTTCTCTTGCTCTCCTGCTGTCTAAAGATTGCTGCATCCTGACTCCCACCCTCTCCAATGTAACTTCCTGTTTCCTTAGATGCAAGATGCAGAGAGTGAAGACTCCAGGGCTAGCAGTAGGCAGCAACTGAATTGCTGCCATCATCCCAAGACATCAACTGCTGGTAGACTAGAGAGGAGGGAGAGGGAAGGAGAGATGCCGGACCATGGGCAGAGAGAGGAGAGAGAGATTCTGGTCAACAGGAGGGACAAATGTGTTAGATTTGGGAGGGGGAGAGATGCTGGATAATATGAGGCAGGGAGGGACTGATATTGTACTTGTAGACATAGGAGCCAACTTTCCAAAATGATTGGGGTGCTAAATTTTTTTTTTTTTTTTTACAGGTGGTTCATTCCCCTCCCATGGTACCTTAACATCACCCCCCATACCTTAACATCCTGTCTGCTGCAGTCTTCACCTGGGCAGTGGCAGTTCCACTCATAGGCTGCCTGCAACCTGCACCAGGACTTCTTCCCTGAATAGTCCCGCTCCTCAGTCCCCCTGTACTGTGCAAATATAAGGAGATGCAAATTTCAAAAACGGACATATTTCAATCACTATACTATAGGTTAACAAATACAAATAAAACAAAAAATGGAAAATATGATATAATTTTATTGGACTAAATACATTTTCAATTAGCTTTCAGAGGCCAAAACCTCTTTCCTCAGGTCAGGACAGTATACTGCTGTTACAGTATTCTGTTCTGACACGAGAAAGGAGGGTTTGGTCTCCAAATATTAGTCAAAAATGTATTAAAATTAGTCCAATAAAGATATCACCTTACTTCCATTTTCTGTATTCATTAACACAGCTACCACACTACTTTATCCTAAACTAAAAATAAAATTCATTTTTTCCTACCTTTGTGGTCTGGCTGTTTACTGTTTCTAATTGTGTTGGTCCCAGTCAGGGCTGGTCTTAGGCCGAGGCGACCGAGGCGGCCGCATAGGGCCTCGTGCTTAAGGGGGCCCCGCGCGGCGCACCTCAACTCTGCCTCCGCTCCATCCCGCTCCCGCACCAGCGCTCACAGTCCCATAGGCACCCCAGCCAAGCTGTGTGACCTGCTCCGCCTGCCTCCTCCTCATGTAGCCCTGATACGCCAAAAGAAAATTGTATTTTCTGCCGTCGCTGCCGCCTACCCCCCGCTGAGCCCACCCTCAGCTCCCAGACAGCCCTCCATCCTTTCCGTTCCTGTCGGGGCTGCCCAGCATTTAAACTTTTTTATTTTAAGTTGCAGCGACGGCTCACCTCCAGCCTTTCATTTGCCGCTCAATGTGCCGCCTTCCTCTGATGAGGTATTTCCTGTTTCTGCGAGGGCGGGACACTGAGTGAGAAGGGAAAAGCTGGAGGTGAGACATCGCTGCAACTTAAAAAGGTTTAAACGCTGGGCGGCCACGGCAGGAATGGAGTGGAGAGGAGGGCTGTTGGGGAGCTGAGGGTGGACAGGTGGGGCTGGGTAGCACCTCAAACTCGGGGGCTGGGACAAGTCGACATGGATGGCAGGGGAGGACAATAGGAGGCAAAGGAGAATCAGACATGGATGGGCGGGGAGGGCAGGGAAGAGAGGAGAGTTGCTGGACATGGATGGATGGAGGGGAGGGAAGACTGAAAGGAGATGCACATGGATGGAGGAGAGGGAAGAGAGGAGAAATCTGGACATAGATGGAGTGGAGGATAGGGAAGAGAGGAGAAATGTTTGGCAGGAATGGAGGGAAGGAAACACAAAGGAAGGAGATGCACATGGATGGAGGGGAAGGGAGAGAGGAGAAATGCTGGACATGGATGTAGGGAACGGGAGGAAAGTAGATGCACATGGATGGAGGGGAGAGAGGAGAAATGCTGGATATGGATGGAGGGGAAATTGCTGAATTTAAGGGCTGGATCGGAACACTTTGATGGCAGATGCTGAAACTGGAGAAAGGATAGGGACAGGGCTACAGATGGTAGACAGGACACATAAGGACACAGGAGGATGGTGGACATGGTGAGAGAAAAAATATCAAATGGAAAGAGGACATTGCATAAAACAGAAGACACTGGGACCAAAGCTAATAGAAAAACTAAATGATCAGACAACAAAAGTAGAAAAAAGTATTTTATTCAGAATTTATTAATTGGAATATGTCAGCTTTTGGAAATGTGCATCTGTGATATTTTGCATGTAAGTTTCAATTTTTCTAGTATTGCTGCATGCTGAGTCTGACTTCTTGAGGTAACTTTCCAGTTCAGTATTTTGCCTTCATATCTGTTGTGTCATGTGTTTTTCATGTGTGATCAAGGTGCAGTATTCTGCTAGCGTGTAGTATTTGCAGCCCTTTTTGTTTTTGTTTTCACTAGGTTGTGTACTGGTGTTTTAGAGCCCGGTTTGATGGGTTACAGAGTAATAGGGGAATTTGAAAGTACTGGATCTTTTCTTAATTAATATTTTCCTTTATTCTCCTTTGTTATGAGAATTGGAATTATTAATTGTAGTGGACTTGAACTAAATAATTTCTGGGGAGGGGGGTTTCATGATAGCATTGTGCTTATTATTTCAATCAGTTTTTCTGTACAAGTTTAGCTTCATTTGTCTTTATTTGAAATTTCATAAAATATTTTCTAAAAATTGAATAATCTTATCAATGGGGTGGAGCTAGGGTGGGGGCGGGGCTAGGATGGGGCCCCACCAAATTGGTCTGCACAGGGCCCCACACTTGCTAAGACCAGCCCTGGTCCCAGTCTCTTGTTTCTTCTTTCCTCGATCTTAACTATCCCCCCTTTCCTTCCAGCATCTGCCCCCTCTCTTCCTCCTTTCCATCCAGCGTCTACCCCCTCTCTCTCCCTTTTCCATCCAGCGTCTGCCCCTCTCTTCCCCCTTTCCATGCAGCATCTATTTTCTCCATCCATGTGTTGATTTTCTCCTCTTTTCCCTTTCCCTCATCTCCGTCAGTATGCATCTTCTTCCTCTTTCTTCCCTCCCCTCCATCCATATGCATCTCCTTCCTCTCTCTTCCCTCTCCTCCATCCATGTCCAGCATTTTTCCTCTCTCTCCGCCCCTCCATCCATGTTCAACTCACTTCTACTACTACTACTACTACTACTTATCACTTCTATAGCGCTACAAGGCATACACAGCGCTGTACACTACACACAAAAAGACAGTCCCTGCTCAAAGAGCTTACAATCTAGATAAGACAGGAGACAGACAGAACAATTAAGGGTAAGGGAATAAAGAGGTGAGGATAAAAGGACAGGGCAAGTGAGCAGTGGTTAGTAGTGGTTCCTCTCCATTCTCTCATCTATTGCCCTGCTAATCCTCCCATCCCATGGTGGGGTAAGTCTAGTGACACCTCCAGCAAAGAGGTGTAATAATTATGCAGTATGCTTCAGTCGCAGTAAAAAAAAGACTTGAATGAATGTGTATAGGAGCCCAATGAAAGAGGCTTGAAGAGGCTAAGCCTTCCCAGCCCTATTAAATCAGCATCTTCCTTCTCCTCTCCCCCCTTCTGCCACTTCCACCGCTGCTGCTTAAAACAGAAAAGAGGCACAGGGCTGCTCTGTGTCGCCCACTGCTGGTCCGGTAGGACATAGAGTCTCTAAGGGGATAAGACCAGCAGTGTAGCACATAGAAACAAGAGCCCCACACTCAGTGGTGAATGTGGCGGAGAGGGGGATAGAAGATGCTGAATTAGAGTGAGTTTGGAAGAACAGAAGATGGACTGTAGAGGATGAGGAATACAGAGAATGCTGACATGGGGGGGGGGGGTAGAGTGGAACAGGAGATGCTGGATAAGGGGACACAGGAAGAGAAGGGTGAGAGGGGAGATAGTAAGGCTCATGGGTGGAGAAAGGAAGGCTAGGGTGATGCTGGATGCAGAGGAGTGAACATGGTGATGGAAAGATGCTACAAACGAAGGGTAAATAAGGTGGGGAGTAAGACACAGGGACGATGCTGAATCAGGAGGATGTAGAGAGACAGAGGAATAAAGCAGGACGGGGGGGGAATATGAAGACAGAGGGGCTAGGCTGGATGGAGGAATGAGAGAGAGAAGATATTACATAGTAACATAGTAGATGACGGCGGAAAAGACTTCCTCTCTCTTCCCTTCCCTCCATCCATGTCCAGCTCCTCTCGCCCCTCCATCCATATGCATCTCATCCTCTGTCTTCCCTCCCCTCCATCCATGTCCAGCATTTCTCCTCTCCCCTCCATGTGCATCTACTTCCTCCATCCATGTGCATCTCCTTCCTGTCTTCTCTCTCCTCCACACATGTCCAGCATTTCTCCTGCCCTCCCCTCCATGTACAGCAACTCTCCTCTCTCCCCTGCCATCCCCTCCATCCATCCATGTCCAACAACTCTCCTCTCCCTGCCCTCTCCTCCATCCGTATCCAGCAATTCTCCTCTCTCTCCCCTGCCCTCCCCTCCATGTCCAGCGATTTCTTCTCTCTCCCCTCCCCTCCCATCCATGTCCAGCGATTTCTTCTCTCTCCCCTGCCCTCCCCTCCATTGATCCATGTCCAGCAAGTCTCCTCTCTCCCCTGCCCTCTCCTTCATTCATATCCAGCAATTCTCTTCTCTCCCCTGCACTCCCCTCCATGTCCAGCGATTTCTCTCTCCCCTCTCATCCAATTCCAGTGATTTCTCCTCTCTCCCCTGCCCTCGCCTATCGCCATCCATCCATGTCCAACAAGTCTCATCTGTCCCCTGCCCTCCCCTCCGTGTCCAGTAACTCGCCCCAAACATCACCTGCCTCTTTTCAGCCCCCCCCCCCAAGTTCCAGTCCCAACCTCAGCCCGACCTCTTCTCCCACAACAGTCCTCCATCCTCGTCTTCCTGCCACCCAGAATTTAAAACTCATTTTACCTCGGGTCCCGGCAGCAGTGAAAGGCGAGCAGGCTCGCCTTCAGCCTTCCCTTCTCTCTCAGCTCTGGTCCCACCCTCATTTCCTGTTTCCGCAAGGGCAGGACCAGAGCTGAGAGAGAAGGGAAGACTGAAGCTGAGCCTGCTCGCCTTTCACTGCCACCATGATCTGAGGTAAAATGAGTTTTAAATTCTGGGCAGCAGGAAGGTGAGGACAGAGGACTGTTGAGGGAGAAGAGGGCGGGCAGGTCAGTCTTGGGTTGGAACCAGAAATTCTGACGGCTCGTTCTGGTTGGGTGATGGCGGGCTAGAAAATATTGGGGGTGCTCGAGCACCCACAGCACCCACGGAGTCGGCGCCTATGCTTGTAGAGAGAAAGGAGAGATGTTGGACTGGGAGTCAAAGAGAGGTAAGGAGATTTGTTGGTGGATGGGGTTGAAGGGCAGAAGGGAGGGAGGGAGGGAGGGAGAAATATTGGAGATGGAGAGGCAGAAAGAAGGAAGAAATGGTGGGGGATGGGGTGGACAGAAGGGAGAGAGAATGTTGGGATGATGGAAACAAGGGGCAGAATGAAGGGAGGGAGGGAGAAGTGTTGGAGAGTGGGGGTGGAAGGTAGGGAGAGATGTCAGCATTGGCTAGATGCTGAGTGTGGAGTGGAAAAGTCAGAAAGCTGTTAGGCTTCAAGGATGGCAGGAGAAGGAGAAAGAGAGGGATGAGATGCTAGGAATGATGGAGCAATGCAAGAGAGGCTATGGGAGGGTTGTCTTTTAAAAAGCAGAGGATCTGAAGTTGATGGTGTCTTTGTTGGCAGATGAGCAAGGAGTGCTCTACTTATCACTCCATGAACATTGCCTTTCTTGATTTGTTATTTTAATGACCTCTGATGTAGGCTGTAGCTGAAACTTGGCTAAGTCGGGTTCTTCTTCAATAAAATTGGATGCATGATTTCTCTGATGGTTTCTTACTAGACTACCCCTGCTGGTGCTGCTCCTGCTACTTTTGTCAGTGGAAATTGGGTCACACAGGCTATGCACTGGGCCTTTTAGATACTTTTGGCCTCACATCTGTTTTGTTTTTCTTTTTTGAGGTGCCCATGTTTACACTGCTTTGTCTCTGAATCCCCCTGACACAGCTAGAGACCTTCACCCACCCCCTTATCAGTTAGTACTAAGGAGAGAAACAAGCTCTTTTTCTGTGTAAGTACACATATTACTCTGGCCAGGCTCTGTTCAAATGTGCATGTTCTGATTGGTCATCCTGGTCTAGTCCTGCCCCATCTGGGCTGGGTCAGAGCAAGAATATAACTGCACTATGCACTGGTATTTTTTAGGGAGAAATCCTTTGGAGCATTTTTATTTCTTTTCTTTGGCTTTTTGTTCTGATATTCCATCTCTTTGCACTGTGGAGATATAGCTAAGTCTATGCAGGCAGGCCCTTCATTACCCCCTCTCCGTGCATGGGAGGTTAGAGACTGCAATGAATACTGTCAACCTGAAACCACTTCGAAGCTATGTGAGCTGATTATTCTGCTGGCATCACATTAAAGGCATCTATTATATCCTATTTTCTGGGTGACTGTGAGTCTGTAGTCTATGCACATAGTAAGGGTGGACCAAATAACCCTCCAGCAGCCAAAAGATGAACCCGACTTGGGATGAAATTCAAATCAGTTTAACAAGGTGAAAACAAAACAGAAATAAAAGAAAGCAAATAAGACATAAATAGTTTAAACAAATACATCTACTATAATAAAACTCACCCTCAACGTTCTGAAGACAACATTCTGAAGTCACTCAGTCACTCCCTGAAGGGTTCATGGATTCATGGTGGTGAAGCCACAACACTGACCATGTCTCTCTGCCCCGCCCTCGCATGACGGACCAATCAGAAAAAACACCCTCAACATTCTGAAACACAAAGGACCATCACAACACCGTTCCCAGGCAACACTAGGCAACGTAAGACGGACCAATCAGAGGAAACTACGTGACAATAAGGGAGGAGCATTCCCCAGCAGAATGGCTCATTATCTGTGCAGCACGGAGAGCACAGAACCACCGCTGGAACGAGAGAAGAATATTCCTGCTGTGGGTATGTGCAAAAATAGACCGGGGGGGGGGGGGGGGGAGAAATTTTTAAATGCCTAATGCCAGTACTGAAGAGTGCCAGAGGGCCTATAGCACAGACTATATTTGGGATCGCTTGACATGGAGTCAGAGGAGCCGGAAATCAACGTGCCCGTCACCATCTGGGACGTGGGCGAACAGGACAAGCTGCAGCCCAGCTGGAAGGATTACCCGCGACCCAGTCAGCAGCAAACAGCGACCAAGGACAGCACAGCACATCCCCCAACCCCCAAGCAAAAAACAAAACAAAACAAAAAAAGGCACATATCAACAACCTGCACACACACCGCACCCTCACACACTCACACACACACACACAAATAACTCTGTGACACTTACACACACACACAAAAAAACCCACATGCTAGCGCCCGTTTCATTGGTTTCGGAAACGGGCCTTTTTTACTAGTCTTGTGATAATATCCCAGGGTCCTGGGTCCCTTGAGCCCTTCTATCTCTTGGTCAACACTCCCAGCCTTGTAGTTTACATGAGTTCAGGTCAAGGCCACAAAGTGAAACACTCCTGGTTTTCTTCCTTTATTCCAGCCCAGCAGTTTTAACACTAGTGTAACACACAAAAGGAAAACAGCAAACTGATAGTGTCCAAACCCAAAAGACTTCTCCAAGTCTTTGTCCCCTTTACTTGCTCACCAGGAGCGTCCAGTCCCACTTCAAAGGTGCTCAACAAGTTTCTTTCTGCAGTCTGCTCCCTTCACTATTGAGGGCTGGCAGCACCCCGCTCCAAGAAGCTTCTTTCTGTGGCTTCCCACAACTGCCTTATGCAGTATCTGGAAATCCTTTAGCAGGCTTCCTATTCAGTTCACCACCCTCTGCTTCACAGCCAGAGTTAGGGTTACCTTCCTCCCTACACTTCATAACCTCCGGATGGGAGAGAGCAACACCTTCGTCTTCCCAGGTGCTCTCTTTCCTCTCTGACCTTCTACCTCAAGCCTGCCTATTTTCAGCTGGGGTCTGGGGATGAGACAGGGGCGTAGCTACATGGGGCCAAGGGGGCCTGGGCCCTTATAGATTTGGCCCTGGACCCCCCTGCCGACGACCCTCTCGACCCCCCCTCCCGCCGCCAACGCGCCACCGCCTACCTTTGCTGGCTGGGGACCCCAACCTCCGCCAGCCGATGTCCTCTTCCTTCCTTCCTTCCTTCCTTCCTTCTGTTTCTGAGTCTGACGTCCTGCACGTTGTACGTACAACGTGTTGACTCAGAAACAGAACGAAGGAAGGAAGGGAGGACCTCGGCTGGCGGGGGTTGGGGTCCCCCGCCAGCAAAGGTAGGCGGCGGTGGCGGGTTGGTGGCAGGAGGGGGGTCTGTATGAACCAAAAATGTCTGCACCACGAGGTCGCCGATTTTCCTCCACTCTCCGCCAGCCGCCCGAGTTGGGGCCCCACCTCCACCCTGAACTAGGACGCTGACTCCACCAGGCCCCGACTCTCCAAGAGCGCCCAACAGCAGCCCTCCGATTCCGCTACCCTACGCTGCTCTCAAGCTCCTCCGCTGCGGCCTACCCTCTCACCAGTCCGTTGCTCCCTATGATCGCTGTATCCACCCGTCTGCCGCAGCGGCTTCTCTTTTCTAAAAGCGCCAGACCGCCACTCCCGCCACACGCCATCAAGGGCACACTCACTTGATCTCTCCGCTGCTCTAATTCTTCACCTCCGTATCTTCTCCTGCCCTCCAATGTCTCAGCCCTTAATCCCTGGCGATCTCAGTCCTCGCACTAGGCAGGCTCGGGTATCCTCCCATTATTTGGGTGCAGTGTCTCGGAGGGACTCGGGACACGACCTTCTACTAATCCGCCATCTTGGATCTCCCCCCTGTTTTCTATCTTTTAGCCAGTTTTTAATCCACAATATGACACTCCGGCTTATTTTTGAAAGAAAAGGACACCCATCTTTTGACACAAATCGAGAGATGGGCGTCCTTCTCTCAGGGTCGCCCAAATCGGCATAATCGAAAGCCGATTTTGGGCGCCGTCAACTGCTTTCCGTCGTGGGGACGACCAAAGTTCACGGGGGCGTATCGGAAGCGTAGCGAAGGTGGGACTGGAGCGTGCTTAACACATGGGCGTCCTCGGCCGGTAATGGAAAAAAGAAGGGCGTTCCTGACGAGCACTTGACTGACTTTACTTGGTCTATTTTTTCTTGTGACCAAGCCTCAAAAAGGTGCCCAAACTGACCAGATGACCACCGGAGGGAATCGGGGATGACCTCCCCTTACTCCCCCAGTGATCACTAACCCCCTCCCACCCTAAAATAAACTTTAAAAATATTTTTTGCCAGCCTCTATGCCAGCCTCAAATGTCATACCCAGCTCCCTGACAGCAGTATGCAGGTCCCCGGATCAGTTTTAGTGGGTGGAGTGCACTTCAGGCAGGTGGACCCTGGCCCATCCCCCCCCCCCCACCTGTTACACTTGTGGTGGTAAATGTGAGCCCTACAAAACACACCAGAAACCCACTGTACCCACATCTAGGTGCCCCCCCTTCACCCCTATGGCTATGGTAGTGTTGTACAGTTGTGGGGAATGGGTTTTGGGGGGCTCAGCACCCAAGGTAAGGGAGTTATGCACCTGGAAGCAATTTATGAAGTCCACTGCAGTGCCCCCTAGGGTGCCCGGTTGGTGTCTTGGCATGTGAGGGGGACCAGTGCACTACGAATGCTGGCTCCTCCCAAAACCAAAGGGCTTGGATTTGGTCGTTTCTGAGATGGGCGTCCTTGGTTTCCATTATCGCCGAAAACCGGGGACGACTGTCTCTAAGGACAACCATCTCTAAGGTCGACCTAAATGTTGAGATTTGGGCGTTCCCGACTGTATTATCGAAACGAAAGATGGATGCCCATCTTGTTTCTATAGTATGGGTTTCCCTGCCCCTTCGCCAGATCGTCCTGTGAGGACGTCCTCAGGAAAACTTGGGCGCCCCGTTCGATTATGCCCCTCACTACCTCCTATCCCATGACTCTCTAATTTGCTTTGGAGTCTTTCATGAGGTACTTTTTCAAATGCCTTTTGAAAATCCAGATACACAATATGACCCACTCACCTTTATCCAGTTGTTTGTTCATCCCTTCAAAGAAATGTAATAGATTGGTGAAGCAAGATTTGCCTTCACTAAACTGATGTTGGATTTGTCTCATTAATCCATGTTTTTTAATATGCTCTACAGTTTTGTTCTTTATAATAGTCTCTGCCATTTTGCCTGTCACAGACGTCAGGCTCACCGGTCTATAATTTCCAAAATCTCCTCTGGAACCTTTTTAAAAAATTGACGTTAAATTGGCCACCCTCCAATCTTCCGAAACCATGCTCGATTTTAAGGATAAATTACATATTACTAACAATAGTTCCGCAAGTTCATTTTTCAGTTCTATCAGTAGTCGGGGATGAATACCATCCAGTCCAGGAGATTTGCTACTCTTCAGTTTGTCAAATTGACAAATTACATTCCCCAGGTTTATAGAGATTTTATTCAGTTTCTCTGACTCATCAGCTTTGATTACCATTTCTGGTACTGGTAACTCTATCAAATCTTCCACAGTGCTATGGCTGTCTTCCCTGAGTGCCCCTCTTATCCCTCGATCATCTAGCGGTCCAACCGATTCTTTTGCTGGCTTCATGCTTTTAATATACCTAAAAAATTTTTACTATATGTTTTTACCAACACAATCGTTTTTTCAAAGTTTCTCTTTGCCTTCCTTAGGAGTAGCCTAGTGGTTAGTGCAGCAGACTCTGATCCTGAGGAACTGGGTTTGATTTCCACTGCAGCTCCTTGTTACTCGGGGTAAGTCACTTAATCCTCCTTTGTCCCAGGTACAAATAAGTACCTGTATATAATATGTAAACCGCTTTGAATGTAGTTGGAAAAACCACAGAAAGGCAGTATGTAAGTCCCATTCCCCTTCCCCTTTCCCATTCAACTTGCCATGCCTTATGCTGTTTTTTTATTATTTTCACCCACCCTCCCCTAGGACAACTCTTCATTTATAGTCAGTTATTTTAATTAGGGTAAAAAGCAAGGAGTGCTCTTACAGAGTTTTAAATACATTTCATTACCATCTAAGAAGGAAACACTAAATAAATCACACAATATACTATCTTGCTTATAATCAAAAGAGAAAAACGCCTATATTGCGACCCAAATCGAGAGATGGGCGTCTTTCTCCCGTGGGCGCCCAAATCGGTATAATCGAAAGCCGATTATGGGCGTTTCCAAATGCAATCCGTCACGGAAACGGGTAAAGTTGACTGGGGGCTTGTTGGAGGCGTGGTGAAGGCGGAACTGGGGTATGGTTATCGGTCGAGGAAAGATGGGCGTCTTTAGCTGATAATTGAAAAAAAGGCGTTTTTACCGCGATTTTGGGTCACTTTTTTTTTTACCCTTTTTTCACGAACAAGTCCCCAAAAAGTGCCCCAACTGCCCAGATGACCACTGGAGGGAATCGGGGATGACCTCCCAGGACTCCCCCAATGGTCACTAACCCCCTCCCACCAAAAAAACCCACTTTAAAAACTTTTTTCCCAGCCTGTATGCCAGCCTCAAATGCCGTACCCACCTCCATGACAGCAGAATGTGTTCTATCCTCTGACTGCCTTTCCCTGGTTCTGATTTGGCTCTTGGGTGAGTGTGACACCTTTCTGTTATGCGCACTGCAGTCACATCAGCAATGCATTGTGGTGAGTGTAGGGTATTGGGCTCCGTAATTCCACTAGCTTGTGGCAAATGCTCATGATGTTAGTAGTTGGTAGGCTGTACTCCCATGGTGCTTTTCCCCCTGCTAACTGGGTCAGAGGGTGTCCATGAGGTAGTGGCCATTTTTGTAAGCCAGTTTTAGATCCCTTTCATGTGTTAGCGTCGTTACAGAACTTATTTCTTACCTTGAATGTGGCTGAAAGAGGGCATTGTACAGCATTCTGCCAGCTCTGACCTACTGCTAATCTCAGTACCAGGGAGACTCTTTGCCAGTGGGGCACAACCTGTGATCTGCAGTTAACTGTGAGTAAGCGTGCTTATTCCAATAAAGGATGTTTTCGGAAAGATTAGTCTTCAGGTGTCAACTGGTGTGCCAAGGTTATACAGCAGCAACAACTCCTAGAGGCCTGCGTGTATGCAGGTCCCTGGAGCACTTTTAGTGGGTACCGCAGTGCATTTAAGGCAGGCGGACCCAGGCCCATCCCCCCCTACCTGTAACCAGGGGCGTATCTGAACTGCGGCGGTAGGGGGGGCCAGGGCCAGAGAGGGGGGGCACATTATAGCCCCCCCCCCCCCCGCCGCCGCCGCCGCCGCCGCCGCCATTGCCGATCCCCCTCCCCCCAGCCGCTGCCATTGCTAACCCTCCCCCTCCGTTGCTCGCCTACCTTCGCTGGCGGGGGACCCCAACCCCCGCCAGCCGAGGTCCGCGTCCTCCTGCCGCTGCCGGCTGCCTTTGGTCCTTTCATTCTTCCATTGAAGCTGGCGCCGACGAAAAAGTTTCTTTTGAATCTGACGTCGCTGCACGTTGCACGTTGTACGTGCAGGACGTCAGACTCAGAAACAATTTCTGAGTCTGACGTCCTGCACGTACAACGTGCAGCGACGTCAGACTCAAAAGAAACTTTCGTCGGCGCCAGCTTCAATGGAAGAATTAAAGGACCAAAGGCAGCCGGCAGCGGCAGGAGGACGCGGACCTCGGCTGGCGGGGGTTGGGGTCCCCCGCCAGCGAAGGTAGGCGAGCAACGGAGGGGGAGGGTTGGCAGCGGTAGGGGGGTCCAGGGCGAAATCTGCGGGGGCCCAGGCCCCTGAGGCCCCACGCAGATACGCCCCTGCCTGTAACAGTTGTGCTGGTAAATGGGAGGTCTCCAAAACCCACTGTACCCACATGTGGGTGCCCCCTTCACCCCTAAGAGCTATGGTAGTGTTGTACATTTGTGGGTAGTGGATTTTGGGGGAGGGGGTTGGGTACTCAACACCCGTGGTAAGGGAACTATGCATGTGGGAGCTGTTTCTGAAGTCCACCGCACTGACCTCTAGGGTGCCCAGTTGGTGTCCTGGAATATCATGGGGTCAGTGTACTATGAATTCTGGCCCCTCCCATGACCAAATGGCTCGGATTAGGACGTTTTAGAGTGGGGCATTTTTAGTTTCCATTATTGCTTAAAAAAAACAAACACCCAGCTGAAAAACGTCCATTTTTTCGAAAATACGGTCTGTCCCATCTCTTCATGTACCCGTTTTCAGACATAGACGCCCATGGAGATAGGCGTTCGTGTTCGATTATGCCCCTCTATATAAACCAAAAGACACTTTTATATTAGGCTAATATCCTTAATACTGTAGCAAGTTTTAAATTATTGAAAAACTCAAAAACACTAAGATGGAGTCAGCAGTCCAGCAGCGAGAGGGGTGCTATCTAGTCTTTTGCATTCAGTGTCACATTTATGATTATCTCCCAGTTGGTGAGATGTCATATGTGTGTGCCCGATGCAAAGAGCTCCTAGCTCTTAGAGAACGTGTCCGTTCTCTTGAGGCTAGAGTAGCAGACTTGGTGGAGCTGAGGGAGACAGAGAGGTACATAGAGGAGACCTACAGGCAGTGATGTGCTGGAGCCGGCTCTGTCCGGCTCGCAAGAGCCGCTTGTTCAATTTTGACAGCTCTTTCGAGCCGGTTGTTGTTGGGGGCGAGCCGGCTCCATTAGGGGAGGTAAGCATGGCAGGAGGGCGCCATCACAGGCCATGCTTACCTCCCCTGCCGCTCCGAAACATGGTAAACGATGTCCTTCGCCCCCACCCTCCCGCTGCTGCTCCCATCTGACTTTTTAAATTACCTCCGTCGAAACCGCTATTTAAAGCCCTGCTGCGTGCAGGCCATCTCTCCAGGCTTCCCCTGCTTGCTTCAGTGACGTTCGCGCCCATAGTCCCGCCTTCTGACGTCATTTCCTTTTTCCGCGAAGGCGGGACTAAGGGCACGAACATCACCGAAGCAAGCAGGGGAAGCCTGGAGAGACGGCCTGCACGCAGCAGGGCTTTAAATAGCGGTTTCGACGGAGGTAATTTAAAAAGTCAGATGGGAGTGGGAGGGGAGGGTGGGGGCGAAGGACATCGTTCGCTGGACATGTTTGGGAGCGGGAGGGAAGGGCAGGGGGGGAGGAGAATCACTGGGTATGGATGGGGAGAGGGGGGGCAGGGGAGAGATTTGCTGGGCATGGATGGGGAGAGGGGGGGCAGGGGAGAGACTTGCTGGGCATGGATGGGGAGAGGGGGGCAGGGGAGAGACTTGCTAGGCATGGATGGGGAGAAGGGGGCAGGGGAGAGATTTGCTGGGCATGGATGGGGAAAGGGGGGCAGGGGAGAGACTTGCTGGGCATGCATGGGGAAAAGGGGACAGAGGAGAGATTTGCTGGGCATGGATGGGGAGAGGGGGCAGGGGAGAGACTTGCTGGGCATGGATAGGGAGAGACTTGCTGGGCATGGATGGAGAGAGGGGGGCAGGGGAGAGACTTGCTGGGCATGGATGGGGAGAGGGGGAAGGGGAGAGACTTGCTGGGCATGGATGGGTAGAGGGGGGCAGAGGAGAGAGGAGAGTTTCAGGACATGGATGGAGGGGAGAGCAAGAGAAATTCTGGACATGGATAGAGGGGAGGGAAGGGAGAGAGAAGAAATGCTGGACATGGAGGGAAGATAGAGGAAGGAGATTAGATGAGGGAAAAGGAATTGAGGCGAGAAACTGCACATGGATGGAGAAAATAGGAAGAAGCTAGATCCACTGGACAGTCAAGTCTGCGGAGGACCAGAAATGAAGAAGAAAGGAGGAAAGAAAAGAAATAAATGGAAAGGAAGCCCTGGAAATGGAGTCAACGGAACAGATAGAGAGCAGCAGAATCAGATACTGGACCAGCATGATCAGAGAAACAAAGTCACCAGACAACAAAGGTAGAAAAAAATAATTTTATTTTCATTATAGTGTTTGGAATATGTCCACTTTGAGAAATCAGGTGCTGAACGTTAAAAGTTTATATTTATTTACTTATTTATTGCATTTTATCCCATATTAAACATGAATTAGATTGGAACCTGGGATCATTTAATTTTTTTTCCTGGAGAGAGTAATGCATTGCCCCCTCCCCCCGGCTATGGCCAGCTCTGCAATTTTGGGGGGCGCCGAGGTGGACGGGGGGGGGGGGGGGGGGCGCCGAGGTGGACGGGGGGGGGGGGGGGGGGGGGGCGCCGAGGTGGACGGGGGGGGGGGGGGGGGGGGGCGCCGAGGTAGACCGGGGAGAGAGCCTGTTGTTAAAAATTTACCAGCACACCACTGCCTACAGGGATGTTGTAGAGAAGTCCCACCTCCAGTCTGGTAGCCCTTGTGCTACCCTGGAGGAGGGAGGTCTCCTAGAAGGAGAGCATCACCCTGGTGAAGTAGGAAGTACTCCTGTAGCCAGGACCTGCCCACCAGGGGATGTACTATCCTCTCGCACCGAGGATATATCTCCAAGTGCTGCCCGGGAGGGAAAGGTTAGGACAGCTGTTGTAGTTGGTGATTCGATCATTAAGCATATAGACAGCTGGGTGGCTGGAGGACGTGAGGATCGCCTGGTGACTTGCCTGCCTGGTGCGAAGGTGGCGGACCTCACGCGTCACCTAGATAGGATTCTAGATAGTGCTGGAGAGGAGTCGGCTGTCTTGGTACATGTGGGTACCAATGACGTAGGAAAATGTGGGAGAGAGGTTCTGGAAGCAAAATTTAGGCTCTTAGGTAGAAAGCTCAAATCCAGATCCTCTAGGGTAGCATTTTCTCAAATGCTACCTGTTCCACGCGCAGGGCCCAAGAGACAGGCAGAGCTCCGGAGTCTCAATGCATGGATGAGACGATGGTGCAGGGAGGAGGGTTTTAGATTTGTTAGGAACTGGGCAACATTCTGGGGAAGGGGGAGCCTATTCCGAAAGGATGGGCTCCACTTTAACCAGGGTGGGACCAGGATGCTGTCGTCGGCTTTTAAAAAGGAGATAGAGCAGCTTTTAAACTAGAAATGGGGGGAAGGCCGACAGTCGCTCAAGAGTGCATGGTTCAGGATAAGGTATCTTGCAAAGATATCTCACAAACAGGGAAGATAGGGTTTCTGGATAGTGAGGTTGCACAACAGACCGTGGTAGGCCAGGTGCACTTAAATACAACTAAAAATCAGACAAAAGATGGCAAATCAGTAGTGTCCAGTACTAAGCATCATACAAATAGGAACAACAAACATACTTTGAAATGTCTATATGTAAATGCTAGGAGTGTAAGAAATAAGATGGGAGAGTTGGAATATATTGTACTAAATGAAAAATTGGATATAATATGCATTACTGAGACCTGGTGGAAGGAGGATAACCAGTGGGACACTGTCATACCGGGGTACAAAGTATATCGTAGTGATAGGGTAGACCAGACTGGTGGAGGGGTAGCATTGTATATTAACAAGAGCCTTGACTCAGATAGATTACAAATTCAGCAGGACACAAATCACACCCTTGAATCATTGTGGGTTGAAATTCCATGTATAAAAGGGAAAAGGACGGTGATAGGAGAGTACTACAGTCTGCCTCGCCAGGATGAGCAGGTAGATGCAGAAATGATAAAAGAAATCAGAGACGCAAACAAAATAGGCAATGTGATAATAATGAGTGACTTCAATTATCCAAACATAGACTGGGTAAATGTAATATCGGGACACGCTAGAGAGGTACAATTCCTTGATGAAATCAAGGACAGCTTTATGGAGCAGCTGGTGCAGGAGCCGACGAGAGAAGGAACAATTCTAGACTTGGTCCTTAGTGGAGCTCATGATCTGGTGAGGGACGTTATGGTACTGGGGCCACTTGATTACAGTGATCATAATATGATCAGTTTTGATATCAACCTTGAAGTAACTATACACAGGAAGTCAAATACATTAGCGTTTAACTTTAAAAAAGGAGACTATGATAAAATGAGAAGAACGGTGGAAAAAAACTTAGGGGGACAACTGAGAGGGTAAGAACTGTACAACAGGCATGGGCGCTGTTCAAAAATACCATCCTGGAGGCGCAAGCCAAACATATTCCACAAATTAGAAAAGAAAGACGGAATTCCAAAAGACAGCCGGCCTGGTTGAAAAGTGAGGTGAAGGAAGCTATTAGGGCTAAAAGAACTGCCTTCAGAAAATGGAAGAAGGAACCGTCTGAAAATAACAAGAAGCAGCATAAGGAGTGTCAAAGCAAATGCAAGGCGCAGATAAAGAAGGCCAAGAGGGATTACGAAAAAAAGATAGCATTAGAGGCAAAAAAGCATAGTAAAAAATTTGTCGGTATATTAAAAGCAGGAAGCCGGCAAAAGAATCGGTTGGGCCGCTGGATGACCGAGGGGTAAAAGGGGCGATCAAGGAAGACAAAGACGTAGCAGAGAGATTGAATGAATTCTTTGCTTCGGTCTTCACCGAGGAAGATTTGGGTGGGATATTGGTGTCGGAAATGATATTTCAAGCGGACGAGTCGGAGAAACTTACTGACTTCATGGTAAACCTAGAGGATGTAATGGGGCAGTTTGGCAAACTGAAGAGTAGCAAATCTCCTGGACCAGATGGTATTCATCCTAGAATACTGATAGAACTGAAAAATGAGCTTGCGGAGCTACTGCTAATGATATGCAATTTATCCTTAAAATCGAGTGTGGTACCGGAAGATTGGAGGGTGGCCAGTGTAACGCCCATTTTTAAAACAGGTTCCAGGGGAGATCCGGCTAAATGGCAGATGACGTTTAATGTGAGCAAGTGCAAGGTGATGCATGTGGGAAAAAAGAACCCGAATTATAGCTACGTCATGCAAGGTTCCACGTTAGGAGTTACGGACCAAGAAAGGGATCTGGGTGTCGTCGTCGATAACACACTGAAACCTTCTGCTCTGTGTGCTAAGAAAGCGAATAGAATGTTGGGTATTATCAGGAAAGGTATGGAAAACAGGTGTGAGGATGTTATAATGCCGTTGTATCGCTCCATGGTGAGACCGCACCTTGAGTATTGTGTTCAATTCTGGTCGCCGCATCTCAAGAAAGATATAGTAGAATTGGAAAAGGTGCAGCGAAGGGCGACTAAAATGATAGCGGGGATGGGACGACTTCCCTATGAAGAAAGACTAAGGAGGCTAGGGCTATACAGCTTGGAGAAGAGACGGCTGAGGGGAGACATGATAGAGGTATACAAAATAATGAGTGGAGTGGAACAGGTGGATGTGAAGCGTCTGTTCATGCTTTCCAAAAATACTAGGACTAGGGGGCATGCGATGAAACTACAGTGTAGTGAATTTAAAACAAATTGGAGAAAACTTTTCTTCACCCAACGCATAATTAAACTCTGGAATTCGTTGCCGGAGAACGTGGTGAAGGCGGTTAGCTTGGCAGAGTTGAAAAGGGGATTAAACGGTTTCCTAAAGGTCAAGTCCATAAACCGCTACTAAATGGACTTGGGAAAAATCCACAATTCCAGGAATAACATGTATAGAATGTTTGTACGTTTGGAAAGCTTGCCAGGTGCCTTTGGCCTGGATTGGCCGCTGTCGTGGACAGGATGCTGGGCTCGATGGACCCTTGGTATTTTCCCAGTGTGGCATTACTTATATGTACTTATGGTTCCTTCTTCCATTTTCTGAAGGATTTGCTTTAAGCTCTAATAGTTTCCTTCACCTCACTTTTTAACCACGCCAGCTGTCGTTTGGTCTTTCTTCCTCCTTTTTTAATAGATAGAATATATTTGGCCTGGGCTTCCAGGATGGTATTTTTGAACAGCATCCACGCCCGATGTAAATTTTTGACCTTCGCAGCTGCCCTTCTAAGTTTTTATTTTTCACCGTTCTTCTCATTTTATCAGTCTCCTTTTTGAAAGTTAAATACTAACGTATTGGATTTCCTTTGTGTACTTATTCCATAGCCGATATCACATCTGATCATATTATGATCACTGTTAGCAAGCGGCCCCAGCACCATTAGCTCCTGTACCAGATCATGGGCTCCACTAAGAACTAGGTCTAGAGTTTTTCCTTCTCTTGTTTGCTCCTGTACTAGCTGCTTCATAAAGCAGTCCTTGATTTCGTCAAGGAACCTTACCTCCCTAGCATTCCCTGTTGTTATTTTACCCAGTCAGTATCAGGGTAATTGAAATCACCCATTATTATTGTATTGCCCAGTTTGATAGCCTCCCTAATTTCTGATAACATTTCTACATCTGCCTATTCATCCTGGCCAGGTGGATGGTAGTACACTCCTATCACTATCCTTTTCCCCTTTACACATAGAATTTCAATCCATAGGGATTCCAAGTTGCAGGGCTGGTCTTAGGCAGGGGCGACAGGAGCGGTCGCACAGGGTCCCACGCCTCCAGGGACCCTATTGTGCTTCCTGTCGCTCCCTGCCATTGATCCTCAGCTTCTTTCCTTCCAGCCACCCTGCGTTTAAAAAGTTGCAGCAGCAGTGAAAAAGCAAGTTCGCCTTTATCCTTTAAGCCTTCCCCTTTTCTCTCAGTGTTCACTGTGCTGCCTTCGCGGAAACTGGAAATTGCATCAGAGAAAGGCGGAACAGTGTATACTGAGAGAGAAGGATAAGGCTTAAAGGCTAGAGGCGAGCCTGCTTTTTCGCTGCAGGTGCCGCGACTTTTTAAACACAGGGCTGCTGGAAGGAAAGGAGGGCTGTGGAAAACTGAGGGCACAGATGTGGCTGGGGCTGGGAACTGAAACTCAGGGGCTGAAAAGGGGGGTAAGTTGGGGGCTGGAGCGATTCACTGAACATGGAGGGGAGGGCAAAGGAGAATCGATGGACATGGATGGGAGGGGAGGGCAGGGGACAGAGGAGAATCACTGGATGTGAATGAGAGGGGAGGACAGGGGGCAAAGGATAATCGCTGGACATGGATGGGAGGGGAGGGCAGAGGAGAATTGCTGGACATGGATGGGTGGGAGGGCAGGGGGAGAGAGGAGAGTTGTTGGACATGGATGGATGGATGGAGGGGAGGGCAGAGAAATGCTGGGCATGGATGGAGGTGAGGGAAGACAGGAAGGCGATGCATATGGATGGAGGGGAGGGGAGAGAAGAGAAATGCTGGACATGAATGGGAGGGGAGGGCAGGGGACAGAGGAAAATCACTGGATTTGCATGGGAGAGGAGAACAGGGGGCAAAGGAGAATCGCTGGACATAGATGGGAGGGGAGAGCAGATGTCATGTTTGTGACTGCTTTTCATGTGGGTGCTCTCCTTGCCCGCTGGTGGCCAGAACTGGTGGCTGCTATGGACTGTTTTCTGCTGTCTTCCATGTTCCAGACTTCAGTGAGTCCGGTCCGGATTTTCCAGGTTGCCAGACTTGCTCTGCTGGTTTGTCCTTGAACAGCAACCTTACTTGGCTGGTGATTGCTGCAGCTGAGTGTCAGCTGCTGATGGGCTTATTAGCTTCTGTGAGCCTTGCTTGCTTTGCCTTGGTATCAAAGGTCATCCTTGAGTTCCTGTTGGTTTGTTGGAGTTCCTGCTCTGAAAGTTTCCTGTGTGTTTGACCCTGCCTGTTCCTGGACCTGGACTTTGACTTTGCTTTCTGCCTGCCTAAAAGACTCTGGTTAGTTTATGGATTACCCGTGTTTGCTGCCTGCCCTTTGACCTTGCTGTGCTACTGGATAATGTTTACTGTCTACTATTAAAGCCTCTTCTAGTTATATTCTGTGGTTCCTGCCTGTTGTGTTCAGCACTGCTTTCTGCTTGGGTGATTTGCCTGCCGCTCCTCGGCAGTGGCCCAAGGGCTCACAATTCCAGAGACTGGATGAGAGCCCTGACAGCAGAGGAGAATTTCTGGACATGGATAGGTGAGGAGGGCAGGGGAGAGAGGAGAGTTGCTATGGATGGATGGAGGGGAGGGCAGGAGAAATTCTGGACAGCATGGAGGAGAGGGGAGAATTGAAATGCTGGATATGGATGGAGGGAAGGGAAGAGAGAGGTCATGAGATGAAGTGAGATGAAAATGGATGAGTGGAGGAGAGAGAGGAGAAATGATGGTCTTGGATGGAGGAGAGGGAAGAGAGAGGAAGGAGATGCATATGGATGGAGGGGAGGGAAGAAAGAAGAAGGAGATGCATACTGACAGAGATGAGGGAAAGGGAACGAGGAGAAAAACTGCACATGGCTGGAGAAAATAGGCAAAAGCTGGATCCACTCTATACCTCCTCCAGTCAAGACCTCGGAGGACCCAGCTTTTACCTATGGATGAAGGGCAAGAAATGAAGAAGAAAGGAGGAAAGTAAAGAAATAAATGGAAAGGAAGCCCTGGAAGTGGAGTTAAGGGAGCAGATAGAGAGCAGCCGAGTCAGAGACTGGGACCAACATGATCAGAAAAACAAAGTCACAAGACAACAAAGGTAGAAAAAAATCATTTTATTTTCATGTTAGTGTTTGGAATATGTCCAAGTTGAGAATTTGCATCTGTTGTCTTATTTTGCAATGTATAGCAATGTTCTGTTTTTCTGGTATTGCGCTGCATGTAGAATCTATATGCTAATTTGGTTTGTGTCATTTTGGGTATACTGGAGCTGTAACAGCTTACAGAAATTATTTATAATGAAAAAAAACAATTTATTTTTCTTCTGTACTGGTGTAATATTTCAACGATTACTGTTTATATGCGCCATGGCTGGTAAAAGGGTGTGGCTAAATGTGCCAACATTGTCCAGTTCAGCACACTCTTAGCAGCCAAGTTCATACAAAGTTACTTATGTTCAGTGGAAAATAAATCTGTTGGCTCAGGCTGCTTGCTATCTGAATATTCAATCACTGTTTCATTATTGTTACCAAGTGTTACATATTAAGGGGATTCATTTTAATTTATTTTTCTAGCCCTTACGTGCACATTGTTTTGCTATTTAAACCCAAAGGTTTCCTAGTATAGCATTTTTCATGTTTGAATTAGTTTTTGTATACAAGTTTTGCTTGATTTGTCTTTATTTGAAATAAAAGAAAATGTTTAAAACATATCTTGTCAACAAGGGGCTGGGTGGCCCCAGAGAACTGGTCTGCACAGGGCCCCGCAATTGCTATGACTGGCCCTGCCAAGTTGTGTTTTGTTTCCTGCAGAATTTTCACTCTATTTGATTCAAGGCCCTCCTTAACATACAATGCTACCCCTCCACCAATTCAATCCACCCCATCACTATGATATATTTTGTACCCTGGTGTGACAGTGTCCCACTGATTATCCTCCTTCCACCAGGTCTCAGTGATGCCTATTATATCTAATTTTTCATTTAGTGCAATATATTCTAACTCTCCCATCTTATTGCTTAGGCTTCTGGAATTCGCATATAGACATTTCAAACTTTGTTTGTTTTTCCTACTTACATCTTGCTCATTCATTGACAGTGTTAATTTGCAATCCTTTGTCTGGTTTTTATTTAAGGACACCTAATCTCCTATGGTCTCTCTTTTGCAACCTCACTATCGGGATACCCTATCTTCCCTGTTCTGATTGTCCAAAATGTGGATGTTTCTGTGAGAAGGGCATTCATGCCTGTACTATGCCTCCAATACCCTCTTTATTTATTTGGATTTTGGCTCACAAGTAGCAGCAGTGGGATTTGAACCAGCCACCTCTAGATTGCAAGACCAGTGCTCTAACCACTAGGCCACTGTACTCTTTTGAAATTTGGCCATCCCTGTAGGGGGCAGTTGAGGATGTCAAACATGTTTGAAAGGACGTCCACGCCTTAGTTATGCCTTCGCTGACACACACATACTGCCCCCCCCCCCCCACAGGGATGGCCAAATTTCAAAGACTTGGAGTAGTGGCTGAGTGGCCTAGTGGTTAGAGCACTGGTCTTGCAATTCAGAGGTGGCCAGTTCAAATCTCTCTACTGCTATGTGTGATCCAAAATCTAAATAATGAAGACATCAGAGGCTTAGCAAAGGCATGGATGTCCTTCCCACAGAAACATCCACATTTTGGACGTCCTCAGCTGCTGTCACAGGGACAAAGGCATAGCAAAGGACATACTCTAAAAAAAAAGACAAAAATCTTTTAAGTTGTTTTTTTCGGGGTGGGAGTTGGTTAGTGACCAGTGAGGAAGTCAGGGGAGGTAATCCCCAATTCCCTCCGGTGGTCATCTGGTCAGTTTGGGCACCTTTTTGATGCTTGGTCGTGAAAAAAAATGGACCAAGTAAAAAGTTGGCCAAATGCTCATCAGGGAAGCCCTTCTTTTTTCCATTATTGGCCGAGGATGCCCATCTGTGAACCATGCACCCATCCCGCCTTCAGTACACTGCCGACATGCCCCCTTGAACTTTGGTCATCCCCAAGACAGAAAGCAGTTGAGGACGCCCAATATCGGCTTTCAATTATGCCGATTTGGGCGACCTTAGTAGAAGGATGCCCATCTCTCGATTTGTGTCAGAAGATGGGCACCCTTCTCCTTCGAAAATAAGCAGGATAGTGTACAACCCTTTTTTTTCTATAGTTTTCAACTGAAACTTTCTCTAGAGGTAGAAATTTAACAACCAAGTGTATAAAAAAAGATAGTAGCGAGGTTTAAAAGAGAAAGAAGGCCCAACTGTACATTCTGTTAATGCTGTGGCAGAAATTTTAAGTTTTAAAACTATGGGGAAAAGGGTATGGAGACTAGCTAATAAAGCTAATAACTGTGGGGGATCCAAGATGGCGACTGGAGCGGTGTGAGCATCTCGTTGCTCCCAAGAATGTGAGAGAGAAAGATGCCAGGAGTTCTCCTGAATAACAGCATGGGGAAAAGGAAGGGTAAAATTGAGGTTCTTACCTCCCCAAACCTAGCTATAGGTCCGCTGTGCGCCAGACTACCTTAGAGACTTTCAGGGTGAGAGCGCTCAGAGAGCAGATGCCCGCTCCCAAAGCATAGAGGGAGTGTCGTTGTGTCCTCCCTCCAACACAGCCCCCCCCCCCCCCGTGACCTGGAAGTGTCTTGGCGCTGACGGAGAAGCAACAGATGGAGGTGATTGGTGGAATGCAACTCTCGTTTGTTGAGAGGAGGGACCCGTTAGCACCTCATCTCCGAGCAAAATAACAACAGAGGAGCAGAATCCCTCATCTTTAGCCCGAATTGATACTCCCAGAGAAAACGGAGGAGTGGTAAGGCCGGCTGTGGTAATGCTGGAATCGCTTTGGGATACAATCCAAGGTTTAAACACTACTTTTCTAACTATTTCTAACTCCCTTCGGGGAGAAGTAATGGAACTTAAACAATCTTCTCAGAATCTATCCGAAAATCTTCAAGAACAATCAAATAAGGTAGCAGTGCTGGAAGGGGAGGTTATCAAACTTCAAAATGTTACATCTATATTAATTAAGGAGAAGGATATTCAAGCACGTAAACTTGAATACCTTGAAAACCAGAGTCGCAGGAACAATCTGAGGTTTATAAATTGTCCTAAATAGCCGTTAATTCCAGGTTTAGAGATGTTAAAAAAATACTTTGGGGAAGTACTGGGAATACCAGCAGAAGGCTTTCCGCCTATTGCTAGAGCCCAGTACATAACAGGAACTTCAAAAATATCTAATGGACATCCTCAAACTGTTCCTGAATTAAATCTGACTGAATATTTAGAAAGTTCATTGGAGATGGTGACAGAACGAACCACACTATTGGTTACCTTTGCTTTAGAGAAGGACAGGAATAATATTTTTCGGACTTATTTTCATCATGCTAATGCAGGTTTTTTGGGGTGTAAGATTCAGATTTTTCCTGACTTGGCAAGGGATACACAGAAGAAGAGAATTCTTGGTACATAAAACAAGAGTTCTCAACTTAGGAGCATTGTTTAAGTTGAAATTTCCCTGTAGGTGTCTTGTATCCCTACACACGAACAATTATGTTTTCTTTGACTCCCCCAAAATTGCTACAATTCATTAATTCTAAAGAAAGTGTTAATGTGCCTTTGACTGCACCCCAATGTTAATATGCTAGTAAGTCGATTAGCAGGATTAGTAGTGCTCTTCATGTTCCAATGATGTAACATAATTTTCTTTCTCTTAGTTATTCTTTTTGCTTAGTATCTGGATCTGTGAATTGTGGACAAAGGGGAATGGATTAGCTCGGTTATAATTTGTGATTATTATATTGTCTTTTTTGAATATTACCATTACATTTATGTTGGGAATGTAAATGTAAAAAAATATTTAAATAAAAGTATTTTAAAAAAGCTAATAACTGTGTTTATCAATGTCCTACAATTCCTATTTTAAAGCCAATCTCATTATCTGTCATCCTTAAGGAGTCAGTTTTCAAAAGATTTTACCTAGGTAAGATCGAAGGCTGAAAATTAGCCTCTTTCTGTGAATAAATGCTCCTGCACTCTAAAATGACCAGTATGGGTAGTTTTACTTAGAACGGGCATTGCCATGGGCAGGGGAAGAGTGAGACCCATTAGAATACGTGCTCTGTGATTCACACTTCGCACTTGTAAAGTTTGCTGTCACTACAGGTGTGTGACCGCTTAGGGCACCAGTGTGTGGCTCCTTCTGATTTTGGATTCATGCCTCGGGTACAAACATGAAGCGCAATTCTATAACTTGACATCTCAGACTACACACCCGAATGTCATGCACTTAACACCAATTCAATAACGTCATCTGGGTGCTAAGATGCAATTAAAGAATACTAGAATAAGGTCAACATTAGCATGACCATGTTTAGGTGCGTCCTCTTACACTTTGTCAATGGTAGGCATAAGTTGCACTCCTGGGCGTATCAAGTGATGCACATAGTTTTTACTATTCTATAAACCATGCGCGTGACTGGGAAACACATCCATGGCCCACCCATGTTTCCCCCCTTGCAATTAGGTGCTTTGTAACTTAGGCACTACCTAATTGTCAATTACATGGCAGCTTTGGCACACTGAAGGGTGCCTATCTTAAGGACAGAAAAATGCGTACTGTACCTGCACATAACTCACCTTGAAATACAACTGAAAAAAGCATGAGCTAAATTCAAAATCTCTTCCCTTCCCCAATGAGCCTCATAAGGCAGATCACGAGACTGCATACCAACACTATGGAGGCTTTGTATCAATGGAAGGGATTATGGCAGATCATGTGCATCATCAGATAGGCTCCCACCTCCGACCAAAGCCAACCCTGCTCCCATCCCTTTAATGTTTTGGGCATTGGCAGGCCTGTTGATGGACATGGTGGTACTTATTGTAAAGTGCCTGTCGTGCTGTAGGTCCTGAATTTGCAAAGGAAAGTCTAAAAGAAATTTTCTTTTAAAATTTAGCTTGCGGGTCCCGCAGAAATTCCAGAAATTATCCCACAAAAGACGATGAGCCTTCTCCCAAAGTGCTTACAGAAAGTGATGATGTCCCTGGTGGTTTAAACAAAAATCAGGTGAAGTGGGCGTTGGTTATGCTGTAGGTTTATTGTTCTGTTTTTACCAGAAGCAGGTGGAGAGTTAGACTTCACAAGCCGGTTGTGAATGGTTAGCAGTTCCTGTTTTGGGGGGACGCTGTACGTTATTATTATGCATATGTTTGTCAATTTCTGATATGGTACATATGTCTGTATGAAGCACTGTATTGTGAATGTCCTGCACCTCAATAAAAATATTTAAAAAAAAAAAAAAAAAGGAAGGAAGGAAGGTGTATGAGCATTGCCACACAGAAAAGCAAATGGGAAATAGTTATTTTTAATATTCCTACTGTCACTTTCAGTATTTATGACAGTGGATGGTTTATACACAAAATCTATGGGTGCATAGGCGCTGACTCCAAGGGTGCTCAAGCACCCCCAATATTTGACCCTCCAGAACTGAAGTTCCCAGCCAGCCCGACCTGCCCCCCCCATCTTCTCCCTCAACAGTCCTCTGCCTGCCCCTCGCCTTCCTGCGTGCTGCCCAGAATGTAAAAGTCATCTTAATTCTTACCTTGGGGTCCCGGCAGGCAGCAGCAGTGAAAGGCGAGTAGGCTCGGCGCTTCAGCCTTCCTTCTCTCAGCTCTGGTCCCGCCCTTGCGGAAACAGGAAATGAGGGCGGGACCAGAGCTGAGAGAAGGAAGGCTGAAGCTCCAAGCCTGCTCGTCTTTCACTGCTGCCGCCCGCCGGGACCCCGAGGTAAGAATTAAGATGACTTTTAAATTCTGGGCGGCATGAAGGAAGGCGAGGGGCAGGCGGAAGACTGTTGTGGGAGGTCGGGCTGGCACTCGGAGAGGGAGGGGCCTGGAACTCGGAGGACAGGGAGGGAGGGAGGGGGGCCTGGAACTCAGAGGAGAGGGAGGGAGGGAAGGGGGCCTGGAACTCGGAGGAGAGGGAGGGAGGGGGGCCTGAGGGAGGAATGGCCTGGAACTTGAAGGGAGGGAGGGGGAGGAGGGCCTGGAACTCAGAAGGAGGGGAGGGGGTAGGGGGTATGCACCACCTGTTAAAAAAAAATTCAGCACCCCCAATCATTTTGAAAAGTTGGCTCTTATGTATGGGTGAGTTTTACAAAGCTATGGTGGGGAGAGTAACATGAGATCAAGTGACTACATAGAAATGTTTTCAGTTTTTTGTGAAAGTTTTTGTAGGACATGTTGTGTTTTATGTCTCTAGTTAGTGTATTCCTATTTGGCCATGTTATACAGAAATCTGGCAATATGGGCTGATTTGTAGACCACACCTTTGCAGCTGGGATAATGGATAATAACGTGGTCTCTGAGCTTCTCCTTGATATTCGCTAATGTTATCTGTACTAGCGACATTATTCACAGGCTCTAATCCCATCTCTGTCATTGTAAATCTGAGAGCTTTTCCAGTTTAGAATTTTTATGAAAGTGTTTTATTATGCTTGAAACATAGAAAGTCTTGTGATTATTTCTTTGTATTCCAGTAGATTAACACAACAAACCGTAGAAAGAAAGAAATCCTCAAACTTTAATATTTCTGTGGCAGTGATTTCTTTGAATATCTTTAGCACATAAAAAGTTTCACCTTCTAAATATAACTCATCCTCAGAATCCAGTGTTTTATACATTATCTAAATTCATAAGACACTTGAAAAAGCTCCCGGGAGACTTATAGTTTCCAGTCAAGGATTATTACTTGAGCCTTTAGCTATGTATTTAGACTGTTTTTTGCAACCTCTGGTAATGGCAGGTAAATTGTATATTAGAGACTGTACTTAATTTATGAGATGTTTGACTGAAATGCAAGATAATCTTCAACAGTGTCTCCTTGTAACCTTAGATGTTTCTTCTCTTTATACTGTAATTCTACAGGATGAAGCCACTGTGATATTGAAGGGGTTTTTTTAGAACAGAAACCATTGTTGGCAGTACCCACCTCCTTCATAGCAGAAATTGTAACCTTAGCTATGAAAAATAACTTTTTCCAGTTTGAAAACAAATTATTCCAGCAAGTATCCGGTGTTGCAATGGGAACCACGATGGCCCCTTCTATCGCCAATGTATTTATGGCAACAAGGCCCTGATTCCAACTCTCTCACTCTCACTGTGGTACTCAGACTCCTTCTCACATTCACAGGCATTAAACTAACCTCTGTCACTTTCACTGAGTCACTGAGACACTCCCTGACATTCACAGGCTCTAGTCCAGCCTCTGTCCCTCTCAAAGTGTCACTGAGCCCCTTCCTCATATTCACAGACTCTAATCCCAGCTCTCCAGCTGCTAATGAAATATCATATATTTTATTTTGAGTACTCCAAAATTATTTTATTGTCATTATTAATATTTTTTGCACACTTATTGCTTCAACAGTTCATTTTCTTTACAATGTTACGTCTTAGTTTGGAAAATCAGATCACATATTGTATATAATGAACCTGAACAGCACAGTTCACAAATAACACTCGCTGATTCTTCTTATCCTAATCTGAAAATCAACTCCCATCAGACCCTGAGCCCGGCTCTCTCATTCCCACTCTGGCACTGGCCGGATTCTCAGGGCTGCGGCATTTTACCTTTTCTATTGAGACCAGGACTGAAATACGGCCAGAGTTTCTCAGTGAAGGCATGGGTGAAGGTGAAGAGATGAGATATATTATCTGCATCGTAAAATGAGACCTTCCCTGCCTCATAGTCCAGGAAAATCCCCACTGCTCGGGGTTTCACACTCAGGGGAAGTAGAATGTTAGGGGAGGTGCAGGCCCGGTATTCATCTTCATATCTCTGTGTCACAACCCAGTATCCATCCTCAGGTGTTAGGCTAATCATCCCCTTCCTGCTCACAGAATCTTTACAAACCCCCAAATCCCAGTTGGTCTTGTCTCCCACCTCCACCTCCCAGTAATGTCTCCCCAAGGTGAAGCACTCCAACCCCAGGACACAGGGACAAGCATCAAATCTCTGGGGATTGTCTGGCAGGTTCTGTGTTGTGCCTCCGTCTCTGACACTTTTCCGATCCTCAGACAGGATGTGACGGGGATGAGCAGTTTCAGGATCCAGAGTCACATTCACTGCAGGGAGAAGAGACATTGATAAGCATGTGAAGACATTTCTCATTGGCTTTTCACATACCCATCTCTATCCTCATTGGCAGGTTCATGCACTCAATGAGATGGTCTGCTATTGGTTATCATTCACTGACAAACTTACAGAAAAACAATGTTATTGGTTAACATCTGTAATGTTACCCTATGGGTCTCCTCTACTGACCAAATGGATGAAATAAAGATTCTAATTGGCTGACTCACTGACCGGCTACATAAAACAAACCTCCTCATTGGTCCATCATGTTCCCATAGCACAATGCAGTATTTCAGCTCACTCAGCTCTCACTGATCCCTATAAGCTGAAGTTCTGCTCTTAGAGCTTCTAGAACTGACGAATAATTAGTATAGAATCCACTGTGAGATTTATTAGCTGGGTTTGTTCCCCAGTTTTTCCCTTTTGAACTAGATCCCCCATTTGTCAGATGTGTTTTGAGCAGTTATTCGTATTCCTGAAGCCCCTCAAAGATAAAAAAAAAAAAATGAATCGCATTGTACATAATAAATTATTCCACAATCAGGATGTGTCTTTTTGGAGCAATGACATCAATCAATTATGAAAGTTTAAGATTTTCCAAATTAAAGATTATATAAACAATTACAAAAACACATTCTTGGTTTTATAGGCCATTTTTCTATGTAGTAGCTTTCTATAGAAAAAGAAATTTCACACAATTTTACATGGAAATCAAAACACAAATATATGCCCCTGAACTGAAACTGCTGATCCTGTAAATGTTTTCTGTCATTTGCTTTCAAAGGGGGAGCTGTGTTAAGGGCCCTTGAGCTCAGCACATGCTCACGGAATTAGCACGCTAAATGCTAAGAAGTCTATAGGTATAAAATAAGATTCTTGGCATTTAGCGCATACTAATTCTATTAGAGTGCTCTAATAGTGTGCTAAGCTTTAGTGGAAAGACCCCCATAGTCTGGTGCAGTCCTCAACAAACTCATTAGTGTTTATACTGTGCTGTGACTGCCAGCTCAGATCACCTCACTTCAATTATTAAATCTAATTTTTATCACTCAGTAATTTTACAGTTTGAAATGTCTATATGCGAATGCTAGAAATGGTTTGGGATTTGCTTTGCAAAATGTACGAGGAGAGGCTTGCCGACCTGAACATGAATATCTTGGAGAAAAGGAGAAACAGGGGTGACATGATACAGATGTTCAAATATTTGAAAGGTATTAATCTGCAAACAAACCTTTTCCGGAGACGGGAAGTTGGTAGAACTAGAGGACATGAATTGAGGTTGAAGGGGGCAGACTCAGGAGTAATGTCAGGAAGTATTTTTTCACGGAAAGGGTAGTAGATACGTGGAATGTCTTCCCTTGGGAGGTGGTGGAGATGAAAACGGTAATGGAATTCAAACGTGTATGGGATAAACACAAAGGAATCCTGTTTAGAAGGAATGGATCTATAGAATCTTAGCGGAGATGGGGTGGTGACACCAGTAATTAGAGAGGAAAACCAATGCTAGGCAGACTTCTACGGTCTGCACCCTGATCGTGGCTGAACAGATATAGATGGGCTGGAGTGTAAATTTTAAGGGGCTTCGACGTTAGCTTCAGAACTTTTAGTACAGGAACAGTGCTGGGCAGAGTTTTACGGTCCGTACCCTGAGAAAGGCAGGAACAAATCAAACTCGGGTATACATATAAAGTATCACATACCAAGTAAAATGAGTTTATCTTGTTGGGCAGACTGAATGGACTGTTCAGGTCTTTATCTGCCATCATTTTCTATGTTATTATGTGAAAGTGCCTTGCTGAGACAAATGGTGACAAAACCCACGAGGGAAGGGTCGATGCTGTATCTAGTGCTCACGAATGGAGGAAGTGTTCCGGGTGGGTGCCCACCTATGTAATAATGATCATCACATGTTATGGTTTGATATAAGGGCAAAGGCAGAGTGTGGATGCACAAAACTCAAAATACTATATTTCAGACGTACTGATTTTGATAAAATGAGGGCATACCTGAAGAAGAGCTGTTGGCATGGGAAGGCATAGGAGAAGTGGAAAATCAGTGGTCAAGGCTAAAGGCTGCTGTAAATAAGGCAACTGATCTTTACGTGAGGAAAGTAAACAAAAGCAAGAGAAACAGGAAGCCTATATGGTTCTCCAAACAAGTAGGTGAAACAATAAGAGCAAAAGAGGCTTTGTTCAAGAAATACAAAAGAATGCAACGAGAGGATCACGGAAAAGACTATCGGAATAAACTCAAAGAACCGAAGAGGGACATATGACTAGAGAAAGCAGGAGCAGAAGATAAAATGACTAACGACGTAAAGAGAGGTGACAACATAGGAGAAAAGATAGGAATGGAGTTGCGAGACTGCAAGATAATGAGAATGGCTATGGGGAGAGTGAGAAGGATAAAGCGAATGTGCTAAACAATTACTTCACTTCGGTGTTCATGGAGGAAAATCCTAGTGAAAGACCATGGTTGGCTGCCAAGGGAACATCTGGGAATGGAGTGGATACTGCACTGTTTATGGACAAAAGAATTTTATAAACAGCTGGAGAATCTGAAGGTAAACAAAGTTATGGTGCTGGATGGGATACATCCCAGGATACTAAGGGAGCTCAAGAAGTTCTGGGAGAAGAGGTATTTCTCTGGTAAGTGAACAAATTTTGCTTGTGCTTTCGGAACTTGAAGATTGGGGTTTAAAGGAGGAACTGTAAGTTAGTGATAGGCTGACATCCTTAATACTTTAGCAAGTTTTAAATTACGGAAAAACTCAAAAAACACTAAGATGGAGTCAGCAGTCCAGCAGCGAGAGGGGTGCTAGCTATCCAGTCTTTTGCATTGAGTGTCACATGTATGATTATCTCCCAATTGGTGAGGTGTCATATGTGTGTGCCCGATGCAAAGAGCTCCTAGCTCTCAGAGAACGTGTCCGTTCTCTTGAGGCTAGAGTAGCAGACTTGATGGAGCTGAGGGAGACAGAGAGGTACATAGAGGAGACCTACAGGGATGTTGTAGAGAAGTCCCACCTCCAGTCAGGTAGCCCCTGTGCTACCTTGGAGGAGGGAGGTCTCCTAGAAGGAGAGCATCACCCTGGTGAAGTAGGAAGTACTCCTGTAGCCAGGACCTGCCCACCAGGGGATGTATTATCCTTTCGCACAGAGGATATATCTCCAAATGTTGCCCGGGAGGGAAAGGTTAGGACAGCTGTTGTACTTGGTGATTCAATCATTAGGCATATAGATAGCTGGGTGGCTGGTGGACGTGAGGATCGCCTGGTGACTTGCCTGCCTGGTGCGAAGGTGGCGGACCTCACGCGTCACCTAGATAGGATTTATATAGTGCTGGGGAGGAGACGGCTGTCTTGGTACATGTGGGTACTAATGACATAGGAAAATGTGGGAGAGAGGTTCTGGAAGCAAAATTTAGGCTCTTAGGTAGAAAGCTGAAATCCAGATCCTCCAGGGTAGCATTTTCTGAAATGCTACCTGTGCCACGCGCAGGGCCCAAGAGACAGGCAGAGCTCCAGAGTCTCAATGCGTGGATGAGACGATGGTGCAGGGAGGAGGGCTTTAGATTTGTTAGGAACTGGGCAACATTCTGGGGAAGGGGGAGCCTATTCCAAAAGGATGGGCTCCATCTTAACCAGAGTGGGACCAGGCTGCTGGCATCGGCGTTTAAGAAGGAGATAGAGCAGCTTTTAAACTAGAAATGGGGGGAAGGCCGACAGTCGCTCAAAAGAGCATGGTTCGGGATAAGGTATCTTTCAAAGATATCACCATAACAGGGAAGATAGAGTATCCTGATAGTGAGGTTGCAAAAGAGATTGTAGTAGATCGGGTATCTTTAAATAACAATAAAAATCAGACAAAAGATTGCCAATTAATACTGTCAAGTACTAAGCATGATGTACTTAGGAACAACAAACATAGTTTGAAATGTCTATATGCGAATGCCAGGAGCCTAAGAAATAAGATGGGGGAGTTAGAATATATTGCACTAAATGAAAAATTAGATATAATAGGCATCTCTGAGACCTGGTGGAAGGAGGATAACCAGTGGGACACTGTCATACCGGGGTACAAATTATATCGTAGTGATAGGGTGAATCGGATTGGTGGAGGGGTAGCATTGTATATTAACGAGAGCCTTGAATCAAATAGATTGAAAATTCTGCAGGAAACAAAACACTCCTTGGAATCACTGTGGATTGAAATTCCATGTGCAAAGGGGAAAAGGATAGTGATAGGAGTGTACTACCGTCCGCCTGGCCAGGACGAACAGACGGATGCGGAAATGTTAAAGGAAATCAGGGACGCAAACAAACTGGGCAACACAATAATAATGGGGGATTTCAATTACCCGCATATAGACTGGGTTAATGTAACATCTGTACACGCAAGGGACATAAGATTTCTTGATGAAATCAAGGACAGCTTCATGGAACAGCTAGTTCAGGAGCCGACAAGAGAAGGAAAAATACTAGACTTAGTCCTTAGTGGTGCTCATGATCTAGTGCAGGGGGTAACGATACGAGGGCCGCTTGATAACAGTGATCATAATATGATCGGTTTTGATATTGGCATTGAAGGAAGTGAAACTAGGAAATCAAGTACGCTAGCGTTTAACTATAGAAAAGGTGATTACGACAAAATGAGAAAAATGGTGAAAAAAAGACTGAAAGGAGCAGCTCGCAGAGTAAAAAACTTGCATCAGGCGTGGATGCTGTTTAAAAACACCATCCTGGAGGTTCAGGACAAATATATTCCACGTATTAGAAAAAAGGGAAAAAAGACTAAACGTCAGCCGGCATGGCTAAACAGTAAGATAAAGGAAATCATTAGAGCCAAAAAACAATCCTTCAGAAAGTGGAGAAGAGAACCAACTGAAAGTAACAGGATAGATCATAAGGAATGCCAAGCCAAATGCAAAGCAGAGATAAGGAGGGCAAAAAAGGACTTTGAGAAGAAATTAGCGTTGGAAGCAAAAATACATAGTAAAAATTTTTTTAGATACATTAAAAGCAGGAAACCAGCCAAAGAGTCGGTTGGGCCGCTGGACGAAAATGGTGTTAAAGGGGCGATCAAGGAGGACAAAGCCGTAGCGGAGAAATTAAATGAATTCTTTGCTTCGGTCTTCACCGAGGAGGATTTGGGGGGGACACCGGTGCCGGAAAGAATATTTGAAGCGGGGGAGTCGGAGAAACTAAACAAATTCTCTGTAACCTTGGAGGATGTAATGGGTCAGTTCAGCAAGCTGAAGAGTAGTAAATCACCGGGACCTGATGGTATTCATCCCAGAGTATTAATAGAACTAAAAAATGAACTTGCGGAGCTACTGTTAGAAATATGCAATCTGTCCCTAAAATCGAGTGTAATACCGGAAGACTGGAGGGTAGCCAATGTTACTCCGATTTTTAAGAAGGGTTCCAGAGGAGATCCGGGAAATTATAGACCGGTGAGTCTGACGTCGGTGCCGGGCAAGATGGTGGAGGCTATTATTAAGAATAAAATTGCAGAGCATATACAAAAACATGGACTGATGAGACAAAGTCTGCACGGATTTAGTGAAGGGAAGTCTTGCCTCACCAATCTAATGCATTTTTTTGAGGGGGTAAGCAAACATGTGGACAATGGGGAGCCGGTTGATATTGTATATCTGGATTTTCAGAAGGCGTTTGACAAAGTGCCGCACGAAAGACTCCTGAAGAAATTGCAGAGTCATGGAATCGGAGGTAGGGTACTATTATGGATTAAGAACTGGTTGAAAGATAGGAAGCAGAGAGTAGGATTGCGTGGCCAGTATTCTCAGTGGAGGAGGGTAGTTAGTGGGGTCCCGCAGGGGTCTGTGCTGGGTCCGTTGCTTTTTAATGTATTTATAAATGACCTAGAGATGGGAATAACTAGTGAGGTAATTAAATTCGCCGATGACACAAAATTATTCAGGGTCGTCAAGTCGCAGGAGGAATGTGAACGATTACAGGAGGACCTTGCGAGACTGGGAGAATGGGCGTGCAAGTGGCAGATGAAGTTCAATGTTGACAAGTGCAAAATGATGCATGTGGGTAAGAGGAACCCGAATTATAGCTAAGTCTTGCAAGGTTCCACGTTAGGAGTTACGGATCAAGAAAGGGATCTGGGTGTCGTCGTCGATGATACGCTGAAACCTTCTGCTCAGTGTGCTGCTGCGGCTAGGAAAGCGAATAGAATGTTGGGTGTTATTAGGAAGGGTATGGAGTCCAGGTGTGCGGATGTTATAATGCCGTTGTATCGCTCCATGGTGTGACCGCACCTGGAGTATTGTGTTCAGTACTGGTCTCCGTATCTCAAAAAAGATATAGTAGAATTGGAAAAGGTACAGCGAAGGGCGACGAAAATGATAGTGGGGATGGGACGACTTTCCTATGAAGAGAGGCTGAGAAGGCTAGGGCTTTTCAGCTTGGAGAAGAGACGGCTGAGGGGAGATATGATAGAAGTGTATAAAATAATGAGTGGAATGGATCGGGTGGATGTGAAGCGACTGTTCACGCTATCCAAAAATACTAGGACTAGAGGGCATGAGTTGAAGCTACAGTGTGGTAAATTTAAAACGAATCGGAGAAAATTTTTCTTCACCCAACGTGTAATTAGACTCTGGAATTCGTTGCCGGAGAATGTGGTACGGGCGGTTAGCTTGACGGAGTTTAAAAAGGGGTTAGATAGATTCCTAAAGGACAAGTCCATAGACCGCTATTAAATGGACTTGGAAAAATTCCGCATTTTTAGGTATAACTTGTCTGGAATGTTTTTACGTTTAGGGAGCGTGCCAGGTGCCCTTGACCTGGATTGGCCACTGTCGGTGACAGGATGCTGGGCTAGATGGACCTTTGGTCTTTCCCAGTATGGCACTACTTATGTACTTATGTACTTATGTAAGGTCCTGGTGGGACCTCTTAAAGATCTTTAGAGATGGAAGAGGTTCTGTGAGATTGGAGATGAGCGGATGTAGTCCCTCTTCACAAAAGTGGAGATAGGGAAGAAGTAAGTCTCACGTCGGTGGTAGGAAAAATAATGGAGTCGCTGCTGAAAGAAAGGATAGTTAACTTTCTAGAAACCAACAGGTTACAGGACACAAGGCAACATGGCTTTACTAAAGGAAAATCCACTTCAAACAGGTCTCGGTCTCAACACAGGCCGTGTTTCCTTTTTACTTCATCAGGAGACCTTTACCAGCTCCATTAGAGCGTCTGGTGCACCAAGGACTACTTCCGCATCCGGTAATGGAGCTGGTAAAGGTCTCCTGATGAAGTAAAAAGGAAACACAGCCTGTGTTGAGACCGAGACCTGTTTTAAGTGGATGATGAATGAGGAAATCAGCAAATATCGGATGATCTCCATGGAAAATTGTGAACTGTGTATACTGGATAAGGTTTAACATTAGATTTAACAGTGGAAGGATTGGTATCTTCAATTTGAACGCACTGATACTACATCTTGGAGCGTTGTGTTTTTCATCCTATGAACTTTGTTTGACCAACTGGGTCATTTTGGACTTTGGACAATATAAGGAGAATTAACTGCAGTTGGATTATCTTCAAGTTGCACGCACTGATATTACATCTTGGAGCGTTGTGTTTTCATCCTATGAACTTTGTTTGACCGATTTGGTCATTTTTGACTTTGGACAATATAAGGAGAACTGGATGAATTGGTGGGTTGTTGGAGATAAATATGTGAGATTTGATGTGTTTGTATGAAGAAGGTCTGATAATAAATATTTTGTAATAAGCAAATTAAGTGGTAAACAAATTAGTTTGATATTGATGTATTGAATGCAGATTAACTAATTGGAAGAAAAATTTAACCCTTGTAATTGTATTAGGTTTAATATATTTGTGAGAAATATTGTTGAAGGGCTGGAAGGAAAGGTTTGCCTTTTTGCAGATGACACGAAGATAGCCTGGAAGGAGTAGAAACAATGAGAAGAGATCTCCAAAAGTTAGAAGAATGGTCGAGGGTCTGACAGTTAAAATTTAATAGCTAGTTCCTCTGGGGTATGTATCTCCGTTCGGTTTTACTTATATTATCATCTAATTTCTACAAAAGAAAAGCATATACTAAAAGAACAAACTAACTAACTAAACACGTTTCACTTGGTGGTGTCTTCAGGGAAACGATATGCTGTGGCGGGAACAGAACAGCCTCAACCTTCCACCGGCCAGGACCGCGCATGTACTGGTGTTCCAGCCGGTGGAAGGTTGAGGCTGTTCTGTTCCCGCCACAGCATACCGTTCCCCTGAAGATGCCACCAAGCGAAACATGCTGCATGTAGGGAACTGAAAATGTGCTAAACAATTGAAAAAAGACCTTGGATATCAAAACCCAGAACAGAGAATTGATTGTGGATTACAGCCATTTCATTGTACGCCACTTTACAGACTGGGACCCCAGCAGGGTGAACTTTCAACCACCACCACTACCACTCCACATTAAGATAAGTAGTGTGTTTGATATGCCCTTGAAAACCTATGGGGGATAAAATTCAAGCGTATTACTGACATCAGATAGCATACTAGCAATTGTGAAGGTGAAGATGAAGCTTCCGCTCCCACTCTCCAGCAGGCCTCACCGGCATGGGGTCTCTGAACAGGACTCCAAGCAATCTCTTCTTAGCATCCTGAGCAATCCAACCTCAAATTCCTGGGCCCCTTTTTCACTCAGGGTGAGCTGGTTCTCAGTATGCAAATTATATGCAGATTAGCCTTCTACCCTTTCACACTCAGGGTGACCTGGATCTCCAGAGGCAAAATTAAACAGGTCTTACCAACAGCATATTCAGGCAATTCTTTATTCCAGCCCCCTGGGCACACTTCTTCTAGCTTAAATACTTTATAAATTCACATATCTTCACACTGAGCCTCCCCACACAGATACCTGGGCTCAGTGCTAACTTCAATACTTTGGGGCTTCTAACCCCAGGCTTTGCAGCCTGTTTCTCAGTACTGGGACACACAGCCCTACTTCTTCTTTGGACACACAGTCCTAATTTTCTTTGAACACACAGGTCCTCTAAGTACTGAGGCTACACAGTCCAATACTAATGCTTTAGGGACTTCTTACCCCAGCCTGTTTTTCTTCCTTGAGCACACAGTCCACCACAAGTCCATAGGGTTTAGCCAGCTCTTTCCAGGGGGAGTCTCTTTCTTCAGCTACCAGCTCTCCCCTCCTTTCACAAATCAGGTGGGGTATATAAAGTGGTTAATTAGCTACACAGGACCCAGCCCATAACCTCCCACACCTGTGGACCTCCCAGGGCTCTCCCCGGTCCTAGCGACCTCCATCTATTCTCCTAGCGCCCTCTAGTGACCTACCCTGGACATCCTGGACATTTTAGGGGAACAGTGCCATCTAGTGGCCTGCCCCGGCTAGGCCAGCCTCTTATTTATCACACAATTAGTAGCTAGAACAGCAGGGAAAGAAGAACTCGCCCGATATCCACTTGTTATTCAATCACGTGAAGACACTAGATTCACAAACCTGGTAGAACAACATAGTGAGGTGGAGCTAGGGGTGCTATCATGTAGAATCAGGTAAATATAGCAGTTTCGTACTGCGAGTGAGTCCTGTGGGACAATCCCAGTCACTGAGCACCATTTGCATATATAAAAAAAGAAAAAATATATAGCCCACTATCACTGCATCACAACAAACAGTTTGTTTGTGTTTAGTTAGTTAGTTTGTTCTTTTAGTATATGGTTTTCTTTTGTAGAAATTAGTTAAAATTTAATGCCAAGAAGTGCACAGTGATGCACTTGGGGTGCAGCAACCCAAAAGAGAGATACCAAATAGGAGGGGAGAGATTAGTAAGCTCAACTCAGGATAGAGATCTTGGGGTGTTGGTGTCAGAGGATATGAAGGTGAAGAAACAAAGTGACAAGGTGACGGCCATGGCCAGAAGGATGCTAGACTGCATAGAGAGGGGTATCACCAGCAGAAAAAAGAAGGTGTTGATGCTCCTCTATAAGTCATTGGTGAGGCCCCACTTGGAGTATTGTGTTCAGTTTTGGAGGCCATATCTTGCTAAAGATGTAAAAAGACTGGAAGCGGTGCAAACAAAAATTACAAAAATGGTATGGGATTTGCGTTGCAAACGATACGAGGACAGACTTGCCGACGTGAACATGCATATATACAGGGCCGGTCTTAGGCCGAGGCGACCGAGGTGGCCGCATAGGGCCTCGCGCTTAAGGGGGCCCCGCGCGGCGTGCCTCGGTCAGCCTCCTTCGCTCCCTATTCCCGGCAGTATTTAAATTTACCTTACCAAGTTACCTCCGTTGCAGGCAGCGTCAGTGAAAACGCTGTCTGACGTCCCACCAGCCTTCCCTTCGCTCATTCGTTCCCTCTCAGTGTCCCGCCCCCAAGGAAATGACATCAGAAGAAGGCGGGGCACTGAGAACGAACGAGCAAAGGGAAGGCTGGTGGGACGTCAGAGAACGTTTCACTGACGCTGCCTGCAACGGAGGTAAATTTAAATACTTGAAGATCTGAGCCTGCCATGAGTGGGAAAGCTTGGGGTACAAATGCAACTTTAAAAAAAGAGAAGAGTGGAACTTGGGGAAGGGAGAGAGAGTTGCTGGCGGTCTGGGAGGAGAGGGAGAGATGCCAGACCAAGTGGGTGGGTGGGTGGGGAGGTCATTAAGAGAGAACTGTGGGAGGGGAGGCAAGACAAGGCACAGCATATTAAAAAGAATGGGTGAAGGCACTGGGGGGGATGGGGAGGTTACATGAGAGAGAATGGGTGAAAACACAGGGGGGGCCCACATAAGAGAGAGAATGGGTGAAGGCATGGGGACACATGAGAGAGACAGAATGGGTTAAGGCACAGAGGGCACATGAGAGAAATAGAGAATGGGTGAAGGCAAAGGGAATACATGATAGAAAATGGGTGAAGGCATGGAGGGGGGCAGGTGGACATGGGAGCGGGAGGGAAGGGGAGAGAGGAGCATCGATGGACAAAGATGGGAGGGCAGAGCCCAGGGAGAGAGGATTAATTGCTGGACATGGAGGGGAGGGAGGAAAATTGCTGGATTTGGATAGGTGGAGGAGGGAAGGGGAGAGAGGAGCATCGATGGGAGGGCAGGGCAGGGCCCAGGGAGAGGAGGGGAAGGCAGGGGAGAGAGGAGAATTGCTGGATATGGAATGGAGGGAAGGAAAGACGAAGGAGATGCACATGGATGGAGGGGAAGGGAGAATGGTACACAGGACACCGGAGGATGGTGGACATGGTGAGAGAAAAAATATCAAATGGAAAGAAGACACTGCATAAAACAGAAGACACTGGGACCAAAGCGAATAGAAAACCTAAATGATCAGACAACAAAGGTAGAAAAAAGTATTTTATTCAGAATTTATTAATTGGAATATGTCAGCTTTTGGAAATGTACATCTGTGATATTTTGCATGTAAGTTTCAATTTTTCTGGTATTGCTGCATGCTGAGTCTGACTTCTTGAGTTAACTTTCCAGTTCAGTATTTTGCCTTCATATTTTTTGATTTCTAGTTCCTTGTGTCATGTCTGTTGTGTCATGTGTTTTTCATGTGTGATCAAGGTGCAGTATCCTGCTAGTGTGTAGTATTTGCAGCCCTTTTTGTTTTGTTTTTTTCACAAGGTAGTGTAATGGTGTTTTAGAGCCTGGTGTAATTACAGTTCTGCCTTTTCACGCATAAGGTTGTAGCTCGTCCTGTCCTTGGAATTAGTCTGTTATGGTTTAGTAAGGTTATGAGTGTGTTTTTGCACAAGTTTGTGTATAGTGTTTTGCAGTGGAGAGATTGTGTGTCCACACCTCTGACCCCCGGGGTTATGAGAATTGGAACTACTAATTGTAGTGGACTTGAACTGAATAATTTCTGGGGAGTGTGGGTTTCATGATAGCATTGTGCTTATTATTTCAATCAGTTTTTCTGTACAAATTTAGCTTCATTTGTCTTTATTTGCAATTTCATAAATAAAAAATGTTCTAAAAATTTAATAATCAATGGGGTGGAGCGGGGGCGGGGCTAGGGTAGGGCGGGGATAGGATGGGGCCCCACCAAATTGGTCTGCACAGGGCCCCGCACTTGCTAAGACCGGCCCTGCATACATACCTTGGAGGAAAGGAGAAACAGGGGTGACATGAAACAGACGTTCAAATACTTGAAAGGTATTAATTCGCAAACAAACCTTTTCTGGAGATGGGAAGGCGTTAGAACTAGAGGACATGAATTGAGGTTGAAGGGGGCAGACTCAGGAGTAATGTCAGGAAGTATTTTTTCACGGAAAGGGTAGTAGAAAAAAGGGGGGAAAACCCTCAGAAACCCAGGCTCAGCCAGGGTCTGATCAACAAGACACCATTATCTATAAAAGATTTTGTGCCAGTGATCTGATTTCTTTCATGGGGTTGATTTTCCCTCCAATTATCATTCAGAACTGCCTATATATAAGAGCTCAAGTTTAACAACAATGACTAAATAATAAGGGCACCAGGCTACAGCGTAGCATATATAAACTTAGCTTTCAAAAACTGGCTTGGCAACCCCTCATGTCAACTGCTGGTGTTCGTTCAACGTGGCCAGATTTGTTTCACCCTCATAAGGGCTTCTTCAGGAACCACTCAGTAAAGACATGGTATCAAAGATGTCAATCTACAATCAGAGAAAATACTTCACTCAAAACAACATGCTCTTAAACAATACAGCACTCGTGCCACAATCCCAAATGTAACTCAAACTACAAAATTCAAAATACAAAACCCAACCAACCCTAAAACCACACTTACTTTTAACTAACTGCACTTCTCACGTACCAGCAGAAAATACTAAAAACCCCCACCTTGCAGCGTTATTTAAGGTCAGCTGATTGTAACTGCTTGCAGGAGTGTGGAGCTCAAAGGCTGCTGACGTCACCTCAAACATAACTATCCCAATGTTGCGAAATTGCCATAAAAAGAATCAACTTTAGCACCCAATACAATTACTTAAAGGGAACGCATCAAAATCAAACTGAAAAACTGAAAATACAAACTGAAAAGAATAAAATAGAAAACCTAGAGACCGCTGACGTCATCGCGCAAACTGCAACGATAACGCAACCGGCATGCACTGCGTAATTAACTGTTGCTATGGAAATAATGTAAACAGAGGCCACAAAAGATCAACTAACAGCGCCTAAACTAAACTAAAATACAAAAAAACAAAGTCTTAAACTACCTAATAAATGTAAGACGCATTATGTCAAAACATACATTAACATAGTCAGCAAAACAACGCAGCGATATGACGATAAAAACAGCTCATTGTCTACTGATACAAAGCGCTATTGACCCTGAGATGGTCAAATATGTATAATTCTCCCACCACACAAACTGGACATATTGTTAACTAAGCAATGATTATAGAAGAAATAAGCCAATTTGTTCAATGAAATAAAATACCCAAGTATGTGCACTGAGAAAGACAAGGACAAATCAAACTCAGGTAGACATATAACGTATCACATACTATGTAAAATGAGTTTATCTTGTTGGGCAGACTGGATGGACCATTCAGGTCTTTATCTGTAGTCATTTACTATATTACTATATATGACTATCCAGCTCATTTTCGAAAGTGATCGCCGGCCATCTTCTGACACAAATCGGGAGATGGCCGGCGATCCCCTGAACCCGGCCAAATCGGTATAATCGAAAGCCGATTTTGGCCGGGTTCAACTGCTTTCCATCGTAGAGCCGGCGAAACATCAAGGGGGCGTGTTGGTAGGGTAGTGAAGGCGGGAAAGGGGCATGCTCACAAGATGGTCGACTTCGCCTGATAATGGGAAAAAAAAGCCAGGCTTGACAAGCATTTTGCCGGCTTTACTTGATCCCTTTTTTTTCATGACCAAGCTTCAAAAAGGAGCCCCAACTGACCAAATGACCACCGGAGGGAATCGGGGATGACCTTCCCTTACTCCCCCAGTGGTCACAAACCCCCTTCCACCCAAAAAAAATAAATAACATTTTTTTGCCAGCCTGAAGTGTCATACCCAGCTCCATGACAGCAGTATGCAGGTCCCTAGAGCAGCTTTTAGTGGGTGCAGTGCACTTCAGACAGGTGGACCCAGGCCCATCCCCCCCTACCTTTTACACTTGTGGTGGTAAATGGGAACCCTCTAAAACCCACCCAAAACCCACTGTACCCACATGTAGGTGCCCCCCTTCACCCCTTAGGGCTATGGTAATTGTGTAGAGTTGTGGGGAGTGGGTTTTGGGGGGGATTTGGGGGGCTAAACAACCAAGGGAAGGGAGCGATACACCTGGGAGCTATTTTTATTTTAAATTTTTAGAAGTGCCCCCTAGGGTGCCCGGTTGGTGTCCTGGCATGTGAGAGGGGCCAGTGCACTACAAATGCTGGCTCCTCCCATGACCAAATGCCTTGGATTTTGCCGGCATTATTTTCCATTATGGCCGAAAACCGATGCCGGCCATCTCAAACCTGGCGAACTCTGACATTTGGCCGGGCCCAACAGTATTAGTGAAGAAAAAGATGGCCGGCCATCTTTTTGGAAAATACGGTTGGCTCCGCCCACTTACGGCGCCAGCCCCGAAGATGACCGGCCAGCTATTTGGCCGGCGCCGTTCGATTATGTCATCTGCATAGAAATGAGGAGATATACCATGAGATTGAATAAGAGCAGCAAGAGGGCTAAGAAACATTTTGAGAAGGGGTGGGGGAGTCCACCTGATAGGTACGGTCCAAAAGAAAAGAAGTAAACCAAGAAAAAAAATTCTGATATCCCTAGTGTTGCAAGCTGTGTTTATCTAAATGAGAGTGTATTTCGCTTAGAAGTGCTGCAAGAACAATTTCAGTACTTGCAAAAGGCCTGAAGCCAGACTGTCTTAAATGCAGCATCAGGGTTTTGTCAATGAAAGCTGATAATTGAACTTTTTCTAATATTTTAGATAGAAAGTAAACATTTGACACTGGGTGGTAGTGGGCTGGGAACTGAGGCCTAGATGCACAAAACTCTAACGACCCATTAATGACCCTCTAACGACAAAATTTGCGGCCGTTGCATGCATTATAGGCCTTTTTCTGAAGCCACTAGCAGATAACAAAAACGGAATGCAAACCAGAAACTACCATTGAAATGTAGACAATTCGCTATGCACTAACCATACCGACGATTCTAACGAATCATTTAATGTGACAAATTTAGCGAGCTCTCAGACCTGTCGTTCAGGCCTGAGCTGTCATCTCCCCGCTCCCTCCTGCACCTTAAAAATGCAAGCTGGCATGTAAAAAAAAAGTTATATAAAAACGCAAACCGGTAGTTCCCCACTTCCCCCTGCACTAACCAAAACAAAAAAAAAATTCAAATAGATCGGGAGGGGGCAAAGGCGCTCGTCAGGAGCGTCCTGTATGGGCGCCCTTGCCCCCCCCCACCCCGAGATCGCCGCTGTTCCGCGCTTCAGCCGGTTGTAATAAAAACAAATCTCCAAATTTTCTCATCCCCGGTCCCCCTCCCTTCCTGTGTTTCCTGTCCCTTGCTCCAGGGCTCCACCTCCCGCCATCCTCCGCCTCCGCCCCCGTGCCCCGCCCCCTGGGATCGTCGCCGCTGCTCCCACCCTCCACCGGACCCCCCCTCCACATTACCGTCCCGTGCAGTGCCTCTCACCTGTATGCGAAGGTGCTGCACGGGATAAAACATCTGATCGCCAATTGCTTCTCCCTTCTCCGACGTTGTTCCTGGGCCCGCCCTCCATTGACGTAAGTTACCTACGGATCCGTTCTTGGAAATAAACGCCCATGGAGATAGACGTTTTCGTTCGATTATGCCCCTCCATATAAACTAAAAAGACACTTTTATATTAGGCTAATATCCTTAATACTGTAGCAAGTTTTAAATTATTGAAAAATTCAAAAACACTAAGATGGAGTCAGCAGTCCAGCAGCGAGAGGGGTGCTATCCAGTCTTTTGCATTGAGTTTCACATATATGATTATCTCCCAGTTGGTGAGATGTCATATGTTTGCGCCCAATGCAAAGAGCTCTTAGAGAACGTGTCCGTTCTCTTGAGGCTAGAGTAGCAGACTTGGTGGAGCTGAGGTAGACAAAGAGGTACATAGAGGAGACCTACAAGGATGTTGTAGAGAAGTCCCACCTCCAGTCTGGTAGCCCTTGTGCTACCTTGGAGGAGGGAGGTCTCCTAGAAGGAGAGCATCACCCTGGTGAAGTAGGAAGTGCTCCTGTAGCCAGGACCTGCCCACCAGGGGATGTACTATCCTCTCGCACCGAGGATATGTCTCCAAGTGCTGCCCAGGAGGGAAAGGTTAGGACAGCTGTTGTAGTTGGTGATTCGATCATTAGGCATATAGATAGCTGGGTGGCTGGTGGATGTGAGGATCGCCTGGTGACTTGCCTGCCTGGTGCGAAGGTGGCGGACCTCACGCGTCACCTAGATAGGATTCTAGATAGTGCTGGGGAGGAGTCGGCTGTCTTGGTACATGTGGGTATCAATGACGTAGGAAAATGTGGGAGAGAGGTTCTGGAAGCCAAATTTAGGCTTTTAGGAAGAAAGCTCAAACCCAGGGTGGCATTTTCTGAAATACTACCAGTTCCACGCGCAGGACACAAGAGGCAGGCAGAGCTCCGGAGTCTCAATGCGTGAATGAGACAATGGTGCAGGGAGGAAGGTTTTAGATTTGTTAGAAACTAGGCAACATTCTGGGGAAGGGGGAGCCTATTCCGAAAGGATGGGCTCCACCTTAACCAGGGTGGGACCAGGCTGCTGGCGTCGGCATTTAAAAAGGAGATAGAGCAGCTTTTAAACTAGAAATGGGGGAAGGCCGACAGTCGCTCAAAAGCGCATCGTTCAGGATAAGGTATCTTGCAAAGATACCTCACAAACTGGGAAGATAGGGTTTCTGGATAGTGAGGTTGCACTACAGACCGTGGTAGGCCAGGTGCACTTAAATACAACTAAAGATCAGACAAAAGATGGCAAATCAATAGTGTCAGGTACTAAGCATCATGCAAATAGGAACAACAAACATACTCTGAAATGTCTATATGCAAATGCTAGGAGTCTAAGAAATAAGATGGGAGAGTTGGAACATATTGCACTAAATGAAAAATTGGGTATAATAGGCATTACTGAGACCTGGTGGAAGGAGGATAACCAGTGGGACACTGTCATACCGGGGTACAAAGTATATCGTAGTGATAGGGTAGACCAGACTGGTGATGGGGTAGCATTGTATATTAACGAGAGCCTTGACTCAAATAGATTACAAATTCAGCAGGACACAAATCACACCTTTGAATCATTGTGGGTTGAAATTCCATGTATAAAAGGGGAAAAAAACGGTGATAGGAGTGTACTACCATCCACCTCGCCAGGATGAGCAGGTAGACGCAGAAATGATAAAAGAAATCACTGACACAAACAAAATGGGCATTGTGATAATAATGGGTGACTTCAATTATCCAAATATAGACTGGGTAAATTTAACATCGGGACATGCTAGAGAGGTACAATTCCTTGATGAAATCAAGGACAGCTTTATGGAGCAGCTGGTGCAGGAGCCGACGAGAGAAGGAAAAATTCTAGACTTGGTCCTTAGTGGAGCGCATGATCTGGTGAGGGACGGTATGGTACTGGGGCCGCTTGATAACAGTGATCATAATATGATCAGTTTTGATATCAATCTTGAAGTAATTATACACAGGAAGTCAAATATGTTAGCGTTTAACTTTAAAAAAAGAGACTATGATAAAATGAGAAGAACGGTAAAAAGAAAACTTAGGGGGGTAACTGAGAGGGTAAAAACTGTACAACAGGCATGGACGCTGTTCAAAAATACCATCCTGGAGGCCCAGGCCAAACATATTCCGCGAATTAGAAAAGAAAGACGGAAGTCCAAAAGACAGCCGGCCTGGTTGAAAAGTGAGGTGAAGGAAGCTATTAGGGCTAAAAGAAACGCCTTCAGAAAATGGAAGAAGGAACCATCTGAAAATAACAAGAAGCAGCATAAGGAGTGTCAAAGCAAATGCAAGGTGCAGATAAAGAAGGCCAAGCAGTGGCGTACCTAGGGTAGTTGACACCCGGGGCCGGTCATTTTTTAACACCCCCCCCCCCCAAATCCAGTACTAGGCATGCCGAGAATACAAAACACTCAGGACCTATAGAGCAATTCTACCATACCATAAGCAGTCATTTCTACGAGTCACACAAGGAAAAGGAAAGCATCTTAAACACTACAGTGAGCACGAACATCAATTCACCTATTGTAAAACGAAACCAGACAGAATAGTACAGATCGTAGATCCTGCACAGTCAATGCCAACTGAAAGCCATGTCTTTTTCACAAACACAGATACACCCTAATCCACTATAGAATAAGTAATCATAAACTTTCTATTTAGACAAAAATTAAACTGAACCCCCATGCCAGACTCTGCATACAATGCAACACCACAGAAACAGAAACTGTCCCCTAGTACTGTGCAAAATATAAAGACAGCAGATGTAAATTTGAAAAAAAAACCTAACAAGTACCAATCACCACTTTACAAATTAACAAATAGAAATAAAACAAATATAGAAAGTAAAATAATACCATTTATTGGACTAATACTTTTAGCTTTCAGAGGCCAAAACCTCCGTCCTCAGGTCAGTACAGTATAGTGCTGTTACAGTATCCTATCCTGACCTGAGGAAGGGGGTTTTGTTCTCCGAAAGTTAGTCAAAATGTATTAAAATTAGTCCAATAAAAAGATTACCTTATTTACATGTTCTATTATAAACATTTAACACATCTACAATACTTTATCCTAAAGCAAAAAAAATAAAAATATATATTTTATTTACAGTTTGTTGTCTCTGGTTTCTGCTTTCTTCATCTTCTTTCCATCTAGCATCTGTCTTCACTCTCTCTCTCTCTGCCATCCAGTGTCTGCCCTCTCTGCCGTCCCTTCCATCCACTGCCTGCCCTTTCTCTTTGCCCCTTCAATCCACCATTTGCCCTCCCTCTCCCATCCATCCAGGGTCTGCCCTCCCTCTCGCTCCCCCTTCCATCTAGGATCTGTCCCCTCTCTCTCTCTGCCCCTTTTTTCAGCCCCCAGTTCCAGCCCCTTCTCCCCTCTGAACACCCCCACCCCAGTCCCCTTCTCCCCTCCCCTTCTCCTGTCTGAGACCCCCACCACAGTCCCCTTCTCCCCTCCCCTGTCTGAGACCCCCACCCCAGTCCCCTTCTCTCCTCTGAACACCCCATCCCAGTCCCCTTCTCCCCTCCCCTTCTCCCCTCTGAGATCCCCACCCCAGTCCCCTTCTCCCCTCCCCTTTTCCCCTCTGAGACCCCCACCCCAGTCCCCTTCTCCCCTCTGAACACCCCCACCCCAGTCCCCTTCTCCCCTCCCCTTCCCTTCTCCCCTCTGAGATCCCCACCCCAGTCCCCTTCTCCCCTCCCCTTTTCCCCTCTGAGACCCCCACCCCAGTCCCCTTCTCCCCTCTGAACACCCCCACCCCAGTCCCCTTCTCCCCTCCCCTTCTCTTCTCCCCTCTGAGATCCCCACCCCAGTCCCCTTCTCCCCTCCCCTGTCTGAGACCCCCACCCGTCCCCTTCTCCCCTCTGAACACCCCCACCCCAGTCCCCTTCTCCCCTCCCCTTCTCCCCCCCCCCGTCTGAGACCCCCACCCCAGTCCCCTTCTCCCCTCTGAACACCCCCACCCGAGTCCCTTTCGCCCCTCTCCTTCCCCACCTCAGTCCCGTTAAAACCGGCAAAACAGCGTCGCAGGCAGTGCCTCGTGCCCTGCTTGTAAAAAAAAAAAAATCAAATCTCCTTCCTTCTCCTCGTTTTGACGTCGACTCGGGCCTTCCAATATTGATTGGAAGGCCCGAGTCGACGTCAAGACGTCAAGACAAGGAGGAGAAGGAGGAAGGAGATTTGATTTTACACTGCTTCGCCGGTTTTTGAAATGTGCGGTGCCACGGGAACGGCCACGGGAGGCGGCGGGAGCGGAGCACCCCCCACCCACTGGCACCCGGGACGGACCGCCCCCACCGCCCCCCCCCCCCTTGGTACGCCACTGAGGCCAAGAGGGATTACGAAAAAAAGATAGCATTAGAGGCAAAAAAACATAGTAAAATTTTTTTTCGGTATATTAAAAGTAGGAAGCCGGCAAAAGAATCGGTTGGTCTTCACCGAGGAAGATTTGGGTGCGATATCAGTGTCGGAAATGCTATTTGAAGCGGACGAGTCAGAGAAACTTACTGACTTCACGGTAAACCTGGAGGACGGAATGGGGCAGTTCGTCAAACTGAAGAGTAGCAAATCTCCTGGACCGCATGGTACTCATCTTAGAGTACTGATAGAACTGAAAAATGAGATTGCGGAGCTACTGCTAGTGATATGCAACTTATCCTTAAAATCGAGCGTGGTACCGGAAGATTGGAGGGTGGCCAATATAACGCCGATTTATAAAAGAGGTTCCAGGGGAGATCCAGGAAATTATAGACCGGTGAGTCTGACGTCGGTGCCGGGGAAAATGGTAGAGGCTATTATTAAAAACAAAATTACAGAGCACATCCAAGGACATGGATTACTGAGACCAAGTCAGCACGGCTTTTGTGTGGGGAAATCTTGCCTGACCAATTTACTTCAATTCTTTGAAGGAGTAAACAAACGTGGACAAAGGGGAGCCGGTTGATATTGTGTATCTGGATTTTCAAAAGGCGTTTGACAAGGTACCTCATGAAAGGCTACAGAGGAAATTGGAGGGTTATGGGATAGGAGGAAATGTCCTACTGTGGATTAAAACTGGTTGAAGGATAGGAAACAGAGAGTGGGGTTAAATGTGCAGTATTCACAATGGAGAAGGGTAGTTAGTGGGGTTCCTCAGGGGTCTATGCTAGGACTTTTAATATATGCTGCTTTTTAATATAGTTATAAATGATTTAGAGATGGGAGTAACTAGCGAGGTAATTAAATTTGCTGATGACACAAAGTTATTCAGTCGTGAACTCGCGACAGGATTGTGAAAAATTATAAGAGGACATTACGAGACTGGGTGACTGGGCGGCTAAATGGCAGATGATGTTTAATGTGAGCAAGTGCAAGGTGATGCATGTGGGAAAAAAGAACCCTAATTATAGCTAGGAGTTATGAATCAAGAAAGGGATCTGGGTGTCGTTGTCGATAATGCACTGAAACCTTCTGCTCAGTGTGCTGCTGCAGCTAGGAAAGCGAATAGAATGTTGGGTATTATTAGGAAAGGTATGGAAAACAGGTGTGAGGATGTTATAATGCCGTTATATCGCTCCATAGTGCGACCGCACCTTGAGTATTGTGTTCAATTCTGGTCGCCGCATCTCAAGAAAGATATAGCAGAATTGGAAAAGGTGCAGCGAAGGGCGACTAAAATGATAGCGGGGATGGGACGACTTCCCTATGAAGAAAGACTAAGGAGGCTAGGGCTTTTCAGCTTGGAGAAGAGACGGCTGAGGGGAGACATGATAGAGGTATACAAAATAATGAGTGGAGTGGAACAGGTGGATGTGAAGCGTCTGTTCACGCTTTCCAAAAATACTAGGACTAGGGGGGGCATGCAATCAAACTACAGTGTAGTAAATTTAAAACAAAATCGGAGAAAATATTTCTTCACCCAACATGTAATTAAACTCTGGAATTCATTGCCGGAGAATGTGGTGAAGGCGGTTAGCTTAGCAGAGTTTAAAAAGGGGTTATACGGTTTCCTAAAGGACAAGTCCATAAACCACTACTAAATGGACTTGGGAAAAATCCACAATTCCAGGAATAACATGTATAGAATGTTTTTACGTTTGGGAAGCTTGCCAGGTGCCCTTGGCCTGGATTGGCCGCTGTCGTGGACAGGATGCTGGGCTCGATGGACCCTTGGTCTTTTCCCAGTGTGGCATTACTTATGTACTTATGTAAAATATTATGTAATATACAGGGTTGAAAGCTTTTTTGAAAGAGAATGTAAGGTCTGAAATTGGAATGTAGACCACGAGAATGTTCCTGCACCTGGGGAAGCTGAAAAGACCAAAAAGGGAGATCTTGGAACCAATGGAACCACAAGATCAGTGGATGGAGAGGAAAGTTCAGTAAGAAAAGAATTTACTAAGTTCTGCACATTGGTAGTAAAGTATTGAAAAAGGAGTTCAGTCGATGGGGCCAAGTATGGGTTTGTGGAAGAATCATTAACAGTTGGAAGAGATGTCAAGATATAGAAAATTGAGAAGAACTCCCTAGTTGGATTTGTAATTTTCTTAATACAGTCAGTATAGAATTTAGATTTGCCCTGAAATATGAGAGAGCAGGAATTGACCTAGGGTTTTCCATTTACGTTTTGCCTGATGAAGCTGACATGTGCTAGATGTGGTCTATTTGGAGTTCAGCAAAGCCTTTCACATTGTTTCTCATAGGAGGCTTGTGAACAAATTGAATGGGCAGAAGTTAAGACCCAAAGTGGTGATTTGGATTAGAAACTGGTTGACTGACAGAGGTCAGAGTGTAGTCGTGAATGGAATTCACTTGGAGGAAAGAAAGTTAAGTAGTGGAGTACCTCAAGGATCGGTATTGGTGACAATTTTATTCAATACACAGTACAGTCTTGATTATCCTAACTTTGTTGATCTGAACATCCGCATACCAAACAAACCCCACGGTGACGTCACGCGGCTTCTCTTTCCATTTTCCGAATATGGGACCCTATTTTTACCACCATGTTGAGCCAGGATCCTGTTTTTATTGCCTTTGTTTCTGTATTGTTTGACTTCTCTTTCTGTTTTCTGAACTTGGGATCCTACTTTTATCACCATTGTGACCTGGGACCACCTGCTTTTACTGTCTCTACTTGAGGGGAACCATTGTTTTCCATATTTTCCATATTATCTGACTTTTCATTTCAGTCCCATTTAGGTCGGATAATCGAGATTTTATGTATTTGTATATGAAATTGCTGAAGGGTTAGAAGGTAAAGTTTGCCTTTTTTCAGACCACACAAAGATTTGCAATACAGTGGACACCTCAGAGGGAGTGGACAATATGAGAAGTAATCTGAAAAGATTAGAAGAATGGTCTAATATTTGGTAGTTAAAATGACCATAGAAACCCAAAAGAGTTGTATTTGCTAGGGGTTGAGAGGATGATAAGCACAGACTGAGAGAGGGACCTTAGGGTGATAGTGTTGCAGGATCGTAAGGCAATGAAACATTGTGAAAAGGCAGTGGCCGTAGCCAGAAGGATGTTAGGCTGCATAGAAAGGAATATCCGGTAGATGAAAGGCGGTGTTAATGTACTAGATGTAATCTACTTAGATTTGAACAAAATATTTGATACGGTTCCTTACGGAAAGCTCCTGAATAAGCTGAGTGTGCTGAAGTTAGGACCTAAGTTGGTGAACTGGATTGGAAAATGGTTGACTGACAGATGACAGAGGATGTTGGTGAATGAAGTGCCTTAGGGTTTGGTACTGGGACCGATTTTTAAAAATATATTTGTGCATAGAGAGAGGTATAACCTGCAGAAGAGAGGAGGTGTTAATGCCTCTAAACAAGTTGTTGGTGAAGCCCCACTTGGCATACTGTGTTCAGTTTTGGAGGCTGTATCTAGCTAAGGACATAAAAAGGTGAAGTGGTCCAGAGAAAAGCAACAAAAATGTATGAGGCTTGCAACAAAAGATACACGAGAAGATACTTGAGGACCTGAATATGTATTCCCTTGAGGAAATGAGAGGTACTGTAGGTGTGATATGATACAGACATTTAAAAACTTGAAAGGTACCAATATACATACAAATCTTTTCCAGAGACAAAGAAGTGGTAGAACTAGAGGAGATGAATTGAGGTTGCGGGGTAGTAGGCTTAGGAGTAATATCAGGAAATACTTTTTCACAGACAGTGTGGTGGATGCCTGGAATGTCCTCCTGGGGGAGGTGGTGAGACAAAAATGGTGATAGAATTCAAAAATGCATTAGATAAACACTAAAGATCCTTAAATTCAGAAAGGATGAAATCAAAGCAAAACTTTTTTATATTTCAAAAGTATTTTGTACTTAAAGATTAACATTATAATTTGTCTGCTTTTTTGAGAGAATATTCTTGCAGAATCTTATGTGATGTTAAATTGATTCAGTATAGTTTTAATAATGGACCTGTAATTCTGGTGTTGGAACCTTGAAACATGTTATCTACTCTTATCCTAATCTAACAGCCCCACAGACATCACTGGGAGCTCTCCTGCAGATCATACAACAATATGGACACCAGTTAGGTTTTAGACTAAACCTGCAAAAGTCACAGGCTAGAAGTGATGGTATCTGGGAGCGGAATTTTCCTTTGACCTGGTCAGATGGTCTTATTAAATATTTGGGAGTGTGTATATCCAGCGATTTAACACAGCTGTATACTTGTAATGTTAATCCACTTCTGCAGGACACAATTCGTTTACTACAACTCTGGACAGCCTACCCCTTATCTTTGATTGGTCGGATAAATTTATTCAACATGATGCTCGTCCTGCGCTGGTTATATCTTTCTCAGATGATGCCTCTGTTTTTAAAGTCATGTGACAAGCGAGCACTTCATAAAGCAATGCAACATTATTTGTGGCAGGGAGGCAGCCCAGAATGTTGATTGCTGTCCTTCAGCTGCCATGGGCACATGGAGGCCTAGGCTTACTGAATGTTAGGTATCTGATGATAGTGTGCAGCATTTGGCACAGAAACAATTGATATAGAGGGACCAACAATTTTTCAGCAACTCCCTTGGAAATAGAATTCTTAGGACCAGATCGTTTCATCTGGCAACTCCATACAATTCCAAAACGCAACCACAAGGCTCTGAGGAATAATCTCTACACATAGCACTTGCCACATGGAGGTGGCTATGCAGGTGCCCCTTTTTCTCAGCAACAATTACACCATACCTTTCTAAGCATCACAATCCAGATTTTCCACCAGGTAGTGATTCTCTGGTGTTTGCGTGTTGGCACTCTCAAGGATTTGTCTACTTGTTTCACGTGCTGACAGTTGAGGGGAAGATCCAATCCTTCCAGGAATTGCGAGCGGCAAATGATTTTCCACAATCTGACTTCTTTGCATATACCGTATTTTTCGGACTATAAGACGCACCGGACCATAAGACGCATCTAGGTTTTAGAGGAGGGAAATAGGACATTTTTTTTTTCCTTTTTCCCTCCTCTAAAACCTAGGTGCTCCGGTGCGTCTTGTCCGAATCCCTCCCTCCAAGTTCGGGATCGCCGTCAGGGTTACCTCCTTCCCCCCCCCCCCCCCCCCCGGCCCTGTCACCACCTCTCCCCTTACTCACGCGATCTTCCCTGGTGGTCTAGTGACATCGGGGCAGGAAAGAGCCCCCTCTTTCCTGCCCAGCGCGCTGCTCTCCATCCTCCTGTATTCATTGCTGCCTGACGGTCTCGGCGAGATTCAAAATGGCCACCGAGAATTGAAGTCTCGGCGGCCATTTTGAATCTTGCTGAGACCGTCAGGCTGCATACAGGAGGATGGAGAGCAGCGCGCTGGGCAGGAAAGAGGGGGCTCTTTCCTGCCCCAACGTCACTAGACCACCAGGGAAGATCGCGTGAGTAAGGGGAGAAGTGGTGACAGGGCCGGGGGGGGGGGGGGAGAGGAGGTAACCCTGACAGCGATCCCGAACTCGGAGGGCGGGCGGCCTGCTAGCCAGTCAGCCAAATCTACCTTCGGACTATAAGACGCACCCCCCATTTTCCTCCCAAATTTGGGGGGAAAAAAAGTGCGTCTTATAGTCCGAAAAATATGGTACACAGTTACACCATTATGTGCAGAGGTTAGGCTGGGAAAATCTCAGTGAAGATGTACAAGAAAATTTGGACGAGGTATTAACTCTGGGCTCACAAAACCACATGCCACTGAAGTTTCATCACAAGTTTCTCAGAGATACAACAGAGGATATCAATTATGCTCTATATGTATCCAGCTGGTCCCAGGACTTGGAAGTTGAAATAACAACAGCCAAGCTAAGGGAGTGCCTCTTGTCAGTGCAATCTTGGGTGCAAAATGTTCAATTATGGGAACTACAGTACAAATTCATTCTATGCCTGTATGTGGCACCAGCTCAAGCGCATAGAGCAGCACTTTGTAATACAGACCTCTGTGCCAAATGTGGTGGAGCCCGTGCGATACTGAGTCACATGTTATCATTTTCTGGCCAAATGTATTTAAACATATCTCAGATCGATGGTCTTGTCATATCCCCACATCACTGTTTCTGATTTTGACAGCTTCCAGTTGGCAAAGCCGAGGACTCTGGGCTTAACAAGCTTCTTGAAATGTGCAGTCTTAATGGGGAAAAAAGCAATTCTTCTCTGCTGGCTGGATTCTTCGGAGTTATCCCTAACATTTTGGTGCGCACAGATGGTCTCCTTATTGACTATGGAAAGACTAACTATTTCAGATTCTACTTCTCAAGGTACAAGATTTCAATGGACATGGGAGCAATTCCGGGCAACTTTACATCCTACAGCACATAGTCACATTTTTAATCAGTGAGCCTGGACCTGTCATACCTCAATGTTATGGTTACTGTATTTGAGGCTGGGTGGGGATAGATAGGGAGGGATGGGGAGGGAAGGGGAGGGAAGAGGTTCCTTCTGTTGAGTTCTTTATAAAGAAGCAGAATATGGTTCTATTAGCCTTTTTTCATTTATATCACGTACAGAACTTATGCACAGGAGGATTTGAAGGGAAGGTTGTTGGAGCAAGGAGTTTTTCATCAGAATGATGACCCATTTGAATGGTTTTGATTGTTTCTGCATTTGTGATCTGTTGTCAGTCATCAATAAAATTGATTCAAACATAAAAGACTATTGGTACTCTATGTGAAAAATTATATCCAAAATACTACAGATAACAGAACCACTATTATTTCAATTAATCATATTGGGATCTACAGCACTACAAACGTTTTGATTACGCATCTTTGAAATTCCATTAAACTCTGCGATAAAAATGGCATGGTGGAACTCCCTATGTTTATTAGCCAAATACAGAAGTGTAGCTATTGAAAGATCGAAAATTATAAGTGCATACGTATTGCCATACTGGGAAAGACCAAAGCTCCATCAAGCCCAATACCCTGTTTCCAACAGTGGCCAATCCAGGTCACAAATACCTGGCAAGATCCCAAAAAAGTACAAACAATTTATACTTAATTATGAAAAGGTTTGGGCTCCTTTGCATGCCTATCTAAAAATTAATAACAGTACAACTCCTTTTCGCACTGAAATCAAACTGTTGATATTATCAATCTGCTAGTACCCTGTGTTACCAATGCTCAATTATATGTGCGCATATACCTATGTTTGTATATTTGTTGACTGAACTTTGTTAGTCATTGTTTCTATATCTTAACTTTATATTGAAATTAAAAATAAAAAAATATTTGAACTAAAAAAAAAAAAAGAAGAAATTTCAAGTGTGAAAAGGAAGGAATATACTGATAGGGCTGTACTACTGTCTGCTAGGACAGAATGAACATAGAGATGAAAAATTGTTTACAGAAGTTAGGAATGCTGGCAAATTGTGCAACATTATATTAATGGGTGATTTCAATTACCCTAATATTGACTGGATAAATGTTACATCAGAGAGCACTAGAGAAATAACTCTAGATGTAATAACTGACTGCTTTTAAGAGCAACTGGTCCAAGAGCTGACAAGAGGGGGAGCTATTTTGGATCTGATCCTTAGTGGAATGCAGGGCATGATATGAGAGGTAACAGTGTTGGATCCTTTGGGAACAGTGATCATAACATGATCAAATTTGAGATGATATCTGGGGTGAAGTCACTGTGGAAATCTACTGTAATAGCATTTGCTTTTTGCATACAGCACTATGAGAAAATGAGGAAAATGGTTAAAAAGGAGCTAAAAGGATCATCCACAAAGGTTAGGACTTTAAATCAGGCATGGACATTGTTTAAAAATGCCATTGTGGAAACCCAGACCAGATGTATTCCACGTATTAACAAAGGAGGAAAGAAGAACAAACGCAAACAGCATGGCTAAAAGGTGAAGTGAAAGAGGCTATTAGAGCCAAAAGAACATCCTTCAAAGAATGAAAAAAGAATGTAAATGAAGAAAATAAGAAGCAACATAAGCACTGTCAAGCTAGATGCAAAGCATTGATAAAGAAGGCTAAAAGAGAATATGAAGAGAAACTTGCCATGGAAGCAAAAACTCATCGAAACAACTTTTTTAGGTACATCAGAAGCAGAAAGCCTGAAAGGGAATCCATGGGACTGTTAGATTATGAAGGAGCATAAGGGGTGCTCATGGAGAACAAGGCCATAGTGGAGAGATTGAATTAATTCTTTGCTTTGGTTTTTATGGAAGAACATGTAAGAGATCTACCTGTACCAGAAATGGTTTTCAAAGGTGATGATGCAGAAGAACTGAAAGAAATCTCAATGAACTTGGAAGACGTGGAGGGGCATAATCGAACGCAAACGCCTATCTCCTTAGGTGTCTATGTCCGAAAACGGGTACGTGAAGAAGCGGGACAGACCGTATTGTCGAAAAAATGGATGTTTTTCAGCTGGGCGTTTGTTTTTTTTAGCGATAATGGAAACTAAAAATGCCCAGCTCAAAAACGTCCTAATCCGAGCCATTTGGTCGTGGGAGGGGCTACGATTCGTAGTACACTGGCCCCCCTGATATGCCAGGACACCAACTGGGCACCCTAGAGGTCAGTGCGGTGGACTTCAGACAACGCTCCCACATGCATAGCTCCCTTACCACGGGTGCTGAGCCCCCAACCCCCTCCCCCAAAACCCCACTACCCACAAATGTACAACAATACCATAGCTCTTAGGGGTGAAGGGGGCACCTACATGTGGGTACAGTGGGTTTTGGAGACCTCCCATTTACCAGCACAAGTGTTACAGGTAGGGGGGATGGGCCTGGGTCCACCTGGCTGAAGTGCACTGTGGTACCCACTAAAAGTGCTCCAGGGACCTGCATACACGCAGGCCTCTAGGACTTGTTGCTGCTGTATAACATTGGCACACCAGTTGACACCTGAAGACTAATCTCTCCGAAAACGTCCTTTATTGGAATAAGCATGCTTACTCACAGTTAACTGCAGATCACAGGTTGTGCCCCACTGGCAAAGAGTCTCCCTGGTACTGAGATTAGCAGTAGGTCAGAGCTGGCAGAATGCTGTACAATGCCCTCTTTCAGCCACATTCAAGGTAAGAACTAAGTTCTGTAACGTGGCTAACACGTGAAAGGGATCTAAAACTGGCTTACAAAAATGGCCACTACCTCATGGACTACCGGAAACAAAACTGGAACCCTCTGATCCAGTTAGCAGGGAGTACAGCCTACCAACTACCAACATCGTGAGCATTTGCCACAAGCTACTGGAATCACAGAGCCCCACACCCTACACCCACCACAATGCATTGCTGATGTGACTCTGCAGTGCGCATAACAGAAAAGGTGTCACACTCACCCGAGAGCCACATCAGAACCAGGGAAAGGCTGTCACAGGATAGAACACATTCTGCTGTCACTTATCTTGCATCTGAATGCCGTCAGACAAGCATACCCCAACAGGAGCCTGTTTCGCCCTCCTGGCTTTCTCAAGGGGAACTGCAACGTGCTGTCTCCGACTACAAGATATCTGTTCGCTAGCTTCTTCTTGTTGGGGTGTGCTTGTCTGATGGCATTCAGATGCAAGATAAGTGACGATTTAAATTATTAATGAGCTAGTAGCTAGCACAAAAGTGAAATAAAAATAAAAAAGATAAAATTGATACAAAATTGATAAAAAGAGGTTAGCTACCAGTGAAGACCAGCGGAAGGTTGATGGGCACAAGTCTATGATTATAAAACCGCAGCAATAACGCAAAGAGTAGCTGCAAAGTTGAAATGAGACTTTGCCCTTAAACCTCCAAAATACTGGTACTCTCTGTGGTTCTCTACTAACTTTGTGTGTGTTGACTTTAGTATTAGTAAAGTATAGCTGCATTTGTTGGCAGTATTTCTAGGATAAGCAGCATAAGTACATAAGTACATAAGTAATGCCATACTGGGAAAAGACCAAGGGTCCATCGAGCCCAGCATCCTGTCCACGACAGCGGCCAATCCAGGCCAAGGGCACCTGGCAAGCTTCCCAAACGTACAAACATTCTATACATGTTATTCCTGGAATTTTGGAGTTTTCCAAGTCCGTTTAGTAGCGGTTTATGGACTTGTCCTTTAGGAAACCGTCCAACCCCTTTTTAAACTCTGCTAAGCTAACTGCCTTCACCACTTTCTCCGGCAACGAATTCCAGAGTTTAATTACACGTTGGGTGAAGAAAAATTTTCTCCGATTTGTTTTAAATTTACTACACTGTAGTTTCATCGCATGCCCCCTAGTCCTAGTATTTTTGGAAAGCGTGAACAGACGCTTCACATCCACCTGTTCCACTCCACTCATTATTTTGTATACCTCTATCATGTCTCCCCTCAGCCGTCTCTTCTCCAAGCTGTATAGCCCTAGCCTCCTTAGTCTTTCTTCATAGGGAAGTCGTCCCATCCCCGCTATCATTTTAGTCGCCCTTCGCTGCACCTTTTCCAATTCTACTATATCTTTCTTGAGATGCGGCGACCAGAATTGAACACAATACTCAAGGTGCGGTCTCACCATGGAGCGATACAACGGCATTATAACATCCTCACACCTGTTTTCCATACCTTTCCTGATAATACCCAACATTCTATTCGCTTTCTTAGCACACAGAGCAGAAGGTTTCAGTGTGTTATCGACGACGACACCCAGATCCCTTTCTTGGTCCGTAACTCCTAACGTGGAACCTTGCATGACGTAGCTATAATTCGGGTTCTTTTTTCCCACATGCATCACCTTGCACTTGCTCACATTAAACATCATCTGCCATTTAGCCGCCCAGTCTCCCAGTCTCGTAAGGTCCTCTTGTAATTTTTCACAATCCTGTCGCGATTTAACGACTTTGAATAACTTTGTGTCATCAGCAAATTTAATTACCTCGCTAGTTACTTCCATCTCTAAATCATTTATAAATATATTAAAAAGCAGCGGTCCTAGCACGGACCCCTGAGGAACCCCACTAACTACCCTTCTCCATTGTGAATACTGCCCATTTAACCCCACTCTCTGTTTCCTATCCTTCAACCAGTTTTTAATCCACAATAGGACATTTCCTCCTATCCCATGACCCTCCAATTTCCTCTGTAGCCTTTCATGAGGTACCTTGTCAAACGCCTTTTGAAAATCCAGATACACAATATCAACCGACTCCCCTTTGTCCACATGTTTGTTCACTCCTTCAAAGAATTGAAGTAAATTGGTCAGGCAAGATTTCCCCACACAAAAGCCATGCTGACTTGGTCTCAGTAATCCATGTCCTTGGATGTGCTCTGTAATTTTGTTTTTGATAATAGCCTCTACCATTTTCCCCGGCACCGACGTCAGACTCACCGGTCTATAATTTCCCGGATCTCCCCTGGAGCCTTTTTTAAAAATGGGCGTTACATTGGCCACCCTCCAATCTTCCGGTACCACGCTTGATTTTAAGGATAAGTTGCATAAAATCTGTTTTGCTGTTTTGGTATCTTCCCAGGTAATTGTGACCTGCATTGGTCACTGTTAGAAACAGGATGCTGGGCTTGATGGACCTTTGGTCTGTCCCAGTATGGCAGTGCTTATGTTCTTATGTACAAGGCTGTATTGTGACAACAAATTGAGAACAGCTAAGTAGAAGAGGAAATTCATATTGTGTAGGTGAGATGGTCAGACTGAGTTACCTGCATATCTACAGCATCTTCTAAACTCTGAAATCAAACAGAGAAACACAACCGTCAGAGCTCAGAAAATCTTTAAGCAGCAGTGTGACATACTTGAGAAGAGAAACTTACCTAGTTCAGTACGAAGAGACTCTACATAAAAACACAAAGGGATAAAAGTTAGAGTTGCTGGTTTGTAAAAATGTCCATAGAACTTATATTTCCAATTTATGCCTGTAAAACTCTGTTTTACCTACGGAAATGTATAAAATTACCCCCACAGGTGTCAGAGTTTGATTACTGCTCAGTCTGTCTCTGCATATATTAATACACACTAAGGGGTGGATTCAGTAAATGGCAGCCAAATTTGGGTGCTGAGAAAAATCATCACAGAGTGCTACTTTATAAAGGATGTGCTGCCCTTATAGAATAATCCTTAATTGCTGATCTCGTACCTTACACCTGCTGAAACCTGGTATAAATTCCGGCACCCAAGTTGGGAGCAAATTCCAGGAATTCTGCAATACTGTGCATCTTTACGCTCGTAACCCACCCATGTCCACCTCAAGGCCACAGTCCTTCAGAATTGTGCACCAGAAGATTTGTGAACGGATCTAGAGTAGCACTTAGCGAGATGCACGTACAAATCTAAAATGTTGTGAATTAATGCCCATAGTTGACTGTTAGCACCCAATAATTGTCGATAATTAGCTCATTAACCAATTTAATTGCCCATGCAACTCAGGCTGCACACAACTTTGGCTGCCCTTTTTAGAATATCACCTTAAATATTACTTAGGAACAAGTGAGAAGAGATCATAGACATCCAGGTAATTTCTGGAGGAAAAGTTATTTTCAGAAAGCAGCAGTTGTATTCTTTCTAAGTAATTTTTCCAAGAGAATAATTAAAGCTTGTCTTGGCTTTTGCTTTGATTATTGGGGCAAATCCTGTGGGTTTTTAAATGCATTTACACAGGTAAAGCAGTGCTTTATGCGCAAAAATGGCCTATTACCTGCATATAGTAATATAGTAACATAGTAGATGACGGCAGAAAATGACCTGCATGGTCCATCCAGTCTGCCCAACAAGATAAACTCATATGTGTATACCTTACCTTGATTTGTACCTGCCTTTTCAGGGCACAGACCATACAAGTCTGCCCAGCAGTATTTCCCGCCTCCCAACCACCAGTCCCGCCTCCCATCACTGGCTCTGGCACAGACCGTATAAGTCTGCCCTCCACTATCCTCGCCTCCCAACCACCAACCTCTCTTCCCCCAACTGCTCCGCCACCCAATTTCGGCTACATTAGTATTCTGTAAAGAAAAGTAGGCAGTGACTTTCCTTTATGGAACAGGCACCTAAATATAGGTGAACAGATATAGAATTGCTCTACATAATTATATAACATAAGCACCTACCCCTTATATGCAACATACACATTTATATTATAGAATATCAGCATTGAGGTGCAAACATGCTGCCTAAATGGTTTACACACTAATTTACCTTAATAGTACATAATTGTAAGATGGGTGTGAGCATAGGTGGAGTCTGAGCAGATGCACAATTGCACACATATCTTATAGAACATTATTAGTTATGCGCATATTTCCACATTTAAAGGTGTGAGCAATTGTACCTACCCTATGGCATAATTGTTTGCACCTGAATTATAGACTCATGTTTTCACTGTTAGGCTGGTCTTCTACAGTGCTTTTTTTGTAGAAAAAAAGGTGCCGGTACTCATTATGGGCGGGGTCACCACATATGGATCCACCCCTATGATAGCCACACCCACATTAACCACACCCCCTATACCAGCCATGGCGCATATAAACAGACATCATTGAAAATATTATAGTACTATAGGAGAAAAAAATAACGTGATTTTTTTTCATGATAAATCATCTCTATAAGCTGTTACAGCTCCAGTATACCCAGTGCAAAATAAGACAGCCAATGTAAATTCTCAAATTGGACATATTACAAACACTACAATGAAAATAAAATGATTTTTTTCTACTTTTGTTGTCTGGTGACTGTTTTTCTTTCCATATTGGTCCCAGTCTGTGATTCTGCTTTCCTTTGTTTTCGCTTAACTCTTCTGTGCCATTTGTCATTTTTGTCTCCTTTTTCTTTGCTTTCTTCAATATTTTTCAGGCTCTCTCTCTGTCCAGATTTAATTCATTCTTACTATCCATTCTTTAATTTCCTTCATCTACCTGTGGCTTTTCATCTTTTCCTCACCCTTGTTCTCCCCATGCCCTTCCTCTTATTCTCCAGTCTTTCTCTATTCCCCTTTTCCATCCAGCAGCTCTGCTTTCTCTCCCCATCCTTCCAGTGTCTCCCCTATTTCTTTCTGCATTCTTCCATCCAGCGTCTTCCCTCTTTCTCTCCCTATCCTTCCGTTTTCCCTCTCTTTCTCCCCAATCCTTCCATCTGTTTTCCCTCTCTCTTTCCCCATCCTTCCATCTGTTTTCCCTCTCTCTTTCCCCATCCTTCCATCTGTTTTCCCCTCTCTCCCCAATCCTTCCATCTGTTTTTCCCTCTCTCTCCCAATCCTTCCATCTGTTTTCCCTCTCTCTCCCCATCCTTCCATCTGTTTTCCCTCTCTCTCCCCAATCCTTCCCTCTGTTGTTTTCACTCTTTCTCTCTCTCCCCATCCTTCCATCTGTTTTTTCCCTTCTCTCCCCAATCCTTCCATCTGTTTTCCCCTCTCTCTCCCCAATCCTTCCCTCTGTTGTTTTCACTCTCTCTCTCTCCCCATCCTTCCATCTGTTTTTCCCTTCTCTCCCCAATCCTTCCCTCTGTTGTTTTCCCTCTTTCTCTCTCTCCCCATCCTTCCATCTGTTTTTTCCCCATTCTCCCCATCCTTCCATGTTTTTCCCTCTCTCTCCCCATCCTTCCATCTGTTTTCCCCTCTCTCTCCCCATCCTTCCATCTGTTTTTCCCCTCTCTCCCCAATCCTTCCATCTGTTTTCCCTCTCTCTCCCCATCCTTCCATCTGTTTTTCCCCTCTCTCTCCAATCCTTCCCTCTGTTGGTTTCCCTCTCCCTGCCAAGTTTCCCGCGAACGGCGCGAAATCGCGATGCAGGCGGCACCAGCCCCTATTTCCGGCCGCTGCTGCTTCTCCAGTTGAGCAGCAGCGGCCGCTACACAAAGAAAAAGAAGATTAAAAAAAATTTTGAAACCTGGCTGAAACGCGGCACCCCGGCACTGTAGACAGCCATTAGGCATTGGCTGTTGCCCCGCAGCCGCTCCTCCTCTTGCCTCTACGTCACTGCCCCTGGAGGAAGACCCCGGAGGAGTGCAGTGACGTAGAGGCAAGAGGAGGAGCGGCTGCGGGGCAACAGCCAATGCCTAATGGCTGTCTACAGTGCCGGGGTGCCGCGTTTCAGCCAGGTTTGAAATTTTTAAAAAAATCATTTTCTTTGTGTAGCGGCCGCTGCTGCTCAACAGGAGAAGCAGCAGCGGCCGGAAATGGGGACTGGCACTGCGTGCGGGACATGGACTCACGGGGCGGGGGGAGCAAAAAAAAAAAAGGTGCCGGTACGCCGTACCGTTGCGTACCGGCACAAAAAAAGCACTGGTCTTCTATATAGGAAAGCAGGTGCCTGGGTTTCTTTGTAGAATAGGTTCCTACTCTAGTTTTTGTTTTGTTCAAAAGTTTTATTCAAGTTATGCAATGTAGGAAATATACATAAGAAGTCAAAGAAACAACAACAAGGGGATAGATTACAGGTTAGATAGCATAATCAAGTAATAGGGCCCCTACTTTGCAAAAGGATGAAACAGAGCTGTGTTTTTCTCATTTTTTACAGCCAAACAGACGTGGAGGGGCATAATCGAACGCGAACGTCTATCTCCATGGGCGTCTATGTCCGAAAACGGGTACGTTAAGAGGAGGAACAGACCGTATTTTTGAAAAAAATGGACGTCTTTTTTGTTTTTCGAAAATACATTTTGAACGGACCAAATGCCATGGATTTGTTCGTTTCTGAGCTGGGCGTTTGTTTTTTTTTTAGCGATAATGGAAACTAAAAACGTCCAGCTCAAAAACGTCCTAATCCATGCCATTTGGTCGTGGGAGGGGCCAGGATTCATAGTACACTGGCCCCCCTGACATGCCAGGACACCAAATGGGCACCCTAGAGGTCAGTGCGGTGGACTTCAGAAAAAGCTCCCACATGCATAGCTCCCTTACCACGGGTGCTGAGCCCCCAACCCCCCTCCCCCAAAACCCACTACCCACAAATTTACAACACTACCATAGCTCTTAGGAGTGAAGGGGGCACCTACATGTGAGTACAGTGGGTTTTGGAGGCCTCCCATTAACCAGCACAAGTGTTACAGGTAGGGGGGAGATGAGCCTGGTCTGCCTGCCTGAAGTGCACTGCGGTACCTACTAAAAGTGCTCCAGGGACCTGCATACACGCAGGCCTCTAGGACTTGTTGCTGCTGTATAACCTTAGCACACCAGTTGACACCTGAAGACTAATCTCTCCGAAAACGTCCTTTATTGGAACAAACACATTTACTCACAGTTAACTGCCGATCAGAGGTTGTGCCCCACTGGCAACGAGTTTCCCTGGTACTGAGATTAGCAGTAGGTCAGAGCTGGCAGAATGCTGTACAATGCCCTCTTTCAGAACTACTAAGTTCTCTAACGTGGGTAACACATGAAAGGGAGTTAAAATTAGCTTACAAAAATGGCCACTATCTCATGGACTACCGGAAACTAAACAGGGCACACTCTGACCCAGTAAGCAGGAGGAAAAGCACCATGGGAGTAGAACCTACCAACTACCAACATCGTGAGAATTTACCACAAGCTGTTTTTGCCCTTGAATTCAATAAAACATCCTTATGGAAATTTCCGCATGTAAAGTTTATTCTAGCATAGTATCTGAGGATTTGAAGGCGACGAAACAGTGTAACAAGGCGGTGGCCGTAGCTAGAAGGTTGTTAGACTGTATAGAGAGAGGTGTGACCAGCAGAAGAAAGGGGGTGTTGATGCCCCTGTATAAGTCGTTGGTGAGGCCCCACCTGGAGTATTGTGTTCAGTTTTGGAGGCCGTATCTTGTTAAGGATGTAAAAAGAATTGAAGCGGTGCAAAGAAAAGCTACGAGAATGGTATGGGATTTGCGTTACAAGACGTATGAGTAGAGACTTGCTGAACTAAACATGTATACTCTGACGGAAAGGAGAAACAGGGGTGATATGATACAGACGTTCAAATATTTGAAAGGTATTAATCCGCAAACGAACCTTTTCCGGAGATGGAAAGGTGGTAGAATGAGAGGACATGAAATGAGATTGAAGGGGGGCAGACGCAAGAAAAATGTCAGGAAGTATTTTTTCACGGAGAGAGTAGTGGATGCTTGAAATACCCTCCCGCGGGAGGTGGTGGAAATGAAAACGGTAACGGAATTCAAACATGCGTGGGATAAGCATAAAGGAATCCTGTGCTGAAGGAATGGATCCTCAGGAGCTTAGTCAGGATCGGGAGGTGGGGCTGGTGGTTGGGAGGCAGGGATAGTGCTGGACAGACTTGTACGGTCTGTGCCAGAGCCGGTGGTGGGCAGCGGGACTGGTGGTTGGGAGGCGGGGATAGTGCTGGACAGACTTGTACGGTCTGTACCAGAGCCGGTGGTTGGGAGGCAGGGCTGATGGTTGGGAGGTGAGGATAGTGCTGGGCAGACTTATACGGTCTGTGCCAGAGCCGGTGGTTGGGAGGAGGGGCAGGTGGTTGGGAGGCGGGGATAGTGCTGGGCAGACTTATACGGTCTGTGCCCTGAAGAGCACAGATACAAATCAAAGTGGGGTATACACAAAAAGCAGCAAATATGAGTTATCTTGTTGGGCAGACTGGATGGACCGTGCAGGTCTTTTTCTGCCGTCATCTACTATGTTACTATGTTACATCCAAGCCAGCTGGCAAACTGCTGTTGTATGAACCAGATATTACTCTTCAATTATGCTTGCATTTAATCGCATAAATAGAGGGTCTCCTCGGCAGAGACAGGAACTCAGCAAAACCATCAAATAAATAGCATACCAGAAGATTGTAGTATTGAGCTGTTTTCATGAATATTTCTTTACTGGCTTGTCAGCTAAGGGCACTGTTTAGAGATATTCATGCTTCTTTATTTTACAGTAAACATCTATATTACAGGGATTAGACTGGTGCTGTCCTTCTAGCAGCCTAATATTTTTTTTCTAGCTCATTAATTTCAGCATTTACCCCTGGTTTCTATATAGCGTGCCTAGATTTCTGCTCAGAAATCCAGGCGGATTCTATAATACGTGTTAATTCATTTAACGAGGTGATTACTTTGTAATAATTGTATTTATACGCACAAATCCCTAAGCGTATTCTGTAACACAGTGCACCTAAATTTATGTGTTCAAAAAAAGGGGCATGGTTAGAGGTGGGAAAATGTATGTTTGGTGGGTGTTCCAAAATGTACATGCGTGGTTATAAAATATGGCCCAGTGCAAGGATTTACACCACATTTTCATTGGTATAAATGGGTGTGCATAGTTTTAGTCGCAGTGAATGCCGCCTAGACGTATTCTATATACCACACATAAATCTAAGCAGTTTTTATAGAATACGCCTAGGCAGAATTGCTTACTGTGTGGTAATTTTAGGCATCATATATAGAATCTCCCCTTAATGACTTTATCTGAGATGTGGCGAACCCTATTATTATCTCCCTAATTTATGCCTTGAATGCATCCCATCAAATTATCCAGTCTGATTCATTCAGGGAGTTGTGAAAATATTCATTTATTGCATTGGAAATGAGTTCACGAAATGATGAATGCTGCAAGAATATGGAATTAAAGCGTCAAGTGGAACTGTGCTTTGGCAGAGTGGATAGGTTAGCTGGATCTGAACATGAGCATGATCAGACAATAATTTATTTATTTATTTATTTATTTATTTTACAGCATTTATACCCCACAATTTCCCACCGCTGGCAGGCTCAATGTGGCTTACAACATTTAATAACAAATAGGTGAGTACAATAAATGGAAAGGGATAAGCAGGGTGGAGAGGTAAAGATAAAAATGGGTTAGTTCATAAGAGCAGTGTCCTGAGGTCAGTGAGGTAGGACAGGATCTTTAGGGTACGCTTGCCCAAATAAGCAGGTCTTGAGTGACTTCCTGAAAGTCAGATAATCTTGAACCGTTTTCACTGATTTAGGTAGTGCATTCCACAAGTGAGTACTGACATAGGAAAAGGTGGAAGCATATGTGGTTTTATACTTGAGTCTAGAACACGCAGGGTAATGGAGGTTTAAGTAAGAACGGGCAGTTCTGAGTGAGTTTCTTGGTGGTAGGTTGACAAGAGCATCCATCTATGCTGGGGCTGCTCCATAGAGAATCTTGTGGACTAGGGTACAGATTTTAAAAGTTGTACGCTCCTGTATGGGAAGCCAGTGTAGCTTCTCACGGAGCGGCCTGGAACAGGTGAACTTTGACGCTCCACAGATAACTACTACTACTACTATTTAGCATTTCTATAGCGCTACAAGGCATACGCAGCGCTGCACAAACATAGAAGAAAGACAGTCCCTGCTCAAAGAGCTTACAATCTAATAGACAAAAAATAAATAAAGTAAGCAAATCAAATCAATTAATGTGAACGGGAAGGAAGAGAGGAGGGTAGGTGGAGGCGAGTGGTTACGAGTCAAAAGCAATGTTAAAGAGATGGGTTTTCAGTCTAGATTTAAAGGTGGCCAAGGATGGGGCAAGACGTAGGGGCTCAGGAAGTTTATTCCAGGCGTAGGGTGCAGCGAGACAGAAGGCGCGAAGTCTGGAGTTGGCAGTAGTGGAGAAGGGAACAGATAAGAAGGATTTATCCATGGAGCGGAGTGCACGGGAAGGGGTGTAGGGAAGGACGAGTGTGGAGAGATACTGGGGAGCAGCAGAGTGAATACATTTATAGGTTAGTAGAAGAAGTTTGAACAGGATGCGAAAACGGATAGGGAGCCAGTGAAGGGTCTTGAGGAGAGGGGTAGTATGAGTAAAGCGACCCTGGCGGAAGATGAGACGGGCACCAGAGTTTTGAACCGACTGGAGAGGGGAGAGGTGACTAAGTGGGAGGCCAGCAAGAAGCAGATTGCAGTAGTCTAAACGAGAGGTGACAAGGGTGTGGATGAGGGTTTTGGTAGAGTGCTCGGAAAGAAAGGGGCGGATTTTACGGATGTTGTAAAGAAAGAAACGACAGGTCTTGGCGGTCTGCTGGATATGAGCAGAGAAGGAGAGAGAAGAGTCAAAGATGACCCCAAGGTTTTGAGCTGAGGAGACAGGGAGAATGAGAGAGCCATCAACAGAAATAGAAAACGGGGGGAGTGGGGAGGTGGGTTTGGGGGGGGAAAATGAGAAGCTCGGTTTTGGTCATATTTAATTTCAGGTGGCGTTGAGACATCCAGGCAGCAATGTCAGACAAGCACGCTGAAACTTTGGTTTGGATGCAAGGTGAGATATCAGGGGTAGAAAGGTAGATTTGGGAGTCATCAGCATAGAGATGGTAGGAAATGCCATGGGATGAGATTAATGAACCAAGGGAAGAAGTGTAGATAGAAAAGAGGAGGGGACCAAGAACAGAACCCTGAGGTACGCCGACAGGCAGAGGGATAGAAGTAGAAGAGGATCCACCAGAGTGAACACTAAAGGTGCAGAGGGAGAGGTAGGAAGAGAACCAGGAAAGGACAGAGCCCTGGAATCCAAGTGAGGACAGGGTATCGAGAAGTATGCTGTGATCGACAGTGTCAAAAGCAGCGGAAAGATCAAGAAGAATGAGGATGGAATATTGACCTCTGGATTTAGCCAGTAATAGGTCATTGGAGACTTTAGTAAGCGCAGTTTCGGTTGAGCGGAGAGGGCGAAAACCAGATTGTAATGGGTCAAGAATAGCATGTGAGGAGAGAAAATCAAGGCAGCGGCGGTGAACAGCACGCTCAAGTAATTTGGAGAGAAAAGGAAGGAGGGAGATGGGTCGGTAATTAGAGGGACAAGTAGGGTCAAGTGAAGGCTTCTTAAGGAGAGGTGTGACCACAGCATGTTTAAAGGCAGCAGGGACAGTCGCAGTGGAAAGTGAGAGGTTGAGAATGTGACAGATAAAAGGAATAAGAGTAGGAGAGATGGCATTAAGAAGGTGGGTGGGAATGGGATCAGAGGAACAGGTGGTACATTTTGAGGAAGAAAGGAGAAGTGTAGTTTCCTCAATAGTAACTTCAGGAAAGGAGGAAAGGGAATGAGGGGAAGGAGAAAGAGGGGAACAGACTAGTGGAGGGAGAGCTGGTGAGGTAGAGAAAGCAAGGTTTATCTTTTGAACCTTGTTGTGAAAGAATTCAGCAAGGGTCTGAGGAGATAATGAAGGGGGAGTTGGGGGAGGGGGCACCTTGAGGAGAGAGTTCAATGTGGTGAAGAGAAGTCGAGGATTAGAGCCAAGAGAGTTGGTCAGTTGGATATAATAATCCTGTTTGGCACGTAAAAGAGCAGATTGGAAGGAGGTCAGCATGAACTTAAAGTGTAAGAAATCAGCAAGGGCCCGAGATTTCCGCCAGAGGCGTTCGGCGGAGCGGGTACAGGAACGTAGGTAGCGGATATTAGAAGTCAGCCAAGGTTGGGGTTTTGTACGCCTTACAGGGCGGGTCATCAAAGGTGCAAGAGTGTCTAAGGCAGAGGATAGAGTATTGTTGTAAGAAGAAACAGCCTCGTTGACAGACGTGGATGGTGCCACAGTAGAGGAGGTTTGAAACATGGGAGGATAGAGATGAAGGGTCAATATCGTGAAGATTCCTAGATAAATTAGATAGGATAGGACGGGACTGGGAGGGAGGAGATTTAAGTGTGAAAGTTATAAGATGGTGATCAGAGGAGGGATGATCAGAGGCAAGGAAACTAGAAGGTGAACAGTTGGAGGAGAAGATGAGATCAAGACAGTGACCATTTTGATGAGTGGGGGAGGTGGAGCATAGTTGGAGATTAAAGGACGACGTTAAATCGAGTAACTTGGAAATATAAGAGTTGGAAGGATCATTAGCAGGAATATTAAAGTCACCAAGGATGAGAGGGGGGGAGGAAGGATCATGGAAGAAGGCAAGCCAGGCGTCAAAGTCACTGAGAAAGGATGAAAGGGACTTATTAGGGGGACGATAAATGACCGCTATTCGAAGAGGCAGAGGAGAGAAAAGGCGGATAGAGTGGACTTCAAAGGAGGAAAAACAGTGAGATTGAGGTGGAAGAAGGGGTTGGAATCTGGAGGAGGGAGAGAGAAGTAGTCCAACACCACCCCCACGGCCAGCAGGGCGAGGAGTATGTGAAAATAGATAACCGCCATGGCACAGGGCTGCGACTGAAGCAGAGTCATCAGGGCAGAGCCAGGTTTCTGTTATGGCGAGCAGATGGAGGTGACGCGAGATAAAGAGGTCCTGGATATAGGGGAGTTTGTTACAGATAGAGCGGGCATTCCATAGGGCGCAAGAGAAGGGCAGAGAAGAGGAGGGGAGTAGAGGAATAGAGATGAGGTTAGAGAGGTCACGGTGAGATCTGTAGAGTTTGGATAATAGTTGGTGAGGAGGGCCAGGATTGGGATTGATGTCACCAGCTGAGAGTAAGAGAAGGAGTAAAACAGAGCGGAGGAGAGTAGGAGAGGTGTGGCCACGAAGGCGTCGAAGGCGAGAGGTATTTAGGTGGAATGGGGAAGGCAAAATGGAGGGAAGAAAGAGACGGAGATTAAAAGCCAAGAGGGAGGAAGAGGGTAGGAGAGAAGGTGAGGTGATGAAGTCAATGGATGGGAAGTGAGTTCCTGTAGCGGAGAGAGGTAGGGGGTGAGGGAAAAGATTAGGAAGGGACAGAGCTAGGAAGAGAATGTGAATAGGGGCCATAAATGAGAAAAATGCCCCGCGCGCCTAACCTAGAGCGGAGGCCCTGAGTGGATCGGGGTGGACCTGGGTGTCACCCCGGAGAAGGCTGTAAGGATATGCAGATGATCTGCAAGTCCTCCACAGCACCTGAAAGGCAGCCGGTGGTAGAGGTGGGCACCTCTCAGCTGAGGAAAGGCTTACCAGGGGTTAGGCCGAAGCCAGCATTCCTCCCCTGAGGGTCGCCTGATCCGAGCTGCTGTGTTTTGGATGGTTTGTAGCTTTTTTAGGAGCACACTTGTGCACCCTGCGTATATGCCATTGCAGTAATCAAGTCGGCTTAAGACTAACAATCTGACTAAATTGCAAAATATTCCTCTTGGGAAATAATGCTTCAATCGTTTTAGTTGCCAGAGAGAGGAGAATGCTTTCTTGGTGGATGAGCTGGTATGATCCAGCAGCGTTAAGTTCTGGTCCACAATAACACCTAGTATACGTAGGCTCTCAGAGATGGGCAGAGTAAAGCCTGGTACAGTTAAGGTAGCGGGTCTGAATTTATTAAAGGGAGAGGTAAGAATAAGGCAATGAGTTTTTTCAGTGTTAAGCTTTAATTTGAAGGAGTTGGCCCAGGTGAACATGGTGTTTATTCCAAGGCCGATCTCATTAGTGATTTCGGCGAAGCTTGTCCGAAATAGGATGTAAATAGTGACATCATCTGCATAGATAAATGGGTGAAGACCAAGCTTTGAAAGGGCTGCGGCCAGGGGAATCAGCATTACGTTGAAGAGAGTAGGGGAGAGTGGTGAGCCTTGGGGCACTCCACAGACCTGGTGCCACGGAGAGGATAACCGTGAGTTGGACTTCACTTGGTAGGTCCTGGTGGTTAAGAAACTGGCTAGCCAGGAGGAAGTGACATCATCGCTAAGGGATGGCAGCCTGATTTCAGAGCTCTGCTGAAAACAGAGTAAATAAGTGCTGTAACCCCGAAAAACGCGACGATTTCGCGAGTGCAGAGGCTCCTGTAGTGTATACAAGCATGGCAGCGAGAAAAAGACTCTCCAAGTTTAAATAGCTGCCGGATGGATCCAGATCCTCGAAGTGTGCTGGGCCACGAGCTAGCTTGAGAGGATCCAAGATGGCTGCTGGAGATTCTGAGTCAGACCCTGATATCGAGGAACCAACAGAGGAAGAGGATGACTGTGGTAAGACAGCATTTATTCGCTGGTTTAAAGACTTAAATGCTGAAATGGTGGCCACAAGAACCAGTATCCAAAATGCAGTTGCAGTGCTGCATGAGGAGCTGAAGGAGATTGGGAACCATGTGGCAGAGACAGAGGAGAGGGTGGAAAATATGGCAGAGGAGGCAGGGCTGGTCTTAGGCAGAGGCGACCAAGGCGACCACATAGGGCCCCGCGCCTAAGGGGGCCCCGCGCAGCGCGCCTCAACTCTGCCTCGCTCGTGCCTCCGCTCCAACCTCCGCCGCTGCTCGCCTTAGTCGCTTGAGATGATCCCCATTCCTGCGGCTTGGCCGCTCCGCTCCCGCCACCACCGGCGCAGCGCCCACCCCCGGCTTGGGCCCGCTGAGCCCGCCGTCAGCTCCCGAGTCCCCGGACCCTGGCGACTAACTGAGCGATGCCAGCGAGCCAGCCCAGGCAACGACGGCCCCGCCCCCAATGGTGACGACAGACAGTTGCAGCGCGACAGCTCACCTCCAGGCTCCAGCTTCCCGCTCAATGTCCCACCTTCTGATGTATTTCCTGTTTCCCGCGAGGGCGGGAGTCACTGAGCGGGAAAAGCTGGAGCCTGGTCGGAGGTGGTGAGGACGTGAGGTGAGCCATCGTTGCTGACGCCAACAGTTGTGCACTTATGCCAAATCGAAATCGGATTCCATGCAGGCAGGAGATCAGGAGAAGTGTCTCTCTCATCTAACGACACTTGCGGACGGTGCAAGGGTTGGAAATGTCTGCCTCCCTGAGAGGAATTTGGCCCAACAACATTAGTTGCTGGAGAAGCTGAGCAAGTAAGATCTTCTGGCTTGGAAGAGGCTGTTTCTAACATATCTGGGTTATTTTCACATAGATCTGCAGATATTTCTCCTGATAAAAATTTGGATGGCAATAGCAGATTTAGCTAAAACGCTGCTTCCAATAATTAATGATTTGACACCTCAAATTAATCATAAATCATGAAGTATCAAAATCTGATATAAAGTACGTACAATCAGTTCAAACTATTTAGTAACTGATGTGGCTACTTGCCTCTCTGGTTTGATGGGTTACAGAGTAATAGGGGAATTTGAAAGTACTGGATCTTTTCTTAATAAATTTTCCCTTTATTCTCCTTTGTTATGAGAATTGGAACTACTAATTGTAGTGGACTTGAACTGAATAATTTCTGGGGAGGGGGGGTTTCCTGATAGCATTGTGCTTATTATTTCAATCAGTTTTTTTGTACAAGTTTGCTTCATTTGTCTTTATTTGAAATTTCATAAATAAAAAAATGTTCTAAAAATGGAATAATCGTATCAATGGGGTGGAGCTAGGGTGGGGCGGGGCTAGGGTGGGGCCCCACCAAATTGGTCTGCATAGGGCCCCGCACTTGCTAAGACTGGCCCTGAGAGGAGGTACGGGACCTGCAGAAAGATCTTAAAGCAGAACAGCAGCTGAGAAGAGACTTAGAATTGCTGTTGGAGGATTTAGAAAACAGATCCCGAAGATGCAATTTGCGATTTAAAGGGATCCCAGAGGAGGCAGAGTTTAAGGATGCGGTGAAAGTAATTCAGGATCTGTGTAATTTTATTATGGACCCAGGAAATACAGGAGGAGAAGAGCAAAACTCCAAACGCATTAAAATTGATTGGGCCCATAGGAATCTAGGGCCCTAAAGGGGAGGACAGCCTAGAGTCATTGTGGTTTGTTTTCATGAGTTTGGAGTAAAAGAGGCAATCTGGAGAAAAGGCCGGGGTCTGGGTGAGGTTGCCTGGAAGAATTGTAAACCTCAGATATTTCAAGATCTGGCCAGAAAGACACTGCAGAGGAGGAGAGAATATAAAGAGATCACCAGATACTTGCAAAAAGAGGGACTGAGATATAAGTGGCTTTATCCCCTGGGCATGCAAGTCACAGTGGGTAATAAGACCCGGAGATTCCTGTCTACTGAAGGAGCTTGGAAGTCATTGAAGGAGATAGGGTGCACAGATTTGTCAAACACAGCGAAACAGACAGACAAGCAGCAGATACCAAGTCCTAAGAATAGTAAAGAGGGATGGAACAAAGGGCGTGGAGCGAAGGGGCAAGGGTCCCCGAGTTTGGATAGCCGCAGATCTGAAGCCAGCGGAGTGGACTGATCATGGTGGCTGGAACAACATTGGATCTCACAGGATAATAGTATTATCTATTGACTGAATGTTGATAACTATAGGAGGGAAGTGTCAGGATGTTTGGTTACTATAGGAGGTATATAAGCAGGGGGGCAGCGAATGAGGAGGGATATCAGAGGGGCGGCTCTCTGGCGATGGCTCAATTCCTCAGGGACTGATCTTGCAGAGAGGGAACAGAGCCAGAGGCAGGGGGGGAGAGGGGGGAGGGGGGAGTGGGGGGAAGGTTACGGGTGGGAACATGGAATGTCAATGGTCTGAATAACCCTGGGAAAAGGAGCATTGTATTTAAAGAATTGAACCAGTTAAAATGGGACTTGATTATGTTACAGGAAACTCACATAAGGAAACAAGATGAACACTTGCTTAGAAGTAAACAATTGGGTGACTGCTTTCTGTTGGCGGACCCTAATGGGGGGGGAACGGGGGGAGTTGCCATCTTTGTTAAAGCACATCTTAGATTTGTTCAGGAAGATATTTTCAAAGGGAAAGAGGGAAGATGTTTAGCAGTGAAAGGGAAGATAGGAGAGCAACACATTACTCTGGTTAATATATATGCCCCTAATAGTGGCCAGGGTGCCTTTTTTGAGTCAATCAGGCCAGAACTCAGTGCATTTGGGAAAGGTCAGATAATACTGGGGAGGGATTTCAACTTCACATCCTCAAATTTAGACCACTCTCTGGGACGAGCTGAGGGAACTAAGCAATATAGGGGGAAGTTTCTTAAGCTAATGGCAGAATTAGAGCTGGTGGACGTTTGGAGATTACAGCATCCCAGACAGAGGACTTACACATTTTATTCCCATGCACAAAACACATACACTAGGATAGATACAATATGGTGCAGCCGGTCACTATTTGGGAAGGAACTGGCACCATTATTAGTTAGGGTGGACAATGCAAATTTTGGGGGCCATGGAGTTCCTCCCAGTATGAGGGAAGCGGCATAGGCGGTCGGTGGCCCAACTGTTTGGGGAGGCTAAAGGGGGTGGGGTTATGGGCGGGGTTAGGGGTGGGGCCAGGGTGGAGCTTAAATCCATAATTGATAACAGAAAAAAAAATAAAAATAAAAGTCACAATTAATACCTTTTATTAAATTTAGATATTAGATATGTATCATATGTCAAAGAATAAAGTGATTGCTCAAAGCATATACTAACCACAATCGCTCAACTGCAAAACACTATCCACAACTTCGTGAGTTCGTTCCCTCAGAGTCCTGCCCTCAAGGAAATGATGTCAGAAGGCGGGACTCTGCGGAACGAACCACGTCATGAAGGGAGAGAAGACTAGAGACGGGCAGGGCAGGCTGAAATGACGCGGCCGTCGCTGGGACGAGGTAAATTAAAGATTTAAAGGGTGGCGCGGGGCAGATAGGAAGGAAGCGGAAGGAGAGACTCACGGCGCTGCTCGCCCGCCCAAAAATTCGGACAAATGGGCGGGCGGGCAGCCAAAACCCCTCAGGTGCCGGCTGGGGAGGCTTAGCCTCCCCAAGCCTCTTATACCAGGTGCCTATGGGAAGCAGGGATATCAGTCCTTTTAAAACCAGGGAGAGATCCAGCAGTGTGTGGATCATATAGACCGATATCTCTGCTGAATATCGATGTAAAAATTTTAGCCAAAGTTATGGCAGATTGTTTGGCGAGAGTGCTGCCTCACATAATTCACGAGGATCAATCAGGGTTCATAGCACACAGACATGTGGCAGACAATATTCGCCGCACTTTGAATATTACATGGGGGGCACAGAGGAGGGGAGATTCACTGACACTGCTGGCGGTGGATGCGGAGAAAGCATTTGACAGAGTGGAGTGGGAATACCTGTGGGAAGTGATGAGGGCTATGGGAATGGGGGGCGCATTTCTAGAATGGTAAAAGGTATGTATACATTCCCAGTGGCGCGTATAAAAGTGAATGGAGAGTACTCAGAGTATTTCCCAATAGCAAGAGGAACGAGACAAGCCAGCTTATAATCGAAAGTGATCGCCGGCCATCTTCCGACACAAATCGGGAGATGGCCGGCGATTTCTTAAAAGCGGCGAAATCGGTATAATCGAAAGCGGCATTTTTGACAGCATCGCTGCTTTCCCGTCGCTTTGCCGGCGAAAGTTCAAGGGGGCGTGTCGGTAGATTAGCGAAGGCGGGACATGGGTGGGCATGGGCGTGGCTACCAGGATGGCCGTCTTTCGCCGATAACAGAAAAAAAAAGCGGCGTTAAGCAGTATTTCGCCGGGTTTACTCGGTCCTTTTATTTTCACAACCAAGCCTCAAAAGGTGCCCCAACTGACCAGATGATCACTGGAGGGAATGGGGGATGACCTCCCCATACTCCCTCAGTAGTCACCAACCCCCTTCCATACTAAAAAAATAAAACTAAAAACCTTTTTTGCCAGCCTGTATGCCAGCCTCAAATGCCGTACCCACCTCCATGACAGCAGAATGTGTTGTATCCTCCGACAGCCTTTCCCTGGTTGCGATGTGGCTCTCGGGTGAGTGTGACACCTTTTCTGTTAGGTGCCCTGCAGAGTCACATTAGCAATGCATTGTGGTGGGTGTAGGGTACTGGGCTCTACTCCCATGGTGCTTTTCCCCCCTGCTAACTGGGTCAGAGTGTGCCCATGCGGTAGTGGCCATTTTTGTAAGCCAGTTTTAGTTCCCTTTCCTATGCTACCCACGTTAGAGAACGTAGTTCTTACCTTGAATGGTGCTGAAAGAGGGCATTGTACACCATTGTGCCAGCTCTGACCTACTGCTAATCTTAGTACCAGGGGACTCTTTGCCAGTAGGGCACAACCCCTCTGATCTGCAGTTAACTGTGAGTAAACGTGGTTATTTCAAGAAAGGACTTTTTCAAAGAGATTAGTCTTCAGGTGTGAACTGCTGTGCCAAAGTTATACAGCAGCAATAAGTCCTAGAGGCTGTATGCAGGTCCCTGGAGCAAATTTAGTGGGTGCAGTACATGTGTGAGTACTGGGTTTGGGGGGGGGGGGGTTGGGGGGCTCAGCTCCCAAAGTAAGGGAGCTATGCACGTGGGAGCTTTTCTGAAGTCCACCGCAGTGACCCCTAGGGTGGCTGGTTGGTGTCCTGGCATGTCAGGGGGGCCAGTGCACTAAAAATGCTGGCTCCTCCCACGGCCAAATGCCTTGAATTTGGCCGGGGTTTGAGATGGCCGACATAACTTTCCATTATCGCTGAAAAACAAACCCGGCCATCTTATACCCGGCGAACTCCACGGCATTTGGCCGGGCTAAACCATATTATCGACAAAAAAAGATGGCCGGCCATCTTTTTCGATAATATGGTTCCGGCCAGCTGTAGCGCCTCCGCCACAATAGATCGCCGGTGAACTATTTGGCCGGCGACGTTCGATTATGCCCCTCAAGGTTGCCCATTATCTCCCCTGTTATTTGCTATTTCCATTGAACCCCTGGCTTTGAGAATACGGACTCTCAGAGACATTAGAGGAGTTAAATTGGGGGGTCATGAGCACAAAATTGCCCTGTTTGCAGACGACATTGTCTTTTATGTATCCCAACCATTACTGACACTGCCTATTATAATAAGGGACCTGGAACTATACGGTAAAGTGGTGGGGTTTTTAGTGAATTACGATAAATCTGAGATGATGGGAATTACTAGCACAGAGGCAGAGCTGGAGCAGCTGAAACAGGCATTCCCTTTTAAAATGACGGACCATAGTTTTAGAAATTTGGGAATTATAATACCAAAAGATCTAAATAACCTCTTCTTGTTAAATTATACGCCTTTGCTCAGGGATGTGAGACGGGACTTGATTAAATGGAAGAATAATTGGTTGTCATGGTGGGGGAGAATAGCGGTAGTAAAAATGAACATTTTACCCAGACTGCTTTTTCTGTTTCAGACACTGCCAATATTAGTACCCAGAAGGGAAATTTTAAAACTACAATCAGATATAGGGATCTTTGTGTGGGTGGGTAGGCCAGCTAGGCTGTCGAAAAAAAATCTTGTGGGGGAAGGTGGAAGAGGGGGGGGGGGGGGGGGAGAGGGTTGCCAAATGTGCAGTGGTACTACTGGGCAGCCCAATTAAAAGAGATAGGGGAGTGGAGTAAAGTAGACTTATCTCCAATTACTAGGCTAGAGCAAATTTTTGTTAGGGAAGTTTTTCCGATCTGAGGAAGAAGGGCACCCTTCGAAAGCTAATCAAGAAATGTATTAAGTTATGTCCAATAAAAAAGGTATCATCTTATTTTCTTTTCCATGTTTTATTTTGTTTGATTTCTATTGATAACCTTAAGAGTGGACTAACACGGCTACCACACTCCTCTACTTGTTAGGGAAGGAAAGCTAGATGGTCTGCTGTGGGCCTGAGTCCCGGAGCAGACATACAAGGGCCTTATGCTGAATCCTTTTGTATCTCATCTCTTCACGGTGTGGGGGAGGCTGAAAAGGAAGGTAAGAGGGACAGGGAATAGATCTACATATGCATGACTCACACAGGAACCCGGGTTCCCGGGGGAAGGGAAAATAAGGTATTCCAAAATTGGTTTCAAAAAGGGCTCATACGTTTTCATGAGTGCCTAGATGAGGGTCGAATACGGACATTTGAAGAACTACAGGAAATGTATGGGTTAGTAGAGTCCGATTTATATGCGTACATGCAGGTCAAACACTTTATTAGTACAGAGAAATGGGACAGGGAGGAATTCAAAGACCAAGAGGGATTTGAAAATGTATGGGGGATATGGATAAGTGGGGGAAAGGAATTTCACGGATATATGGACACCTCAGGGGGCAGAGTTTTATGAAAATGACCTATATGGAGGCATGGGAAAAGGGCTTGAATCAGGATGTTGCAGAGGCAGAATGGAGGAGGGTATGCTTGGAAGTCAAGAAAGCCTCGGTGTGTGTGCTTATTAAAGAAAATGCGTATAAAGTGCTGAGGCTTCTGATAGCTGTTGGAGATGTGGAAGGGAGACGGGAACATTTTTTCATATTTGGTGGGGGTGCAGTTTGATTCAACCTTATTGGAAAGATATAATGGATAGGTTGTCTAAAGTTCTAGAAGGTACTTTTCCATGTGATCCTAAATGGTGCCTCCTGGGGTGGGGGAACCAGAGTGGAAAGAAATGGCAACAGAGATTCAAGAGAATGGGGTTAGCCACCGCAAACACCACTATTGCAATGCATTGGAAAAAGGCCGCTGGGCCAACTGTAGGTAATTGGGCTGAGAAATTTAAAACCATTATAGAGTTGGAAAAATTGACTGATAAGCGTAAGGGGAAATATAATCCAGAGGCACCTGAATGGATTCATCTAACAGATATTGAGGGGGTTTAGGGGGGTTTGGGCTGTTGGGGGAATCAGTTGTTGAGGGGTTAGTGGGGTGGGAGGGGGAAGGGTGGGGGGAATAGGGGGGATAAAAGGGTTATAAGCATAATGTTAAAATAAAAATTAAATTGTTGCATTGTCATGTGCTGGAGCCAATGGCTCGTTGTTATGTTTGAGATGTTATTTCAATAAAAATTCAAAGTAAAAAAAAAAAGAAACTGGCTAGCCAGGCTAGGACATGCCCACCGACACCAAAGTAGTCGAGAAGTCTTAACAGGATGGCGTGGTCCACCATGTCAAAAGCACTTGACAAGTCAAATTGCAGTAAAAGAATACTTCTCCCTAATGCTATTTTTTGCTTGAAGCTTGATAGAAGCGTGACAAGCACAGTTTCAATGCTGTGAAGGGTACAAAATCCAGATTGCGATTCATTGAAGATAGAGAACCTGTCCAGATACTCAGTGAGCTGTTTGTTCACCATGCTCTCCGTTAGCTTTACAAATAACGGTATTGATGCAATGGGGCGATAGTTAGTTAGGTCAGTACTATCTTTTTTGGCATATTTTGGAACTGGGGTGAGCAGTATGATCCCACGGGTGTCAGGGAAGAATCCGTTGCCTAGCATGTAGTTCAGATGCTGTGTTAGATCAGCAACAAAGCAAGTGGGTGCACTTTTATGTAAATAGTTTGGGCAGGCGTCCAAGTAGCAAAACTTACTGGAAAATCTGCGGATCTCTTGCGTAACAGAATCAAGAGTAAGTGCAGAAAAGCTTGGAGAAGAGACGGCTGAGGGGAGATATGATAGAAGTGTATAAAATAATGAGTGGAATGGATCGGGTGGATGTGAAGCGACTGTTCACGCTATCCAAAAATACTAGGACTAGAGGGCATGAGTTGAAGCTACAGTGTGGTAAATTTAAAACGAATCGGAGAAAATTTTTCTTCACCCAACGTGTAATTAGACTCTGGAATTCGTTGCCGGAGAACGTGGTACGGGCGGTTAGCTTGACGGAGTTTAAAAAGGGGTTAGATAGATTCCTAAAGGACAAGTCCATAGACCGCTATTAAATGGACTGGAAAAATTCCTCATTTTTAGGTATAACTTGTCTGGAATGTTTTTACGTTTGGGGAGCGTGCCAGGTGCCCTTGACCTGGATTGGCCACTGTCGGTGACAGGATGCTGGGCTAGATGGACCTTTGGTCTTTCCCAGTATGGCACTACTTATGTACTTATGTACTTAATGTTCTATCTACTGGGCACCCTTATGGATCTGGAGCTAGGTCATCGATGAACTGATCTATTCCGGAACAGCACTGTGGTAATGAACTCCGGAGACGAAGCATTTTATTTTTAAAGAATGTGGCGAGCTGATCAGCAGATGGGATAACAGTTGATGAGGAGGTGAGCGCGGTGGAATCTAGCAATTTGTTGACATAGAAGTATAGATTTCTGATGCTGGAATACTCTCAATGCTGGAATGACTGGTCTTATCCAGGAGTGAGGTAGAATTATGTGGTGGTGAATAAAAGGAGAAATCAGGCTCATTATTATGCATGAGATACCAAATGTCATGCAATTTTATCCGTGCCATTATGTCCTGTAATGTGAACCAAGCCTTTGTTTTTTTTATAAGCATAAATAGATTTTCTAAGTCAGCATTCTGCACTAAGTTTAAATCTCCCCCAAGCGCACAAAGGGTGTTGCCTCCATTAGCTATTAAACAGACTATACTGTGGAAAAAGTCTGGGCAATCAGCATTAGGTGCATAAATATTAATAAGGTAAAGAAGAACATCATTAATATTAATGGTTACCATAACCCAGGGGTAGACAACTCCGGTCCTCGAGAGCCGCAGGCAGGTCAGGTTTTCAGGATATCCACAATGAATATGCAGGAGATAGATTTGCAAGCACTGCCGTCTTGGTATGCAAATCTATCTCCTGCATATTCATTGTGGATATCCTGAAAACCTGACCTGCCTGCGGCACTCGAAGACTGGAATTGCCTACCTCTGCCATAACCCATCGGCCAGAGGTGTCACTAAAATGAGATATCAGTTTTATGTCAGTCCTTTTTCTTATCAGGAAGGCCACACCATTCCGTTTGCCTTCTGCAGGCGAGAAGATTGGTGTAAGAGATCATCTGGATTGCAGTTTAGTAGACTCTGACGCTGTCAGGTGTGTTTTCTGAAACAATATGAAATCTGGATTGTATTTGGAAAGGGAGGTTGAGATTTTTTTTTCCCTTTTTATAGGATTGTTAAATGCCTTAACATTGAGTGATAAGAAAATGACAGCCAGCACTAAATATAGGTATTACATGGATCATACATTAGTTTGACTATAGGAAAAGTAAGTATGAAATAGCCCATCGTAGTGACCAAAATTACTCTATCAGGGTATAGGATATTCATAAGAAACAGAACAGTTTGTATAATAGCAACATATAAAATAAACCCCAACCATGAGTTACAGAGCACCAGGGTTTACAGCACCCAGCACTAACTCCCACTGAAGGTTTATCACAATAGGATATGTGAGATATATTATCAACCTAAACAAGCATTGGATGATTAAATAATCACCTCTATATGCTCTCCAATATAGCCCAAAAAAGATAAAAGCAAGCTAACAAAATATTTCCAAATGAACATGCAGTCAAGGTTAAGTATGTCTATATAATAGTGAGATAGATGAACTAGTATGCAGAGTGGAAGGTGAATGTCATTGCTTAGCATAGCAGAGAACATGAACCTTGAAAACAGGAAGGAATAACACTTCTATAGTTCATCTTTGTCATTTGCCATGTATTAGTGAGTGGTGGAAATACCATTGACACATAATAAGAAAAATTGAGAGCCAATAACTTGATGTTAGAGATTATAATGATTCAATAGCACTTGGAGCAACTTTTTCTAAGTAGGTATCCGTGCTGGCTAAGAAAATCCTTGGTACAGTTGCTGTATGTTACACGCATTCGTGTGGGAAAGAAAAGCTCCAAATGTGCATTTATTTTTCTCAGTCTGGGCAGTTAAGTCAAAAACTGCTTCATAATTTTTACAGTATTTTTGCTCGTCAGGCAAAAATTGAAGCATATTGTCCTTGTGTTTCACTAGTGCTCTCAGATGAGCTCACTGTAGAATCTCAGTAACCTGAGGATAGCATAACACACGTCATCAAAGAATATGAGAACTTATCATGTGAAAGGACCCAGTGGGCCCATTCTAATTCAAATTCCTTGTTGAACTGCAGACCAAGGAGAGAAGATATGAATTTCTTGAAAAACTGATCAGGTCAGGGCCTTCTAAATTTTCTGGCAGGCCTACCAGTCTGATGTTATTGTGGCAGGTTCTGTTATTATTATCTTTGTGATCATGTTCTAACTGTGTGGCAAAGTTTTTACATTTTGCTCTGTGATGGATTGTCTGGCTTCTAATCTATTTACCTTGGATTTGAATTGTGCCGTCTCTGTCTTAATGGTAGAAAGGTCCTTCTTTATGTCTCCCATGTTCTCCTTCGCATCAGCCAGCATGTCTTTCAGGGCCCGCACTCATCTAAAATGGTGGTTGAGGTCTGATCATCCGTTTTCGTTGGTTGTTCCTTGTGCAGCAAATATGGTTCTACTCAATATCGCTTGCCAGATTTTCTAGCAGACATGATGTTAAATGATGGTAAGACGGAAGAAATAAGGCTATGATATTATTTTTAAGATTGACAATAATGATGTTTATGCGGGAGTCTGAGGGAGATCAGCGCTTATACTGCCATCCCATGCAGTGATCTAGGTTCCTACCAGTCGATCATTTATATATTTGCCTCCATAGGGACTGGTATTCTGATGTTACAAGCTGGAACTGGCACCAACACCTAAGTTCAGGGCCGGTCATAGGCAGAGGCAGCCGCATAGGGCCCCGCGCCTCGCCTCTGCCTCTCCAACCATGCTCGCCTGCCCTCCACCCATGTCCCGCCACGCGAGTCTCCTTGTTCCCCTGCTGCTCCCCCTCCCTCCAGCCACCTGAGACCCCTCCCGTCTGAGCCCCCTCCCCCTCCCTGACCCGCCAAATGACCCTCTTCTGCCACCCGACCCGCCCGCACCTCACCTGACCCAGCATTTTTTTAAAAATCTCCAAGCGGCGGTGCCTCGCGTCTGTGAGAAGAAAACTCACTTCGTCATTGGCCGGCCTTCCCTCAAGTCCTGCCCTCTGATGTAACTTCCGCAAGGGCGGGACTTGAGGGAAGGCTGGCCAACGACGAGGAGACTCATGTGGCGGGACATGGGTAGAGGGCAGGGGGGACGGGGGGTTACTGGACATAGGTGGATGGCAGTTGGCAGGGGGGACAGGAGGGTCGCTGGACATGGGGTGGATGGAGGGGAGGGGGCTTCAGGACATGGGTGGATGGCAGGGGAGGGGGGTATCTGGACATAGGTGGATGGCAGGGGAGGGCATAGGGGACGGGGGGTTGCTGGACATGGATGGCAGGGGGGACAGGAGGGTCGCTGGACATGGGTGGATGCCAGGGGAGGGGGTTTCTGGACATAGGTGGATGGCAGGGGAGGGCAGGGAGGACAGGAGGGGCGCTGGACATGGGTGGATGGCAGGGGAGGGTGTTTTCTGGACATAGGTGGATGGCAGGGAAGGGCACAGGGGACAGGGGGGGTTGCTGGACATGGATGGCAGGGGGAACAGGAGGGTCACTGGACATGGGTGGATGGCAGGGGAGGGGGGTTTCTGGACATAGGTGGAGGGCAGGGGGCACAGGAGGGTCGCTGGACATGGGTGGATGGCAGGGGAGGGGGGTTTCTGGACATAGGTGGAGGGCAGGGGGCACAGGAGGGTCGTTGGACATGGGTGGATGGCAGGGGAGGGGGTTTCAGGACATAGGTGGAGGGCAGGGGAGGGCAGGGGGCACAGGAGGGTCGCTGGACATGGGTGGATGGCAGGGGAGGGCATAGGGGATGGGGGGTTGCTGGACATGGATAGCAGGGGGGACAGGAGGGTCGCTGGACAGGAGTGGATGGCAGGGGAGGGGGTTTCTGGACATACGTGGAGGGCAGGGGGCACAGGAGGGTCGCTGGACATGGGTGGATGGAGGAGAGAGAAGAAATGCTGGACATGGATGGAGGCGAGGGAAGAGTGAGGAAGGAGATGAGGTGAGGGAAAAGGAAGACAGGAGAAAAAGTGCACATGGATATAGAAAATAGGCAGAAGCTGGAGCCACTGGACAGTCAAGTCTGCGGAGGACCCAGCTTTTACTTACGGATGTAGGACAAGAAATGAAGAAGAAAGGCGGAAAGTAAAGAAGTAAATGGAAAGGAAGCCCTGGAAACGGAGTTAAGAGGACAGATAGCAGCACAATCGGATACTGAGCCAGCATGATCAGAAAAACAAAGTCACCAGACAACAAAGGTAGAAAAAACTATTTTATTCAGGATTTATTAATTGGAATATGTTAGTTTTTGGAAATGTGCATCTGTGATATTTTTCATGTAAGTTTTAATTTTTGTAGTATTGCTGCATGCTGAGTCTGACTTCTTGAGGTAACTTTCCAGTTCAGTATTTTGCATTCATGTGTTTTTCAGGTGTGATCAAGGAGGGTGCAGTATTCTGCTAGCGTATAGTTTGCAGCCCTTTTTGTTTTCACTAGGTTGTGCACTGGTGTTTTAGAGCCCGGTGTAATTACAGTTGCCTTTCCACGCCACGCATAAGGTTGTAGCTCGTCCTGTCCTTGGAATTAGTGCAGTTTATGGTGTGTTAAGGTTATGAGTGTGTTTTTGCACACATTTGTGTAAAGTGTTTTGCAGTGATTGTGAGTTGGCCTTACTAAGTGGCACCAAACATCGGAAAGGGTGTAGAGCCTAAATCATGACACACTATCTCTAAAAGGGTGTTTTGTGGCTCTACATGAGAATTGTGATATTATGATCCCTTGCTAGCTTCATATTGTTGATAATCTGCATTTTCCGTATGTCTGGTATATTGGTGTATAAGGTATGAATTGTGACTTTTTTTTTTTTACTTATTTTTTTTCTGTGTGTTGTCAGACAATTATGGATGACAGAGTCGGAGTCTTCTTGAGTCAGAGAGTTGTGGTATCTATTTTAAAACAATTTTAATACCTTGGTGGTCTATATGTTTTTATATTGTACATTATATTTTACATATCACTTTATTTTATTGTATATCTTTTCATTTCATTTTTATTTTATTGCATATATGGGTTACAGAGTAATAGGGGAATTTGAAAGTACTGAAACTTTTCTTAATATTTTTCCTTTATTCTCCTTTGTTATGAGAATTGGAACTACTAATTGTAGTGGAGTTGAACTGAATAATTTCTGGGGAGGGGAGGTTTCATGATAGCATTGTGCTTATTATTTCAATCAGTTTTTTGTACAAGTTTAGCTTCATTTGTCTTTATTTGAAATTTCATAAATAAAAAAATGTTCTAAAAATGGAATAATCATATCAATGGGGTGGAGCTAGGGTGGGGGCGGGGCTATGGTGGGGGTGGGGCTATGGTGGGGTGGGGCTAGGATGGGGCCCCACCAAATTGGTCTGCATAGGGCCCCGCACTTGCTAAGACCGGCCCTGCATAAGTTTAGTCTTTTGGAGGCAGATTGTAGAAAGAATGTACAGCTCAGAAGATGTCCAAATCAGTACATCATATATGGACATCTAGCCTGTCGTAAAATACATGAGAAATGGACATCCAAGGCTGGCTACATCCAGCATGAACATTCATTTTACACACTGAAACATCCAATCTATAATTGCGGCAAAACAAAACAAGTGATGTGGACCTCTTTGTGTCATCAGAGAAACGTCCGTGTTATGAAATGTAACCAGTGCTTTTTTTGTAGAAAAAAAGGTGCCGGTACTCATTGTGGGCGGAGTCACCACATATGACTCCACCCCATTATAGCAACACCCACATTTGCCACACCCCTTATACCAGCCATAGCGCATATAAACAGACATCATTGAAAATATTATACTAGTATAGGAGAAAAAAATAACATGATTTTTTTTCATTATAAATAATTTCTGTAAGCTGTTACAGCTCCAGTATACCCAGTGCAAAATAAGACAGCAGATGTAAATTCTCAAATTGGATATATTCCAGACACTAAAATGAAAATAAAATGATTTTTTCTACCTTTGTTGTCTGGTGACTTTGTTTTTCTGATCGTGCTGGCTCAGTATCTGATTCTGTTGCTATCTGTCCTCTTAACTCAGTTTCCAGGGCTTCCTTTCCATTTATTTCTTTACTTTCCTCTTTTCTTCTTCATTTCTTGCCCTACATCCGTAAGTAAAAGCTGGGTCCTCCGCAGACTTGACTGTCCAGTGGATCTAGCTTCTGCCTATTTTCTACATCCATGTGCAGTTTTTCTCCTCTCTTCCTTTTCCCTCATCTCATCTCCTTCCTCACTCTTTCCTCGCCTCCATCCATGTCCAGCATTTCTTCGCTCTCCCTTCCCTCTCCTCCATCCACCTATGTCTAGCAGCCCTCCTCTCCCCTGCCCTCCATCCACCCATGTCCAGCGACCCCCACGTCCCCCCTGCCATCCACCCATGTCCAGCAACCCTCCCGTCCCCCCTGCCATCCACCCATGTCCAGCGACCCCCCGGTCCCCCCTGCCATCCACCCATGTCCAGCAACCCCCCCTGCCATCCACCCATGTCCAGTGACCCTCCTGTCCCCCCTGCCCTCCCCTGCCATCCACCCATGTCCAGCAACCCCCTGTCATCCACCCATGTTCAGTGACCCTCCTGTCCCCCCTGCCATCCACCCATGTCCAGCTACCCCCCCCCAGTCCCCCCTGCCATCCACCCATGTCCAGTGACCCTCCTGTCCCCCCTGCTCTCTCCTGCCATCCACCCATGTCCAGCAACCCCCCCTGTCATCCACCCATGTTCAGCGACCCTCCTGTCCCCCCTGCCATCCACCCATGTCCAGCGACCCCCCAGTCCCCCCTTCCATCCACCCATGTCCAGTGACCCTCCTGTCCCCCCTGCCCTCCCCTGCCATCCACCCATGTCCAGCGACTATCCTCGTTTCCCTGCTCCCCCTCCCTGCAGCCACCCATACCCATCTGAGCCCCCGTCCCCGACCCAGTCCCCATCTGCCTATCAGCTCCGTGCTGCCGACCCTCTTCCTTTGCCACCCAGCACTGTGATGACCCAACCTTTAAAAAAATCAACAAAGCGGAGCGGTGCCTCGCGTCTGTCCCGCAACAGCAATTTTTTCCGGACCCCACTGCCCCTCCCATCCTGTGTTATCCCATCTCTTCCTGCCCCTTTCATGCACCCACCTTGCAGCACCATATCCCTCCCATTCCATTTTGCTTGCTGTGCGCTAAAAAACAAGCATGGCAGAAGCGCGGGACCGTGGCTCTCTGCCTGCTGGCGCCGCTACTGTTTCTTGTGTGAGGTTAACTTCTGGGTCAGCACAGGAAGCAGTAGCAGCAGGCAGAGAGCCACGGTCTCGCGCTTCTGCCATGCTTGTTTTTTAGCGCACAGCAGGCAAAGTGGAATGGGAGGGATATGGTGCTGCAAGGTGGGTGCATGAAAGGGGCAAGAAGAGATGGGATAACACAGGATGGGAGGGGCAGTGGGGTCCGGCAAAGATTGCGGATGCAGGCAGAGGAAGTGCAGGATTCACCGGGTGGGAGGGTCGCCGGGAGGGGGGGAGCAAAAAAAAAAAGGTGCCGGTGCGCCGTACCGTTGCGTACCAGCACAAATAAAGCACTGAATGTAACAAACATCTGCATGAATGAATAGCGTAATGGTTACATCAGTCAGCAGACAAGGCCAAAAAACTGGAGGGAACAAGATGTTGCTGGTGCAAATCCCACTGTAGGTATTTGTAATTTATTTTCCTTTTTTCTTAAAATTGTGAGCCCCCCAGGGAAAGAAAAATACTTGTTGTGACTTCCCTTACTCCAACCAGTGGAGGATTGCTCAATCAAAGCACCTTTCAGTAACCTGAATGCCAAGTTCCAAGTCTAAATACAGATGTCTATCTTTTTGATCATGAACATCCTTTGCCCTTCTTTAAATCAGAGGTGGACATATATATTTTGGCCCCTCCCTACTCCCAATCAACACATGCCCAGACCACTTCCCCTTGTCGTATGGATGTACTGCAGTTGTAGACGTCCATATTCTGGCTTTATAAAATCGGTATTTGGACGTCTATGCAATATGGACCTTTAAAGTGAGCAAGTGCAAAGTGATGCATGTGGAAAAGAGGAACTCAAACTATAGCTACGTGATGCAAGGTTCCACATTAGGAGTCACCAACCAGGAAAGGGATCTGGGTGTCAGCGCTGATGATACATTAAAACCCTATGCTCAATGTGTGACGGGGGCTAAGAAAGCAAATAGAATGTTAAGTATTCTTAGGAAAGGAATGGAAAACAAAAATGAGGACATTATAATGCCTTTGTATCGCTCCATGGTGGAACCTCATCTCAATAATTATGTGCAATTCTGGTCACCACATCTCAAAAAAGATACAGTGGAATTAGAAAAGGTACAGAAAAGGGCGATGAAAATTATAAAGGGAATGGGATGTGAAGAAAGGCTAAAGTGGCTAGGGCTCTTCAGCTTGGAGAATAGATGACAGAAGAGAGAAATGATAGAGGCCTATAAAATAATGAGTGGAATGGAATGAGTAGACATGAATTACTTGTTTACTCTTTCAAAAAATACTAGGACTAGGGGGCATGCAAAGAAGCTACAAAGTAGTAAATTTAAAATGAATCGAAGAAAATATTTCTTCACTTAGCATATAATTAAACACTGGAATTTGTTGCCAAAGAATGTAGTAAAAGCAGTTAGCTTAGCGGGGTTTTAAAAAGGTTAGGATAGCTTTCTAGAAGAAAAATCCATAAGCCATTATTAAAAAGACTTGGGGAAAATCCACTGCTTATTTCTAGGATAAGCAGCATAAAATATATTGTACTGTTTTGGGATCTTGCCAGGTACTTGCGACCTGAATTGTTCACTGTTGAAAACAAGATGCAGGGCTTGATGAACCTTCGGTCTGTCCCAGTACGGCAATACTTATGTACTTAAATGCTGTTTTTCAGATGTCCAAAACACAAATAGAGCTTCTAAAATAACCACCATATTCAGAGGTACTTCCTGTTTAACTAGGGTCAATGCATATATGCCTAACTGGCGATCAATTCTCTTTTTCTAGGTATAAAAATGTGGCTGTTTCCTTGGAGAATTTTCAAAGTGAAATTATGTATGCATTTTCATTTTGAAAATTTGTTAGAGTTTATATAGAGCAGAGTGCAGGAAAGCTCTTCTAAGTTATCCAGATAATGGTGTCATTATCCCCTGTATTCTATACATGGCACCTAAAGATGCACACCAAAATCGATCAACAAGCCCTCAACTAGCAATAATTGGCAACTAGCTGCACGCTATTCTATAAGGCTTGGCGCCTAACTCTCATAGCACGGATTTGATAGGGGGAATGCCAGAGGCATTCCAAAAAGTTGCAAGTGGAATTACAGAATTCGCCCAAAGCATACCTAAGATGGTGGCTGACATTTACACCTGGATCTGCACCGAATGCTATTCTATAAAAGGCACGCTCAATTTATAACATTACACTTAAGAGCTGAATTTTTTGGTGCTGAATTTTCGGTACCATTTATTGAATTCCCTCCAATATGGATAATGGCCAGGAATATTCAGGTATTTTTAAACACCAGAGCCACCATTAAAGGAAATATTGATTGTGATGTTTAAATATTGACCTGATAGCTTCTATATCTTGTCTCCTTTATCTCCCAATGACATTGGTACCCACATTCATCATGACAGCTGATTTCTCTCTGGTATTTAATCAAATCTTAATTTGGTGTCTTGTGAGGTCCACTACTTTTGCATTAGACTAGTTACCACATGATCATCATATCTACCAGCAAGTTAGTTATTTATATTCCTACTAAATTTCTTAGGAACTGGAATATTTTCAGACATAGTAAATAAATATAAAATTACTCACCAACATCTTCAGAAAGCTTGTCTATAGGAAATCAAAATAGAGAAGAGTCAGTGCTTTCAATAAAAGCCATTGGGACTGATATAGGATGTGTGCTTGTAACTAAGAGATATGCTCCTAAACTGGCCTTTCTGAAAATTTACAAGGGCTGAATTCTTAAATTAATACTCAAGATGTTACTTAGCAGTATGCTTACTAAAGAACATTAGGATTTGGAGTTAACACAGATTTTAGTGGGTATTAGCTGCAAATATAATGTTTTTCTTTTTGAGGATATGTTTTATACAGGTTGTGTGCTATTGTAGTCATTGGCACACAGTAACTGCTAGGATTTTAGCACAGGAGCACATAGCAATTCCTATATAGGAAGCACTAAATGATCCATCCTTAACAGAACTATATATTGTGCCTGAAAAATTGACATCGATTAAAGACACGATTAGCATGATTCTATAAAGATTATACAGAACTTAATTGAACAACAAGTCAATCAGTAATGATAATTGGGAGTTAACAGTTATCAGCAGTAATTGGCAATAATTAGGATTTAAGCATATATCTAATTCTATAACAGATTGCGCCTGACTCGTATTGTACATAAAAATGTGGGGGTGTGGTTAGGGCCTTGTTCTTGGAGTTTTGCGTGTTGATAGAGAATCACGCCTAAGTGCGCCTAATGTAGATGTCAGTATTTAGGCCTGCTTATAACAGTTCCAATTACAGCCACCTACAGATAGGCACACCTTACTGCTAAGCGTGAATCTATAAAAGATAAATCTATAAAGGAATCATATTTGTTAAAGAATCACACTAAGTACATCACTTTATCAGCGCTGCTTTTTAGCACTACTTATAGAATTTACTCCTTAGTGTATTACCTAGATCACCCTAACAAGATAATGTTGCAAAGCCCACACACTGCCTTCTCCCAGAAAAATTCCTTACCGCAAGCTCTAACAGGTATATTACCACATGCAATGGCCTCTATAGAATCCCCGCTTAGTGCACTGTATCCCAGTGCCTTTTCTTGGATCTATTCCATAGCGTCCAGTGAAGCTGTTTGCCGATGGGTGTGTCTAAAGATGATGCATCCTGGCTCTTCTGACTAACAGGAAAAATTCTATGTAGAACGTGACAATAATCATCCAATCCCATAACTGACTGGTTTATCTGAAGATGAAACAATCCATTGGTAGTCAGTTTGGAAATGACTGTGGAAAATAACTTACTTGAATTTAATGTGATTATGACTGAAAGAGTTCAGACCTTAGTTTATTGAAAAATGAAACATCATATTTTGATCCACTGCCTTCTGTGTTTCTCCTTTCTCCTCTTGTTATTTGAAACCATTGAGCAGGTTAATTAGGAAAGATAGGGCCCCTTTTACTAAGCTGTGTAGGCGCCTATGCACGCCCAACACGCACCAAAATGAACATACTGCCCAACTACTGTGTGCCTTTTGCTGTAATTTCATTTTTGGCGCGCGTCCGCAAAGCGCATCTGAAAAATAATTTTTATTTTCAGACGCATATAGTGGATGTACGCCAAGTGACATCTGATGCACGTAGGTCATTACCATGCAGATTCTTTACCGCTAGGTCTATGGATGGCAGTAAGGTCAGATACCCAAAATAGACACAGGGCAATTTTGGTTTTGACACAATTCCATTTTCGAAAAAAGTTTTAGAAGGCATTTTTGGTACGTGCTCTGAAAACTATTTCTGCGCACGCCCAAAACCCATGCTTATTCTACCGCAAGCCACTTTTTACCGTGGCTTAGTAAAAGAGCCTCATGGTATTTTAGTTTATGGATATATACATATATATACACACACACACACACACACACACACACTCCCAGCACAGGCAGCTCCTTGTGACTCTGGGCAAGTCACTTAACCCTCCATTGCTCCATGTAAGCCGCATTGAGCCTGTCATGAGTGGGAAAGTGCGGGGTACAAATGTAACAAAAAAATATATATATATATTTGCCTGTTACATGATAGCAACAAGGCAACAAATTTTGAACAGATTATAATTATGTCTGGCTAAGGTGAAGGTTTGGTTGGAGTTGAGGAAATTAAAAAGGAATGCATCCAAAGCTACTTGTTCAGGCTTAGCTAATATTATGTATGATACTGTAATGAGATGATTGATGAGTGAAACAGAAGAAATATCAAAGGTAGTGTCAGACTTGAGAGTAATCCAAGTACAGGCAAGTCAGTAGGCAGGGGGCAGGCAAGAGAGTAATCCAGGTACAGGCAAAGTCAGCAACGAGGGACCAGTAGATAAGAAGCAGACTACAGAGTTAGGACCACCTACCAAAGTAGAAGCCGAAGCATGGAGTCCAGGGAGAGCTCAGCTGATAAAGTGCTGGCATCTGACATCAGCAAGGAGAAGGGGCACAGCCATAGGACAAAAGCAAGGGAAGGAGGAACCAGAAGACTTATAGTAGAGAAGCAAGGGAAGCCAGGCAGAGGAAGAGCAGACCCAGGTGGGTGGAAGCAAAGTAATCAAGGAGCCTGGAAGAGAGAGAGAGAGCAGAAACAGGTGCATGGAACCAAAGCAATTAAGGAGCCTGCAATCACCACTCTCTGAACAAACCTAGAGAGGACTACACACACATGTCGAAGGCAGTGCCAGTGAAGTGTGCGTGTCGACGGGACCCCACGCAGCCCGAGGATGCCGCTTGCGTTGAGGTAGGGGACATGACAGTACCCCCTCCTTAAGGACCCCCCTCTGCCTAGGTCCGTGTTATGATTTTGCTGGTTTGGCTGAGGGGGAGGGGGGACGTCTCTTCTGATTGGCTGCCAGGGGTTGTGCTGATGTCAGGGGATAGTACTTTAGCCTGCAGCTGAAGAGTTTCTCTGCTTTTGCGTTACTTACTTGGTGGTAACAGGAAAGCCTGATAGGTTTCTCTCAGAACGTGCTCTAGGTTCTGACAGGGATCTGTGTTGTATTAGAGTATTCTTTTCCTTCCCTCTGGGTTAGCTGCTGCTGTGTGTGTGTGTGTGTGTGTGTGCGTAGCTCTGTAATCAGGGTCAGCTGCTCCTTTGTTTAGTGGGGGCTGGGCATTGCTCAGCCTCCAGGGCTCTGGGCTGAGTGAGAGCATTCTCCTTTGTTTGTTTGTTTTAAAGATTTCTCTTCCCAGTGTCCCGGCTTGCTGGCTCAGTGAGTTTAACTCTTTGTGTACTGTGTGTATTGTATTCCTGCCTCTGCCAGTGTGTTTGTTGGATGGGCCCCACTCCCTCTCGGGAGGGGAAGCGTTCTCTCTGATTGTTTGTTGATTTATGGCACTCTCTCTCTCTGCTGGCTCTACAAGCTTAACCCTTTGTGTTCCGTGTGCCTCTGTCTACAGTGGGTTTGAGGCAAAGGCGTTCTGCCTTCCTTTTGTGTCTGGTTCCTCTGGCTTCTGCCTGGGGCTCCTACCCTGGTGGGGGGGGGGGGGTTGCTGTGTTAGTTCCCCTGTCCTGCGCTAGTCCCCTGCGTGGGCGTGGCCCGCTCTGGTCCTTTGTTTCCCCCTCTGCCCTATTGCTGGTGTTCAGCGCGTGTCTGGCATCTTGGGGCCCTCTAGGTTCTTTCACCCCTCCCTGTGTGTGATTGGATTCCAGTTCAGCCGTGAGGCTCGCACGAGTGGCTCTGTGTGCGTGGGTTCCGGTTCGGCTGCGAGGCCTGCCTGTATGCCTATTTCCCTTCTTCCTGAGGGACTGTGGGGAGGGATAGCTTAGGGGGTATTGTGTAGCTGGGGTGTGCGGTGGTGGGTCGGTCTCCCCTTGGCCTGGGTCGGCGCCTGCTGGCCTCGGCCAGGGCCCAAGGGCTCACGACCAACCCAACGGATTACAGAACGCAAAAGCCATGAGCTCGACCGATCCATTCCCCATGCAGCTGCTCCAGCAATTGCATGCTCAGCTACAACAGGTATCGGGAGTCGTGAACGCACTGTCTCAACGGGTAGACACGCTGACTGTCACGGGAGCTGTGGAGGGCCCGCCAGCTTCTACTCCGCCGGGTTCCCACGCATGCGGCCGAGGGATTCGGGTGGCTACGCCCCCGAGGTAGAAGGGCGACAGTAAGACCTGCCGGGGGTTCCTCAATCAATGCCAAATTGTCTTCGAGTTGCAGGCCCGGGATTTTCCTTTGGATCGGGTGAAGGTGGCTTATATTATCTCTCTACTGGCAGGCCCCGCTCTGGCCTGGGCCTCGCCCTTATGGGAGAAGAAGGATCCCCTCTTGGATAATTTGGCAGAGTTCTTGAAACAATTTCGGCTCATCTTTGAGGAACCCGGGAAGCCCTCTTCGGCGGCAACTCAGCTGTTGAACCTACATCAGGGGCGACTCTCTCTGGGTGAGTACGCCATCCAGTTTCGGACCTTGGCCGCGGAGCTAGGTTGGGATAACCCAAGCCTGACGGCGGTATTCTGGCACAGTATTTCATCAGCGCTATTTTTCCTCTCCATGGTCTGCCAGAATCTATTACCTCTGATCGAGGAGTACAGTTTGTCTCAAAGTTCTGGAGAGCCCTGAATCGGGCCCTTGAAATAAAGCTGAACTTTTCGTCGGGATATCACCCACAATCCAATGGCCAAACAGAACGAGTGAACCAATGCTTGAAGCAGTTCCTGCGGATGTATGTCAATGAGCACCACAATGACTGGAGTCAGCTGCTGCCTTGGGCAGAATTCGCTCATAACAACCGAGTGAGCTCGGCCACGGGCGCTTCGCCCTTTTACATCGTATATGGACGACATCCGCGGATACCAGCCCCCTTGAAAACCAACTTGGATGTCCCGGCAGCGGCCGATGCGGTGACCTCGCTCCAAGCAATTTGGTCATCAGTTCAGAAAGCGCTGCGAGTGACCTCCGCTCGTATGAAACACCAAGCGGATCGGTCTTGCAGAGTGGAACTGCGCTTCCAGCCTGGCGACTTGGTGTGGTTGTCCACGCGTAATCTTCATCTGAAGATTCCCTCCTCCCGCTTTGCACCTCGATTTGTGGGCCCGTATCCCATTGTGAGGCAAGTGAATCGGGTCTGTTATCAGCTAAAGTTACCACCTACATTATGGGTACATAACACCTTTCATGTGTCCTTGCTGAAGCCTGTGATTCTGAGAAAAGGGGCTTTGCCCGCGTTGCCTGCTAGTCCAGCCATCTCAGCCTCCCAGGGGGAATACGAAGTCCAGGATGTCTTGGATGCAAGGCGCTTCCGGGGACATCTCCAGTATCTCATTGCGTGGAAGGGATATGGACCGGCAGACAACTCCTGGGAGGACGCTACTCATGTCCACACGCCAGTCCTAGTCAGACGGTTCCATCGCCTTTTCCCTCACAAACCTAAACCTCGTGGACGGGGTAGGGGGGCCCTTGAAGGGGGGGTGATGTTATGATTCTGCTGGTTTGGCTGAGGGGGAGGGGGGATGTCTCTTCTGATTGGCTGCCAGGGGTTGTGCAGACGTCAGGGGATAGTACTTTAGCCTGCAGCTGAAGAGTTTCTCTGCTTTTGCGTTACTTACTTGGTGGTAACAGGAAAGCCTGATAGGTTTCTCTCAGAACGTGCTCTAGGTTCTGACAGGGATCTGTGTTGTATTAGAGTATTCTTTTCCTTCCCTCTGGGTTAGCTGCTGCTGTGTGTGTGTGCGCGTAGCTCTGTAATCAGGGTCAGCTGCTCGTTTGTTTAGTGGGGGCTGGGCATTGCTCAGCCTCCAGGGCTCTGGGCTAAGTGAGAGCGTTCTCCTTTGTTTGTTTTAAGGATTTCTCTTCCCAGTGTCCCAGCTTGCTGGCTCAGTGAGTTTAACCCTTTGTGTACTGTGTGTATTGTATTCCTGTCTCTGCCAGTGTGTTTGTTGGATGGGCCCCACTCCCTCTCGGGAGGGGAAGCGTTCTCTCTGATTGTTTGTTGATTTATGGCACTCTCTCTCTGCTGGCTCTACAAGCTTAACCCTTTGTGTTCCGTGTGCCTCTGTCTACAGTGGGTTTGAGGCAAAGGCTTTCTGCCTTCCTTTTGTGTCTGGTTCCTCTGGCTTCTGCCTGGGGCTCCTACCCTGGTGGGGGGGGGGGGGTTGCTGTGTTAGTTCCCCTGTCCTGCACTAGTCCCCTGCGTGGGCGTGGCCCGCTCTGGTCCTTTGTTTCCCCCTCTGCCCTATTGCTGGTGTTCAGCGCGTGTCTGGCATCTTGGGGCCCTCTGGGTTCTTTCACCCCTCCCTGTGTGTGATTGGGTTCCAGTTCAGCCGTGAGGCTCGTACGAGTGGCTCTGTGTGCGTGGGTTCCGGTTCGGCCGCGAGGCCTGCCTGTATGCCTATTTCCCTTCTTCCTGAGGGACTGTGGGGAGGGGTAGCTTAGGGGGTATTGTGTAGCTGGGGTGTGCGGTGGTGGGTCGGTCTCCCCTTGGCCTGGGTCGGTGCCTGCTGGCCTCGGCCAGGGCCCAAGGGCTCACGACCAACCCAACGGATTACAGTCCGGGTTTCAGTGGGTAGCTGTAATGGAAGATTTAAAGGATTGCTTTTCAATCCTGCTTTGATCAGTAATGAACTCTGAAATCTTCTGTCTTTGACCGAAAGTAACTTTTCTTGTAAATACAAAAATAATTTGGAATGCAGAAGATAAGGTACAGCTCTAACTATTTTAGTATGTGAAGAGGAGGATGGTGCTTGTTTTCGGAAGTTCAGCTTGGCCAACTGGATTTGGAAAACATGTGACCATGTTCCCACAGTATGGCTTGTTTACCTAAACAGAGAAGCATTCTGTAATTTTCCTAGCTCTGAACATGAGCTCTAAGCCTAATAAAAAGGGGGGCTTGTTACAACAGAGTGGGAGCTCATCTGTGAGTAATGTATGTACTGCGCAGAGGACTTGTTCCTGGTCTAAAAAGCTCCTGGCTTTCGCTGTAACGGGCCCCCCCAGCTGATAAGAGCCTGTATGATGTAATGACCAGTGATGATGTATGTATATAGTATATTATTGCTTCTTTTCCTGGTCTAAAAAATCTTAGCATTGCTTAGATGTAGAGACCAGTGATGTAATGATTGTTTATATAGTTAATCATTGTGTATATCTTAATCATTGTAGATTTTAGCAACTCTAATAAAGGTTTCATTTATCTAATATGAATCCAAAAGAATCCACGGTAATTATTGAGTAGTCTGTGTTAGTGAGACAGGCTGTAAATCCATAGCAGTACAGTAGCTGTTATGGAAATTGCGAATCAGGTCAGGAATTGTCCTCCAGGCCAAAATGTTTCCAGGATAGCAGATAAAGTATTTGTCCTCTCTGACACTTGGAGTCTAGAATTTCCTCTACCTCAAATTCAGGGTCAGGCTCGGAATCAGGAATGATTATCTTCTTGGGTCCCGGATGCCATCTGGAAGTTAAAAATGGTTTAAGCAGGGCTACATGGAAGGCGTTGTGAACCTTGAGGTTAGCTGGTAACTGAAAATGGTAAGTGACTGCCCCCACCCGAGATTGTACTGGAAATGGCCATATGAATTGGGGAGCAAACTTGGAGGGTAGGCGAAGCCTCAAGTATTTGGTGCTGAGCCAGACCTTCTGTCCAGGTTGAAAAACTGGCACAGTTTGTCTTTTTCGATCCACGAAGAGCTTGTACTTAGCCGAGGCTCGCTGAAGATGTTGCTGGACCTTGGCCCAGATATCCTGAATATCAGTGAAAGTCCGGTGGAGCAGAGGTGAGGCTTGTGTCTGAGGGATTGGAAGCAGCAGATGAGGATGGCATCCATACACTGTAAAAAATGGCGAGGTATGAGAGGCAGTATGAAAACTGCTGTTATAGGCGAATTCTGCCCAGGGTAGCAATGGGGACCAGTCATCCTGTCAACTGTTAGTGTACATCCATAGGAAGGCCTTGAGAGTTTGATTGACCCGTTCCACAAGGCCATTGGTCTGTGGGTGGTAGGCAGACGAAAAGTGAGTGGTAATCTTGAAGGTAGAGCACAGGGCTCTCCAGAACCTTGACGTGAATTGAGAGCCCCAATCACTAATGATCCGCAGAGGGAGACCAAGTAAGTGGAAAATGTGTTGGATAAAGGCCATGGCAAGGGTGGCAGCAGAAGGAAGGGCCTTCATAATGGAGGAGTGGCCTAGTGCACTGGTCTTGCAATCCAGAGGTGGCCCGTTCAAATCCCACTGCTGCTCCTTGTGATCTTGGGCAAGTCACTTAACCTTCCATTGCCTCAGGTACAAACTTAGATTGTGAGCCCTCCTGGGACAGAGAAATATCCAGAGTACCTGAATGTAACTTACCTTGAGCTACTACTTAAAAAGGTGTGACCAAATCTAAATAAATAAAATGGGCCATCCATGAAAATCGGTCCACCACTACCTAAATGACTGTGTACCCTTGGGATTCAGGGAGCTCAGTAACAAAATCCATTGATATTTTCTGCCATGGGAGTTGTGGAACTGGTAAAGGCTGCAGGAGTCCCCACGGCTTGCCAGGAGGGAACTTGTTCCGGGCGCAAGTGGGACAAGTAGAAACAAAATCTTGAGCAATGCGAGGCCACAAATAATACTGAGATATTAAATGAAAAGTCATACGGAAACCAGGGTGACCCGCAAAAGTGGAGGAGTGTCCCCATTTGAGGACTTTCTTCCTGGTTTGAGGTGGCACGGAAGTTCTCGTTGATTTGGGCGAGACCAAGGTTGTGGAGGCAATGCAGGCAGCATTGAGCATGGGGTAACACTCTTCGGGTTCTTCAGAAGGGTTGAAGGCCCTGAATAGGGCATCAGCTTGCATATTTTTCTTGGCCGGTCGGAACACCAGGTGGAAGTTAAAACGGGCAAAGAATAATGACCAGCATGCCTTGGGTTCAACCTTTTGGCTTCCTAAAGGTATAGAAGATTTTTGTGATCTGTGATTACCGTGTGGGGTGCAAAGCACCTTCCAGGAGGTAGCGTTATTCTTAAAAAGCCAATTTAAGTGCCAACAGTTCCCGGTCTCTGACGGTATAATTTTGTTCGGCCGGAGAAAATTTTTTGAGAGAAGAAAAAACAGGGGTGATGTTTGCCAGACTCTGAGGCTTGAGAAAGGAGAGCCCCTGCCCTGAGGGAAGAGGCATCAACCTCCATAACGAACGGTCTTTTAACATCAGGACTTCGGAGTACTGGGGCGGACAGAAAAGCTCGTGTAAGGGTGGTGAAGGCGTCTAGGGCTTCCAGTGTCCAGTTACTCACATCTGCCCCCTTCCTGGTCAATGCAGTGAGAGGGGCAGTGATGATGGAGTATCGATGGATGAACTGCCGGTAGTAGTTAGCAAAGCCCACAAATCGTTGCAAGGCCGGAGACCCTGGGGCACGGGCAGTGGTGGGCTGGTAAATTTTTAACAACAGGCTCTCTCCTCGGTCTAACTCGGCGCACCCCCCTCCTGTCCACCTCGGCGCCCCCCCCGTCCACCACTGCGCCCCCATCCACCTCTGCACCCCCCCCCCCCCAAAATTGCAGAGCTGGCTATAGCCGGGGGGTGGCAATGCATTACTCTCTCCAGGAAAAAAAAATTAAATGATCCCAGGTTCCAATCTAATTCATGTTTAATATGGGATAAAATGCCATAAATAAGTAAATAAATATTAACTTTTAACGTTCAGCACCTGATTCTCAAAGTGGACATATTCCAAACACTATAATGAAAATACAATTTTTTTCTACCTTTGTTGTCTGGTGACTTTGTTTCTCTGATCATGCTGGCCCAGTATCTGATTCTGCTGCTCTCTATCTGTTCCCTTGACTCCGTTTCCAGGGCTTTCTTTCTATTTATTTCTTTTCTTTCCTCCTTTCTCCTTCATTTCTGGTCCTCCGCAGACTTGACTGTACAGTGGATCCAGCTTCTGCTTATTTTCTCCATCCATGTGCAGTTTCTCTCGTCACTTCCTTTCCCCTCATCTAATCTCCTTCCTCTATCTTCCCTCCATGTCCAGCATTTCTTCTCTCTCCCTCCCCGCCCCTCCATCCATGTCCAGAATTTCTCTTGCCCTCCCCTCCATCCATGTCTTGAAACTCTCTTCTCTCCTCTGCCCCCCTCTACCCATCCATGCCCAGCAATTCTCTCCCCTGCCCCCCTCAACCCATCCATGCCCAGCAATTCTCTCCCCTGCCCCCCTCTACCCATCCATGCCCAGCAATTCGCTCCCCTGCTCCCCTCTACCCATCCATGGCCAGCAATTCTCTTCCCTACTCCCCTCTACCCATCCATGCCCAGCAATTCTCTCCCCTGCCCCCCTCTACCCAGCCATACCCAGCGATTCTCCTCCCTCCCCTGCCCTCCCGTTCCCATCCATGTCTAGTGATTCTCCATCGCCCCCACCCTCCCCTCCCGCTCCCACCCATCTTTTTCTATTACCTCCATCAAAGCACCACGTTATTCAAAGCCCTGCTGGCCCATCTCTAGCCTTCCCTGCTTGCTTCTGATGAGTTCGTTCGTTCCCTCAGTCCCACCTCCGCGGAAAAAGAAAATTACGTCAGAATGACATCAGAAGGCGGGACTAAGGGCACGAACTCATCAGAAGCAAGCAGGGAAGGCTGGAGACGGGCAGCAGGACTTTAAATAAGGCGGCGCTTCAAGGGAGGTAATAGAAACTGACAGATGGGAGCGGGAGGGGAGGGTGGGGGCGAAGGTCATCGCTGGACATGTTTGGGAGCGGGAGGGGAGGTAAGCATGGCCTGTGATGGCGCCCTCCTGCCATGCTTACCTCATGCAATGGAGCCGGCTCGCCCTGAAGAACAACCGGCTCGCAAGAGCTGTCAAAATTTAACAAGTGGCTCTTGCGAGCTGGTGCGAGCCGGCTCCAGCACACCACTGGGCACGGGCCAATCTCGAATGGCTCGGAGTTTAGCAGGGTCCATTTGGAGGCCATTCGAGGAGATGATATATCCCAAGAATGGGACAGACCGTTGACTTAAGAAGTGTTATTATTTCAGCCATAGAAAATACATAGAAAAGTACTTACTCTTATCTTCAGTGAGCATTTCTACAAGAGAACAAAAGTGGGAAGAATCAGTGATGCAGCATTACTGGCACTAGAATGTACATACATTATGATAACCAGCTTTTCCTCTACACACACTAAAATGTTGTATATTGTGCATGAGGTCCAGGCAAATCACCAAGTGATCGTCACACCCACCAGCCACCCAGCTATTAACATATCTAATGATTGACTTAAGAACTGGAATAGTTTTCAGCCACAGTAAATAATCATACAATGACTCACGAAGGCCGATATTCATACTGCAGGAGGCAGCCCGCATAAGCTGAGCCCAGATAGTCTATGTTGGGCTGTTTGACCGGCATTCAATATCCAGGGATTTTTTGGCAGTGACGTGTTAACCGGCTATGCCGATATTCAGCACCAACCAGTTAACATTTTAGCAGTCAAAGAAAGTCTTGATATTTCAGTGGCCTATTTTGACCCCTCAACATAGCTGGTGCTGCGCTAAATATCTGCACCTAACTGGCTATGTTGCTTGATATAACCGGTTAGTGGCTAGCCAGGAGCTAACCAGTTATCTCCTGCTGAATATCTGTGGTTAGGCGGCTAATTGCTATTTAACCAACCAGGAGCCGTTAGTTTACATATCGAGGGAAAGCTTTTCTAAAAGAAAACAAACCTGGAAAGAATCTGATGATAAAGATGTGAAACAATATACATCACATAACAATACCACTGTGTATAATTGAGACTGAACTGTTTAGTAGTCTTTTGCCATTTTTAAATTGTGGTCTTATTTTGTTTAGCCCAGACATAAATAATATATATGAAGGTAATATATATTATGGGACACCAATTCTGTTTATAATGGGACTGAATTCTATAATATTCACATGCTTTGAATTCTCTACCATGGTTTAGTTTATCTATTATTGGCATTTTTAAAAATTATACTAGATGAGGAGATTCTAAATATTACTTGAAATTATTTCTGTTCATGATTCTACTGCTGCTTTGATATCTTTGCATTGGCTTCCTATTCATTGTTGAGCTTTATTTTGTTATGACCCGGTAGTAGTGAGCCCTTGTGCACGACAGAGCACGGCAGAGATGGAGTGCTACCGCACTCAGTCAGGCAGCCAGACAACCCCTAGCTTCACCTGGATAGCGACCACCGTTCACCGGGAGTTGAGCTCCCAGCTGCAGGCGGCCACCAGGACTTCTGGAACCGGCGGGGTTGCACAGCCGCTGACCAGGATGGCAGGGAACAGACACAGTCCAGAACCAGTACTCCGACAGGCAAAGAATAGTCAAAATCAGTCCAGGGTCAAGGCAGGCAGCAAACAAGCGTAATCCGAGAAAACTAGCCAAGGTCCAGTGCACAGGTAAACAGGACCAGAAGAATAGTCAGTGAACAGCACTCCCACAGCAACTCCTCTGAACAATTGAGGCCGAAGCAATGAAGGCCTGGAGGCAGTGCTTTAAATAGTGAAGTAATCAGAGCAAACCAAACTCAGGTGAATCCAACATGGCTGCCCCCATAGGAGATCCTCCCAAGACCAAATATGGAGTTCCTTCCTGTTCTCGTTTATACAAGATGGCTGCCCCCTCCTGAGCTAGCCAAGATGGCTGCTGCCTTTGCTCCAAGCCGGATGACGGCTGCCAGACTTAGGAAACTGAAACAGACCCTCCTAAGACTGAACCTTGTCCCTTTTGGACGGAGCTGCGGAATGACTTAGTCGGGAGGAGCGTCGAACAGGTGAGGGACGTAACATGTTTAAGCTAGCTTGTTCTTGTTTTTTTAAAACATTCAATGGCTAGTCTCCAGACTATTTTCTGATTTCTTTCCCTTATGTTCGTGGCTCATCTCAATGTAGAGATCCATTGCAATTGTTACTGCCATCTTTTCTAGGTGTAAAATATAAGAACATTTTGGAAATGTCTTTTTGCTATTTAGCCCCTCAATTTTGGCTTACTCTTCCTATTGAACTTTGAAGTTCTTTTAATCTGCAATTTCGTAAGAATCTTATGATCTACCTGTTAAAATGTTTTCTGTCTTAACTGATTTATTCTTTATTTTCTGTTTTTTTATTTTTAAAATTTTGTTACCCACTTTCAACCTCTGATAGTGGGAGTTGTTGGCAGGATACAAGAGATAAAGAATTACTTCACTGATACTCTTTTTATACTTCTGATTATAAGATCTATGAAGGATCAGAACCAATGGCCCTCTTCAGTATGGAACACTAAGGGCCCTGTTTTTTTACTAAGCTGCATTATAGGTATGTTAGGATTTTTAACACGTGTTAACCATGTACACGTGTTAACCTTGTACGTGCCTACAATATTCCTATAGGCAACTACACAGTTAAAAAGGCTAACGCGCCTTAGTAATCAGGGCCCTACATATTCACATTTGAAATACAGGGTTTTGCTTTCCCTGCTATTATACTCTGTCACCAGCAGAGTATCTCACCCTATGCTTCTGCTTATCATGCTTCATAAACCTGTTGTTTTCAGGTGGTAGATCTTTTTCTAGATCTGCTTTTTATTAGTTTATATTTTCATTTTAAGGTACATGCTATACACAGTTTCAGAATTTTTTATTTGCTCTTATTCGAATGACTAACTTGAAATTGATATCCATTAATGTCAATGGTCTCAATCACCCTGTGAAAAGAAAAAAATATCTTTGTATCTTAAGAAAAAATCCTGATGTAGTAATGTTACAGTAAACTCATCTGTCTCATAGGCAGTGGTGTGCTGGAGCCGGCTCGCACCGGCTCTACAGAGCCAGTTGTTAATTTTTGACCAGTTTTGCGAGCCGGTTGTTTCAGCAGGGATGGGAAAGTTTTTTTTTCCCTACGTGGGAGGCCTCCTCGTGCTGCATTGGGCTGGTTCCTGTGGGGGCGGACCGCCCCGGGTGAAAGCACAAACCAATATGGGGGGGTGTCCTAACGTCTGCTCTGACCTACCTATCTACCTACAGTGGTGGAAATAAGTATTTGATCCCTTGCTGATTTTGTAAGTTTGCCCACTGACAAAGACATGAGCAGCCCATAATTGAAGGGTAGGTTATTGGTAACAGTGAGAGATAGCACATCACAAATTAAATCCGGAAAATCACATTGTGGAAAGTTAAATGTAGGACTTTCTGGGACATATATAGAGATCATCGCGCTGTTGGACACATAGAAAGGGGAAGGGCAACAGAACAGGTCACTGGAGTCATGTGGACAGACAGGAAGGAACACGGGTGGAGCTGGGCCCCGGGGTTCCTCACAAACAAAAAATTTCACCGCTACTCGACAACCGGACATAGTAATGACTAAGCACAATTTAGTTCGGTTCCTTACTTGGAATGTGGGGGGTATTTCATCCCCAATCAAAAGAACAAAAATTCTAGCAGCCCTTAAAAAACATAGAGCGGATGTAGCCTGCTTGCAGGAAACCCGCCTCAATACAGAGGAACATCAGAAACTGAAGCGGGCGTGGGTAGGAGAAGTACATGCGATTCCAGCTGAGGGGAGGAGTAAAGGAATAGCTATTCTGATCCGCAAGGGATTAGTGGCCAAATCGGAAGTTATAGAAAGAGACACTCAGGGGAGATATCTGCTGATTCACCTATGGATTCAACATCGCGAATATACGCTGGTAGCACTGTATGGGCCAAATCTATTTGACAAATCATTCTATGAGCGGGTGGCCCAAAGATGTCTCATCCGCAAAACTATCCCCCTAATTATAATGGGAGACTTTAATCTCGTAGCAGATCCAACATTAGATTGTTCAACACCTAGACGGGCCAGCAGGGGAGGAATGAGATCGAGAGCCCTTCCACAATTCATGCAATCACTAAATTTGGTAGATGCGTGGCGGACTCTACATCCAGACTCACGAGACTATACTCATTTATCACGGGCACATGGCAGCTGGTCAAGGATAGATTACATACTGGTAGATCAAAACATGTTTCATATGGTAGCAGACGCAGTAATAGGGCCAGAAGAGGTCTCAGATCACGCGATGACATGGATTGACTTGACAGATCCAGGGTCATCTGGAGCCGGGGCGGGGTGGCGCTTCCCAACATACTTAGCCGCAGATACTGAATTCAAACGATACATACAAGATAGCTGGGAGGAATATGAAAAATTTAATGCAGTCCACAAAAGCCAGCCATCCTTGTTTTGGCAAGCAGCTAAAGCAGTATTAAGAGGGGCAATTATAGCCTTCACAGCAAAAAGAGAAAGGCGAATCACTAGAGCAATCACCAACCTAGAAAAAAGACTCCAAAAAGCAAAGCGCAGGTACATTAATAATCCCAACACACATTTCAAAGAACAAATGCAGTCAGCCAGAATAGCGTTAGATTCCCTCCTACAAGATCGAGCCTCTAGGGCATTAATACGTAGGAAATATCGGTTACAACGTTTTGGGAACAAATCGGGAGGCATGTTAGCACGTGTAATAAAAACCTGGGGAGGAAGCAGAGTAATAGTGGCGGTCAAGGATAAGGAGGGCCATATTCAAAACCAAAGAGACAAGGTAGCGAAGGTGTTTCGAGATTTCTATCAAGACTTATACTCTACGCCCATGCCCCACTCTACAGACTCTATTAATCAGTATCTAGAGCAGGCAGGGCTAAACAAACTTGGTGAGATGGAGTTAGAGGAACTCAATTCACCAATAACAGGGAAGGAGCTACAAGACATAATTAAAACGATGCCTAAACACTCGGCTCCGGGGCCAGATGGGTTCTCTAGTGCATTCTACCAAATGTTAACCCAGCAGATAATAAGACCTCTGCTCTCATATTACGAAGAGGTGGTGGATCTGGGAGAGTTCCCACTCTATGCTAATGAAGCGTTAATCACATTACTTTTAAAGCCAGGAAGGAAAGAAACGCAGGCAGACTCCTACAGGCCCATATCACTAATCAATGTGGATACAAAAATCATGGCCAAGCTTCTAGCAAACAGAATTCAGAGAGTGTTGCCGACATTAATAGATCCAGAGCAAGTGGGTTTTGTACGAAATAGACATGCCGCAGTAAATGTGAGGCGTCTACTTATGGCAATGGGACAATGTAGTTGTACAGAAACAAAGGCGGTCTTGGTGAGTCTGGATGCCGAGAAGGCGTTCGACAGAGTGGAATGGGAGTACATGTTTGCAGTGCTACAACACATAGGTGTCAAGGGATGGGCATATCAGGCGATTCAATCGTTATACTCGGGTCCCACAGCCGCAGTACTGATTAATGGCTCAAGAACAGCACAATTTTCTATAGCAAGGGGCACGAGGCAGGGCTGTCCATTATCTCCGGCCCTCTTCCTCCTCTCGATAGAACCACTGCTGAGGAGCCTGAAACTAGAAAGGGAGATAGCTGGGGTAGAGGTAGGGGGAGAGACAGTGAAAGCATTAGCGTTTGCAGACGACTTATTGATAATGACCTCTAAACCAACAACGTCACTGAGTGTGCTGATAAACAGGGTCTCCCAATTTGGTAAACTCTCAGGCTTTAAAGTCAATTTAGAGAAATCTAGTGTTATGCACATCCAGTCCAGCCCCGATGACATGAAGAGATTTAAATTCCCATTACGTAGAGCGGCAGGCGCCATCAAATATCTGGGGGTACAGATCCCGAGCGACTTATCCCAACTCTATAATCTGAACATTCAAAAACTGCTGACTGAAACAGCAACAAGGCTGGGTCATTGGCAGGGGCTACCTCTCTCTCTCTCGGGACGCATAGCGTTGTATAACATGATGATAGTGCCACGCTGGCTGTATATCTTTCAAGTTTTGCCATTATACCTTTCTAGTAAAGATGAAAAGCAGTTGAATGTAATGCTAAAGAAATTCCTCTGGCAGGGGAGAAGACCGCGACTGCCTCAGTCAGTGATGGAGATACCAAAAGAATATGGGGGAATGGGAGTGCTGAGCATGCGGCATATGACGGTGGCCTGTGCAATGAGACACATCAATGACTGGTTCCGTAACACATCAGATTTTTCAGCGACTCAAATGGAGAAAAACTTATTAAAACCCTTCCACTTCAGTAGTGCCCTTCATGGTTTGGGTAAGAGAACATTCCCAGTTTTGGCGGCCACTAACATTTTACAGACTGCGCAAAAAACCTGGAAGTGGATTTGCAGAATGCATCAATTCTCTTATAAAACTACTCCATACTTGACATTGAAGGGGAATCCAGACTTCCCTCCCGGAGATTTATACACGATGTTTAAACGATGGGAAGACCAAGGAATAATCTACCTTCAACAAATACTAACAGAGGAAGGGAAACTAAAATCATCTACAGATCTTCAAAGGTCAAAGCTGATAACTCCGAAAGACTATTTCCACTATTGGCAGCTACAGCATTATGTGTCTAGCCTGGAATGGGAAGACCTAACAGAAGATGTCCAAGTGGAAGTGGCAGAGGCATTCTCATTCAACTCTCAACAGAAAGTGCCTTTGAAATACCATCACAGACACATCAAAGATCATAAGCTGGAATTGGACTATGATAAATATGCTGGGGGATGGGAGAGTGACTTGAATATCACAGTAACGTCTGACATGTTCAAAAGACATGTCCTGACAATCCAACGATCCTCCTTATTATCAGCACATTGGGAGATGCAGTATCGATTTGCCCTCAGACTACACATTCCCCCACGGCGAGCGTTTCACATGGGAGCCTCCCCAGACGGAGAATGCCCCAAGTGTGGGAAGGAGGGAGCGACTTTGGGGCATATGTTCTGGCTCTGTGTACAGGTGGAGGAATTTTGGAAGATCATTCTGAGACAAGTCTCTAAATTGTGGGCTATAGATTGGCGATATTCCCCGTTGCTGCTATTTGGTAATCCTGAGGTGAATGCCCCGGTCCCAGGAGGCTGCATTGCATTCATAAACCGGGCCATAGTCATAGCGAAGGCAACAATTCTTGTAGATTGGCTTTCCCCAGATGGTCCCTCAGCACAGGTGTGGAGAATGAAAATGGTGGCATTAATGCGTTTGGAAAGACAGATGTGTCAAGGCAGGCCAGAATCAGACTTGCAGCAATTCCTAAAGAAATGGAACCCATTTATACAGACATTACCACATGCTTCAAAGAGTTACCTGTTGAACTTTTAGTGACAACAGCTTGTATTCAGACTGTCAGAAAGTATCCTAGATTTTGAAGGGAAGGGAGGGCAGGGAGGGAGGGTTTGATAACTGGGAGAGGTAGGAGAAAGGGGTTAATTGCGGATCAAAGAGTTACTCTATGATTCATTGTGGAATGTGAAGCGAAACTTGACAACTCCATGATATAAGATTGTTTATTATTATACGCTCTGAAATAGTATGTGTGGTCTCTGTCAATATCAACTGCAATGGTTAAATATAAACAGATTTAAGGCAGAGGGATAAGAAACGGGGTTGGGGTGTCTGGGGATAAAAAGAAATTTCATTGACTGTGAAATGCTGACTGATGTTCTTGTATAAGATTTGTGTACAAGTTGATGTTTCCTGTTCATATGTATTGACCTTTCAGTCAATAAAAAGATTTAAATATAAAAACAAGTTTAAAAAAAGGCCCGTTTCTGGAAGAAATGAAACGGGTGCTAGCAAGGTTTTCCTTGGAGTGTGTATGTTTGAGAGTGAATGTGCAAGTGTGTGTGTGACAGTGAGTGAGACTGGGTGTGAGTGTCTGTGAGAGTTTTTGTGTGTGTGTGAGATTGAAAGTGTGTGGCAGGGTCGCCCCCCCTTCCTCCCAGGTTCCAGGGTCATCCCCTTCCCTCCGAGTTTCACAGTCCATCCCTCCCTCTGTGTTTCAGGGTCCCCCCTCCGTCCCTCCCTTCCGTTTCCAGGCCCCCTCCCTCCGATTTTTAAGTCATCTTCACTTACCAAGTGGAGAGTGGTGGATGCTTGGAATGCCCTCCCGCGGGAGGTGGTGGAAACGAAAACGGTAACGGAATTCAAACATGCGTGGGATAAACATAAAGGAATTCTGCTCAGAAGGAATGGATCCTAAGGAGCTTAGACGAGATTGGGTAGCAAAGCCGGTGGCGGGAGACGGAGATGGTGCTGGGCAGACTTATACCGTCTTTGCCAGAGCCGATGGTGGGAGGCAGGACTGGTGGTTTGAAGGCGGGGATAGTGCTGGGCAGACTTATACGGTCTGTGCCAGAACCGGTGGTGGGAGGCGGGGCTGGTGGTTGGGAGGCGGGGATAGTGCTGGGCAGACTTATACGGTCTGTGCCCGGAAAAGGACAGGTACAAATCAAGGTAAGGTATACACAAAAAGTAGCACATGTGAGTTTATCTTGTTGGGCAGACTGGATGGACCGCGCAGGTCTTTTTCTGCAGTCATCTACTATGTTACTATGTTTTTGCTATCTGAACCAAATTGCTCTATAGCAGAATTAGTCAACACAGTAGATACTTTTTCTAAATTTTCTGGATATAAGATAAATTGAGACAAATCTGAAGTAATGCCCCTGAATAAGAGTACCACTCTTATTGATATAGGTACGGCAAATTTTCATTGGTCTCCCTTACAACTAAAATATTTAGGAATATGGTTAACAAATACCCCATATAAACTATTGAACATAACACAACTAAAATCACAAGAGGCAACGCAGAAATGATCTCCACTACATCTTTCATGGTGGGGCAGACTGGACACCATAAAGATGATTCTTACTCCTCAAATTAACAAGCTGAAAAGAATCAGATCTTTCTTCCCGTTTTCTACTTATCGTTCCCATGTACAAACATTAGTCATTTCACAATAGGATTACTGCAATTCAATCTATTTAGGGAATAAGGAATCCCTCATCAAGAAAGTTCAAACTACCCTAAATACTGCTGCTAGACTCAAATGCAAAGCTTCAAAATTAGATAGGGCATCCCCACTATTGTCTAAATTACATTGGTTACCAATGAAAGTCAGAACCTGGATGCCAAGTTCCAAGTCTAAATACAGACATCCGTCTTTTTGATCATGGACATCCTTTGCTTTCCTGTAATAAGAGCTAGACATACATATTTTGGCCCCTCCCTAGTCCCAATCAAATGCACCTAGACCACTTCCCCTTGTCATATGGATGTACTGCAGTCATAGACGTCCATATTCTGGCTTTATAAAAATCTGTATTTGGACATCTATGCAATATGGATGGTTTTCAGATGTCCTTAACACAAATAGAGCTTCTAAAATAACCACCATATTCAGCAGTACTCCCTGTTTAATTAGTGCCAATGAATATATGCCTGACTGGCAATCACTTCCCCGACTACCCATTTACAGTTAGGACTGCTATTCAGCAGCTCTAATTTTAAATGAATAACCCACAGTATCTGTTTAGTGGCTCAATAGTGCTGGTAAACATAAGAGCCAGGTCTGCTTTTGCCCCTTCGCTTTTTCTAGACATAAAAATGTGGCTGTTTCCATGGGGAATTTTCAAAGTGTCAGTATGCATGCATTTTCATTTTCAAATTTGTTAGAGTTTACATAGAGCAGAGTGCAGGAAAGCTCTTCTAAGTTATCCAGATTAACAGTGTCATTGCATGGCACCTAAAATTGCACACCAAAATTGATCAACAAGCCCTCAACTAGCAATAATTGGGCGCCAAAAGTCAATTGGCAAATGGCTATGTGCTATTCTGTAAGACTTGGCACCTAACTCTCATAGCGTGTACCTAAATAGGGGGCATAGCCAGGGGGGCATGCTAGAGGCATTCCAAAATGTTGCAAGTGGAATTACAGAATTCACCCACAGCAAACCTGTTGTGCACTGACATTTACACCTGCCCAAAAAATTAGGCGCTGGATCCACACCGAATGCTATTTTATAATAGGCACGCTCCCTTTATAACCTAGTACTTAGAGCTGAATTTTTTTGATGCTGAATATTTGGTGCCTTTTATTGAATTCCTTCCTATATGGATAATGGCCAGGAATATTCAGGTAGTTTTAAACACCAGAACCACCATTTAAAGGAAATACTGATTGAGATGTTTAAATATTGACCAGTTAGCTTCTATATCTTGTCTCCTTTATCTCCCAATGACATTGGTACCCACATGCATCATGACAGCTGGTTTCTCTCTGGTATTTAATGAAACCTTAATTTGGTGTCTTATGAAGTCCACTACTTTAACATTAGACAAGTTACCACGTGATCCTCACATGTACCAGCAAGTTAGTTATTTATATTCCAAATGAATGACTCTTAGGAACTGGAATATTTTCAGACATAGTAAATGAATATAAAATTACTCACCAACATCTGCATAAAGCTTCACTACAGGAAAACAAAACAGAGAAGAGTCAGTGCATTCAATAAAAGCCATTGGGACTGATATTCAAAGGATGTGTGCTTGAACTGAGAGGTTTGCTCCTACACTGGCCTCTCTGAAAATTTACTATGGCCGAGTTCTTAAATTAATGCTCAAAGTGTTACTTAACTGAATGATTACTAAAGGAAATTAGGATTTGGAGTTAACACAGATTTTAGTGGGTGTTAGCTGGAAATCTAATGCTTTTCCTTTTGAGGATATGTTTTATACAGGTCATGTGCTAATACAGTCATTAGCACGAAGTAACTGCTAGGATTTAACAGCAAAGCACATAGCAATTGCTACCTTGGAAGGGCTAAATGATCCATCCTTAACAGAACTATATATTGTGCCTGAAAAATCAACATCGATTAAAGACACTCATAGCGTGATTCTATAAAGATTGTACACAACATAATTGAACAACAAGCCAATCAGTAATGATAATTGGGAGTTAACAATTATCAGCAGTAATTGGTAATAATTAGGATTTAGGCACATATCTAATTATATAACAGATTGCGCCTAAATCCTATCGTGCATAAAATTTTGGGGGCATGGTTAGGGGGCTTGCTCTCGGATTTTTGCGTGTTGATAGAAAATCATGCCTAAGTGTGCCTAACTTAGGCACCAGTATTTAGGCATGCTTATAACAGATCTAAATGCAGCCGCCTACAGTTAGGCACACCTTACTGCTAAGCGTGAATCTATAAAAGACAAATCTATAAAGGAATCATATTTGTTATAGAATCGCACTAAGTGCATCACTTTATCAGCGCTGCTTTTTAGCACTACTTATAGAATTTACTCCTTAGTGTATTACCTAGATCACCCTAACAAGATAATGTTGCAAAGCCCATGCAGTGCCTTCTTCCAGAAAAATTCCTTACCGCAAGCTCTAATAGGTATGTTACCACTAGCAATTGCCTCTACAGAATCCCTGCTTAGTGCACTGTATCCCAGTGCCTTTTCTTGCATCTATTCTATAGTGTCCAGAGAAGCTGTTTGCAGCTGGATGTGTCTAAAGAAAATATATCCCGGCTCTTTTGACTAACAGGAAAAATTCTATGCAGAATGTTACAACAGCCATACCAATTTACTGGTATTTCTGAACATGAGACAATCCATTGGTTGTTAGTCTGCGAGTGACTTGTGAAAACAAATAACCTGAATTTAATGTGATTATGACTGAAAGAGTTCATACCTTAGTTAGTTTAATGGAAGATTAAAACATATTTTGATCCAATGTCTTCTGTGTTTCTCCTTTCACCTCTTCTATATAATAAGCAATTTGCAACCATTGGGCATGTTAATTAGGAAACATGGTATTTTAGCTTATATATATATATATATTTCATTTGTCTGTTAAATGATAGCAACAAGATTTGAAGAGATTATAATTTGTCTGGCTAAGGTTTGGTTTGGATGGAGTTGAGTAAATTGAAACAGAATGTATCCAAAACTCAGTGGTGTAGGAAGGGGGGGGCGGTGGGGCGGTCCGTCCCGGGTGCACGCCGCTGGGGGGGTGTCGTCTCCACTTGTTCACTGCTCTCTCTGCCCCGGAACAGGTTACTTCCTGTTCTGGGGCAGAGAGAGCAGGGGAAACAACGGAGAGGACGCAGCTCCCAGCGACAGCACTCGAGGCGGAGTGGTCCTCCCGCCCGCCCCCCTTGGTAAGACTGCGCTCCGGGGGAGGGTGCTTTCGCGCTCCGGGGGGTGTGTGTGCCGTGCTGCACCTGGGGGGGGGGGGGGCACAGCGGCGAACCGCCCCGGGTGTCAGCTGCCCTCGTTACGCTTCTGCCAAAACTACTTGTTCAAGCTTTGCTAATATTATGTAAGATATTGTAATGAGATGATTGATGAGTGAAACAGAAGAAATATCAAGGGTAGCTTCTGGTAAAATTTTAAGGGTAATCATAGAAAAGGATACACTACTGTAAGCCCCTCCCCCACTCCTGGGTTAAGTTCAACCTACCAATGTGTTGTGGCTCAGTTATTGTAAGTAGTCTGGACTGAGTGCCACGCACACAGGACCCAGAAGTGGAGAGAAGCTACAAATAAAATTAGAGTAAGAACTGATGGCATTTTTATTTGAAGCAATTAATAACACAACATTTTTAATAGTTCCCCAAAATACACTCCTATTGGTGGTACCACCTTCTTCTTATACTACTTGTGTCTTGTACCAAAACTGTAGCACTTATACACTTTAGCAACTTGACCAACCAGAATACCAGGTAAGTATTTCTTCCTTTCTCTTTCTTTTTAATGGCAAAACAGATGTCACTAAGCTGTAGAGGACTTATTCTCTTGGTCAGTGTTGGTAGAAGCCTTTCTTGCGTGGGGGCCCAGAACCTCTCCAGATGCCGGCACTGCAGAACTTTTCTTCTTCCTAAACCTTTCCTTAATAAAATAAATGGAAGGCAATACCCTCTCTCCCTATCTTAAAATAGTGTTTCCCTGCCTGTGACATTACATTAATTACATCAACACTGTGGCCTCTTGCTAATAACAAAATGAAATTAAATTAAAACACCCTTGCTAGCAAATCCTAGTCTCACTTAGTGGCCCTATTCTCATAGAAGCAGATCTGCAGTGCATGCACACTCTTTCTGCTGTAGCATTCGCTCTCTACATCTCTACATTCCAACTCCTATAACATTCCACTCCAGTCCCTCACCCATACACAGGCACTTTAACACTGTTTTGACCTTTAAGTACCCCGGATCCCAGATTAGGGTCTCACACAAGTAGTTTCCCACTAACTAGCATGCATTCCCTCCTGCTATTACCCCTCAGGCGTACAGAACCTCCTATTTTTAATTTTCAATTAAAAAATAAATAATTTCAACTTCAGCCCGCAGGAAACTGACATTCAGGCTTTCATCACAACTCCTTTCCCTCACTCCCAAACTCTTTTACTGTCAATTAGTGACTTAAATCCCCTACAATGGTCAGTCAGTCTCAGCCACCCTGTAACACACAACCTCACCGTCTTCTGCCTCAACCGCTTCCAGTGCCACAGCCTTCTCCCCTTTTAGTTCAAGCACAGACACACTCACAGTGCTTCCTCTCTCCTCATTCTGCCCAACTCTCAACTGCTTTTTCCCTTCTCCTCTGCTGACCAGCAAGTCGTTTCCCAGACAACGGAGTCTCAGCTGTCAGCAAATTCTAAGGACCTGCACTGCTGGCCACAACGGAACTCTGAGGCAACTCAGGTAATTTTATCTATTGAAAAAAAAAAATTCCATTATAACCCCTATGGTTACACTACCATCAACCGGCTCACCTTTCTCCACTTGTCTATTTACGCCTTCAAAGAAATGAAGCAAATTGGTGAGGCAAGACTTCCCTTGGCTGAACCCATGCAGACTCTGTCCCATTAAATCATAATTGGCAAGACTTAAGAAGTGTTATTATTTCAGCCACAGAAAATACATAGAAAACTACTTACTCTTCTCTGCAGTGAGCATTTCTACAAGAGAACAAAAGCAGGAAGAATCAGTGATGCAGCATTACTGGCACTAGAACATACATATATTATGATAACCAGCTTTTCTTCTACACACACTAAAATGTTGTATATTGTGCATGAGGTCCAGGCAAATCACCAAGTGATCGTCACACCCACCGGCCATCCAGCTATTAAAATTTCTAATGACTGTCTTAAGAACTGGAATAGTTTTCAGCCACAGTAAATAATCATACAATGACCAACCTGTCACGTTTGTGACCGTTTCCTTGTCTGTGCTCACCTCGCCCTCTGGTGGCCAGACCTGGTGGCTGCAATGGACTGTCTGTTTACTGTCACCCGTTCCAGACTTCAGCCCAGTTCAGTCCAGATCTTCCGGGCTGCCAGAATTGCTTTCCTTGATTGTACCTGAACAGCACCCGTAGTTGCCTTGTGATTGCTGCAGCTGAGCTTTAGCAGCTGATGGGCTTTATTAATCACCTAGAAATTCTGTGTTTGCCTTTGCATCGTCTAAGGTCCCTGGTATGTGGGTATGCTCTGTGCACTTCTGCCTAGTCTAGTTTGATTCTGAGTTCTTGCCTGGTTCTTGTTTGTTTGTGTGTAGTTAGCTTTGGTTTTATTGTTTAGTTCCTAGCCTTGTTTCTGGTCTGCATTTCCTTGTCTTGTGTCTGTGTTCTTTATTAATGGCTGCTTGGCAGATTTTAGTCCTGACTCCCTCCTGTCTGTGTTTCTGTCTTAGTGGCTGCCTGGCAGCTTGTAGTCTTGACTCTGTTGTGTGTTTCCTGCTTGTATCCAGTTCCTGCCCAGTCCGGTAAGTCCTGCCGGCCGCCTGCACCCAGGGGCTCAACTCCTGGGGAAGGGTGGTCAAGTGCAGGTGAAGCCTTTCTCCAGTCCTGTGTTCCAGTCCAAGTGTTCTTGTCCAGTGTGTTCCTGCTTTGCTTATCCCTGTCTGCAGTCCCTGCTTTGTGTATGTGTTAGCCCAGTGCTGGTTGGGGTGGTTTTGCCTGCCACTGCTCCTCCTTGGCAGCGGTCCAAGGGCTCACAAACCTAGCTGCTGCTTTGAGACCTGACAACCAAGGCTGATATTCATACTGCAGGAGGCAGCCCGCATAAGCTCTTCTGACTAACAGGACCAATTCTATGTAGAATGTGGCAACAGCCATACCAATCCCATAGATGACTGGTATTTCTGAAGATGAGACAATCCATTGGTTGTTAGTCTGCGAGTGACTGGTGAAAACAAAAAACCTGAATTTAATGTGATTATGACTGAAAGAGTTCAGACCTTAGTTTAATGGAAGATTAAAACATCATATTTTGATCCAATGTCTTCTGTGTTTCTCCTTTCTCCTCTTCTATATAATAAGCTATTTGCAACCATTGGGCATGTTAATTAGGAAACATGGAGGGGCATAATTGAACGAAAACGTCTATCTCCATGGGCGTTTATCTCCGAGAATGGGTCCGTGAAGGGGCGGACCGAACCGTATTGTCGAAAAAAATAGACGTCCATGTTTTATTCGACAATTTGTGAGCTGGGCGTTTTTGTTTTTCAGTGATAATGGAAAATGAAAGCGCCCAGCTCAAAAACGAATAAATCCAAGGCATTTGTTCGTGGGAGGGGCCAGGATTCGTAGTGCACTGGTCCCCCTCACCTGCCAGGACACCAACCGGGCAGCCTAGGGGGCACTTTTACAAAAACAAAAAAAAAAAAATGGTAAAAGAGCTCCCAGGTGCATAGCACCCTTCCCTTGTGTGTTGAGCCCCCCAAATCCCCCTCAAAACCCACTGCCCACAAGTCTACACCATTACTATAGCCCTAAGGGGTGAAGGGGGGCACCTACATGTGGGTACAGTGGGTTTGGGGGGGTTGGACGACTAAGCATTAAGCAGCACAATTGTAACAGGTAGGGGGGGATGGGCCTGGGTCCACCTGCCTGAAGTCCACTGCACCTCCTAACAACTGCTCCAGGGACCTGCATACTGCTGCCAGGGAGGTGGGTATGACATTTGAGGGTGAAAATAAAAAGTTGTGAAACATCATGTTTTGTGGTGGGAGGGGGTTAGTGACCACTGGGGGAGTCAGGGGAGGTCATCCCCGACTCCCTCTGGTGGTAATCTGGTCATTTAGGGCACTTTTGGGGGTCCTATTCGTGAAAAAACAGGGTCCAGGAAAAGTGCCCTAAATTCTATCTACAAATGCATACTTTTTTTCCATTATCGGCGAAAGGCGCCCATCTCTCCTCAGCCGATAACCACGCCCCAGTTCCACCTTCGCCACGCCTCCGTCAACTTTGTACGCTTCCGCGATGGAGTGCAGTTGAAAACGTCCAAAATCGCCTTTCGATTATACCGATTTATTCGTTTTTGTGAGATAAATGTCTATCTCCCGATTTGGGTCGAAATCTAGGCGTTTTTCTCTTTCAAATATAAGGTGGATGGTATTTTAGCTTATATATATATATATATATTTCATTTGTCTGTTAGATGATAGCAACAAGATTTGAAGAGATTATAATTTGTCTGGCTAAGGTTTGGTTTGGATGGAGTTGAGTAAATTGAAACAGAATGTATCCAAAACTCAGTGGCGTAGGAAGGGGGGGGCGGTGGGGCGGTCCGTCCCGGGTGCATGCCGCTGGGGGGGTGTCGTCTCCGCTTGTTCACTGCTCTCTCTGCCCCGGAACAGGTTACTTCCTGTTCTGGGGCAGAGAGAGCAGGAGAAACAACGGAGAGGACGCAGCTCCCAGCGACTGCACTCGAGGCAGAGTGGTCCTCCCGCCCGCCCCCCTTGGTAAGACTGCACTCCGAGGGGGGGGGTGTGCCGTGCTGCACCCGGGGAGGGGGCGCAGCGGCGAACCGCCCCGGGTGTCAGCTGCCCTCGCTACGCTTCTGCCAAAACTACTTGTTCAAGCTTTGCTAATATTATGTAAGATATTGTAATGAGATGATTGATGAGTGAAACAGAAGAAATATCAAGGGTAGCTTCTGGTAAAATTTTAGGGGTAATCATAGAAAAGGATACTGTGAAGGAGAGGCCCTGGGGGTAGTGTGAAGGAGAGGCCCTGGGGGTAGATAAGATGGAAGTGGAAGAGGAAGAAGGGAGGCGGCTCACGAGCAGACATAGGCAGAACAGAGCCTGGCCTCCATTCCATCCCCAGAGAGCGAGAGAAGTAGTAATGCCCCCTAGAAAAGGGTGGAGGGAAAAAGACTACATTACCCAGCATTCCCCGAGAGAGAGCAGAAAAAGGTTTGTGACCCCTGTAAAATGGAGGAGAGGAAGAGACTACATTTCCCAGCAACCTCGGGGCAAAGCCTGGTACAGAGATTACCTTCCCCAGCAGGAACAGGGGGAGAACTCTAACAAGGAAAGGGTGGTGCCCCTGCAGGATAATCAAGGGAAAGAGGAACAGCTGCAAAGTAGGTGGGACGGGGAGCCCATGGAGTATCAAGAAGCTGAGCCGAGAGAAAGAGAAGAGAGCGAGGAAGAGCCTATGGACCTCTCAGCCTGGGCTCACTCCTTAGGTAACAAACCAAGGGACCAGGTAACTTCATGGTGTGATAACTGGGCTAAGAGAGGGAAGAGGAAAGGCCATGTGGGAGGATGGGTCAGTGCTTAGAGAGAGTGACCCAGATGGGTGGGGCCTTTTCATTTTCCAGAGCTCAGGCTGTGAATGAACTTTGAGTTTAAAGAGTTCTGGTTGAAGAGGGATGAGAGATTTTCCCGGAGTGGCTGAGCCCAGCCGGAAGAAGGTGGAGTGTGAACTGTGGCTAAAAAGCCTAAAAGCTGCTGAAGGGGTTTGAGCTGTGTGCTGAAGCCTCAAGAACTGTGTTTGTTTGTTTTTTGGAACTGCTTGCAGTGTTTTGGGCCCCTCCCAAGGGAGGGGGGGGGGGGGGGTAGAAAGAAGACCCAGGGCTATAAAACTGTCTAAAAGGAGCCCAGCTGGGTACTGGAAGCCTGGGAGTTAAAAGTTTTTTTTCTTGCTGTGTTTGTGTCTTTTTGCACTGCTGGACTGTTGGATCCCAAGCAAAATAAAGAACTGTGTTAGTTTTGCTTTGAAGTGATTTCTTTGAGCCCTGCCCTGTGGACTGTAGTGAACCAGGAGGTTGGGGCAGCCAGGGTGAAGGGGAGATCCCGAGGACTCTCAGGCGGAGGGGAGGATCATTTTTCACAATACACTACCATCAACCGGCTCACCTTTATCCACATGTCTATTTACGCCTTCAAAGAAATGAAGCAAATTGGTGAGGCAAGACTTCCCTTGGCTGAACCCATGCAGACTCTGTCCCATTAAACCATAATTGGCAAGACTTAAGAAGTGTTATTATTTCAGCCACAGAAAATACATAGAAAACTACTTACTGTTATCTGCAGTCAGCATTTCTACAAGAGAACAAAAGCAGGAAGAATCAGTGATGCAGCATTACTGGCACTAGAACATACATATATTATGATAACCAGCTTTTCTTCTACACACACTAAAATGTTGTATATTGTGCATGAGGTCCAGGCAAATCACCAAGTGATCATCACACCCACCGGCCACCCAGCTATTAAAATTTCTAATGACTGTCTTAAGAACTGGAATAGTTTTCAGCCACAGTAAATAATCATACAATGACCAACCTGTCACGTTTGTGACCGTTTCCTTGTCTGTGCTCACCTCGCCCTCTGGTGGCCAGACCTGGTGGCTGCAATGGACTGTCTGTTTACTGTCACCCGTTCCAGACTTCAGCCCAGTTCAGTCCAGATCTTCCGGGCTGCCAGAATTGCTTTCCTTGATTGTACCTGAACAGCACCCGTAGTTGCCTTATGATTGCTGCAGCTGAGCTTTAGCAGCTGATGGGCTTTATTAATCACCTAGAAACTTCTATGTTTCCCTTTGCATCGTCTAAGGTCCCTGGTATGTGGGTATGCTCTGTGCACTTCTGCCTAGTCTAGTTTTATTCTGAGTTCTTGCCTGGTTCTTGTTTGTTTGTTTGTGTGTAGTTAGCTTTGGTTTTATTGTTTAGTTCCTAGCCTTGTTTCTGGTCTGCATTTCCTTGTCTTGTGTCTGTGTTCTTTATTAATGGCTGCTTGGCAGATTTTAGTCCTAACTCCCTCCTGTCTGTGTTTCTGTCTTAGTAGCTGCCTGGCAGCTTGTAGTCTTGACTCTGTTGTGTGTTTTCTGCTTGTATCCAGTTCCTGCCCAGTCCGGTAAGTCCTGCCAGCCACCTGCACCCAGGGGCTCAACTCCTGGGGAAGGGTGGTCAAGTGCAGGTGAAGCCTTTCTCCAGTCCTGTGTTCCAGTCCAAGTGTTCTTGTCCAGTGTGTTCCTGCTTTGCTTATCCATGTCTGCAGTCCCTGCTTTGTGTATGTGTTAGCCCAGTGCTGGTTGGGGTGGTTTTGCCTGCCACTGCCCCTCCTTGGCAGTGGTCCAAGGGCTCACAAACCTAGCTGCTGCTTTGAGACCTGACAACCAAGGCTGATATTCATACTGCAGGAGGCAGCCCGCATAAGCTCTTCTGACTAACAGGACCAATTCTATGTAGAATGTGGCAACAGCCATACCAATCCCATAGATGACTGGTATTTCTGAAGATGAGACAATCCATTGGTTGTTAGTCTGCGAGTGACTGGTGAAAACAAATAACCTGAATTTAATGTGATTATGACTGAAAGAGTTCAGACCTTAGTTTAATGGAAGATTAAAACATCATATTTTGATCCAATGTCTTCTGCGTTTCTCCTTTCTCCTCTTCTATATAATAAGCTATTTGCAACTATTGGGCATGTTAATTAGGAAACATGGAGGGGCATAATTGAACGAAAACGTCTATCTCCATGGACGTTTATCTCCGAGAATGGGTCCGTGAAGGGGCGGACCGAACCGTATTTTCGAAAAAATAGACGTCCATGTTTTATTCGACAATGTGTGAGCTGGGCGTTTTTGTTTTTCAGTGATAATGGAAAATGAAAGCGCCCAGCTCAAAAATGAATAAATCCAAGGCATTTGTTCGTGGGAGGGTCCAGGATTCGTAGTGCACTGGTCCTCCTCACCTGCCAGGACACCAACCGGGCAGCCTAGGGGGCACTTTTACAAAAACAAAAAAAAAAAACGGTAAAAGAGCTCCCAGGTGCATAGCACCCTTCCCTTGTGTGTTGAGCCCCCCAAATCCCCCTCAAAACCCACTGCCCACAAGTCTACACCATTACTATAGCCCTAAGGGGTGAAGGGGGGCACCTACATGTGGGTACAGTGGGTTTGGGGGGGTTGGACGACTAAGCATTAAGCAGCACAATTGTAACAGGTAGGGGGGATGGGCCTGGGTCCACCTGCCTGAAGTCCACTGCACCTCCTAACAACTGCTCCAGGGACCTGCATACTGCTGCCAGGGAGGTGGGTATGACATTTGAGGGTGAAAATAAAAAGTTGTGAAACATTAAGTTTTGTAGTGGGAGGGGGTTAGTGACCACTGGGGGAGTCAGGGGAGGTCATCCCCGACTCCCTCTGGTGGTAATCTGGTCATTTAGGGCACTTTTTGGGGCCCTATTCATGAAAAAACAGGGTCCAGGAAAAGTGCCCTAAATTCTATCTACAAACGCATACTTTTTTTCCATTATCGGCGAAAGGCGCCCATCTCTCCTCGGCCGATAACCACGCCCCAGTTCCACCTTCGCCACGCCTCCGACACGCCCCCATCAACTTTGTACGCTTCCGCGATGGAGTGCAGTTGAAAACGTCCAAATCGCCTTTCCATTATACCGATTTATTCGTTTTTGTGAGATAAACGTCTATCTCCCGATTTGGGTCGAAATCTAGGCGTTTTTCTCTTTCAAATATAAGGTGGATGGTATTTTAGCTTATATATATATATATATTTCATTTGTCTGTTAGATGATAGCAACAAGATTTGAAGAGATTATAATTTGTCTGGCTAAGGTTTGGTTTGGATGGAGTTGAGTAAATTGAAACAGAATGTATCCAAAACTCAGTGGCGTAGGAAGGGGGGGGGCGGTGGGGCGGTCCGTCCCGGGTGCACGCCGCTGGGGGGGTGTCGTCTCCGCTTGTTCACTGCTCTCTCTGCCCCGGAACAGGTTACTTCCTGTTCTGGGGCAGAGAGAGCAGGGGAAACAACGGAGAGGACGCAGCTCCCAGCGACTGCACTCGAGGCGGAGTGGTCCTCCCGCCCGCCCCCCTTGGTAAGACTGCGCTCCGGGGGGGTACTTTCGCGCTCCGGGGGGGGGGGGTGCCGTGCTGCACCCGGGGGGGGGGCGCAGTGGCGAACCGCCCCGGGTGTCAGCTGCCCTCGCTACACTTCTGCCAAAACTACTTGTTCAAGCTTTGCTAATATTATGTAAGATATTGTAATCAGATGATTGATGAGTGAAACAGAAGAAATATCAAGGGTAGCTTCTGGTAAAATTTTAGGGGTAATCATAGAAAAGGATACACTACCATCAACCAGCTCACCTTTCTCCACATGTCTATTTACGCCTTCAAAGAAATGAAGCAAATTGGTGAGGCAAGACTTCCCTTGGCTGAACCCATGCAGACTCTGTCCCATTAAACCATAATTGGCAAGACTTAAGAAGTGTTATTATTTCAGCCACAGAAAATACATAGAAAACTACTTACTGTTATCTTCAGTCAGCATTTCTACAAGAGAACAAAAGCAGGAAGAATCAGTGATGCAGCATTACTGGCACTAGAACATACATATATTATGATAACCAGATTTTCTTCTACACACACTAAAATGTTGTATATTGTGCATGAGGTCCAGGAAAAATCACCAAGTGATCGTCACACCCACCGGCCACCCAGCTATTAAAATTTCTAATGACTGTCTTAAGAACTGGAATAGTTTTCAGCCACAGTAAATAATCATACAATGACCAACCTGTCACGTTTGTGACCGTTTCCTTGTCTGTGCTCACCTCGCCCTCTGGTGGCCAGACCTGGTGGCTGCAATGGACTGTCTGTTTACTGTCACCCATTCCAGACTTCAGCCCAGTTCAGTCCAGATCTTCTGGGCTGCCAGAATTGCTTTCCTTGATTGTACCTGAACAGCACCCGTAGTTGCCTTGTGATTGCTGCAGCTGAGCTTTAGCAGCTGATGGGCTTTATTAATCACCTAGAAACTTCTGTGTTTGCCTTTGCATCGTCTAAGGTCCCTGGTATGTGGGTATGCTCTGTGCACTTCTGCCTAGTCTAGTTTTATTCTGAGTTCTTGCCTGGTTCTTGTTTGTTTGTTTGTGTGTAGTTAGCTTTGGTTTTATTGTTTAGTTCCTAGCCTTGTTTCTGGTCTGCATTTCCTTGTCTTGTGTCTGTGTTCTTTATTAATGGCTGCTTGGCAGATTTTAGTCCTGACTCCCTCCTGTCTGTGTTTCTGTCTTAGTGGCTGCCTGGCAGCTTGTAGTCTTGACTCTGTTGTGTGTTTCCTGCTTGTATCCAGTTCCTGCCCAGTCTGGTAAGTCCTGCCGGCCGCCTGCACCCAGGGGCTCAACTCCTGGGGAAGGGTGGTCAAGTGCAGGTGAAGCCTTTCTCCAGTCCTGTGTTCCAGTCCAAGTGTTCTTGTCCAGTGTGTTCCTGCTTTGCTTATCCATGTCTGCAGTCCCTGCTTTGTGTATGTGTTAGCCCAGTGCTGGTTGGGGTGGTTTTGCCTGCCACTGCCCCTCCTTGGCAGCGGTCCAAGGGCTCACAAACCTAGCTGCTGCTTTGAGACCTGACAACCAAGGCTGATATTCATACTGCAGGAGGCAGCCCGCATAAGCTCTTTTGACTAACAGGACCAATTCTATGTAGAATGTGGCAACAGCCATACCAATCCCATAGATGACTGGTATTTCTGAAGATGAGACAATCCATTGGTTGTTAGTCTGCGAGTGACTGGTGAAAACAAATAACCTGAATTTAATGTGATTATGACTGAAAGAGTTCAGACCTTAGTTTAATGGAAGATTAAAACATCATATTTTGATCCAATGTCTTTTGTGTTTCTCCTTTCTCCTCTTCTATATAATAAGCTATTTGCAACCATTGGGCATGTTAATTAGGAAACATGGAGGGGCATAATTGAATGAAAATGTCTATCTCCATGGGCGTTTATCTCCGAGAATGGGTCCGTGAAGGGGCGGACCGAACCGTATTTTCGAAAAAATAGACGTCCATGTTTTATTCGACAATTTGTGAGCTGGGCGTTTTTGAAATGAAAGCGCCCAGCTCAAAAACGAATAAATCCAAGGCATTTGTTCGTGGGAGGGGCCAGGATTCGTAGTGCACTGGTCCCCCTCACCTGCCAGGACACCAACCGGGCAGCCTAGGGGGCACATTTACAAAAACAAAAAAAAACGGTAAAAGAGCTCCCAGGTGCATAGCACCCTTCCCTTGTGTGTTGAGCCCCCCAAATCCCCCTCAAAACCCACTGCCCACAAGTCTACACCATTACTATAGCCCTAAGGGGTGAAGGGGGGCACCTACATGTGGGTACAGTGGGTTTGGGGGGGTTGGACGACTAAGCATTAAGCAGCACAATTGTAACAGGTAGGGGGGGATGGGCCTGGGTCCACCTGCCTGAAGTCCACTGCACCTCCTAACAACTGCTCCAGGGACCTGCATACTGCTGCCAGGGAGGTGGGTATGACATTTGAGGGTGAAAATAAAAAGTTGTGAAACATCATGTTTTGTGGTGGGAGGGGGTTAGTGACCACTGGGGGAGTCAGGGGAGGTCATCCCCGACTCCCTCTGGTGGTAATCTGGTCATTTAGGGCACTTTTTGGGGCCCTATTCGTGAAAAAACAGGGTCCAGGAAAAGTGCCCTAAATTCTAGCTACAAACGCATACTTTTTTTCCATTATCGGCGAAAGGCGCCCATCTCTCCTCGGCCGATAACCACGCCCCAGTTCCACCTTCGCCACGCCTCCGACACGCCCCCATCAACTTTGTACGCTTCCGCGATGGAGTGCAGTTGAAAACGTCCAAAATCGCCTTTCCATTATACCGATTTATTCGTTTTTGTGAGATAAATGTCTATCTCCCGATTTGGGTCGAAATCTAGGCGTTTTTCTCTTTCAAATATAAGGTGGATGGTATTTTAGCTTATATATATATATATATTTCATTTGTCTGTTAGATGATAGCAACAAGATTTGAAGAGATTATAATTTGTCTGGCTAAGGTTTGGTTTGGATGGAGTTGAGTAAATTGAAACAGAATGTATCCAAAACTCAGTGGCGTAGGAAGGGGGGGGGCGGTGGGGCGGTCCGTCCCGGGTGCACGCCGCTGGGGGGGTGTCGTCTCCGCTTGTTCACTGCTCTCTCTGCCCCGGAACAGGTTACTTCCTGTTCTGGGGCAGAGAGAGCAGGGGAAACAACGGAGAGGACGCAGCTCCCAGCGACTGCACTCGAGGCGGAGTGGTCCTCCCGCCCGCCCCCCTTGGTAAGACTGCGCTCCGGGGGGGGGGGGTTCTTTCGCGCTCCGGGGGGGGTGTGCTGTGCTGCACCCGGGGAGGGGGCGCAGAGCCCCGGGTGTCAGCTGCCCTCGCTACGCTTCTGCCAAAACTACTTGTTCAAGCTTTGCTAATATTATGTAAGATATTGTAATGAGATGATTGATGAGTGAAACAGAAGAAATATCAAGGGTAGCGTCTGGTAAAATTTTAGGGGTAATCATAGAAAAGGATACACTACCATCAACCGGCTCACCTTTCTCCACATGTCTATTTACGCCTTCAAAGAAATGAAGCAAATTGGTGAGGCAAGACTTCTGTCAGGTTCTGTCAGGTTCTGAGCCCGCGGGACCGGGCTCTGGAGCAAACGTGAGCCCTTGGGCTGCTGACGAGGAGCGACAGCAGCAGGCAAAACCCACCAACCCACACTGGGTAAGCACAACGGCAGGGACTGCAGGCACCGCCCAGCGAACCGGAACACCTGGACTGGAATCCCCCGGACTGGAGGACACAGGACTGGGACACTGGACTACAATCCCCCGGACTGGAACACACACCGGACCGGAACACACTGGACTGGAGCACACCAGACTGGAACACACACCGGCCCGGAACACTCTGGACTGGAACCCGGACTGGACCTAGGCTTCACCTACACTTGACTGCCTACCCCCTCGGGTTGAGCCTTCAGGTTCTGGCAGCCGGTAGGACTTACAGGGGCAGCAGGAATGAAGATCCAGGGGTGCCCCCTGGCACCTAAGCGATGGCAAGACAGACAGACAGGGAATGTCCGGGTTCTGGCAGTAAGTAGGTTCAAAGCAATGGTCACAGAAGAGCTGGAAGCCCACAGAGAAAGAACACAGAAGGGCTGGAAACCCACAAAGCGATAAACACAAAAGGGCAGGGAACCTACAGAGCAGTAAACACAGAAGGGCTGGAAACCCACTAGCGATAAACACAGAAGGGCTGAAAACCCACAGCGCAATAAACACAGAAGGGCTGGCAACCCACAAAGCGATAAACACAGAAGGGCTGAAAACCCACAGAAGGGTAGGAGACCCACAGAACAATTAAATACAGAAGGGCTGGAAACCCACAAAGCGATAAACACAAAAGGGCAGGGAACCTACAGAGCAAGAAACACAGAAGGGCTGGAAACCCACAAGCGATAAACACAGAAGGGCTGAAAACCCACAGAAGGGTAGGAGACCCACAGAGCAAATAACACAGAAGGGCAGAAAACCCACAGCGCAATAAATACAGAAGGGCTGGAAACCCACAAAGCGATAAACACAGAAGGGCAGGGAACCTACAGAGCAAGAAACACAGAAGGGCTGGAAACCCACAAGCGATAAACACAGAAGGGCTGAAAACCCACAGAAGGGTAGGAGACCCACAGAGCAAATAACACAGAAGGGTAAGAAGCCCACAGAGCAAAAGACAAGGAAAGCAAAACGGTGCTAACAGCACACTAACCTCGGGACCTAAGGCACTGCGGAGGGAATGGCAATGCAAAGGCCAGGACTGTAGTTTCCAAGTCACTAATAAAGCCCTTCAACACCAGAGCCACAGGTGCAGCAATCACCTTGCAACCAAACAGAGGCTTGACACACAAAGCAGTCATCCCATAGAAAGGAACAGCGGGAGCCATCTTGGAAACTGGCAAGGAGGAGGAAGCGGCAGCCATCTTGGAAGAGGCAAAGCCCACACAGGTGAGATTCAGTAGGGCAATCAGCACACAGAGCCAGAGAGAAACTAAGACAGAGACAGACACAGAGACAAGCAGAAGCCAGCACAGCCACTGACTCCCAGAAACAGGGTAAGTATGAGAGTGGTCACGGCCACAGACGTGACAGTACCCCCTCCTCAAGACCCCCCTCTCAGTCTCCCTGAGGAGGTCAGGTGTCCAGGGGTAACTGTGGTGAAACCTTCTGATCGGTTTCAAAAGCCCGACATAGATCACTGGACTGGAAATCACAAAGAAGTTCAAAACTGGCAGACAGGAGCGGAACTTGTCAACAGGAGGCTCCTTCCAATCACCGTTGGGCCAACTCAGGAACTTGGATGCATCAAGAGGAACCACATTCAAAAGGCACCCTTCTCCGAGGGAACCCAGACTGAACTCAGGAAGCAAACCGGGACTGGGACCCGGACTAGAGTCAAAAAGCAAACCGGGCCTGGGACCCAGGCGGGCGTCAGAAGCTTGACTAGAACTGGAACTCAGAGCAGGCTCAGCATCTTGGCTGGAAGTGGAACTAGGAACGGACTCAGCATCTTGGCTGGAACTGGAGCTCGGAGCAGGGTCAGCATCTTGGCTGGAACTGGAACTTGGAACAGACTCAGCATCTTGGCTGGAACTGGAGCTCGGAGCAGGGTCAGTATCTTGGCTGGAAGTGGAACTTGGAACGGACTCAGCATCTTGGCTGGAACTGGAGCTCGGAGCAGGGTCAGCATCTTGGCTGGAACTGGAACTTGGAACAGACTCAGCATCTTGGCTGGAACTGGAGCTCGGAGCAGGGTCAGCATCTTGGCTGGAACTGGAACTTGGAACGGACTCAGCATCTTGGCTGGAACTAGAGCTCGGAGCAGGGTCAGCATCTTGGCTGGAACTGGAGCTCGGAGCTGACTCAGCATCTTGGCTGGAACTGGAGCTCGGAGCAGGGTCAGCATCTTGGCTGGAACTGGAACTTAGAACAGACTCAGCATCTTGGCTGGAACTGGAGCTCGGAGCAGGGTCAGCATCTTGGCTGGAACTGGAACTTGGAACGGACTCAGCATCTTGGCTGGAACTGGAGCTCGGAGCAGGGTCAGCATCTTGGCTGGAACTGGAACTTGGAACGGACTCAGCATCTTGGCTGGAACTGGAGCTCGGAGCAGGGTCAGCATCTTGGCTGGAACTGGAACTTTGAACAGGAGTTGAACCGGGACTGGGACCCGGACTGGAATCAGAGTCTTGACTGGCAGGGCCCCTCAAACTGGACTCAGGAGCTTGGCTGGGAGCGCCCCGCGAACTGGACTTTAACTGAGGCTTGGCAGAACACACCCTGTGGACAGGGATCGGAGGCTCGAGCGGAAGCGCCACTCGAACTGGCCTTCGGAGCTTGATTGGAGGTACCCTCCAGACTGGAAGCGGAGATGCCACCTGAACCACCCTGTGGACTGGCATCGGAGGCTTGGTTAGAAGCCCCCCTCGAACTGGACTCAGTGGCTTGACTGGACGGGTCACTTGAACAAGAACCGGAGACTTGACCCGAAGCGCCACTTGCACAGGAATCTGAAGCTCCATCAAAGGCTTCCCTCGGACCGGACTCGGAGACTTCAAAGGGCGTGCCATTTGAAGGAGGACTGGAGGCTCGACCCGAAGCGCCACTTGCATAGGAATCTGAGGCTCCGTCAGAAGCACCCCACGGACTGGACTCGGAGACTTCAAGGGGCGTGCCACTTGAACGAGGACTGGAGGCTCGACCTGGAGCGCCACTTGCATAGGAATCTGAGGCTCCGTCAGAAGCACCCCACGGACTGGACTCGGAGACTCGAATGGAAGCGCCACCTGAACTGGCATCGGAGGCTCGGTCAAAAGCGTCCCTCGGACTGGACTCTGAAGCTTGACTGGACGTGCTGCTCGGACTGGATTCAGGGGCTTGTCTGGGCGCGCTGCTTGAATGGGACTGGACCCCTGCTGGGCCCAGAGCATGGAATTCCCCAGACGTCTCCTCTCAGCGACAGCTTCAGGAGTATCCCACAAAGCTGGATTCAAGACCAGGCTGTGGCGATATTCAGCGAGCGTGATAAAAGGGTCCATATCTGAAACTGGGTTTTCAGCGATTCCAAGCCACCGGACACGTTTTCTCTCAGCTGCCACTTCAGGGGTCTTCTTCAAAACAGGATGAGACAAAAGTTTCCCACGATACTGACGAAGAGTCATAGAAGGATCAAGAACAACGATAGAGCTGGACCCCAGCTGGGTCAGCTGGGTGGGGGTTCTTGCCGGGCTCGGGGCCTTTGCATTCTGTCAGGTTCTGTCAGGTTCTGAGCCCGCGGGACCGGGCTCTGGAGCAAACGTGAGCCCTTGGGCTGCTGACGAGGAGCGACAGCAGCAGGCAAAACCCACCAACCCACACTGGGTAAGCACAACGGCAGGGACTGCAGGCACCGCCCAGCGAACCGGAACACCTGGACTGGAATCCCCCGGACTGGAGGACACAGGACTGGGACACTGGACTACAATCCCCCGGACTGGAACACACACCGGACCGGAACACACTGGACTGGAGCACACCAGACTGGAACACACACCGGCCCGGAACACTCTGGACTGGAACCCGGACTGGACCTAGGCTTCACCTACACTTGACTGCCTACCCCCTCGGGTTGAGCCTTCAGGTTCTGGCAGCCGGTAGGACTTACAGGGGCAGCAGGAATGAAGATCCAGGGGTGCCCCCTGGCACCTAAGCGATGGCAAGACAGACAGACAGGGAATGTCCGGGTTCTGGCAGTAGGTAGGTTCAAAGCAATGGTCACAGAAGGGCTGGAAGCCCACAGAGAAAGAACACAGAAGGGCTGGAAACCCACAAAGCGATAAACACAAAAGGGCAGGGAACCTACAGAGCAGTAAACACAGAAGGGCTGGAAACCCACTAGCGATAAACACAGAAGGGCTGAAAACCCACAGCGCAATAAACACAGAAGGGCTGGCAACCCACAAAGCGATAAACACAGAAGGGCTGAAAACCCACAGAAGGGTAGGAGACCCACAGAACAATTAAATACAGAAGGGCTGGAAACCCACAAAGCGATAAACACAGAAGGGCAGGGAACCTACAGAGCAAGAAACACAGAAGGGCTGGAAACCCACAAGCGATAAACACAGAAGGGCTGAAAACCCACAGAAGGGTAGGAGACCCACAGAGCAAATAACACAGAAGGGCAGAAAACCCACAGCGCAATAAATACAGAAGGGCTGGAAACCCACAAAGCGATAAACACAGAAGGGCAGGGAACCTACAGAGCAAGAAACACAGAAGGGCTGGAAACCCACAAGCGATAAACACAGAAGGGCTGAAAACCCACAGAAGGGTAGGAGACCCACAGAGCAAATAACACAGAAGGGTAAGAAGCCCACAGAGCAAAAGACAAGGAAAGCAAAACGGTGCTAACAGCACACTAACCTCGGGACCTAAGGCACTGCGGAGGGAATGGCAATGCAAAGGCCAGGACTGTAGTTTCCAAGTCACTAATAAAGCCCTTCAACACCAGAGCCACAGGTGCAGCAATCACCTTGCAACCAAACAGAGGCTTGACACACAAAGCAGTCATCCCATAGAAAGGAACAGCGGGAGCCATCTTGGAAACTGGCAAGGAGGAGGAAGCGGCAGCCATCTTGGAAGAGGCAAAGCCCACACAGGTGAGATTCAGTAGGGCAATCAGCACACAGAGCCAGAGAGAAACTAAGACAGAGACAGACACAGAGACAAGCAGAAGCCAGCACAGCCACTGACTCCCAGAAACAGGGTAAGTATGAGAGTGGTCACGGCCACAGACGTGACAACTTCCCTTGGCTGAACCCATGCAGACTCTGTCCCATTAAACCATAATTGGCAAGACTTAAGAAGTGTTATTATTTCAGCCACAGAAAATACATAGAAAACTACTTACTGTTATCTGCAGTCAGCATTTCTACAAGAGAACAAAAGCAGGAAGAATCAGTGATGCAGCATTACTGGCACTAGAACATACATATATTATGATAACCAGCTTTTCTTCTACACACACTAAAATGTTGTATATTGTGCATGAGGTCCAGGCAAATCACCAAGTGATCATCACACCCACCGGCCACCCAGCTATTAAAATTTCTAATGACTGTCTTAAGAACTGGAATAGTTTTCAGCAGGGGCGTATCTGGAATCCGGCGGTAGGGGGGGCCAGAGCCAGAGAGGGGGGGCACATTTTTGCCTCCCTCCCCCCCCCGCCGCCGCCGCCGCTGCCGCCTCTCTCCACCCCCTCCCCGCCGTCAACCCTCCCCCGCTGCTTACTTTTGTTGGCGCCGAGGTCCCGACCCGCAATCTCCGTTTTTCATCTTCCTCCGTGGCCATGCTTCCAGGAAGTAACGCTGCAGTGCTGATTCGTTGACTCCAGTTCGACGTCTGACGTCAGACGCCGAACTGGATTCAACGAATCAGCACTGCAGCGTTACTTCCTGGAAGCATGGCCATGGAGGAAGACGAAAAACGGAGATTGCGGGTCGGACCTCGGCGCCAGCAAAAGTAAGCAGCGGGGGAGGGTTGACGGCGGGGAGGGGGGCCAGGGCGAAATCTGCGGGGGCCCAGGCCCCTGTGGCCCCACGCAGATACGCCCCTGGTTTTCAGCCACAGTAAATAATCATACAATGACCAACCTGTCACGTTTGTGACCGTTTCCTTGTCTGTGCTCACCTCGCCCTCTGGTGGCCAGACCTGGTGGCTGCAATGGACTGTCTGTTTACTGTCACCCGTTCCAGACTTCAGCCCGGTTCAGTCCAGATCTTCCGGGCTGCCAGAATTGCTTTCCTTGATTGTACCTGAACAGCACCCGTAGTTGCCTTATGATTGCTGCAGCTGAGCTTTAGCAGCTGATGGGCTTTATTAATCACCTAGAAACTTCTATGTTTGCCTTTGCATCGTCTAAGGTCCCTGGTATGTGGGTATGCTCTGTGTACTTCTGCCTAGTCTAGTTTTATTCTGAGTTCTTGCCTGGTTCTTGTTTGTTTGTGTGTAGTTAGCTTTGGTTTTATTGTTTAGTTCCTAGCCTTGTTTCTGGTCTGCATTTCCTTGTCTTGTGTCTGTGTTCTTTATTAATGGCTGCTTGGCAGATTTTAGTCCTGACTCCCTCCTGTCTGTGTTTCTGTCTTAGTGGCTGCCTGGCAGCTTGTAGTCTTGACTCTGTTGTGTGTTTCCTGCTTGTATCCAGTTCCTGCCCAGTCCGGTAAGTCCTGCCGGCCGCCTGCACCCAGGGGCTCAACTCCTGGGGAAGGGTGGTCAAGTGCAGGTGAAGCCTTTCTCCAGTCCTGTGTTCCAGTCCAAGTGCTGGTTGGGGTGGTTTTGCCTGCCACTGCCCCTCCTTGGCAGCGGTCCAAGGGCTCACAAACCTAGCTGCTGCTTTGAGACCTGACAACCAAGGCCGATATTCATACTGCAGGAGGCAGCCCACATAAGCTGAGCTTAGATATTCAATACTGGGCTGTTTCCAGTGACCGGCATTGAATATCCCGGGATTTTTTGGCACTGAAATGTTAACCGGCTATGCTGATACTCAGCACCAACCAGTTAACATTTTAGCAGTCAAAGATAGGCTTGCTATTTCAGTGGCCTATTTTGTCCGCTCAACATAGCTGGTTTGGTGCTAAATACCTGCTCCTAACTGGCTATCCAGCTCATTTTCGAAAGTGATCGCCGGCGATCTTCCGACACAAATCGGGAGATCGCCAGTGATCTCCTGATCCCGGCCAAATCGGTATTATCGAAAGCCGATTTTGGCTGGCCCCAACTGCTTTTTTATCGCGGCGCCGGCCAGCGTTTAAGGGGGCGTGTTGGTAGGGTAGTGAAGGCAGAACGGTGGGGCGGGGGCGGGGGTACAAGATGGCCGGCTTTGCCTTATAATGGAAAAAAAGTGGCTGGTTCGAGCGAACATTTCGCCGGCTGGACTTGGTCCATTTATTTTTAGGGCCAAGTCTCAAAAAAGTGCCCCAATTGACCATATGACCACTGGAGGGAAGCGGGGATTACCTCCCCCTACTCCCCCAGTGTTCACCAACCCCCTCCCACCCCCCAAAAATAAAATAAATCATTTTTTTGCCAGCCTGTATGTCAGCTTGAAATGTCATACCCAGCTCCTTGACAGCAGTATGCAGGCCCCTGGAGCAGTATTTAGTGGGTGCAGTGCACTTCAGGCAGCTGGACCCAGGCCCATCCCCCCCTACCTGTTACAGTTGTGGTGATAAATATTGAGCCCCTCAAAACCCACTGTACCCCCTTCACCCCTTAGGGCTATGGTAATGGTGTAGAGTTGTGGCAAGTGGGTTTGGGGCGGGGGGAATTGGGGGGCTCAGCACACAAGGTAAGGGAGCTATACTCCTGGCACCTATTTTTGTTTTTTTTTTTAATATTTAGAAGTGCCCCCTAGGGTGCCCGGTTGGTGTCCTGGCATGTCAGGGGGACCAGTGCACTAGAAATGCTGGCTCCTCCCACGACCAAATGGCTTGCATTTCGCTGGGTTTGATATGGCCGGGCCCGGTTTCCATTATGGCTGGATAATGAAGCTGGCCATCTCATGTAAGCCCGGCGATCCTGCTCTAAACCCGGCGATCAATTTAGCCGACCTCAACCGTATTTCGAAAATACGGTTTGCTCCGCCCCTTTGCGGAGCCAGCTCCGAAGATGGCCGGCAATCGATTTGGCTGGCTCCGTTCAATTATGACCCTCTATGTTGCTTGATATAGCCAGTTACTAGCTAGCCAGGAGCTAACCAGTTAGGCAGCTAACTGCTATTTAACCACCCAGGAGCCATTGGTTTACATATCGGGGGAAAGTTTTTCTACAAAAAACAAACGTGGAAAGAATCGGTGCATGCAGCAATACTGAAACTGAAACCTACATACATTAAGAAAACTGGCTGTTCCCCAGCACGTTCTAAAATCTTGTATATTATGCATAAGGGCCCCCATTTTCACATCAGATGGGCAAATTACCAAAGGGGTAACTCTGTAACTAGATGCTTCTACTTAGATGCTCATTCTGTAATGGAAAATAGGAAAGCTTGCATAACCATGAATGTAAAGCACCTCACACTTATGCCAACCATAGACCTGGCACAAGTGCAAGTGCCAAAGAGGGGCATAATCGAAAAGGACGCCCAAGTTTTGTTGAGGACGTCCTCGCAAAAAGATTGGATGTCCATTTTTCGTTTTGATAATACAGTCGGGGACGCCCAAATCTTGAAATTTACATAAGTATTGCCATACTGGGAAAGACCAAAGGTCCATCAAGCCCAGCATCCTGTTTCCAACAGTGGCCAATCCAGGTCACAAATACCTGACAAGATCCCCCAAAAAGTACAAAACATTTTATATTGCTTATCCCAGAAAAAGTGGATTTTCCCCAAGACCATTTAATAATGGTCTATGGACTTTTCCTTTAGAAAGACGTACAAATCTTTTTAAAATTCCGCTAAGCTAACAGCCTTCACCACATTCTCTGGCAATGAATTCCAGTTTAATTACACATTGAGTGAAGAAATATTTTCTCCTATTCGTTTTAAATTTACTACATTTTAGCTTCATCGCATGCCCCCTAGTCCTACTATTTTTGGAAAGCATAAACAGACGCTTCACATCTGCCCGTTCAACTCCACTCATTATTTTATAGACCTCTATCATATCTCCCCTCAGCCGCCTTTTCTCCAAGCTGAAGAGACCTTGCCGCTTTAGCCTTTCCTCATAGAAAAGTCATCCCATCCCCTTTATCATTTTCGTCGCCCTTCGCTGCACCTTTTCTAATTCCACTATATCTTTTTTGAGATGCGGCGACCAGAACTGAACACAATATTCGAGGTGCGGTCGCACCATGGAGCGATACAAAGGCATTATAACATCCTCATTTTTGTTTTCCATTCCTTTCTTAATAATACCTAACATTCTATTTGCTTTCTTAACCGCAGCAGCACACTGAGCAGAAGGTTTCAATGTATCATCAATGATGACACCTAGATTCCTTTCTTGGTCCGTGACTCCTAACGTGGAACCTTGCATGATGAAGCTATAATTTGGGTTCCTCTTTCCCACATGCATCACTTTGCACTTACTCACATTAAATGTCATCTGCCATTTAGATGCCCAGTCTCGTAAGGTCACAATCCTCCCATGATTTAACTACTTTGAATAACTTTGTGTCATCAGCAAATTTAATTACCTCACTAGTTACTCCCATCTCTAGGTCATTTATAAATATGTTAAAAAGCAGCGGTCCCAGCACAGACCCTGGGGAACCACACTATCTACCCTTCTCCATTGAGAATACTGACCATTTAACCCTACTTTCTGTTTTCTATCTTTCAACCAGTTTTTAATCCACAATAGAACACTACCTCCTATCCCATGACTCTCCAATTTCCTCTGGAGTCTTTCATGAGGTACTTTGTCAAACGCCTTCTGAAAATCCAGATACACAATATCAACCCGCTCATCTTTTTATCCACGTTTGTTCACCCCTTCAAAGAAATGTAGTAGATTGGTGAGGTAAGATTTCCCTTCACTAAATCCATATTGACTTTGTCTCATTAATCCATGCCTTTGAATATGCTCTGTAATTTTGTTCTTAATAATAGTCTCTACCATTTTGCCCGGCACCAACGTCAGACTCACCAATCTATAATTTCCCGGATCTCCTCTGGAACCTTTTTTAAAAATCCGTGTTACATTGGCCGTTACATCCTTAGAGATGGTCGTCCCTAGACTTGGTCGTTTTTGATTTTCGGCGATAATGGAAACCAAGGACGCCCATCTCAGAAATGACCAAATGCAAGCCCTTTGGTCATGGGAGGAGCCAGCATTTGTAGTGCACTGGTCCCCATGACATGCCAGGACACCAACCGGGCACCCTAGGGGGCACTGCAGTGGACTTCACAAATTGCTCTCAGGTGCATAGCTCCCTTACCTTGTGTGCTGAGCCTCCCAAAACCCACTACCCACAACTGAACACCAGTACCATAGCACTTACGGGTGAAGGGGGCACCTAGATGTGGGTACAGTGGATTTCTGGTGGGTTTTGGAGGGCTCACATTTACCACTACAAGTGTAAAAGGTAGGGGGGATGGGCCTGGGTCCGCTGAAGTGCACTGCACCCACTAAAACTGCTCCAGGGACCTGCATACTGCTGTGATGGAGCTGAGTATGACATCTGAGGATGGCATAGAGGCTGGCACAAAATATTTTTAAAGAATGTTTTTTGGGTGTGAGGGGGTTAGTGACCCCTGGAGGAGTAAGGGGAGGTCATCCGTGATTCCCTCCGGTGGTCATCTAGTCAGTTTGGGCACCTTTTGTGGTTGGTCGTAACCAAAGCAGGACCAGGTAAAGTCATCCAAATGCTCGTCAGGGACGCCCTTTTTTTTCATTATGGGTCAAGGACACCCTTGTGTTAGGCACGCCCAAGTCCCGCCTTTGCTATGCCTCCGATACGCCCCCAGGAACTTTGGTCGTCACTGCGACGGTAAGCAGTTGGGGATGCCCAAAATCGACTTTTGATTATGCCAATTTGGGCGACCTGTGACAAGGACGCCCATCTTCTGATTTGTGTTGAAAGATGGGTGTCCTTCTCTTTCGAAAATAAGCCTGATAATGTCTCATAATACATATTACCTTTATATATAATTATTTCATTATGGGGTATGTTTACTAAGGCGCTTTAGCATTTTTAACGCAACTTTAAAGTTAAGGCGCGTTAAACACTAACATGCCTATACATTCCTATGGGCGCATTAGCGTTTTAACAAGCGTCAACCATTTACACGCATTAAAACCACTAACGTGTCCATAGTGCACCTTAGTAAACATAGACGTTAAAGTTGTCTGGGCTGACCAAAATAAGACCACAATGTAAAAATGGCAAAAATCTTTGAAGTTCTTTTAGTTATCTGCAATTTCGTAAGAATCTTATGATCTACCTGTTTAAATGTTTTCTGTCTAAACTAATTTATTCTTTATTTTGTTTATTTTTTTTTAAGAATTATTTCATTGATACTCTTTTTATACTTCTGATTATAAGATCTATGAAGGATCAGAACCAATGGCCCTCTTCAGTATGGAAAACTAAGGGCCCTGTTTACTAAGCCGTGTTATAGGTGTGTTAGCGTTTTTAACATATACACACGTTAACCTTGTACATGCCTACAATATCCCTATAGGCGCCTACACTTTTAGCATGTTTGCTAATTTTTAGGCGCGTTGAAAACGCTAACGCACCATATGAAACAGAGCCCTACATGTTCACATTTGAAATACAAGGTTTTGTTTTCCCTGCTATTATACTCTGTCACCAGCAGAGTGTCTCACCCTATGCTTGTGCTTATCATGCTTCACAAACGTTTTGATAGGTAGTTGTTTCAGGTGGTGCATAGCCAGGGGGCATTCCAAAATTTTGCAAGCCGAATTACAGAATTCGCCCAAAGCATACCTAAGTTGGGTGCCATTTATTGAATTCCCTCCTATATGGATAATGACCAGGAATATTCAGGTATTTATAAAAACCAGAACCACTATTTAAAGGAAATACTAATTGTGATGTTTAAATGTTGACCTGTTAGCTTCTATATCTTGTCTCATGTATCTCCCAATGATATTGGTACCCACATACATCATGACAGCAGGTTTCTCTCTGGCATTTAATAAAATCTTAATTTGGTGTCTTGTGAGGTCCACTACTTTTACACTAGACAGTTACCACGTGATCCTCACATCTACCAGCAAGTTAGTTATTTATATTCCTAATGAATGACTTAGAAACTGGAATACTTTCAGCTATAGTAAATGAATATAAAATTACTCACCAACATCTGCAGAGAGCCTGCCTACAGGAAAACAAAACAAGGGATAGTCAGTGCATTCAGAAAAAGCCATTGGGCCTGATATTCTAAGGATGTGTGGTTGTAACTGAGAGGTATGCTCCTAAACTGGCGTCTGTGAAAATTTGCTAGGGCTTTTCTTTTTGAGGATATGTGTTATACAGGTCGTGCGCTAATGTAGTCATTAGCACGCAGTAACTGCTTGGATTTAACAGAGGAGCACATTGCAATTCCTACTTAGGAAGCGCTAAATGATCCATCCTTAACAGAACATATATTGTGACTGAAAAATCGACATCGATTAAAGACACGCTTAGCATGATTCTATAGAGTGTGCACAACTTCATTGAATAACAAGTCAATTAGTAATGATAATTTAGAGTTATCTGCAGTAATTGTCAATAAGTAGAATTTAGGCATATATCTAATGTGCGTAAATCCTATCATCCATTTTTCTTAATTGAATCAATCATCTCCCACTCTCGAAATATTGGCCTGTAAAATCAAAGATTGTTCCTCACACAGAGGCCCTTTTACAGAGCGGCGTTAATCTTAATGCAGGCTTACCACTCGCTCTTTCGGTAGTCCCGCCCCAAGTGCACGCAATTTCAGGTGGAAAAAGAAAACCCCCGGAAATAGCTTGTTTGGCGGTAACCTCAATGGATGGTGATAAAGACTACCCGCTGCATGGCTATGCGGTGAGAGTTCTTTCACCACGTGGCCATTTTTTTTTGGAATGGGAGGTTACTGGCTACGGAAAAAATGACCCTGGCACATGGGAAAAATGGCCCCCACTGCCAGTGCAGAGCCCTTTATCCCACAGCTTAATAAAACAACCCCACATCCCACATTTTCCCACCTATTTGCAGACTAAATGTGGCTTACAATAATACATCATGGCAGGCGCCAATCAAGAATAGATAAACGAATTGGTTGCATACAAAAAAAACAAGTATAGCATAATGGATATAAACAATTCAATAAATCAGAAACAGTCAGACTATCAAGTAAGTAATGATGCATTGGAATTATTATTATTGATTATGGTAAGTGTTATTAAAAAGAAAAGTCTTTAGTGATTTTCGAAAGTTGATTAGGTCGTGAATATTTTTCAGATCAAGTGGTAATGCATTCCACAACTGCGTGCCAATGTAGGAAAAGCAGGACGCATGTACTAGTTTGTATTTTAGACCTTTACAACTAGGGAAATGAAGTCCCAGGAATGTGCGTGATGATCTTTTAGCATTTCTGGGTGGCAAATCAATAAGGTCTAAAAATAACAGCAGGGTTGACATATAATGTGGCACAGGTGTGGATATAATTAGGAGGAAAAAGCCTTGAGAAAACTCCTCTTTTGTGCAACCAAATGCTTTAATCGGAGTTGGACTTTCTTATCATAGGCTGAAAAAACCTCCAGATATCACAACTTAAACTCAGAAGTTTAAAGCTTTTGAACTTAGCTTATACTGTTCTTCAATGGTCTTGATCTTCGCGTTTGTCTATAGGCATTGGCTGTGAACGTTGGCTGTGATCTACCTCTACCCCTCAGCCGTCTCTTCTCCAAGCTGAAAAGCCCTAGCCTCCTTAGTCTTTCTTCATAGGGAAGTCGTCCCATCTCCGCTATCATTTTAGTTGCCCTTCGCTGCACCTTTTCCAATTCCACTATATCTTTCTTGAGGTGCGGTGACCAGAATTGAACACAATACTCAAGGTGCGGTCGCACCGTGGAGCGATATAACAGCATTATAACATCCTCACACCTGTTTTCCATACCTTTCCTAATAATACCCAACATTCTATTCACTTTCCAAGCTGCAACAGCATACCGAGCAGAAGGTTTCAGTGTATTATCGACGACGACACCCAGATCCCAGATCCCTTTCTTGGTCTGTAACTCCTAACGTGGAGCCTTGCATGACGTAGCTATAATTCGGGTTCTTTTTTCCCACATGCATCACCTTGCACTTGCTCACATTAAACGTCATCTGCCATTTAGCCGCCTAGTCTCCCAGTCTTGTAAGGTCCTTCTGTAATTTTTCACAATTCTGTCGCGAGTTAATGACTTTGAATAACTTTGTGTCATCAGCAAATTTAATTACCTCGCTAGGTACTCCCATCTCTAAATCATTTATAAATATATTAAAAAGCAGCGGTCCTAGCACAGACCCCTGAGGAACCCCACTAACTACCCTTCTCCATTGTGAATACTGCACATTTAACCCCACTCTCTGTTTCCTATCCTTCAACCAGTTTTTAATCCACAATAGGACTTTTCCTCCTATCCCATGACCCTTCAATTTCCTCTCTAGCCTTTCATGAGGTACCTTGTCAAACGCCTTTTGAAAATCCAGATACACAATATCAACCCGCTCCCCTTTGTCCACAATTTTGTTTACTCCTTCAAAGAATTGAATTAAATTGGTCAGGAAAGATTTCCCCACACAAAAGCCGTGCTGACTCGGTCTCAGTAATCCATGTCATTGGATATGCTCTGTAATTTTTTTTTTTTTTTTTAATTTTTAGAAGTCTTTATTGAGCAAAAAGAACATGTCAGAACATATATAACTCGGCTCAATACAACATATTCCAAGTGAGCCCCACACAACATAACTTAATATACATGAAGTATCGTATAGTGTCTTTGGCCTCACCCTATTCACCTTGTGTACTTCATATTTTTAATCCAGTTTTGTAATACCCTCTCCCCCCCTCCCCCCCAGCGCCCCTGTACCCTCCCTCAACCACCCTCCCTCCAATCCCTCCCACTTTCCCTCCCCTCTCGGACCAATCTTCATCTATTTCGGACAGGCATTCAAAAATGGCATCAACACCTTCTCCCACTTAGGTAACACTTTTCTTTTCACAGCCGTCAGTCTCTCCATCTCACAAATATATTTCACCTTCGTGATCCATGCTGTCAGCGGAGGGACCCCCGAAGCCTTCCAGTGCCTTGCCAGGTTAATCCGGGCAGCCTGCAGGGCCCCCCGCACCAGCAACCACTGATTCATCTGTAATCCCTCAGGCCTCCTCCCCAATACATAAATCAAAGGATGCCACTGCACAGGTCTACCGATCCATTTTTGGAGTCTGGATTGAACTCCCCTCCAATACGCCTGAGCCTTACGACAGGTCCACCATATGTGTCCCATAGTTCCCTCACCCCCACACTGTCTCCAACACGACCTTGGCACTGATGGGCACACATGGTTCAACCTTACAGGCGTGAGGTACCACCTGTAGAAGACTTTTAACGTATTCTCCTGCAAGGCTACCGATCGCGCTGACTTCAATATACCTCTCTCCAAATGCTCCCATACTTTCTCTGGCAATTCAAAATTCAGCTCCTGCTCCCACCTCCTCCTATGCATAATTGAGGGTTTATGTCGAGCTGCTAAGTGCGTGTACAGGAAGGATATCATTCCTCGGGTGGTCTGAGAGTCAACACACAGTACCTCCAAAGGATGAGCCTCCCTCTTCATACATGTTAAATAGGCAGGTCCTTGCATGTAATGTAAAGTCTGTATGTGCGCATAGCGATCTTCCCTCCCAAGGCTGTAGTCCTCCACCAAGTTTTCAAAGGGTAGCACTTTGGATCCCACATGCATCTGTCCCCACATATCCAGGCCATTCCTCGCCCATCTACTAAAGATAGTATCCCCCACCCCCGGGGGGAACCCCGGGTTGTCCACTATAGGTGCCAGACCGGACAGGAATGGTTGTCCATCTTCGAACATATTGTCCCAGTAATGGAATGTAGCCTGCACTGTGGGAGGGAATTTATCTACTTGTCCTCTGTGCCGTGCCGGCAGCCACATCAAATGTCCCAACTTACGAGAGCCCACCTGTGACTGCTCCAAGTGGACCCAAAGTTTGTGGTCCTCAGAGCGGAACCACTCCACTGCCGCTCTAGCCTGTGCTGCACAGTAGTACCAATAAAGATTTGGGACTCCCAGTCCGCCCTCCTTTCTACCCCTATACAAAAGTGTTCGGGGGAGCCGTGGCCTCTTCTGATTCCAAACAAACCTGTTAATCCTGTCCTGCAACCCCGACAGAAACTCCCTAGGGATTCTCATAGGGATTACCTGAAACAGGTACAGGAGTCTTGGCAAAACGTTCATCTTGATTGTGGCTATGCGACCTAACCAGGATAATCCCATAGGCATCCAACGATCCAAATCTCTTACTATTTCTTTCTTAAGTCCCGGGTAGTTGACCTCAAACAAATCAGGCAAGTGTTTTGGAATCTGCACCCCCAGATACCTTAATTCCTTTTCTGCCCATTTAAAGGCAAAAGATGCCTTCAGTGCTTCTGACAAACTCGGCGAGGTGCCCACAACCATACCCATCGATTTATTGGTATTAAGCTTATAACCCGAGATCCTGGCGTACACCCCTATCTCCCTCATCAAATTGGACAGCGAGACCAAAGGCTTTGTCAAATACAGGAGTACATCGTCTGCAAATAAAGCAATCTTATGCTCCTGGGTTCCCACCCTAACTCCTGTAATGTCATTGTTTTCACGTATAGCCACCGCCAATGGCTCGATCGCCAAGGCAAACAACAAGGGCGACAGAGGACAGCCCTGTCTGGTTCCTCTCCCCAGCCTAAAGGCCCCAGAGTTTCCCCCATTAATTCTCACACAAGCTTGTGGGGCTGAGTACAGAGCCTGAATCCAAGACCTATAGAACTGCCCTATCCCTACTCGCTGTAGCACCCCATCCAGGTATCCCCAGTGGACCCTATCGAATGCCTTTTCTGCGTCTAATCCTAGCAACACTACTGGTATGGCCCTTACTGTTACCCTGTGCAATAAGTTCAGTGTTCTACGAATGTTGTCCATAGCCTGCCTCCTAAGTATGAACCCTACCTGGTCCGGGTGAACCAGCGAGGGGAGCACCGCACTCAGTCGATTGGCCAGCACCTTCGCCAATATTTTTACATCAGCGTTTAATATCGATATGGGTCGATAAGAGGCACACTCTGCTTTGTCTTTGCCCGGTTTTGGGATTACTGCAACCCATGCCTCCATCATTGACCTGGGCAGCCCATCCCCCTCCCTCACTGAATTAATAACCGACGTCAAGTACGGTGCCAAAGACCCCCCAAAAATCTTAAAAAACTCGTTTGTGTATCCGTCTAAGCCCGGGGCTTTACCATTTGGCAATGTTTTGATTACCTGAAGTACTTCTTCAACTAACACCGGGGCCTCCAGTTCCCTCTTCTGTTGCTCTGACAGCGTCTGCATACCTCTGCCTTTCAGATAGTTATCTATGTCCCCAGTTTGTACAGAGGCATCCTCCCTATATAGTGTTTCGTAGTATTGGGCAAACCGCTCCCTAATCTGGGCTGAGGTATGTAACAGGGTCCCCTTATCATCTTTCACTTTCAGGATTTGGCGATCTGCCCTCAGCTTCCGCAATTTGTTAGCCAGCATTCTGCCCGGCTTGTTAGTACATTCATAGTATACTTGTTTTAAACGGGCATGTACAAACTGCAAACTCTCTTCATGCAACTCGGCCAACTCCAACCTCACCTCCTGGAGCCGTCTGTAGTCAGACACAGAGCCAGTAGCCCTATGTCTGTTCTCCAGCGCCCCAAGCCTCTCCATACACTGCACCAGTCGCGCCTTGCGTGCCTTGGCCCTTTGACTAGCACACTTTATGAAATAGCCCCTCGCAACTGCTTTGAAAGCGTCCCATACTGTGCCCAATGTAGGGCCAGAGTCCAGATTAATTTCAAAGTATTCCTTCAGGACCGGGACGAAATTATCCACTATGTCAGGATCGCTTAACAGGCAGTTGTTCAGGGACCATCTGGTGTCTCGCTCCTCTTCCCTAAGGGAGGGAATGATAGCCCAGACCGGAGCATGGTCTGAAATTGAAATATGCCCAATTGAGGAGTCCCCCCCACTATTCAGCAATATTTTATCCACAAATACATAATCCAGTCTGGAGCAGGACAAATGCACCTGAGAGTAGAATGTGTAATCTCTCCCACTAGGATTCCTCTGTCTCCACACATCGCTCACCCCCAGCTCCTCTACCATATTTTTCAGGGCATGAGAGACTTTATTGTCTCCTGGAGCTGGGGGTGTAGACCGATCTAGGCCAGGCTGCATGGTCGCATTAAAATCTCCTGCCATCAGCAGCCTTCCCCTTGCGAATGCCTGCAAGTCCCTCTGGAGACGCAAGAAGAATCGTTCCTGCCTCTCATTAGGGGCATACACACATGCCAGCGTACATTCCTCCTGCTCCAACATAACATGCACAAATAAATATCTTCCCTCGACCTCCCTCTTTACATGCAATATCTGGACCTGAACATCCTTGTGGAACATGATAGCCACACCTCGTTTCCGAGCCCCCTTCATGTCCGATGCACAGCACACCAGGGGGTATTGCCTGGTAGGCAATAGCCCCTCATTCCTCTTGCGAAGATGAGTTTCCTGCAGGAATACCACCTGAGGGTGCATCAGACGTAGCTCTCGTCCCAGAGCGTGCCTCTTATAAGGCGAGTTCAGCCCCTTTATGTTGTAAGTCAGTACCTTAATGTCTGCCATCCTACTTTATTTCACTGCACTTATTGTTAGGCTACTGTTTGGTCCAAGCCCTAGCCCCCCTCCCTCCCCTCCCCCTCCACATTCCAACCCCTCCTGCCACCCCCTAACCCCCTCCCCTCCCCCCCATCCCGCACTTCCAACCCCGTCCTCTAGGAACCCCCCTCCAACCAGTGTGACCCACACTACTTGGGACTCTGAAGGACGAAACCCCACTTGGCCACCAAACCAAATGTTTAACAACCTTACAAAATACTTACAAACAAGAGACCTCTCAATCCCACCTCTTCACACACTACCCCCCACCCTCTCTGCTGTCGCTCGCTCTCCACTGCTTCGACTTCCCTTGTACCTTGTCCTTTCAACACCAGCATTTATGTCTCTCAGTATCTATCCCCAAACTGTGAACAGTCAAACAAACTTAGTCTATGGATATTGATACCACTCAAGTCTTGGCCACATTTTTCTTCGTGGATTTCTCCACCCTTTTCCATCTCTGTAGCCGCGCTTTGGTAGAGGGTGCCATCACAACCGGCGGTAACTCCGTCGAGGCCAGACCCGCAGTGTGCAGATGTTGCCACGCCTTCTCGACCTGTCGACATCGAATCTTCTCCCCTTTGATCTCGTAGCAAATCGCGAATGGGAAAGCCCACCTGTAGGGTATCTTTTCTTTATTCAGGACTTCAATTACTGGTTTCATAGCTCGTCTCTGCTTGAGAGTAAACATGGAGAGGTCCTGGTAAATTGATACTCTTGCTCCGTTATAATCCAATGGCGGGCTCTGCCGTGCCTTTTGCCATATCTGCTCTTTGCTCCCATATGCCGTAAAGCGCACCACGATGTCCCTTGGCATGTTGTCTCTGGGTTTCCCCAGTGCTCTGTGGGCCCTGTCAATGCCCAGTGCACCCACGTCATAGCTTTCCCCCATCAAGTTTGTACAAAGGGCGCGCACCACCTCTGGGACGTCCTCCATACCTCCAGCCTCTGGCACTCCCCGAAAACGGAGATTCTGCCTGCGCCCCCTGTTTTCGATGTCGTCCAGGTGATACTGTAGTTCTGCAGCCTGTTCCTCCATTATATTCAGTCTCCTCTCCACCTCATTTTTCTCCCCCTGCTCGTCGACCCTTTCTTCAAGCGCCTCTACCCTGCCCCCCAGCTCACGCAGGTCTACACTGAGCGAATCCACATGTTCAAGGATCTCTTCCTTGGAGGCTAGGATTTCAGCTCGAAGCTCTTCAAAATATTTTTTCAGCTCCGCCGGTTGCGCCGAGGTCAGGGCAGGGCCTTCCCGATCTTCACGGGGGGTGGGCGGTTCTAGTTCCACCATGCTCCGCGGTCTGGGAGACGCCATGTGTGGGAGGCCTTTCGCGAGCTGCCGCATGGACTGGCGCTCGCTGTCCTTCGACGGCGCTGTATTTTTTTTACTCATCGCGCTAACACTTGCCTCTCACGCCCGTTCTGCCGCGATAATCCACAGAAGGAAGTACTTTTACGTGCAGTGGGTCCCGAATTAGGGTGAGGGTGTGCGGAGCCGATGGATCAAGCGGCCATTGAGCCTCGTGACGTCACTTCCTCCTGTAATTTTGTTTTTAATAATAGCCTCTACCATTTTCCCCGGCACCGACGTCAGACTCACCGGTCTATAATTTCCCGGATCTCCCCTGGAACCTTTTTTAAAAATGGGCATTACATTGGCCACCCTCCAATCTTTTGGTACCATGCTTGATTTTTAGGATAAATTGCATATCACTACTAGTAGCTCCACAAGCTCATTTTTCAGTTCTATCAGTACTCTAGGATGAATACCATCCGGTCCAGGAGATTTGCTACTCTTCAGTTTGCTGAACTGCCCCATTACATCCTCCAGGTTTACCGTGAAGTCAGTAAGTTTCTCCGACTCGTCTGCTTGAAATATCATTTCTGACACCGGTATCCCACCCAAATCTTCCTCTGTGAAGACCGAAGCAAAGAATTCATTCAATCTCTCTGCTACGTCTTTGTCTTCCTTGCTCGCTCCTTTTACCCCTCGGTCATCCAGCAGCCCAACCAATTCTTTTGCCGCCTTCCTGCTTTTAATATACTGAAAAGATTATGCAAAAAAACTTGATAAGAAATGGTGGAAACAGAAAACTGAGGAAAACAAATCCGAATGGAGGAAAACACTCACAAAATACAAATCAGCTATAAAAGCTGCTAAATTCAAATATTATGAAAAACTCATTGATGAGGGTCAAAAATCTATACCTAGGCTTCAAAATTTAGTTAATAATCGACTTGATACCAAAGACCTCCAACTATTAAGTGAATCTGTTCCATATGCCCTGCAGCTAGCAACATTCTTCGAGCAAAATATTACCAAAATTAGAACAAGTCTAACTAGCTAGTAGCACAAACCAATAGGATTTAGTCCTATTTCAATCCTCCTTCAACCACAGAGGTCAGATCCTTCCTCAGCAAATACTCTTGCTCATATTGTACTCTTGTCACATGCCCTAGCTACATTCTTTCAAAAGCCCCTGACTTTTTCATCAACATCCATGCATAATTACATAATTTTTTAACATGAAAAATGGCTCGGTTCCAAGTGGGAAGGGAAATATAATTTTAACTCCTATTCCTAAAAATACTTTAGGTAAATTGAACAAAACATCCAGTTACAGATCGGTGACTTCAATACCCCTGTTCATGAAGGTAATGGAGGGCTTGGTAGGTAAACAACTAATGGAATACATATTACACTTCTCCTTACTTCATTACACACAATCGGGATTTAGACCCAACTACAGTACCGAAACGGTTCTCATTACACTAATATCTAAATTCAGATGAATCTTAAGCACAGGTAGGAAAATTATCTTACTATAGTTTGACATGTCCAGTGCATTCGACATGGTAGATCACAACAGTTTATCTACAATTCTCAATGCAATGGGCATCTGCAGAGATGTTCAAAAGTGGTTCATAGATTTTCTCAAATCCAGAACATACAAAGTCAAAATGGGAGGATCCACCTCTCCAGCCTGGTCCCCAGATTGTGGAGTTCCACAGGGATCTCCAATATCTCCCATTCTCTAACATCATGATGGAACCTCTAGGTCGCCTCCTAAAGGCTGATGAATTGCAGTCTTTTATATATGCTGATGATGTGATTATCTTCCCTTTGACACTCAAATTCAGGATATCCTCTCCAACAACATCCTTCCATCTAAAATTAAACAGGGAGAAAACTAAATTTCTCATAATTTCCAGTCCTAACAGCTTCCATAATCTGTCCAGTTTTACCATCAATCAGGCAAACTATTCATTGGAACATAATTTGAAAATTCTTGGGAGCCCATCAATGACCAATTCCTATCATGTGAAGATCAAGTTAATTCTGTAGTAACCAAAATCTTTAGAACTTTATGGAAGCTGAAAAGATTCAGAACTTTCTTCCCGTTTTCTACTTTTCGTTCCCATGTACAAACATTAGTCATTTCACAATTGGATTACTGCAATTCAGTCTATTTAAACTTCAAACTACCCTAAATACTGCTGCTAGACTCATATGCAAAGCTTCAAAATTTGATAGGGCATCCCCACTATTATCTAAATTACATTTGCTACCAATCAAAGCCAGAATCCTCTTTAAAACATGCACATTCATCTACAAAATAATCTATGACATAAACCCAGGTTACACAATGAAGCCTTCACTAAGAGGGGCATAATCGAACGGCGCCGGCCAAATCGATGGCCGGCCATCTTCGGGGCCAGCTCTGCGAGCGGGTGGAGCCAAACGTATTTTCGAAATACGCTTGGCGCCAGCCAAATCGCTCGCCGGGTTTAGAGGAGGATCGCTGGTGGATCACCAGGTTTATATGAGATGGCCGGCTTCGGTTTTCAGCCATAATGGAAACTGGATCCGACCATCTCAAACCCGGCGAAATGCAAGGCATCTGACCGTGGGAGGAGCCAGCATTTGTAGTGCACTGGCCCCCCTCACATGCCAGGACACCAACCGGGCACCCTAGGGGGCACTTTAAAAAAAAAAAAAGCTTCCAGGTGCATAGCACCCTTACCTTGGGTGCTGAGCCTCCCAAATCCCCCCCAAAACCCACTCGCCACAACTCTACACCATTACCATAGCCCTAAGGGGTGAAGGGGGTACAGTGGGTTTTGGGGGTTTTGGAGGGCTCTACATTAACCACCACAAGTGTAACAGGTAGGGGGGATGGGCCTGGGTCCACCTGCCTGAAGTGCACTGAACCCACTAAAAACTGCTCCAGGGACCTGTATACTGCTGTCAAGGAGCTGGGTTTGACATTTCAGGCTGGCAAAAAAAGGTTTTTTATGGGTGGGAGGGTGTTGGTGACCACTGGGGGAGTAAGGGGAGGTGATCCCTGCTTCCCTCCAGTGCTCATCTGGTCAGTTGGGGCACTTTTTCCAGACTTGGTCCTAAAAATAAATGGACCAAGTCCGGCCGGCGAAATACTCGTTCGAGCTGGCCTCTTTTTTTCCATTAAAAGGCGAAGCCGGCCATCTTGTACCCACGCCCCCAACCCGCCTCTCGTCCCGCCTTCACTATCCTACCAACACGCCCCCTTGCAGGTTGGCTGGCGCCGCGACGAAACAGCAGCTGGGGCCGGCCAAAATCAGCTTTCGATAATACCGATTTGTCCGGGATCAGGAGATCGCTGGCCATCTCCCGATTTGTGTCGGAAGATGGCCGGCGATCACTTTCTAAAATAAGTCTGTAAGTCTACTAGATCCAGAAACTATCTCATACTACATTTTCCTAGCTATAAAAACATCAGATTTAAATCCATATTGAACAGAGATTTCTCACTTAGAGTGACATAAAAATGATTACCAAATATCTAATATTTCTCAAATTTCTCAAGGCATTCCTTTTTAACCAATTGTTGCATTGTTAAACAATGAATTAAACAGCAAGTGTTATGATATCTTTATTTGCTCATTTCAAAATCACTCTGTTAATGTTTTCTTCATATTTGTAAAAAAAAATAAAAATAAAAATATATAGTATGCATTTCTAGCCTTAAATATTGTAAGCTAATATAACTGAATAATTAACATTCAGATTATGTGGCATATAAGCACCAATAAATAAAATATTGATTGATCTCATTTATGGCTACATAGGGTAATTTAGACCTCTATGAAAAAATGGAAAGTGGGTCTCTCCTCCAACATCTTTTGTTAGCATTGTCCCAAATCTGAAGGTATATTAGCCCATATGAAACATTTCTGTCCACTGATTAAGTTGTTCTGGATACAAATTTGGAAATATATCCAAGCTATATTCCACTGTGAAACCAAACTCTAAATTGATATAATAATTTTACGTTCGGCACATCCTCAATTATATGTGTAGAAATCAGATCTCAAACTTTTTGATATTTTAATCTCCATTGCCTTGCAGATGATTCTAGGCAAGTGGAAAAATGCAAATAGGATGATTCTCTTTTGAGGGATACATTATTGAGGTAAATTTCTATCCTATATCATAGAGAGTGGTCAGAGTCCTGTTGTGTTGGGTCAAGGCAGATATGGTCACATAAGAACAAATAGAGTATTAGTGTCTATAATGACAGCCCCAAGAGAATAACCAAAAAGAGAGAAAGACTTGAGGCTGATTCTTGTAAACAATTGATTAGGTAGGAATGATAATGATCATGTATGCTCTTGTTTGTTTACATCGACCCCGTTTTATGTGCATTACTGAAACTTGGTTGCTAGAAACTGATAAGGTAAATTTGTTTTGATGTATGAGTAGAGGAGTGGCCTAGTGGAGTGAAGGAGTGGCCTAGTAGTTAGAGTACCAGGCTTGATATTCAGAAGTGGCTGGTTCAAATCTCACTGCTGCTCCTCGTGATCTTGGGCAAGTCACTTAATCTTCCACTGCCTCAGGTACTAGCTTATATTGTGAGCCCTCCAGGGACAGGGAAATACCCAGTGTACCTGAATGTAACTCACCTTGAGCTACTACTGAAAAGATGTGAGCAAAATCCAAATACATAAATATATCAATTGTATCAGGCTTTCTCTCAATCAAGATCCAATAAAAAAGGGGGTGGGTTTTTAATACTGGGGAACAAATTACTAGGATTTTCTGAAAAATCATTCTATGAGCTTCAATTTAGTCTTAGTTTATAGTAAACCTTGGGGCTTTTTATACTGATTATTCAACCTTTATTGAGGCATTTTTTCAGGAAATACAGTTATTTTAGAGGATTTTTAATGTACATGTTTCAATATCGAATAACTGCTGCTGGTTTTATCCATACTATGGAGTGTTTGGATGGAAACATCTGAGTGCAGGATCTACTCATAGAGCAGACCATAACTTGGATTTATGTTACCTCCAGAGACCATGGCATAGTTTGACTGTTTCATTTGGGGGAGCAAATGGTAGAGCAATATTGCTTTCCAAAATGCTAAAAAGAAATGGCCCAAGAACCGAACCTTGTGGCACACCACTGGTAACATCCTTTCCCTCAGAGTGCGCTCCATTTACCACTACCATCTCTTGCCTTCCACCCAACCAGTTCCTAACCCAGTCAGTCACTTTAGGGGTCATACAGAGGGCACTCAGTTTATTTTTTAGTTGTCTATGAGGCAGTGGCATACCAAGGGGGGGGCGGTGGGGGCGGTCTACCCCAGGTGCACGCCGCTGGGGGGGGGGGGGGGGGTGCTGCGCGTCTGTCGGCAACGCTCGTTCCCTGCTCCCTCTGCCCCGGAACAGGAAGTAACCCGTTCCGGGGCAGAGGGAGCAGGGAACGAGCATTTCCGAAAGACGCGTGGCACCCCCCCAGCAGGTAAAGATGCACCAGGGGGGGGGTCTGTCGTTTCACCAGGGGAGGTCGCGCTGCACCCGGGGCGGGGGGGGGGGGGCGCATTGGCGATCTGCCCGGGTGTCAGCCACCCTAGGAACGCTACTGCTATGAGGAACAGTGTCAAAGGCTTTGCTAAACTCTAAATAGCATAACATTTGCATATATATATCTCATAGATATTCATTATGGTTATTCCAAAAATTATAAAAAAGACAGTGCCGTAGCGAGGGTGCCTGACACCCGAGGCGGGTCACCGCTGTGCACCCCCAGGTGCAGGGCACGGCGCACCTCCCCTCCGCGGCGCGAACCCCCCAAAACGCACCCCCCCCCCCTGAAACGCACCCTTACCTTGCAGCGGGGGGCAGGCGGGAGGGCCGATCTGTCCCAGTGCACGTCACTGGGAGCTGCATTGGCTCTGCTACTTCTCTGCCCCGGAACAGGAAGTAACCTGTTCCGGGGCAGAAAGAGCAGGGAACCAGCGAGCCGACACCCCCCCCAGCGGCGTGCACCCGGGGCGGACCGCCCCACCGACACCCCCCTTCCTACGCCACTGAAAAAAGACAATTAAAATAGACTGAATAGGAAGTCTATCTATCTATCTATCTATCTATCTATCTATCTATCTATCTATCTACTGTATCTATCTATATTTATTATTCTTAGCCAGCAATGGGAAATTTCTCTCAGTATGTCCCCTCCCACAGTTACATGAATTAGGAAAGGGAGAGCACACTTTCTCTGTCCCCCTTCTCTAGGCCTGACACCAGTACCTCCCCCTATCCTCTTCTCCAAAGCACAGCTCTTTCTCCTCCCTCTTAACCCAGCACTTCCCACCTTCCCTATGCCATGCCAGGTTTCAGATCTGCTTTAATTAATTGTTGAGTTACCAAACATGTATAAGCTGTACATAATGGTCAGAGCAGCAGGCTCAGAACCAGAGTTCAAATCCAACTGCTGCTCCTTGAGATCTTGGACAAGTCACTTAACTCTCCATTGTCTCAGGTGCAAACCAGTTGTAAACTGTCCAAGAAAATACTTAGTGTACTTTAATGAAACTCACATTGGACGTGAGCCAAATCCAAAATCTAGTATTAGGCATATTTATTTATTTTTATTATTATTATTTATTACATTTGTATCCCACATTTTCCCACCTACAGTATTTGCAGGCTCAATGTGGCTTACATAGTTTTGTTAACATTGTCATTACAGGAAAGCAGATACATTTAGTATTGTGCAGTGATTAAGTAAGGGAAGAAAGAAGATGGAAAGGGAGTGATTAGGGTAATTATAGAAGGTGGGCTTTCTTAACTGAGTTGGTTGGTGGGTGGATTAGTGTGGCTATAGGTTCTCATTGTAGGCCTTGTTGAAGAGATATGTCTTCAGAGATTTGCGAAAGATAGTTGTTTCATTGATTGTTTTCAGGTCTGTAGGTAATGCATTCCATAATTGTGTGCTTATGTAAGAGAAGGTAGTGGCATGCATCAGCTTGTATTTTAGTCCTTTACAGCTGGGGAAGTGTAGGTTGAGAAATTTGCGGGATGATCTTGTGGCGTTTCTTGGAGGTAGGTTCACGAGGTTTAGCATGTAGCTTGGGGCGTGTGCGTGAATGATTTTGTGTACAATCGTGCAGATCTTGAACGCAATGCGTTCCTTAAGTGGGAGCCAGTGGAGTTTCTCTCTTAGGGGTTTTGCATTTTCATATTTAGTTTTTCCAAATATGAGTCTGGCGGCAGTATTTTGGGCAGTTTGGAGTTTTTTGATAGTCTGTTCTTTGCAGCTTGCGTATAGTGCGTTGCAGTAGTCCAGATGACTTATTACCATTGACTGTACCAAGGTACGGAAGATGTATCTTGGGAAGAAAGGTTTTACTCTTTTAAGTTTCTACATGGAGAAGAACATCTTTTTCGTCGTGTTTTTCACATGGGCATCAAGAGTGAGTTTTCGATCAATGGTGACTCCAAGAATTTTCAAGTTTTGTGAGACAGGAAGAGAACAGTATGGTGTGATTATGGTGGAGAAGTTTTTTGTGTTATGTTGTGAGGTGAGTACAAGACATTGTGTTTTTTCTGCGTTAAGTTTTAGTTGGAATGCATCTACCCAGGTGTGCATTATTTGTACCCCGCACTTTCCCACTCATAGCAGGTTCAATGCGGCTTACATATTATATACAGGTACTTATTTGTACCTGGGGCAATGGAGGGTTAAGTGACTTGCCCAGAGTCACAAGGAGCTGCCTGTGCCTGCAGTGGGAATTGAACCCAGTTCCCCAGGACCAAAGTGCACCACTTTAACCACTAGGCCACTCCTCCACTCCATACAAAACCTTAAAGTCACATAGGACCTATAAAGCAAATCTACAGTACCATCATAGCACTTACTTATAAGAGTCACACAAAAAAAGGCCTATCAAGGAAAAGATAACACTGTAAACAAATCATTGGACACAAGAACACTAATATACCTACTTCACAAACTGGATTACTACAGATGGTACACAGACATTCAATGCTATCAGAATAATATTTTTAAAACTTTTTATTTATGCATTTTCCATAACCTTGTAAACCAGAATAAGATCACAATTCCAACACATGGTAGACTAATTATATAATTAGTACATATTGATAGACAGGACCAGTGCCTGCTACTGAAGCTTCCCCACCTACCCCCCTCCCTCCCTCCCTCCCTCCCCTCCCCCTCCCCCCCCCCCCCCCCCCCACCCCTGGACAGTTCACATGGTTTTATAAGTTCACAGATGATGTAGACCAAGTATTATATAGGTCCCATATTTTCTGATGTTGAGCTAAATGCCCTTTACTCAATGCTGTAAGCTTGGACATTAGCTTAATGTAGTCCAATTTTTCCAATACTACTGAAATGTCTGGCAGCCGGGGTTTTTTCCAGGAAGCTGCCAGTACCAGCTTACCCGCCACAAACACCTGTGTGGCAAATTGATGTATATGTTGCTTGACTGGCTGTGGCTTGAAATGTAGTAGATAATATTCCATTTTCATCTGATATTTAACAGTAGTCACTGAACATATAAAATCTACAATATGCTCCCAGTACCTGTGTGCATGTTCACACGACCACCATATGTGGCACATATCGCCTTCGTTCCCACATTCCCTCCAGCATTGGGCAGAGCCCGTTCCAAACATCTTAGCCAAACAGCTAGGAGTGTAGTACCAGCTATATAAAATTTTATGTCCGTTTTCTATTAATGCACTAGATACTGACACCCTAAGCAATGATTTAAAGGCTCTTGCCCAAATTGTAGGATCATAGGTATTCCCCATCACTAGCTCCCATTTATGCGTGTAATGTTCCACTGGAGAATGTCGGGACAGGAGGGCTCTATATCTTCGGGAAATACCCCCTCTACCCCCTCCACCTGTCATTCCCTTTTTTAGCTGTGTCTCAGTAAGTTCCAATTCCTCTCTTGCTTTGCATTTGATAAAATCTTGTACCTGATAATATTGGAATGCCTGTAATGGAGAGAGCCCATGTTCCCGGCTAAGCTCTGAATATGAGGGGAGTACACCCTCCTCGCACATTTGTCCCAGTTCACACAATCCCATATTTTCCCATTCCACATATACAGTGTCCAATCCACCTGATCCAAATTGAGGGGCAAATCTGAGGTATGTATGCTTAAAGTAGGTGCGCTCTGGGAAAAATTGGTCTCTGATCTTATACCAAGTTGCCAGTGGACTCTGGATAAGGTGTGGGCTTCTCCCCATCAATTCCCTGATTGTTCGCTTGGGCAGCCATGGTATTTCTCTAAGTGGATATGGTTCAAGCCAGCTCTGATCTATACCAACCCAGATTTTCTCCGGGTTTTGGAGCCAAATTGCCAGAATCCTTAAGTGTGCCACGCAATAGTAATCATAAAATTAGGGGACCCCCATACCCCCCCTTTCTCGAAATTGATACATCATTCCCTGTCTCACCCGGGGCGGCCTTTTCTTCCAGATAAATGAAAACACTCTGCCCTGCAGGCCCCGGAAGAAGGCATCTGGTATTTCAATAGGTAGAGCCATGAATAGATATAGCAGCCTCGGGAGTACTATCATCTTAATGGCATTAATTCTGCCTATCCAAGACAGTGTCAGGCCTTCCCAACACTCTAGTTCCCTGAAAAGATCTCTTGATTTAGTAGGGAAATTATGCTCAAATAAATCTGCCACCTGGCGCGTGATATTAACCCCCAGATATCGGATGTACTTGTTAGCCCACCTATAGGAAAATTGTTTTTTCAGGGTTTCTAAAGTTGTCTTAGGTAAATTTATGTCAATTGCTTCAGACTTGTCGAAATTGATTTTAAACCCCGACAATACCCCATACAGTTGTATTTCGTCTCCCATAGCCGGAAAGGCCGACAAGGGATCCTTCAAAGTGAGCAAGATGTCATCTGCAAAAAGAAGTATCTTAGTCTCAATGCCTCCCCCTCTTAGGCCCCTGATTTGTGAGTTTGCTCTGATCCTGGCTGCCAATGGCTCCATCACCAGAGCAAACAGTAGAGGTGATAATGCGCAGCCTTGTCGGGTTCCCCTGTGCAGAGAGAAAGGGCGAGTCAATGCTCCGTTAACTCGTACCACTGCTATTGGGGTCTTGTATATGAGGTGTAGCCATTCCGCGTATCGCCCTCCTATACCCGCCCTCTCCAGTACCGCAAAGAGAAATGGCCAGTGGAACGGTCAAAGGCCTTCTCCGCATCTAAAGACAGTATACACAAGGGAGACTGGATTACATGAACCCCCTGAATTACTTGTAGTGTTCTGCGTATATTGTCAAACGTCTGGCGATTGTGGACAAAGCCTGCCTGGTCTTCGTGTATATGTTTTGGGAGGTGCTTCTGCAATCTGGTGGCCATAATCTTCGAAAATATTTTATAATCTACTCCTAGCAAGGATATAGGTCTGTATGAGCTGCATAATTGGGGGTCTCTACCCGGCTTAGACAAGACCGAAATCGTGGCCAAGTTCCAAGTGGGCGGCAAACCCGTGGTTTTATCCAATGAGTTAAAAACCCTCAGTAACAAAGGGGCCAACAACTGTCCAAAAAGTTTATAGAATTTATTTGTATATCCGTCCGGCCCTTGAGCCTTGTTCAGCGCTATGCTCTTTATCGTCTGCTCTACTTCTTCTAGTGTGATAGGTTCCCCCCAGTGATTGAGCAGCCGTATCGGAAAGTCTCGGGAGATCTATGCCTGCTAGATAAGTCGTTATTTCTTCATCGCTGCAGCTCTCTTCGGCCTCGTACAGGTGTTTATAATAGCTTCTAAAAGCTGATTTGAGGAAGTCAGAATCAGAGTGCACTGCGCCCCCTTCATCCCTTAGTCCACCTATCATGTTTCTACTAGTCTGTTGCGCTAACTTATGGGCCAGAAGTCTGCTAGGTTTAGTGCCAAATTCAAAATGTAGTTGGCGAGCCTTCTGTAGTTTTTCAGCTAAGCCTGCCAGCTCACGGTCGTGCAGTTGAATACGAAGCGCGTGTGCTTGTCCCCTAAGTGCCAACGGGTTCTGACCTTTCCCCTCCTGTAATACCTTTTCCGTTTGTGTTAATTTTTGGCGTAGGGTAGTTTCTTTGGCGTTTCTATCCTTCCATCTCCTTGATCGTAAAGCTATTAGTTGACCGCGTATTACTGCTTTGAGACCCTCCCACAGCACTGTTGGGGAAACCTCTCCATTGTCATTAAATTGGATATATTCCTTAACATACTGCTCTATTTGGACTGTATTAGCAGGGTCTGTTAACAGCCGCCACTGTCGCCGCCCTTTGATGGGGTTAAGTCCTCTGAGTTGAACCAGCACCGGGGAGTGGTCCGACCACGTGTGGGGAAGAATAGAATGTTCTCCCATTGCCCCCAGTAAAGAGGTATCCCCTAGCCACATATCTATTCGGGAGGATGACTGATGTACTGTGGAAAAATATGTGTAGGCCCGCTGGGTGGGGTTATCCCTACGCCAATAATCTATAAGTTGCCAGCGTGTTACAAACTCATGGAATTGTTTCCTATCTTGCTTAGCATATTTTGTAGTGTGGATTGTGTTATCCAGTTGTGGATTTAGCGTAAGGTTAAAGTCCCCTCCCATTATCAATGATCCCTCAATGTGTCTGGTGAGCAAATGATCTAGTTCTTTGAAGAACTCTCCCTGTCCTGTGTTAGGGTCATATACATGTACCATTGTGTATGTCCGCCCCGCTAGTGCAAACACTATTAGCAAGTATCTGCCACCTTTGTCTTTTATTATTTTCTTTATCTCCCATAGCTTATCGCCTCTAAACGCCATCAGGACACCTTTACTTTTTGTGTTATCATTACTGGAGGCAAAATGGATGATGGGGAACCTTTTGTGATTACAAAGATATTCATATCTTGGTTTCAAATGAGTTTCCTGTATCAACCCAATATCCACCCCCAGTCACTGTAGCTCTCGGAATAGCAGTTGCCGCTTCCTAGGTACATTTAATCCCCTAACATTTAACAACAAGCATTTAATATCTCCCATCTCTCCTCATAGAGTGCGGGGTTGCCTGTGCCTCTCTCCTAATATTCTGGTCATAACTCTGTTTCTCAGCCATCATTTGTATCATATAACCATCGATCCCTTCCCTCCCCTCCCTCCCTTCCATAAATCCCTTCCCCCCTCCCATTTCACCCCTTTATGATTTAGGCACCACTAAAGAATTCCCGTAGTTGCCTAATCAAAGAGGAAGGTGCAGAGAACCCGCTTCCGTGTGCCCTACAACAACAACATAGCTTAAACTACCTCTTATCCAAGTCTGGAGAGTAACTCAACTTCTATAACTTTACAGTCAACTGTAACAAGTAGATTGGTAACAGTTCCCCCATTTGGATCACAACTCTTCAAGTGACTCGTGAAGCAGATTGCTGCCGCTGTAGTCTCTTTGGGCCCTTTCCCACCCGCTGCCACTTTGGAGGGAGAGGCCAGGCGCTGGGCCCGTTTCCAGCGCCGGTCTCAGGCCGATCCTCTTGTTCTGCTGTTTCCAGGCATATTAATCTTGCTTCTGCAATTGATTGAATTTGGTGCATTTTCCCGTCTTTGTAGAACACTAAAGCAAATGGGTGTCGCAATCCTATTCTACAGGCCACCAGGAAAATGGCAAGACTCCCAAACACAACTCATGGACTTCATCTCGAACACATGTGTCTCTGCCTCAAACATCCTTATAATAGGAGATATCAACCTACACCTTGAAGACGACACCTCAACCGGCACACGAGAATGCAAAGAATTCTTAAAACTCTGGGATCTGCACGCACCCAACACACAACCAACACACACAAAAGGACAAACACTAGACATCATAACACAAATTCGACCCAGACTCAACTATCCTACTTACTGACACAAGATGGACACCCACACTATGGTCAGACCACCATAAAGCAAATGTCTCTCTCTACTGGCGAAAAACAAACATAAACATAATCAACAAATATGAGCGAACAACATACACCACGAGAGGAAAAATAGATCCCACAATATTCTGGCAACAGATCTACCAGAACGAATGGTGAACAAACGCTGACACCATCCAATTCCTCCAAGAATGGGACGATATATGCACAACAACATTAGACAAAATCGCCCCAATCCAAACCAGAACATCACATAAGAAAAAATCAAATCCATGGTTCACCGAAGAGCTGAAAAAACTTAAAACACAAGTCAGGAAACTAGAACGCACATGGAACAAAAAGAGAGATGAACAAACACTAAATGCCTGGAAACTACTTCGGAGGAAATACAAATATACCATAAAACAGACTAAAAGACTACATTACAAAACAATAATAGGACCAAACTACAAAGACACACACAAACTCTTCTACCTTGTGAATAAACGGTTAGACACCACACCAGTTACAATCAACAGCAAAGACATACCAGATGTTGACAACCTTGCGAAATACTTCAAGGAGAAAATCATACAACTACGACTTAAAATACCCGCCAGCCCTATTGAATACGCCACACTTCTAGACTGTCTAGACCCAGAAGACGGAACACACCCAGCAGACAGAACCTGGACCGAATTCGAATTACTATCAGAAGACCTCATCTCTGAAACCCTTAAAAGATTTGCCAAATCCAACTGCAAACTAGATATATGCCCAAACAACCTCATGAAATCAGCTCCTCAACAATTCAAAACAGACCTAACGAACCACGTAAACTTTATGCTACAAAACGGACTTTTCCCAAAGGAAAAAGGAAAAATTTTACTCACCCCAATACCCAAAGATACAAAGAAACGCGCAAGCAAAATAACTAATTATAGACCAGTAGCATCGATACCACTAATAACCAAAATAACCGAAGGAATAGTAACAAAACAACTTACAAACTATCTAAACAAGTTCTTAATATTGCATGATGCCCAATCAGGATTCCGGTCGAATCACAGCACAGAAACAGTATTAATTACCCTAATGACTAAGTTTAAACAACTGATTGCAACCGGCAACAATATACTCCTCCTACAATTCGACATGTCAAGTGCCTTTGACATGGTTGACCACGGAATCCTATTACACATACTTGAATATTTTGGCATCAGAGGAAATGTCCTAAACTGGTTCAAGGGGTTCCCAACCCTGCGTTCATATCAAGTCACATCAAACTCAACTACGTCTGCTGCATGGACACCTGAATGTGGAGTACCGCAAGGATCACCTCTCTCACCAACCATTTTCAATTTAATGATGATTCCCTTGGCAAAACTCCTATCAAACCATAACCTTAACCCATATATATATGCCGACGATGTAACAATATACATCCCTTTCAAAGAAGACATTAAAGAAATCCTCAATGAAATCAACCAAAGTCTACACATCATGAACACCTGAGCAGATGCATTTCGATTGAAACTAAACGCAGAAAAAACTCAATGCCTGATACTCACCTCCCAATACAACACAAATGAATTTACCGCTATAAACACACCAAAATTAAACCTTCCAATCTCAGAAACTTTAAAAATCCTTGGAGTCACTATAGACCGCCACCTAACACTCGAAACTCACGCAAACAACACAACCAAAAAGATGTTCTACTGCATGTGGAAACTGAAAAGAATAAGACCATTCTTCCCAAGATCCGTCTTTCGTAGCCTAGTGCAATCCCTCGTACTTAGCCATCTGGATTACTGCAACTCACTATACGCAGGCTGTAAAGAGCAAATACTGAGGAAACTTCAAACAGCCCAGAACACAGCAGCCAGACTCATCTTCGGAAAACCAAAATATGAAAGTGCAAAACCCTTACGAGAGAAGCTACACTGGCTCCCACTCAAGGAACGCATTACTTTTAAAGTATGCACATTAGTCCACAAAATCATTCACGGTGAAGCCCCAACCTACATGTCTGACTTAATAGACTTACCACCCAGAAACGCTAAAAGATCATCCCGAACTTTCCTCAACCTCCACTTCCCTAATTGCAAAGGCATAAAATACAAGATGCTGCATGCATCAACCTTTTGTTACATGAGCACGCAATTACATAGTAGATGATGGCAGAAAAAGACCTGCACGGTCCATCTAGTCTGCCCAACAAGATAAACTCATATGTGTATACCTTACCTTGATTTGTACCTGTCTTTTTCAGGGCACAGACCGTATAAGTCTGCCCAGCAGTATTCCCCGCCTCCCAACCACCAGTCCCGCCTCCCCTCTCCATCACAGACCGTATAAATCTGCCCTTGATTTGTACCTGTCTTTTTCAGGGCACAGACCGTATAAGTCTGCCCTTGATTTGTACCTTACCTTGATTTGTACCTGTTTTTGTTTCAGAGCACAGACCGTATAAGTCTGCCCAGCAGTATTCCCCACCTCCCAACCACCGGTCCCGCCTCCCATCTCCATCTCAGACCGTATAAGTCTGCCCAGCAGTATTCCCCGCCTCCCATCTCCATCTCAGACCGTATAAGTCTGTCCAGCAGTATTCCCCGCCTCCCAACCACCAGACCCGCCTCCCATCACCGGCTCTGGTACAGACCGTATAAGTCTGCCATCCACTATCCTCGCCTTCCAACCACCAACCCATCTTCCCCCCACCTGCTCCTCCACACACACACACACAGAAGCAGAGCCTCTAGTACCATTACTCGCAGTGTACATAGTAGGCATGCATTCCAGGCAGCGTTTCCACAAGTCACAGTACTCTCTAGATGACCTGCGTACCAAAGAGGCATACCTCCTTCCCTCCCAATCTGCCATCTGTCTCATATGCCCATACCATTGTTTTATGGGCGGAGGGAGCTGACTCATCCAGTGCAGCAATAATACCTTCTTGGCCAGCTAGAGCACCAGCAGTACAAACTGACACTGATTACTATTTAGTCCCTGACACCTCAATTCCTCATCAGAGCCCATGAGCATAATCCCATAGGACCATTCGTAAGAACTTTTCAACATTTTTCCCAAAATTTCCAAGATTTTGGGCCAATAGTCCTTAAGCATATTACATTCAAGAAAATTATGTATTAAAGACCCTCTGCATGTATTACACTTATCACAAGTATCTGTCTTCCACAAACCCACTGCTTTCCCTTTGCTTCTAGTGATATACGCGTTATGCAATATTCTAAATTGGATCTCATGCAACCCCACGTTAGGTGTGACCCAAGAAGCTAACTCATAACATCAGACAACTCATGCTCTGAGACCTCGCTCCCCAAACGTGCACTCCACTCCCTCTGCTGTGTATGAAAAAATAAAGACGGCCTGCGCTTCCGTCCCTCCTTGTACCAGAGGGAGAGTGCATTCTGAGCAACCGGGATCTGCAAAAAACAGTTATCTAATGCTGTGAAGGAAGTAAGACTCCCCCTTTCCCCCTTCAAAGAGGTCACATAATGTCGAAGCTGCAAAGAATGAGAAAAAATGCCTGTGTGAGATATTCCATGCAGCCTGACATTCTGAAAAAGTGGGGCAAGCTCCCCGACCCAACTCCACCACATGCCCAATATATTTGCAACCCCCCTTAAGCCAACCCCCAAATGGAGATCCGGGCTGGCTTGCGGCGAATTCCGGATTCCACATTATCTCCAAAAATGGGGATGCTCCCTTTGCCCCTTCTATTCTGGTTCTCCACCATTCCCAGGCTCTTTTCAATGGGCGTGCTATAGGGGAAAGTCTGCTCCATTTACCCACACAATGAAAAGCATTAAACACCGATACGGTTGCGTCTTTACCCTCCCACACCTCTTCAGGTGCAAACCTAAAGTGTCCCGTATGCAGCTCATGTACCCACCTCATTATATAGTCGGAGATCCGGCAGGCCCACTCCCCCCCCCCCCCCCCCCCCCACTCAATTCTTGTACCAATTTATTATAACCTATTCTCGCCCTGTGCGCTCCCCACACAAAGGAGGAGATTACATTCCTATATTTTGATTCATCCCTTTGCAGGATCCACAATGGCATCATCTGCAGTGATTACAGTACTTTAGACAGGAGGACCATTTTTACCAATGCCACCCAGCCTAGAAAGGAAATAGGAAGGTCCTTCCAGTGATGGCATAGAGTCTTGATACTGTCCAGTTTCTCTAGCACATTCTTTTTATACATTATATTCACATCCAGGTGTAAGTAAATTCCCAGATATTTCAAGGGCCCTGCCGCCCAAGCAAATGGAAAGTCAGACCACGCTTTGCAGCAACAGTTAGATGACAACGCCATGGCCTCTGACTTGTCAAAGTTAATTCTGAGCCCTGAAAAACTCCCAAAATTCTGTATTAGCTGAATCAGAACAGGAATTCCCCTAGACGCCTGTTCCAAAAATATCAACATATCATCAGCAAACAAGTTAACTTTGTATTCTTGCGCTCCCACTTTAACGCCCTGCAACTGACTAGACAGGCGTATCTTGCAAGCCAGTGGTTCCAACACTAGAACAAACAACATGGGTGATAAGGGACATCCCTGCCTCGTGCCCCATTCTAGTCTGAACGTCTCGGTTAAGCTCCCATTAATTAGTATCTGCGCTGTTGGAGCTCTGTACAATGCCTGCACTCCCATCAAAAATTCCCCAAAGATGCCAAATTAGGGCAACACCAAGAACAAGTAATCCCACAATACCTTGTCGAACGCTTTTTCGGCATCCAGACTAGTGAGGATGGCATCCCTTGTTCTCCCTTTGGTTTCCTGCATAGCTTTTAAAACCCGCAATATGTTGGTAGAAGCATATCTGCCTGGGACAAACCCAGTTTGATCCCCATGTACCTTACCCAATCGTGCCGCCATGACGCTTGCAAAAATCTTCACGTCCTGATTGAGAAGGGAGATAGGCCTATACGAGCCCATCTGCTCTTCATTTCTCCTGGGCTTCGGTAATACCACTATAGTCGCATGCGTCAAATGCCCAGTTTGTTGTGGGAGAAGGCAGGTGAAAAGGGATTAAGAAAGTCATGAGGAAAGGGGGCGCAGAGAACAGGGGAACCCCAGTGGGCCAGATTTCATAATCAAAACTCCAGCATTCAGAAAGCCGCGCTTCCGGAGGCCGAGAGATTAGCAGGGTTAAGGAAGAAGGGGAGGAACTACCATTCCCAGAATCCCTCTCTTACATACCCAGCTATGCAGGAGCTAGGGGAGGAGATAGAAGATTGGGAAATAGTAATAGTTAGTAACATAGTAGATGAAGGCAGAAAAAGACCTGCACGGTCCATCCAGTCTGCCCAACAAGATAAACTCATATGTGTATACCTGACCTTGATTTGTACCTGTCTTTTTCAGGGCACAGACCGTATAAGTCTGCCCAGCACTATTCCCCGCCTCCCAACCACCAACTCCTCTTCCCCCCACCTGCTCCACCTGCTTCAGCGTTCTATAGTGTCAAGAACGCTGAAGACGCTTTTTTGGGTTATGTCCTGCTTCTTAATAATCAGCTCTCTTAATGAAGCCCCTCTTGATCTCTCCATTCATGCTGCCCAGAGCATGCTGATCGACCACCCATCAGTGTCCAGACACATGAGGCAACTTCGCAAGAAACGCCTGTAAATCCTCCTTCTTGGTCAGCGTGACAGTTCAATTATCATGGGTAATGCGAACTCGTGCAGGATATTGGAAGGTGAACCACTCCCTTCGTATACAACTGGGAGCAGTAGGGTGCCAGCAGCTTTCTTTGTTCCGCCACACGAGCGGAGAAGACTTGGAAAAGCAAGAGTCTCACTCCTTTATACTCCGAGCGTTGCTTCCTGAAAAGCTCCAGCAGCTTAGCTTTAACTGCATAATTTAAAAATCTCACTATTACTGGCCTCGGCTTCGCAGCTCCTTCTCTCTTGGCGCCCAGCCGATGTGCCCGCTCCACCTGCACCAAACCCATTTCGGCGTGAAAGCCCAGCGCTTGCGGCAGCCATTTTTCAACAAATTCCGCGAGGGCAGAATCAGACACATCTTCCGGCACTCCAATTATGCATAGATTTTTCCTTCTTCCTCTGTTTTCCTGATCATCTATTTTTTCAGTCAAATTGCGTACTTGTATGTCCAACTCATTAATCTTGCCCGACATCGCCTCAGCCCTGTCCTCTTGGGCGGAGACCCGTTCCTCGACATGTTGGAGCCTCGCTGCTTACCCAGCCACAGAGTCTTTAAGTTCCTCCATACTGGTTTGTACCTTTGCCAATTTTTCATCAAGGAGTTGCGACAAATTCTTTATAGACACCGGTACTGTGTCCTCAGAGCGTGTGCGCTGCTGCTCTGGTGTAGAGGCGCTTGCCACCATTTTGTTCGGGATGAGTGCCATCTTCCCTCGACCAACCCGACTTGTTTTTATCAGCATAACACCGCTTAACAGTGCCCACTTCTTGACCAATTTAGGCCGGTCACCGTTACACACATTCTACCTGCCTTTTCAGCATGAGCAGGCTTAAATTCGTTGTGTTAGCAGGTTTAATCAGCGGGGTAAGCGGGGAGCTGTGCCAGAGACGTCCTCTCAGGTCAATGCCATCACGTGACCCCCCTAGCTTAAGATAACAAATTAGGTGGTGCATACCAGGCATTTTAGAAAAGGACCAGATGTGCTTCCCAAGACTGAGATCTGGGTCCACTATCTGCCAGATTCTAAATAGCGCGCCTAGAGTGCTAAGCTGAAATTTAAGCTTATTTCATAACAATGCATGTAACTTAATTGACTTAACAAGCTAATCAGCGTCGATAACAGCACTTAAAGCAATAATAAACACAAATTAGAAATAATTAGAATTTAGGCACACAATTCGCTAAGCATATTCTGTAATGAACTGCGGCTAAATTCTTATATACGTGGTTTAAAAGGGCTGTGGTTATGGGTAAGGAAATGGATGAGGAAATGGGCATCCCAAAATTTACGCACATAGTTATAGAATATGGCAGTGCACGTAAATTTATGTGCATGGATTTACGCCACATTTTTGTTGGTGTAAATGGAGGCATGTAGTTTTAGACGATGGGATATCAACTAAACGTATTCTATATACCGGGCCTAAATCTAAGCACTGCTTAAAGAATACGCTTGGGCAGAAATGTTTAGCATGCAGATTTTTTAGGTGCTTTATATAGAATCCGGTCCTATGTGTATACTTTTATATGTCTATAGTGTAGAAAATTCTATAAAAACCTATTTCCACAGGTAATACAGAGTTCTAATATAAAAAATGGATTTTAAAATTGCCATCTGTATTGCTACGGTGTGTATACACAGGGAGCATATCTACTTATTTAAAACAGGCCTATCATATTGTAGCTTCATTGACTGAGCCTTCTAAGAATTTATGAGTATTTACTTTTGTTTGGTTTTTATCTATCCTCTATTACTTCTGAATAAATAAAACATACCACATACTTCTACTTGCCTCTCTTAGTACACATCATGTTTTTATGTCTTTTGTGATGCTGTTTACTGATGTATAAATTAACCAGTTGACTCATAAAAATTTGCAGTATAACAAATCCCAAACCATGAGGAATAAAAATAACCATAAAAAATATAAGGAGAGGAAGATAGGAAAAGAAATGTAATAGAAATGGGCCACAAAAACAACCAGAACTCCAGAGCACAGTTCAGAGACTCTCCAAAACCTTGCCTCCAGACTGGAATCTTTCCAATGGATAGAAAATTGTGGCAAAAGCATAGGGACCAGATTCAGTAAATGGGGCCCACATTTGGGTGCCAGATAAAATTGGTGCCCAGGACTATTCTATGAAGGGAACACCGGGTTGAGTGCTCTTTATAGAACAGCACATAGTGCCGATTCCTGTGCCCCAAATTTGGGTGCCAGGACTTATGCCTGCTGAAACCAAGAAATTAGGGCACACATCTGCAGAATTGTACAATACTGCATTTAAATTTCCAGAATGCCCCTGACCCATTCATGGTCGTGACCCCTTTTGGGATTTAGGCACACAGTTTTACAGAATACCATGTAGCAAGATGAATACAAAAATCTAAATTGGTGCCAATTCTGGAATACATTGCCACGCAACCTGAGAACGATCTACGAACTAACCAACTTCTGCAAACTACTGAAGACTTATCTTTTTGATAAAATTTACTCGAAGGATCAAAACACATGAAGTCCACACTCATTGCTCAGGAATGCATCAATACATTCACTTCTGAATTCTTATCCCCCGTAATTTTACCACACTCATACCTTCATTCACAGAAAAAATGCATACCGAATATTCTCTTGCTAATGTTTGTTGCCCTATCAGTTTCCCGTTGTCTCTCTCCACTGTTCCACTGTTCCTTTCCATTGTTCTTACTCCCTTAACGATATTTTGACTTTGTCTTGCATAACTCCTCACAATGTAACTAATAACCGAGTTGTAACAAATCGTATTCCATCATTTACAATGTATTGTAAGCCACACTGAACCCGCAAATAGGTGGGAAAATGTGGGATACAAATGCAATAAATAAATATATTGGATTTTTAATTCTCTCAGGTGCGTCGTGAAAGGGCTTCAGTTCTCCTCTCCTTCTTAGGGTCGCTGCCGCTAGATCCTGGTATATTTCGATAGCATATGAGTCCCATTTGAAGTCTGGGGTCTGTCACACCATTTTCAACACTTGCTCTTTAAGTTTATAGCTCAAAAAACACGCTATAATATCTTTTGGCTTATTGTTGCGTATTGGCCCCAGCGCTCGGTGTGCTCTCTCCAGTGATATTGTCCCAGGATCTACTGTCTCACCATTCAATGCTAGGAGCTCACATATGATTTTTTGAACTGTCTGCTCACTGTCCTGGTAGGTGGGTACCTCAGGCAAACCTCTGAATCTTAGATTGCTTCGTCTGCCCCTATTCTCCAGGTCTTCTGTTTTATCAAGCAGTTGTTGTTGCTCGCTTCGCAGGTCAGTGATCTGATGGTCTAACGTACCCAAGGCTTCACTATGAGCTTCTATTTGTACCTCTGTGTTTTCCATGCGCGCGCCCAGCTCTCTAATTTTGCCCCGCAGTTCTGCTCCCATCGTCGCCACCTCTGCTCGCAGCGCTTTAAGATCTGCGCTTATGCCTTGGAGCCAGACCTGCAGGTTAGGCTGATCTTACTCTACAGAATCTGCCCCGTCCGCCGTTCCAGCGAGGTTTCATGAGGCTTGGCGTGCTTCACAGTCGCTGGCTCCTTTGGGTTTTTTCCGCCGCCATTTTGTTTTCCCGCATCGTTGCGGCTCTTGCAAAAGCAAACCACGAGAGATCTGCTGTAGATCGGGATAAGCTCATACGCTGTGGTTGCGCTATTCCCCAGGTTAGTGTTTATCGTAAATTTAACTCTCCAGACAGGTTTTACACCTTATTTAATGTCGTTTTCGTCACGGGGCCACCAGAGCTATCCTCTCAGGCATCCATGCCGCTCGGTGACGTCACTTCCTCCCCCCAATGCTATCAGAATAATTGACCTCTTTCACACAGACAGACCCTCACCAAGCATGGGATAAGTAAGCTAACTAAAGATAGAAATATGTAGAAAAAAGTTAAACTATAGCCCCAAGAAGCTGGAATCTGCATACAGTATAACATCAGAGAACTAGAAACAGTAATGCATTTCCTTCTCTATGGTGCAAAACAGCAGATGTAAACTTAAAAATGAACATATTCCACTCATGAAATTACAAATTAATACATACCAATAAAACTAAAAGGGAAAATAAGATGATACCTTTTTAATGGACTAATTTATTATATTTTTTTGATTAGCTTTCAGAGGCCAAAACCAGATCAGGATAGTTTACTTACCTGAGGAATTAAGATTTTGGCCTCTGAAAGTTAGTCAAAAATATATATTTAGTCCAATAAAAGTATTACTTTATTTTCTGCTTTTTGCTTTATTTTTATTAATTAATTTTAATATAAACTAACATTCTGCATTATTTCACCCTAAATTTTAAAATAAAATTATTTTTTCGACCTTTGTTGTCTGGTCATTTAATATTTCTAATTGTAGGTCGCAGTCTCTGGCCACTGTTTTCCCATCTTCTCATAACTCATTCCAGGGTTTCCTAATTGTCATTTTCTCTCTCTTTGTGTTTTCTGCATCTCTTCCACTACATCCATCTCTGACATTAATATTTTCCATTCAGCTTTCTTCTGTTTTGCTGTGCCTCTGTCCACTCAGATTTAATTCAGTCTTCAACCCACACCTTTTTTTTTAACCTGTATCTACCTACTGCTTTTCATCTATTTCCCTCACTCAGGCCCTCCCCTTTTGCTTCTCTAATTCCCCAATCTGTCACCAGCTCTTACCTCTCCCCTCCAGCCATAGAACATCTCTTGTCTGTGGGTCTCTCTTTTTCCTGCCATCCATACAGCATCTCCACTCTTGTTTTCCCTCTCTCCAGTCCTGTGGCATCTTCTCTCTCTCCTCCTGTCATGTGTCATCTCCTTCCACCTCAGCTATGCAGCCTCTTCTCTCCCATCCCTCCAACCAGTAACTCCTCTCCTCCCTAGCCATGAAGCATCTCCTCTCTCCTCCTTCATCCAAAATCTTCTGTTTCTGTTTATCTCCCTTCTCTCTCTGCTCCTTGTCCCTGCCCCAACCCCAACACCAGCCACAGCCATGCAGCATCTATTCTTTCTCTCCTCCCCCTCCTGGACATCTAGTATCGCCTCTGTATCTCTCTCTTTTGCCCCCAGTGAACATGAACATTGCACCTCTGTTTCTCTCATCCCCTACCATGTAACATTGCCTCTCTCTTTCTTCCTCCAACTCAAAATTGTCCCTCTGTCCCTCTCAGTGCCCATTGCTTCTTTCTTCCCTATATAACATCACTCTTCTATGTCTCATCCTCCAGCATCCACTATTGCCCCATCATTTTCTCCGCCCATCCATCCAGCATTGCCTATCTATCCTCCTCCAATAGTCCCATCTCTCTCTTTCCCCCATCCCTCACTATGCAGCATGGACCAATCTCTCATCCCCTTACACCATGATCATCTCTTTCTCTCCCTCCCTCTTCCACCTTACCCCACGATCACTCCATCTTTTTCTCCCTCTCCCCAACTGCATGACTTACTTGTTCACACCTCCTCTGGGCTGCTGCCTGCCTAAATCTATGGCAGCAACATCAAATAGGAACTGCCAGGTAAGAGCAAACAAAAAAATCCATGTGCGGGGCCAGAGCCCTTTGCATGCTGCTGCCAGTCTCTCTCCTCCTCCCTTCCTGAAACAGTTACATCAAAAAGAGGGAGGATGAGGAGGAAGGAGACACAGGTGCACCCAGGGCTCTGACCCTCCACATGGATTCATTTCATTTACGCTCACCTAGTCGGCAGACAGCGGCAGGGAATGGAAGGGAAAAGAAGCTGGTGGTTGCTACTTGCTATTGCTGCCACAGACTCGGGCAGGAGAGCAAGTGGAGCAGGGCGGTTAAACTAGCGGTTGGGGCTGGGGAGGTTTTGCCTCCCCAAGCCTCTTATAGGTGGCAACTGTTCCCTCTTCTTTCCTCCTATAAATCTCCTGAGACATTGCTAGAATATGGGGAGGGGGGCATAGGCGCCCGGTATAAGAGGCTTGGACAGGCTAAGCCTCCCCTGCTGTGCTCTGAGAGATTTAAATTGTTGATTTACCTCCATCCTCACAGCAGGAGCTGCAGTGAAAGCCCTCTAGCCTTGTGTAACCAATTGTAGAAATTGATTTATGGTTTGTTTACCTTACTGCTGGGAGAGCAGGGGAGGGGGGGGGGTTTGGCTGGGTTGCCAGGGAGATATTTAACGAGGATGACTTCCTGACCTGCACCGAGAACAGACAGCAGCAGAATCGGACAACCAGACAACAAAGGTAGAAAAGATCATTTTATTTTCATTATAGTGTTTGGAATATGTCCACTTTGAGAATCAGGTGCTCAACATTAAAAGTTTATATTTATTTACTTATTTATGGCATTTTATCCCACATTAAACATGAATTAGGGTGTTTTGTGGCTCTACATGAGAATTGTGATGATATGATCCCTTGTTTCATATTGTTGACGGTCTGCATTTTCCATATGGGTAGTATATTGGTGTATTAGGTTCTACCCAGTGTAATATTTATGGTACAGTAAGGTTCTGAGTGTGTTTTTGCACAAAGTTGTGCATAGTGTTTTGCAGTTGAGCGATTGTGCTTAGAATATGCTTTGAGCAACCACTTTATTCTTTGACATATGATACATATCTAATATCTAAATTTAATAAACGGTATTAATTGTGACTTTTATTTTTATTTATTTTTTCTGTGTGTTATCAGACAATTATGGATTTAAGCTCCACCCCTGGCCCCACCCCTAACCCGGTCCCCTTTAGTCTCCCCAAACAGTTGGGCCACCGACCGCCTATGGATGGGGGAACAGATGGGGGAGATACTTTACCTTTCTTATGTCTTTCTTTCCTGCAGCAGCAAATAAACACAACCAGTGAAACAAGCAGGATTAGAAGGATGGGGAGAAAGATCATCCAACAGGAGTCATGCTGGAAAAATATGTCTGAAAGAAATGAAACCAGGTGACATGAATTTTAAATAGAAAAATCACAATCAATATTTGAGAATTCCTAATCTGTCTATTGAAATATACCAGAGGAACCAAATAAAGAAATGTTCACCTAGGAGAAAGGGAAGAGATGGTAACAACCTTCTCTGGATCTGATTCTAGGAGGTGCTTGAAGTTTCATGATTTAAATTAGGTCTCAATTATATGAGCACTTTGCTGAAGCTTATTTTTGTGACTGTGACTGACCTGCTATAGAAATCGATGATTCTCTCTCTTGGTTCATTACAGTGTTTCTAATATGACAAGTAATCTTGTCATACTGATTTGTTCTCATAAGTAGAAAAGTTTTGATGTTGAACAGACCATTCTTTTTTTATTAATTTATTTATAACTTTTAAATTACATACCAAAGCAAAGCTTTGTCAAGAAATAGCACAAATAATATCAATAGAAATGATCATAATATGGGATAAATCCCTTAGGAAACTATTAATCATCATAGTCCTCAACTTGCAGGGAGACTGAAACAAAACCTTACAAGAGGATAAGGATATTTAACAAAGAAACATATAAATGAAATACAAGTATGGCGTCAAGTTTGTCACTAACAAACAAATTAAAGTCCGTTCTGTTGGGTCCTTATGGCTGGTTTGGTGACTTTGCATTTAGAAATGATCGAAGTTGCAGAGGCTCAAAGAAATGATGTCCTATTTTCATAGAAGACTATACATTTGCAAGGAAATCGAAGCTGAAACTTAGCTCCCAACTGTACTGTCTTTTGTCTCATCATCAAAAATTTTTTCCTCCGTTCCTGTGTGGTTCTCGATACATCTGGAAATATTTGGACTCTTTCCCCAAAAAATACCACTGAGGAGGTTTGTCTCAGGTATTGTCTCAAGATAGCTTCTTTATCCGTCAAAAAAACGAAAGATACCAACAGAGTAGATCTATATTCAACCTCCTCTTGTGACTGCTCAAGCAAAGCTGATACATCCATATGTTCCAAAGCTTTTTCATTGAACAGACCATTCTGCCTTTGTAATTCTGTTTCAGATGTTGATGTCAGATTCTGTCCAACTTCTTGTTTCCAGGTCACTTCAGGCTCTGGATACCATTCTGCAGATTCACACAGGATTGCAGGTGTCCCTGGCTGTTGAGGTTTCCTTTTTTTTAAATATATTTGTTATAGACAATTTCTTGGGTTAATGTTCAGGGCAAATTAAGCAGTATTGGCTACATATTATATTTTTGATTTTTATGTTTCAACATTTTTATTGATGACATAGCAAAAAGGAAAAACAGTTTCCATACAGAAACTCAAATATACAAATATATCCAGGTAAGTCACTTGCTACCATCCGTCATCAAACTTTTAATTTTTTATCCCCCCCCCCCCCCCCCCGGTCCATGTTGTAATTCAACAATTTTATTTAATACATTCCCAAAAGTACAAATGCCACAGTCTAATGGTGCTCAATGCCAACTCCTAATAAAGATATGCTCGCTACGAGCACAGTACCTCAGGACGTCCTCATTCGTTTTACCATTATATCCCCATCCCATCCTTTTCTCTTATATGCCAGTCTTTAAGCTAGCACTTAGTTCAAAGTTACCAACTCATCTGTGGTGTATGAACAATCATGGACAACAACTTATGCGTCTGAACCTTGTGTAACACAACATGTAACAACCCCTTTTGGATCCCTCCCCCCCATACTATCCTTCCCTCATCCCCCTTTCCCCTTCCCTGTCCCTCCCCCAACTCTCCAAAATCCTCAATCCCTATGCCTACCTGAACGTGGTTCCTGATAGTCCAGGTAGGCCCCCCTCCCCTAATGCCAACCATCCCCGGGATAAAAGAACATCACAGAACCAGTGGTCTTCCAGCTTACAGCAGGTTTAAAAGCATACTGCGCCCTCGTGGACTCAACCCCTGCAGGTACAAACTCCAAACCAAGAGAAAACACTTTTTCCATTTCAGGGCCCCTTTCGTCTTGCTTTTTGATTTTATAGTATACTACTTACAATATCAACACAATATGTAATACAACATTTTAATAGACAGCGTTAGGTATAAGTAAAAATGGAACATATAGATAGGTAAGAGAGTAAGAGGAGTTAGAAAATAAGGTGATATTTAAAGAAAGTTGCACATGAGGTCAGAGAGATGATTAAATGTTATCTGAACTAGGGTAGGACTGGATAAGCACATATGAACATAAAGATAAGATAAGAGTACATACCCAGTATTTCTTATTTATTTTTATTTGTTACATTTGTACCCCACATTTTCCCACCTATTTGCAGGCTCAATGTGGCTTACATAGTACCATAATGGCATTTGCCAATTCGGTTGATAACAAATACAGGTGATATTGTGGTCGAAACATCGGTACATGCAAGGGAGGTGAAATTTCTTGATGAAATCAAGGACGGCTTCATGGAACAGCTGTTTCAGGAGCCGACAAGAGAAGGAAAAATACTAGACTTAATCCATTAGTGGAGCTCATGATCTGGTGCAGGGGATAACGGTGTGAGGGCCACTTGATAACAGTGATCATAATATGATCAGTTTTGATATTGGCTACGGAGTAAAAGAACTCAGGAAATCAAGTACACTAGCGTTTAACTTTAGAAAAGCAGATTACAATAAAATGAGAAGAACGGTGAAAAAAAGACTGAAGGGAGCAGCTGAAAGGGTAAAGAATCAGGCATGGATGCTGTTCAAAAACACCATTATAGAAGTACAGGACAAATATATTCCGCGTATTAGAAAAAGAGGAAAAAGACCAAACCTCAGCCAGTGTGGCTAAACAGTAAGGTGAAGGAAGCTATTAGAGCCAAAAAACAATCCTTCAGAAAATGGAGAAGGGAACCGACTGAAGACAATAAGATAAAACATAAGGAATGTCAAGCCAAATGCAAAAAGGAGATAAGGCGGGCCAAGAAGGACTTTGAAAAAAGTTAGCGTTAGAAGCAAAAACACATAGCAAAAAATTTTTTAGGTATATTAAAAGCAGGAAGCCGGCTAAAGAATCGGTTGGGCCGACAGTCGCACAACAGCGCATGGTTCGGGATAAGTTATCTTGCAAGGATACCTCACAAACAGGGAAGATAGGGTTTCTGGATAGAGAGGTTACACAAGAGATTGTGGTAGGCCAGGAGCCCTTAAATACAACTAAAGATCAGACAAAAGATGGCAAATCAATAGTGTCAAGTACTAAGCATCATGCAAATAGGAACAACAAACATACTCTGAAATGTCTATATGCAAATGCTAGGAGTCTAAGAAATAAGATGGGAGAGTTGGAATATATTGCACTAAATGAAAAATTGGACATAATAGGCATTACTGAGACCTGGTGGAAGGAGGATAACCAGTGGGACACTGTCGTACCGGGGTACAAAGTATATCGTAGTGATAGGCTGGACCAGACTGGTGGAGGGGTAGCATTGTATATTAACGAGAGCCTTGACTCAGATAGATTACAAATTCAGCAGGACACAAATCACACCTTTGAATCATTGTGGGTTGAAATTCCATGTATAAAAGGGAAAAAAAACGTTGATAGGAATGTACTACCGTCCGCCTCGCCAGGATGAGCAGGTAGACACAGAAATGATAAAAGAAATCAGAGACGCAAACAAAATGAGCAATGCGATAATAATGGGAGACTTCAATTACTCATAGACTGGGTAAATGTAACATTGGGACACACTAGAGAGGTACAATTCCTTGATGAAATCAAGGACAGCTTTATGGAGCAGCTGGTGCAGGAGCAGACGAGAGAAGGAAAAATTCTAGACTTGGTCCTTAGTGGAGCGCATGATCTAGTGAGGGACGTTATGGTACTGGGGCCGCTTGATAACAGTGATCATGATCAGTTTTAATATCAACCTTGAAGTAACTATACATAGGAAGTCAAATACATTAGTGTTTAACTTTAAAAATGGAGACTATGATAGAATGAGAAGAAAGGTAAAAAAAAAACTTAGAGGGGCACCTGAGAGGGTAAAAACTGTACAACAGGCGTGGATGCTGTTCAAAAGTGCCATCCTAGAGGCCCAAGCCAAACATATTCCGCAAATTACAAAAGAAAGACAGACGTCCAAAAGATAGCCGGCGTGGTTGAAAAGTGAGGTGAAGGAAGCTATTAGGGCTAAAAGAAACACCTTCAGAAAATGGAAGAAAGAACCGTGTGAAAATAACAAGAAGCAACATAAGGAGTGTCAAAGCAAATGCAAGGCGCAGATAAAGAAGGCCAAGAGGGATTACGAAAAATAGATAGCTTTAGAGGCAAAAAAACATAGTAAAAACTTTTTCCGGTATGTTAAAAGCAGGAAGCCAGCAAGAGAATCGGTTGGGCCGCTGGACAACCGAGGTGTAAAAGGTGCGATCAAGGATGACAAAGACGTAGCGGAGAGATTGTATGAATTCTTTGCTTCAGTCTTCACTGAGGAAGATTTGGGTGGGATACCGGTGTCGGAAATGGTCTTTCAAGCGGACGAGTCAGAGAAACTTACTGAATTCACTGTAAACCTGGAGGACGTAATGGGGCAATTCAGCAAACTGAAGAGTAGCAAATCTTCTGGACCGGATAGTATACATCCTAGAGTACTGGTAGAACTGAAAAATGAGCTTGCGGAGCTACTTTTAGTGATATGCAATTTATCCTTAAAATCGGGCGTGGTACCGGAAGATTGGAGGGTGGCCAATGTAACGCCGATTTTTTTAAAAGGTTCCGGGGGAGATCCGGAAAATTATAGACCGGTGAGTCTGACGTCGGTGCTGGGGAAAATGGTAGAGGCTATTATTAAAAACAAAATTACAGAGTACATCCAAGGACATGGATTACTGAGATCAAGTCAGCACGGCTTTAGCGTGGGGAAATCTTGCCTGACCAATTAACTTCAATTCTTTGAAGGAGTAAACAAACATGTGGACAAAGGGGAGCCAGTTGATATTGTGTATCTGGATTTTCAAAAGGCGTTTGATAAGGTACCTCATGAAAGGCTACAGAGGAAATTGGAGGGTCATGGGATAGGAGGAAATGTCCTATTGTGGATTAAAAACTGGTTGAAGGATAGGAAACAGAGAGTGGGGTTAAATGTGCAGTATTCACAATGGAGAAGGGTAGTTAGTGGGGTTCCTCAGGGGTCAGTGCTAGGACCGCTGCTTTTTAATATATTTATAAATGATTTAGAGATGGGAATAACCAGCGAGGTAATTAAATTTGCTGATGACACAAAGTTATTCAAAGTCATTAACTCACGAGAGGATTGTGAAAAATTACAGAAGGACCTTACGAGACTGGGAGACCTGGCAGCTAAATGAGCTTTAATGTGAACAAGTGCAAGGTGATGCATGTGGGAAAAAAGAATCCAAATTATAGCTACGTCATGCAAGGTTCCACGTTAGGAGTTACAGACCAAGAAGGGGATCTGGGTGTCGTTGTTGATGATACACTGAAACCTTCTGCTCAGTGTGCTGCTGCGGCTAGGAAAGTGAATAGAATGTTGGGTATTATTAGGAAAGGTATGGAGAACAGGTGTGAGGATGTTATAATGCCGTTGTATCGCTCCATAGTGCGACCACACCTTGAGTATTGTGTTCAATTCTGGCCGCTGCATCTCAAGAAAGATATAGTAAAACTGGCAAAGGTGCAGCGAAGGACGACAAAAATGATAGCGGGGATGGGACAACTTCCCTATGAAGAAAGACTAAGGAGGCTAGGGCTTTTCAGCTTGGAGAAGAGACGGCTGAGGGGAAACATGATAGAGGTATATAAAATAATGAGTGGAGTGGAACAGGTGGATGTGAAGCGTCTGTTCACGCTTTCCAAAAATACTAGGACTAGGGGGCATGCGAAGAAACTAAATGTAGTACATTTAAAACAAATAGGAGAAAACTTTTCTTCACCCAACGCATAATTAAACTCTGGAATTCATTGTCAGAGAACGTGGTGAAGGCGGTTAGCTTGGCAGAGTTTAAAAAGGGGTTGGACGGTTTCCTAAAGGACAAGTCCATAGACCGCTACTAAATGGACTTGGGAAAATCCACAATTTCGGGAATAACATGTATATAATGTTTATACGTTTAGGTAGCTTGCCAGATGCCCTTGCCCTGGACTGGCTGCTGTCAGGGACAGGATGCGGGGCTTGATGGACCTTATTCTTTTCCCAGTATGGCATTACTTATGTACTTATGTACTTCTGTACTTATGAATCATAGTTACATGATGCTAGGGTCCACCTTGGGAGTTAGCACCCAAGAAAAATATCTAGGTGTCGTTGTAGATAATACACTGAAATCTTCTGCTCAGTGTGTGGTGGCAGAGGCCAACTCCCCCCCCCCCCCCCCCCCAGGATGCTAAGAATTATTAGGAAAGGGATAGTAAATAAGACCAAAAATACTATCATGCCTCTGTATCGCTCCATGGCGACCTCACCTTGAGTATTGTGTTCAATTCTGATTGCAGTACCTCAAAAAAGATATAGTGGAATTAGAAAAGGTTCAAAGAAGAGCGACCAAAATGATTCAGGGGATGGAACTCCTCTCATATAAGGAAAGGCTAAGGAGGTTAGGGCTCTTCAACTTGGCAAAGAGATGGATGAGGGGAGATATGATTGAGAGTTACAAAATCCAGAGTGGTGTAGAATGAGTAGAAGTGAATCGATTTTTTACTCATTTCAAAATTACAAAGACTAGGGACACTCAATGAAGTTGCATGGAAATATTTTTAAAACAAATACGAGGAAATATTTTTCCCCCCCTCAATGAAAAAGTTAAGCTCTGGAACTTTTTGCCGGAGGATGTATAGTAACAGCGGTTAGCGTATCTGGGTTTAAAAAAGATTTGGACAAGTTCCTGGAGGAAAAGTCCATAGTCTTCTATTGAGACAGACATGGGGAAGCTACTAGTTGCATGGAATGTTGCATGGGGATTCGTAGCATGGAATGTTGCCACTATTTGGATTTCTGCCAGGTACTTGTGACCTGGCTTGGCCACTGTTGGAAACAGGATACTGGGCTAAATGGACCATTGGTCTCACCCAGTATGACTATATTTATGTTCTAACTACAGATGTGAGCTGCTTACCTTCTATCGGGTGTATCTTTCTATTGAATATGATGTTAGGGCCAAAGTGGTTTTGAATGGACAATGAGGTGGAGGAGTGGAGCTGTATTTGAAAACCTATATCAGAGCGGCTGAAATGAGGGAAACCTGTGGAAAGGAAGAAGCTATATGGAATGTCATGGAAAGAGAAGATGGAATCTGTAGCCACATGGGTGTTATCTACAGACCTCTGGCACCAATGGAGAAGCTGGACAAGGATCTGATAGAAGATATTCAAAAGCTTGGTATGAAAGGGGAGGTGCTAGTGTTAGGAGATTTCAACTTGCCCGATGTACAATGGAACATCCTGTCGTCAGAATCGGAAAGAAGTAGAGAGATTATGGATGCCTGTCAAAGTGCCTTGCTCAGACAAATGGTGACGGAACCCACAAGAGAAGGGTTGTTGCTGGATCTAGTGCTCACAAATGAAAGAAGGGTTTCCAGTGCCCATGTGGGTGCCCACCCATTTAATAGCTAGTTTATAAAAGGAGCTTAGTAAACTAAAGGAGGAATTAGATACACTTAAAGCAGCTTCAAAGACTCCACAAAATCATACTGCTCAGAATCAAACCAAATTCACACCACTGCCTCAAAGGATAAAACCACCTAAAAATAGATGGTTCACAGTAGGCTCAGGCAGAGTTCGTTATGTGACACACAAGTATCCGCCCTCACAAGTGATGCCCCTACAGAATTCTTTTGCACCATTACAGCACTGTGATATGCCTGAAAATAGAACGGATGCAGAAGAAAAAGGAATGAAGGTGGAACAAAAAGATAGGAAGGTACCCAAAGGGTTAAGACACCCCCAAATCACTAAAACACATACCAGGAAATGTAGATGGAATGCAATGACCGCAAATGCTCACAGTCTAAGCAATAAAGTTCATGACCTTCAAGCCCTGATGGTGGAGGCAGACTTAGACATTGTTGCAATCACGGAGACGTGGCTAAATGGTTCCTATGAATGGGATGCAAACATACCAGGCTATAATCTATTTAGGAAGGATAGAGAGGGTCGTAAAGGTGGAGGAGTAGCTCTGTATGTGAGAAATGATATCACGGTGACTGAAATGACAGGGACCTGGGGAAAAGAAGAAGCGATATGGATCACCTTAAAAAGAGATGATAGAACCTCAGTCCATGTGGGTGTTGTCTACAGACCCCCGACACAACTGGAAGAACTAGATAGGGATCTGATCGCAGATATTCAAAAGTTAGGAAAGAAGAGGGAGGTGCTGTTGCTGGGAGATTTCAATCTGCCGGATGTAGATTGGAAGGTTCCGTCGGCGAAATCGGAGAGAAGTAGACAGATCGTGGATGCTTTCCAAAGTGTTTTGCTCAGACAAATGGTGACAGAACCCACAAGGGAGGGAGCGACACTGGATCTGGTGCTCACAAATGGGGATAGCGTGTCAAATGTCCGAGTGGGTGCCCACCTGGGCGGCAGTGACCATCAAATGGTTTGGTTTGATATGACTGCTGTAGTGGAGGGCAGCCACTCAAAACTCAAAGTCCTGGATTTCAAGCGTGCTGACTTTACTAAAATGGGGGAATACCTGAGGAAGGAGCTGATGGGCTGGGAGGAAGTACAAGAAGTGGAAGGACAGTGGTCCAGGCTGAAAGAAGCTATAAATAGGGCTACAAACCTTTATGTAAGGAAAGTAAATAAAAGCAAGAGAAAAAGGAAACTGATATGGTTCTCCAAGCAAGTGGCTGAGAAAATAAAGGCTAAAGAGTTGGCGTTCCAGAAATACACAAAAACTCAAGAACAGGAACACGGGAAGGAATACCGGAGGAAACTGAAAGAAGCCAAGAGAGAGATACGTCTGGCAAAAGCGGAAGAACAAATGGCTAGAAATGTAAGGAGGGGTGACAAAAGTTTCTTCAGGTATATTAGTGAAAGGAGAATGACTAAAAAGGGAATTGTGAGACTAAAAGATACTGCGAAGATAGTGATGAAGGAAAAGCAAATTTGCTAAATAGATACTTTTGTTCTGTTTTCACACAAGAAAATCCTGGAGCAGGACCGCGATGGACTGGAAAAAGTACAAATGATAGTGGAGTGGATACAGCATCATTTACAGAAGAGAGTGTGTATGAACAACTTGTAAAGCTAAAGGTGGACAAAGCCATGGGACCGGACGGGATCCACCCCAGGATATTAAGGGAGCTCAGAGAGGTCCTGGCGGGTCCTCTTAAAGATTTGTTTAATAAATCCTTGGAGACAGGAGATGTTCCGAGGGATTGGAGAACGGTGGAGGTGGTCCCTCTTCATAAAAGTGGTGATAGGGAAGTAGCTGGAAACTACAGGCCGGTAAGCCTCACTTCGGTTATTGGAAAAGTAATGGAAGCGATGCTGAAGGAAAGGATAGTGAATTTCCTGGAAGCCAATAAGTTGCAAGATCCGAGACAACATGGTTTTACCAAAGGGAAATCGTGCCAAACGAATCTCATTGAGTTTTTTGATTGGGTGACAGGAGAATTGAATCAGGGACGAGCTATGGACGTAATCTACTTAGATTTCAGCAAAGCTTTTGACACGGTTCCCCACAGGAGGCTTTTAAATAAACTGGATGGGCTGAAGATAGGACCTAAAGTGGTGAACTGGATTAGGAACTGGTTGACGGACAGACGCCAGAGGGTGGTGGTGAATGGAGTTAGCTCGGAGGAGGGAAAGGTGAGTAGTGGAGTGCCTCAAGGACCGGTGCTGGGGCCGATTCTGTTCAATATATTTGTGAGTGACCTTGCCGAAGGGTTAGAAGGTAAAGTTTGCCTATTTGCGGATGATACTAAGATCTGTAACAGAGTGGACACCCCGGAGGGAGTGGAAAACATGAAAAAGGATTTGAAGAAGCTAGAACAATGGTCTAAGGTCTGGCAATTAAAATTCAATGCGAAGAAATGCAAAGTGATGCACTTAGGGAATAGAAATCCACGGGAGACTTATGTGTTAGGTGGCGAGAGTCTGATAGGTTCAGACGGGGAGAGGGACCTTGGGGTGATATTATCTGAGGATTTGAAGGTGACGAAACAGTGTGACAAGGCGGTGGCTGTATCTAGAAGGTTGTTGGGCTGTATAGAGAGAGGTGTGACCAGCAGAAGAAAGGGGGTGTTGATGCCTCTGTATAAGTCGTTGGTGAGGCCCCATCTAGAGTATTGTGTTCAGTTTTGGAGGCCATATCTTGCTAAGGATGTAAAAAGAATCGAAGCGGTGCAAAGAAAAGCTACGAGAATGGTATGGGATTTGCGTAACAAAACGTATGAGGAGAGACTTGCTGACCTGAACATGTATACCCTGGAGGAAAGGAGAAACAGGGGTGATATGATACAGACGTTCAAATATTTGAAAGGTATTAATCCGCAAACGAACCTTTTCCGGAGATACGAAGGCGGTAGAACGAGAGGACATGAAATGAGATTGAAGGGGGGCAGACTCAAGAAAAATGTCAGGAAGTATTTCTTCACGGAGAGAGTGGTGGATGCTTGGAATGCCCTCCGGCGGGAGGTGGTGGAGAGGAAAACGGTAACGGAATTCAAACATGCGTGGGATAAACATAAAGGAATCCTGTTCAGAAGGAAAGGATCCTCAGGAGCTTAACCGAGATTGGATAGCAGAGCCGGTAGTGGGAGGCGGGGCTGGAGGTTGGGAGGCGGGGATAGTGCGGGGCAGACTTATACGGTCTGTGCCAGAGCCAGTGGTGGGAGGCGGGACTGGAGGTTGGGAGGCAGGGATAGTGCTGGCCAGACTTATACGGTCTATGCCAGAGCCGGTGGTTGGGAGGCGGGGCTAGTGCTGGGCAGACTTATATGGTCTGTGCCCTGAAGAGCACAGGTACAAATCAAAGTAGGGTATACACAAAAGTAGCACACATGAGTTGTCTTGTTGGGCAGACTGGATGGACCGTGCAGGTCTTTTTCTGCCGTCATCTACTATGTTACTATGTTACTATGTATATGATATGGTTTGATATAAATGCAGAAGTACAAAACTCAAAGTACTGGATTTCAGACGTACTGATTCTGGTAAAATGGAGGAATACCTTTAAGAAATTGATGGCATTGGTGGGCATGGGTGAAGTGGAAGCTGCAAACTGCTATAAATATGGCAACTGATCTTTACACAAGGAAAGTAAACAAAAAACAAGAGAAAAGGAAGCCTATATGGTTATCCAAACAAGTGGCTGAAAAAATAAGGGCAAGAAATACAGAAGAATGCAACAAAAGGATCACAGACAAGATTTTTGGATTAAACTCAAAGAAGCGAAGAGGGAAATATGGCTACCGAAAGCAGGGGCATAAGAAAAATGGCTAAAGATGTCAATAGAGGTGACAAGACCTTTTTCAGATATATTGGTGAAAAGAGAAAAGATAGAAATGGAATTAATAGACTGAAATATGCTGAGAATGGCTATATGGAGAGTGATGAGGATAAAGTGAAAATGATAAACAAATACTTCTCATCGGTTTTCATGGAAGAAAATCCTGCAGAAGGATCGCAGTTGTCTGGTGAGGAATTATCTGGGAATGGAGAGGATTATTATTATTATTATTTATTGCATTTGTATCCCACATTATCCCACCTATTTGCAGGCTCAATGTGGCTTACATAGTTTTGTTATGACATTGTTATTACAGAATATTAGATACAGTTAGTAGTGTGTAGAGATTAAGTAGGGAAGAAAGAGGAAGTGATTAGGCGAGTGATAGTAGAAGTGGATTTTCCTAACTGGTTGGGTTGGGAAAGTGAATTAGTGAGGCTGTTGGCTCTCGTTGTAGGCCTTGTTGAAGAAGTATGTCTTCAGAGATTTGCGAAAGTTATTTGTTTCGACAATTGATTTCAGGTCTGTGGGTAGAGCATTCCATATCTGCGTGCTCGTGTAGGAGAAGGTAGTGGCATGCATCAGCTTGTATTTTAGTCCTTTACAGCTGGGGAAGTTCAAATTGAGAAATTTGCGGGATGTTCTTGTGGCGTTTCTGGGAGGTAGGTCCACTAGGTTCAGCATGTAGATCAGGGTGTCTGCGTGAATAATTTTGTGTACAATCATATATATCTTGAACGCAATGAGTTCTTTAAGTGGGAGCCAGTGCAGTTTCTCTCTTAGGGATGTTGCACTTTCATATTTAGTTTCATATTTCCAAATATGAGTCTGGCGGCAGTATTCTGGGCTGTTTGGAGTTTTTTGATAGTCTGTTCTTTGCAGCCCGCATATAGTACGTTGCAGTAATCCAGATGGCTTATTACCATTGATTGTACCAGGGTGCGGAAGACGTATCTCGGGAAGAATGGTTTTACTCTTTTGAGTTTCCACATGGTGTGGAACATCTTTTTCGTCGTGTTCTTCACGTAGGTATCGAGAGTGAGGTTTCGATCAATAGTAACTCCGAGAATTTTCAGGTTTTGTGAGACTGAAAGAGAGCAGTATGGTGTGATTATGGTGGAGAAATTTCTTGTGTTATGTTGTGAGGTGAGTACAAGACATTGTGTTTTTTCTGCGTTAAGTTTTAGTTGGAATGCATCCGCCCAGGTGTGCATGATTTGGAGGCTTTGGTTGATCTCGTTGGTGATTTCATTTAGATCATGTTTGAACGAGATGTAGATAGTGACATCGTCTGCATATATGTAAGGATTGAGGTTTTGATTGGCTAGAAGTTTGGCTAACGGTATCATCATTAGGTTTAATAAGGTTGGTGAGAGGGAGGATCCTTGGGGTACTCCACATTCGGGTGTCCTTGGGAGTGATCTGTCCGCATTCGTTGTTACTTGGTATGATATTGTGGTCAGGAATCCTTTGAACCATTTGAGAACTGTGCCTCCTACTCCGAAGTATTCTAGTATATGTAATATTATTTCATGATTAACCATGTCGAAGGCACTGGACATGTCGAATTGTAGGACGAGTATGTTACCAGTTGCGATTGCTTGTTTGAATGAATTCATTGCGGCTACTAGAACAGTTTCTGTGCTGTGGTTTGTCCGAAATCCTGATTGAGGTTCGTGCAGGATTGAGTGTTTATTTAGGTATTCAGTGAGTTGTTTCGTCACTATGCCTTCCTTGAGTTTGGTTATGAGTGGGATCGATGCTACTGGGCGGTAGTTGGTTAAGTCCATTGTGTTCTTCTTAGCATCTTTCGGTAGCGGAGTTAGTAGGATGTTTCCTTTATCCGTGGGGAAGAGCCCATTTTGAAGCCTATGGTTTACGTGGTTCGTGAGGTCTGTTTTGAATTGTTTGGGTGCGGATCTTATTAGACTATTAGGGCATTCACGAAAGAAAGTGTTTATAAACAGTTTAAGAAACTGAAAGTGGACAAATTTATGGGGCCGGATAGGATACATCCCAGGATATTGAGAGAGTTCAGTGAAGTCCTGGCGGGACCTCTTAAGGATTTATTTAATAGATCTTTAGAGAGACAGGAGCAGTTCCTTGGGACTGGAGATGAGCTGATGTGGTTCCTCTTCACAAAAGAGGAGACAGGGAAAAAGTGGGAAACTACAGGTTGGTAAGCTTCAAGTCAGTGGTAGGAAAAAATAATGGAGTCACTGTTGAAGGAAAGGATACTTAACTTCCTGGAAGCCAACAGGTTATAGGATCCGAGAGCATGGCTTCACCAAAGGAAAATCCTGCCAAACAAATCTTATTGACTTCTTCGACTGGGTGGCCAAAGAATTGGATGAAGGATGCGCTCTAGATGTAATCTACTTGGATTTCAGCAAAGCCGCTGATATGGTCCCTCACAGAAGACTCATGAATAAGCTGAGAGAGCTGAACTTAGGATCCAAAGTAGTGAACTGGATTGGAAACTGGTTGACCGACAGGCAGCAGAGGGTGGTGGTAAATGGAATCTGCTCCAATGAAAAGAAGGTGAGTAGTAGAGTGTCTCAGGGGTTGGTGCTGGGGCCAATTCTGTTTAATATATTTTTGAGCAACATTACTGAAGGATTTGAAGAAAAAGTTTGACTTTTTGTGGATAACACGAAGATAGCCAATAGAATGGATAAAGTAGAAACCATGAGAAGGGATTTCCAAACGTTAGAAGAAAGGTCAAGGGTTTGGCAGTTAAAATTTAATTTGAAAATCCAACTAATCTTTAACACACATGGTAATGCTCTGAGTGAGTAGATATCTATTCACACACTCTAATTATATAACAAGATATCTTGTGTGAACTGTAGTTAAAATTTAATGCCAAGAAGTGCAGAGTGATGCACTTGAGGCGCAGAAATCCAAAACAGATACCAGATAGGAGGGGAGATTTTGGTAAGCTTGGCTCAGGAGAGGGACCTTGGAATGATGGTTGTGAAACAGTGCGAGAAGGCGGTGGCCATCGCCAGAAGGATGCCAGCCTACAGAGAGAGGGTGTTGATGCCCCTCTACAAATCATTCGTGAGGCCCCACTTGGATTATTTTGTTCAGTTTGGAGGCCATATCTTACTAAGGATATAAAAAGATTTGAAGTGGTTCAAAGAAAAATGATGAAAATGGTATGGAAAATGCTTTGCAAGACATACGAGGAGAGACATACTGACCTGAACATGTATACCCTGGTGAAAAGGAGACATTCAAATATTTGAAAGGTATTAATCCGCAAACAAACTTTTTCCAGAAACTGCAAAGCACTAGAACTAGAGGACATGAATTGAGGTTGAAAGGGGGCAGACTCAGGAATAACGTCCGGAAATATTTTTTAATGGAGAGGGTGGTACATACCTGGAATGCCCTCCCGTGGGAGGTGATGGAGATAAGAACTGCAATGGAATTCAAGAACGCATGGATAAACACAAAGGAATCCTATTTAGAAGGAATGGATCCAAAGAAGCTTAGCGGAGATTAGGAAGCAACACCAGTAATTGGGAAGCAAAGCTAGTACTGGGCAAATGTTTACGGGCTGTGCTCTGATCATGGCTGGACAAATTCTGTTTCAGTAGTTGGAGAACAAGGACAGTGCTGGGCACAGTTCTATGGTCTATACCCTGAAAATGGCAATGACAAATCAAGACCAGGTATACATATGCAGTATCACATACCATATAGATGGAGTTTATCTTGTTGGGCAGACTGGATGGACCATACAGGTAGTAGTAGTATTTATCTGCTGTCATTGACTATGTTACTATAGAGCACTGTGCCATGTTCCACGCACTGATTGTATGGGGTAAAATGGGGGAGCATGGGGGGAAGAGGGATGCTGGGGATGAATTGTGTCTTCAATTTGTTGCCTGATCTATTGTTTGCATGTTTATATACTCTTATAAAAATGATTTAAACAAACAAACAAAACAAAACATGGCATCTAGGCAGGGAAAGCACATGATCGATGTATATATTCTTTGATGGATTTCTTTGTATTTTGGAAGGTATTTTATATTTGTTATATATGTTAACTTGTTATCTGCTTTAATCTTTATTTATTTATTTTAATTATTAATAAGTAAACAATTTATAATACCTCTCTATCGCTCCATGGTGTGGTTACACCTTGACTATTCCATGCAATTCTGATTGCTACATGTCAAAATAGATATAGTGGGATTAGAAAATGTACAGAAAAGGGTGACCAAAATGATAAAAGAGAGGAAACAATATCCTAAGAGGAAAGACTAAAGAGGTTAGGGTCCTTTCGCTGGGCTGCTTTGCATTTAGCGTGCGCTAAATCTATTAGTAAAAGGAGCCCTGTGAATGCTCAAAGTATCTACACCCCAACTTCAGTCGCTTTCGGAAGTTCTTAACAGCCTAGTTAATTGGTCCCTGAGGCAGGCTGCCCAAGATCATTTGCCGACACCCAGCCCATGATCAGTGGCGTAGCTAGCCAGGGGAGCGGCTGCTCCCCCAAACGGAGTTCTTCTGGCACCAGCGCCTATTTTTTTTCATTGTGCAGCACTGAAAATGTGCACCGGCGGAAGTCCGCTCTCGCTCCTCCTGCACCGTCAACCTTGCTACGCTTCTGCCCATGATTGCCATTATTCTTTTAAAGAAATTATCTGTAAGTCATCATATTATCAAATACAAATCACTCAAATTCAAATTATTATTTACAAAAGTCTACATCACTGTGATATCGTTAACTGTAAGCTAGTTCCCCATTTTCTTTATTTCAAATAATGGTAGTTTTACAGTGCAAACATTTTTGAACGTTTGAAAATCGCTAGCAGGCTTATTTTTGAAAGAGAAGGACACCCATCTTTTGACACAAATTGCAAGATGGGTGTCCTTCTCACAGGGTCGCCCAAATCGGTAAAATGGAAAGCCGATTTTGGGCATCCCCAAATGCTGTCCGTTGCAGGGACGACTAAAGTTCCCCGGGGGGGGGGGGGGGTGTCGGAGGCATAGCAAAGGCGGGTCTTGCACATGCCTAACACATGGGCGTCCTCGACCCATAATGAAAAAAAAGGCGTCCCTGAAAAAAACACTTGGACAACTTTATCTGGTCCTTTTTTTTACACGACCAAGCCTCAAAAAGATGGCCGAACTGACCAGATGACCTCCCCTTACTCCCCCAGTGGTCACTAACCTCCTCCCACCCTCAAAAAAATTTTTTTAAAATATTTTTTGCCAGCCTCTATGCCAGCTTCAAATATACCCAGCTCCATGACAGCAGTATGCAGGTCCCTGGAGCAGTTTTGGTGGGTACTGCAGTGCACTTCAGGCAGACGGACCCAGGCCCATCCCCCCCTACCTGTTATACTTGTGGTGGTAAATGTGAGCCCTCCAAAACCCACCTGAAACCCACTGTACCCACATCTAGGTGCCCTCCTTCACCCTTAAGGGCTATGGTAGTGGTGTACAGTTAGGGGTAGTGGCAGAGGCGTAGCCAGGTTTTGACATCAGGGGGAGCAGACTTTTGTAAAATAGGCGCCAGTGCGAGGCTGATGGGCCGGGAGAGATGAAAGGGTTAAAATCCTCATAGGCATATATGTGTGGTCAGTGACTCAGTTGTTTGGGTAGGGTAAGGTGGAGTGAGGTGGGCCTAGAGTGGGGTTGGGGTAGGGCAGGGCTAGGTAAAATCCTTAGGGTGAAGGCAGCACCCATGTCAGCAGCAATGGGACATTGAGGGCACTTTTGAACACAGCAGTGAAGGACCCCTTCACTGTGTCTCTGGTGCATCTGCACTAGTCATTTTCCCCTAGTATCTCTATTACTGAAGGTATTTACACTGAATACACTCCAGGGAATTATGTACCAAAAACATCCACATACTGTACCACAATAATACTAATTATTAAACAGAATAGTATTTACAGTATTCTGTAAATATATGCAGGTACTTTTAAAACTTGGCTCCCAGTCAGTCCTAGCTCTCTAGTCCAGCATCTTCCTGTTGGCCACGTGAACAGTGATGTTCAGCAGCACTGTAACAAAATGTACAAACTTAGACTGTAAGCCTCCAGAGGCAGGAAAATACCTGTTGTAGCTAAATGTAAATCACCTCCAGCTACTACGATGAGAGGTATGAGCTAAATACAAATCCAAAGTCCAGTACCAGGTATATTGTGAATACAAAACCCTACAAAAGTTACTCAGGACCTATAGAGGAACTCTAGCATACCATAATAGCACTAAACTTCCAGGAATTTTTATTTTATTTATTTATTGCATTTGTATCCCACATTTTCCCACCTATTTGCAGGCTGAATGTGGCTTACAGAGTTTTATTATGACATAATCATTTCTGGGTATCAGATACAATTGGTGATGTACAAAGATTAAGTAAGGGAAAAAGAGGGGAGGTGTTAGGTAGGATAGTATAGAAGATGGTCTTTCATAACTGGGTGGTTAGTGAGGTAGTTTGTAAGGCTATGGGTTCTCTTTGTAGGCCTTGTTGAAGAGATGTGTCTTCAAAGATTTGCGAAAGTTAGTACTTTCGTCAATAGTTTTCAAGTCTGTAGGTAATGCATTCCACAATTGCGTGCTTATGTAAGAGAAGGTGGTGGCGTGTATCAGCTTGTATTTTAGTCCTTTACAGCTGGGGAAGTGCAGATTGAGAAATTTGCGGGATGATTTTATGGCGTTTCTGGGAGGTAGGTCCACGAGGTTTAGCATGTAGATTGGGGCGTCTGCGTGAATGATTTTGTGAACAATCGTGCAGATCTTGAATGCAATGCGTTCTTTGAGTGGGAGCCAGTGAAGTTTCTCTCTTAGGGGTTTTGCACTTTCATATTTAGTTTTTCCAAATATGAGTCTGGCGGCGGTATTCTGGGCAGTTTGGAGTTTTTTGATAGTCTGTTCTTTGCAGCCAGCGTACAGTGTGTTGCAGTACTCCAGATGACTTATTACCATTGACTGTACCAGGGTACGGAAGATGTATCTCAGGAAGAAAGGTTTTACTCTTTTGAGTTTCCACATGGAGTAAAACATCTTTTTAGTTGTATTTTTCACGTGGGTATCGAGTGTGAGGTTTCGATCAATGGTAACTCCAAGAATTTTCACATTTTGTGAGAGGGGGAGAGAGCAGTATGGTGTGGTTATAGTGGAGTAGTTGTTTGTGTTGTGTTGTGAGGTGAGTACAAGACATTGTGTTTTTTCTGCGTTGAGTTTTAGCTGGAATGCATCCGCCCAGGAGTGCATGATTTGGAGGCTTTGGTTGATCTCGTTGGTGATTTCGTTTATATCATGTTTGAATGGGATGTAAATCGTGACATCGTCTGCATATATGTATGGGTTGAGATTTTGATTGGCTAGAAGTTTGGCTAATGGTATCATCATTAGGTTGAAGAGGGTTGGTGAGAGGGGTGATCCTTGGGGGACTCCACATTCAGGTATCCATGGGGGTGATATGTCTGCGTTCGTTTTTACTTGGTCTGATCTTGTGGTTAGGAATCCTTTGAGCCATTTGAGAACTGTACCTCCTACTCTGAAGTATTCTAGTATATGTAGTAGTATTCCATGATTAACCATGTCGAAGGTGCTGGACATGTCAAATTGTAGGAGGAGTATGTTGTTACCGGTTGCAATTGCTTGTTTGAATGAGTTCATTGCGGACACTAGTACTGTTTCAGTGCTGTGATTTGACCGAAATCCTGATTGAGACTCGTGCAGAATTGAGTGTTTATTCTGAATCACACAACAAGGGTCTATCTAGGAAAAGACAGCACTGTAAATATTGCAGTCGGTACTAGAACTCAATACATCTATTGAGAAAACTAAGCAAGCTGGATTAATACAGATTGATCCTACACAGGAATTCAGTGCTTAACAGAATACCTAGCCTCTTTCACACACAGACCCTCACCAAATACAGAATAAGTAATCATAACCTAAAAATAGAAACATATAGACAAATTAATCTGAACCCCCAAGAAGCCAGAGTCTGCAACACCAGAAAAGTAGAAACAATGATATGTACCCCCCTGTCATGTGCAAAACAAAGTTAGTAGCTGCAAATTTAAAAAACTGACATATTCCAATCACTTTATTAGACATTAACAAATACAAATAAAACAACAAAAACCCAGAAAATAAGGTGATATCTTTTTATTGGACTAAATAACATTTTTTTGCTCGTCTCCCCATCCAGCTTCACTCTATTACTCTCACTCTTCTCCCCCATCCAGCATTACCCCATCTATCTCTCTTTTCACTCATCACCCTATCTCTCTTTCCCCATCCAGCATCTCTCACTCTTCCTCCCCATCCAGCATTACCCCATCTTTCTTTTTTGTCAGAATCCAGCATCACTCTCTCTCTCTCTCTCTCTCTCTCTCTCTCCTTGAATGATGCTCACATCCATGACACACTACATACATGACCCTCATGGACCTTTGATCTGATACAGTATATCAGTTCTTATATATTAAATGTAAACATGTTCTGCATCCACAAAAACCCTATCTCCCCCCACCTCCCAATAATAGGTGCAGATTGTAATTAGCACATTATCATACAAAAAAAGAATTCTGATTCTCATATTATCTCAGTAATAGCGAAATATATTTTTCCACTACCAGGCACATTGTGAAATAACACAAAACTTGAAAAAAATCCTAACTCAACATACATATAGAAAATCTACCATAGAACAGTAGGACTGATTCCTATGATTTAAACAACAAGAACCCTGTGTAAGAACAGGCAGCACAACAAACAATACATAGAGCGCTAGAATACCAATACACCTACCAATGGTACAACAGAAGAAGTGGGACTGCTACAGAATTCTACACAGAAACTATTTGCCAACAGAATACTACACCTCGGTCACACACCAAATACAGAACAAGGGATCACAAATTAGAAATATAAAGACAAAAACTGAACTGGGAAACCGAAGAAGTCGAACTAGGTATGTACCATAACATAGGAAAAATAAAAACAGAAATGCGTTTCCTCTTGTACTGACATCCATGATGCACATTTCCCAAAGCTAACATTCCACCAAATAAATTCAGATAAAACACTTTTTTTCCTACCTTTGTTGCCTGGGTACTTTATTTTTCTAAGCATATTGTTTCCAGTTTCTTCTTTTCTGTTTTCCTGTTTGTCTTCTGCTCTCTTTCCAGTAAGTGCAGTCCATTTGTCCTTTCTCCACGTTACTCTTATAGTTTCCTATTCCCTCACTATATCTCTCTAATATATTGCCTCTCTCTTTCTGTTTTCTGTCTCTCCCCTCAAATTTCACCTTCTCGCTCTTCAGTCCTCCACCTATATTTCACTTGCCAGTACCTATCAACTTTCCATGTCCTCCTCTCCCCCCTACATCTCCTGTGCCACTCCATCCCTGGCCTCCTAATCCCTTCTCTTTCACCTACTCCTCATTAGTACAATTCATCCCTCTGTACTTAACTATCCTCTCCTTGAGATCCCCCATGGTCTCTCCCACATGATTCCACCATGACAAATATCTCCCCCTCCCTCTCCCTTCTTACACCCTTGTAGCCCAGTATCTCTCTGCCCCTCCCCTCTCCTCCACCACTATGGTCCAGCATTTCCCTGTCCCCTCTCCCTTCTCTTCCACCCCTATGGTCCAGAAATTCCCTTTCTCCTCCCCCCTTCCTCCTTATGGTCCAGCAACTCCCTATCCCTTCTTCCTTTCTCTCCACCCCTATGGTCCAGTAACTCCCTATCCCCTCTACACCTATGGTCAAACAACTTTCTGTCCTCTCTCTGCCCCTCCACTTTTATGGTCCAGCAATTCTCTGTCCTCTCTTTCTTTCTTTCCCTCCACCCCAATGCTGCAGCAACTCCATGTCCTCTCTTTCTTTTTCCTCCTTATGGTCCAGCAGCTCCTTGTCTCCCCCCACCCCCTCTCTCTCCCTTCCCACACCTCAAAGGGAAGCTTCAGTGTTCAGCAGGGCAGCAGCTCAAGAACCTACTCAGGAAATCCAGTCTGGTGCCAAGAGAAGTGACTACACATATCCCAGTGTCATGCACCTTTCCAGGTTGTGTAAGTGTCAAAACTGCACAGTAAAAATAAAAGCCTGCTAAGCATGGTTTAGCCCCTATACAACCCAGGAAGGAGCACCGCATCAAGGTTTGTGTACCTGCATCTCCTGTGAGTCCAGCATCTCTCCCCTTCTCTTACTTACTCTCTCCATCCCCCTATGACCTTCCATCTTCTTCTTCCTCTCTCCCTGGTCCCCTAACCAGTAGTCTCGTATCTCTTCTATCCCCCTACCCCTGCAGATCTAGCACCTCTCCCCTTCCCTCCCTCTTGCTCCCCCCCCCCCATGGGTTCAGCACATCTCCCTTCTCCCCAATGAGTCCAGGACCTTTCCCTGTTCTTCCCTGAGTCCCCCTGGAGTCCAGAACCTCTCCTTCTGCCCTCAGGCCCCCCCCCCATGAGTTCAGCAGCTCTTCTTCTCATTCCCTCAGCCCCCCATGAGTCCAGTAACTCTTCCTCTCATTCCCTCAGCCTCTCCCTGAGTCCAGCAACTTTCTCTTTATCCCTCAGCCCCCCCCCCCCCCCCGTGACTCCAGCACCACTTTCTCTTTATCTCTCAGGTGTCTCCTGAATCCAGCACCACACTCACTTTTTTCCTAGCCCTCCCTTGAGACCAGCACTGCTCCTTTATCCCTCAACCTCATCCTGAATCCAGTACCTTCTTCTTCCCTCAACCCCCCCCCCTTCCCACCTTCCCAAGTCCAGCACCTCTTTGTGTATTTGTGTATCTAAAATGTAACCTTCTACAAAACATGAAGTGAAGATGTGATTCTATGAGCCCCAATGAAAGGAGAGTTTAATTTTACTTCCATTTAATTTCAATATATTCCATCAACTTTATAACACCTGGCTTCCCAAGGCTGATTACAACAGTTAAGATGAACCCATCAAGAAACAGGATATCCTCACAGAAATTTAATCTGTAGTGTATAGAACAGTGTAGAAAAAGGATTTAAAAAATACAGAGTTTTAACTGCTGTTTCTACCAGCTACACTAATTTTTTTAAGCTATTGTAATGATACTCAATTTTTATTTCATATAATGGGCTAGATAGGCTCACTCACCCTGTCTTCTGTTTGTATCCAACTTCCTTGGCTGATACCATCTTCTGTTCTCAATCTAACCTTTTCCTCCCCTTCCAAATCCCTCAAACCTGCTTTTCTTTAGCAGCCCCTGCAGCGATAAGCTGTCTGAGCCGGTGCCGAATGCTTCCCTCTGCTACGTCCCACCCTCGCGTACACAGCAAGTTGTGTCAGAGGGGCGGAGCAGAAGGAAGCATCAGATGCCGGGCTCACTCAGGCAGCCTGTGATCCCTGCAGGAAACAGCAGCAAGGAGGGACTGCTAGAGAAAGCAGGTTTGAGGAACCGAGGGGGATGGGAAAGAGAAAGCGAAAGCGCCGGTGTTAATCTGCTAGGCTGGGGGGGGGGAGTTTTGAGGAAGAAGAGGTTCAGGACGGTTGTTTTGGTACGATATGGGAAAGGGGAGAGAGAGAGAAAGGGGAGAAGAAGTGTTAGTCTGACTGCAGCAAAGTTTAAAATAAAATCCATGCTGCTGTGTGGTGGCTCAGCAGCAGGCGAGGTAGGCGCCGTTTGGTTTGTAATCTGATTAGGGGAGCGGCCGCTCCCCTTGCGCCCCACCTAGCTACACCACTGGGTAATGGGTTTTGGGGGGTTCAGCACACAAGGTAAGGGAGCTATGTAACTGGGAGCTTTTTCTGAAGTCCACTGCAGTGCCCCCTAGGGTGCCACACTACGAATGCTGGCTCCTCCCATGACCAAAGGGCTTGCATTTGGTCGTCCTTGAGATGGGCTTACTTAGCTTCCATTATCGCCGAAAATCAGAAGCGACCAAGTTTAAGGACGACCATCTCTAGGGACGACCTAAATGTCAAGATTTGGGCATCCCCACCCATATTATTGAAACTAAAGATGGACACCTATCTTGTTTCGATAATACGGGTTTCCCCACCCCTTCGCCAGGACGTCCTGTGAGGACGTCCTCAGGAAAAACTTGGCCGCCCCCTTTTGATTATGCCCCTCCACATGGTCATGCTAAAATGTCTGTAGCTTCACTGTGTTTAAAGATAATCTCATTCCATTCAGCACATAAATGTAAATAGTAACAGCAAATCAAGCTGTAAAATTTCATACTGAAATTCCAAGTGGTTGTTGAAAAAACAGCAACAAATTCTACAGAGTTACTGTTTTTTGCCTCACCCTGTAGATATAGAAGGGAAAGTCTGAAGAACTCTCAAGTGGAAGATTTTTATTTATTTATTATTAGGGGAAAGGGAATTGGGACTTAATATACCACCTTTCTGTGGTTTTTGCAACTACATTCAAAGTGGTTTACATATTCAGGTACTTATTTTTGTACCAGGGGCAATGGAGGGTTAAGTGACTTGCCCAGAGTCACAAGGAGCTGCAGTGTGAATCAAACTCAGTTCCCCAGGATCAAAGTCCACTGCACTAACCACTAGGCTACTCCTCCACTAGGATTTATTTACTGCCTTTTTGGAGGAATTCACTCATATATTTTATCACTTCATATACAATTTTGTTTTTACTATTAGAAATATCAGGTTTATTTTCTTTTTCCTAACTTCATGACTCAGTTGTGTACAGAGGATAACAGAGAGGGGGTCTGGACAATATACCCATATTTAATAAGTGGGCCACTGATTTTCACAGCCTCTGTACCCAGTTAAATAAGGAAAATTAACTACCCTCAACTCAGTTAAAATTATGTATGCTCTTCCTAAATTCCAAGGTTGTATCCTGGGACATGTTCAGATTACAGAGGGTTATTTTCCCACAAAATGTACCTCCAAGAAACAGACGGTGAGTGACTGAACATACAATCTACTTCAGCACTATTCAGAGAAGCACACATATACCAAAAAGTCATATGTGAAAAGAAGCCACTGTTTTGCACCAGAAAATACTTTCTTAAAATTTCCTGATTAAAAAAACTCAGAAAATGTTGGAGTGACTCTCACCTGCATTTACAGTCTGGAAGAGAAGACAAGTCAACAGAAGGATAAAGCCAAGATGACAAAAGCGAGCTCTTCTCCAAGAAGTTATATGAAACTCCATCTCTAGGACCTCTGAAAATAATACAATCATATTACCAACAATACAGTGAAATTAAGCTACACTGATATCAAGAGAAGTTGAGGCCCAGGGACAGAATGTTTCAGCATGACATCTCCAATTGTGTGTGCATCTATTGGGGGGTATCTCAATCGTGGAATAGAGCAGGGTTTACTGATATAGTGTTATAGAGAACGAATGGGAGAGCTGCTGCAATTGCCAGCCTTGATCTAGGCCTGTGCCTGAGATCACCCCACAGGTGCAGCAACACTTCTTCTGTAAGTCTGTAGCATGGGGCCTTTCAGCAATTGTGCATTTGACAGACCTTGTGATGCTCTCTCCCTTGCATAGACTTTTATAGTGACAGGAAGCTTGTGCCAGAAAAGGTGGGACATTTCATGGCTTGCTAGTGCACAAGTGCTGGAAGAGTCCACGCTGATAATTACTTAGAGAAGAAGCAATGTTCCAGCTGTGGGGGCTAAATAAAGTACAGCGGTTGGATGTAAGCGGGCACATAAGAGAAGGTGAGGATCCAGGCCAAGGGTACTGCAGAATGGGAAGACATTTCTGGTGATTCCAGGAGGGACCATTACTCTCCCCCCCCCCCCCCCCCCCCCTCCACTTTTGCTTATAGATGCCCATAACTGAATCCCAACCATATATCTTCAGTACCAGAATGGTGTGGTCAAATGCTTTGCTCTGGGCACACCTGGTTTTATAAAATGAGGTTTATGTTAGATTTGATGATGGAAATTTACTTTGAAATGTGAAAATGGTAACAGTCCTGCAGCACCACCCATCCCTCTTCTATCCTATATTTAAAGGAAGGCGCCCTGTAGGGTTACAGGCAGTGGTGTGCTGGTAAATTTTTAACAACAAGCTCTCTCCCCCAGTATAGCCAGCCTTGCAATTCTGTGGGGGGGGGGGCAGAGGTCCCAGTCTACCTCTGCGCCCCCCCCCCCCCCCTCAACAAAAAGAATTGCAGGCTGGCTATACTGGGGGAGAGAGCTTGTTGTTAAAAATTTACCAGCACACCACTGCCTGTAACCCTACAGGGCGCCTTCCTTTAAATATAGGTAGAAGGGAGATGGTGGTGCTGCAGGACTGTTACCCATTTTCACAAAATTTCAAAAGTAAATTTCCATCATCAAATCTAACATAAACCTCATTTTATAAAACCAGTGTGCCCAGAGCAAAGCATTTGACCACACCATTCTGGTACTGAAGATATATGGTTGGATTTCAGTTATGGGCATCTATAAGCAAAAGTGTGGGTGGGGGGGGGGGGAGAATGGTCCCTCCTGGAATCACTAGAAATGTCTTCCCCTCTGCATTACCCTTGCCTGGATCCTCCTTCTCTTATGTGCCCTCTTACATCCACCGCTGTACTTTATTTAGCCCCACAGCTGGAACATTGCTTCTTCTCTAAGTAATTTCAGCATGGACTCTTCCAGCACTTGTGCACTAGCAAGCCCTGAAATGTCCCACCTTTTCTGGCACAAGCTTCCTGTCACTATAAAACCTATGCAAGGGAGAGGGCATCACAAGGTCTGTCAAATGCACAATTGCTGAAAGGCCCCATGCTACAGACTTACAGAGAAGTGTTGCTGCACCTGTGGGGTGATCTCAGGCACAGGCCTAGATCAAGGCTGGCAATTGCAGCAGCTCTCCCATTCGTTCTCTAACACACTATCAGTAAACCCTGCTCTATTCCACGATTGAGATACCCCCCCATAGATGCACACACAATTGGAGATGTCATGCTGAAACATTCTGTCCCTGGGCCTCAACTTCTCTTGATATCAGTGTAGCTTAATTTCACTGTATTGTTGGTAATATGATTGTATTATTTTCAGAGGTCCTAGAGATGGAGTTTTCATGTAACTTCTTGGAGAAGAGCTCTTTTGTCATCTTGGCTTTATCCTTCTGTTGACTTGTCTTCTCTTCCAGACTGTAAATGCAGGTGAGAGTCACTCCAACATTTTCTGGTTTTTTATCAGGAAATTTAAGAAAGTATTTTCTGGTGCAAAACAGTGGCTTCTTTTCACATATGACTTTTTGGTATATGTGTGCTTCTCTGAATAGTGCTGAAGTAGATTGTATGTTCAGTCACTCACCCTGTTTCTTGGAGGTACATTTTGTGGGAAAATAACCCTCTGTAATCTGAACATGTCCCAGGATACAACCTTGGAATTTAGGAGAGCATACATAATTTTAACTGAGTTGAGGGTATAATTTTCCTTATTTAACTGGGTACAGAGGCTGAAAATCAGTGGCCCACTTTTAAATATGGGTATATTGTCAGACCCCCTCTCTGTTATCCTCTGTACACAACTGAGTCATGGAAGTTAGAAAAAGAAAATAAACCTGTATTTCTAATAGTAAAACAAAATTGTATATGAAGTGATAAAATATATGAGTGAATTCCTCCAAAAAGGCAGTAAATAAATCCTAGTGGAGGAGTAGCCTAGTGGTTAGTGCAGTGGACTTTGATCTGGGGAACTGAGTTTGATTCCCACTGCAGCTCCTTGTGACTCTGGGCAAGTCACTTAACCCTCCATTGCCCCTGGTACAAAAATAAGTACCTGAATATGTAAACCACTTTGAATGTAGTTGCAAAAACCACAGAAAGGGTATATCAAGTCCCAATTCCCTTTCCCCTAATAATAATAAATAAAAATCTTCCACTTGAGAGTTCTTCAGACTTTCCCTTCTATATCTACAGGTGAAGCAAAAACAGTAACTCTAAATTTGTTGCTGTTTTTCAGCAACCACTTGGAATTTCAGTGTGAAATTTTACAGCTTGATTTGCTGTTACTATTTACATTTATGTGCTGATGGAATGAGATTATCTTTAAACAGTGAAGCTACAGACTTTTTAGCATGACCACGTGGAGGGGCATAATCAAAGGGGCGGCCAAGTTTTCCTGAGGACGTCCTCACAGGACGTCCCGGCGAAGGGGGGGGAAACCCGTATTATCGAAACAAGATGGGTGTCCATCTTTCGTTTCGAAATACGGGTGGGGATGCCCAAATCTTGACATTTAGGTCGTCCCTAGAGATGGTCGTCCTTAAACTTGGTCGCTTCTGATTTTCGGCGATAATGGAAACTAAGTAAGCCCATCTCAGGACGACCAAATGCAAGCCCTTTGGTCATGGGAGGAGCCAGCATTCGTAGTGTGGCACCCTAGGGGCACTGCAGTGGACTTCAGAAAAAGCTCCCGTTACATAGCTCCCTTACCTTGTGCTGAACCCCCAAAACCCATACCCAGTGGTGTAGCTAGGTGGGCGCAAGGGGAACGGCCGCTCCCTAATCAGATTACAAACCAAAACCGCCTACCTCGCCTGCTGCTGAGCCACCACACAGCAGCATGGATTTTATTTTAAACTTTGCTGCAGTCAGACTAACACTTCTCTCCCTTTCTCTCTCTCTCCCCTTTCCCATATTGTACCAAAACAACCGCCTGAACCTCTTCTTCCTCAAAACTCCCCCCCCCCCAGCCTAGCAGATAACACCGGCGCTTTCGCTTTCTCTTCCCATCCCCCGGTTCCTCAAACCTGCTTTCTCTAGCAGTCCCTCCCTGCTGCTGTTTCCTGCAGGGATCACAGGCTGCCTGAGTGAGCCCGCATCTGATGCTCCTTCGCTCTGCCGCCCCCTGACACAACTTGCTGTGTACGCAGGGTGGGACGTAGCAGAGGGAAGCATTCACCGCTCAGACAGCTTATCGCTGCAGGGGCTGCTAAAGAAAAGCAGGTTTGAGGGATTTGGAAGGGGAGGAAAAGGTTAGATTGAGAACAGAAGATGGTATCAGCCAAGGAAGTTGGATACAAACAGAAGACAGGGTGAGCCTATCTAGCCCATTATATGAAATAAAAATTGAGTATCATTACAATAGCTTAAAAAATTAGTGTAGCTGGTAGAAACAGCAGTTAAAACTCTGTATTTTTTAAATCCTTTTCTACACTGTTCTATACACTACAGATTAATTTCTGTGGGATTCCTGTTCTTGAGGGTTCATCTTAACTGTTGTAATCAGCCTTGGGAGCCAGGTGTTATAAAGTTGATGGAAATATTGAAATTAAATGGAAGTAAAATTAAACTCTCCTTTCATTGGGGCTCATAGAATCACATCTTCACTTCATGTTTTGTAGACGGTTACA